>NC_064631.1:211769466-212414883 GCF_023864275.1 Schistocerca cancellata
CTTGTGAAAGGAAAAGGAGAATGTTCTATAGGCAAGAAGAAGTAGAGATCCAGCAGTAGTTGCACTACAAAAGCTACAAAAATTACTAATAAAAGTTATTTAAAGATCAAGGAACATTCACATGAAGTCAGAAATCAGTAATGCCGAAAAAAGACATAAGGCTATATGAAATCTAGTAAAGTGAGAGACAGGACAACAAACCACAGAACAGGATAACATCACTATTGAACCATATGGAAGGGCTATAAATGTTGATCTACAAGGTAGCAAATACATTTGGTAATAATTTCTTAAATATAGTAGAAAACATAGGGAGCAAACAGTTCAAGAGAAAAATCACAGCAGTATGTTGTAAAAGCAACGGCCAAAAAAATTCAGCCATATTATGAGTGTATCACCAACTTCTGCTACTGAAATTAAGAAAGTTCTATATTTTCTCAAAAATAAAACCTCATGTGGTTATGGTGGTGGTTTCAATACAGTACTAAATATTTGATTCCATAAAAGCCCTGTCATCTCAAATATGTAATGCGTCACTAACTCAAGGCATTTTTCCAGAGACTGAAATGCGCTGTTGTTAAACCTTCTAAAAAAATGATGATAGGACGGTTGCAAATAACTACTGACCTATTTCAGTAATGACATCATTTCCCACAATGTCTGAGGTAGTGATGTATTCTAGAATAGTATCTCACCTGAGCAAAAATAATTTCCTCAGTAAATCAGTTTGGATTTCAGAAGAGTTGCTCAACTGAGAATGCCATTTACGTGTTCACTCACCAAATTTTAAAAGCATTAAACAACAAAATAGCACTGGTTGGTATTTTCTGTGACCTATGAAAAGAATTGGAATGTATGAATCACAATATTATCCTAAATAAACTGAGGCATATGGGATTGACATAGCCAACAAATGTATAAGGCCGTATCTAACCAAAATAATTTAGAAAGTTGTACTTAATAATTCAACGAATGCAGTCTGGTGGACATTATTTTTGCTGGGCAGAAATCACATACGACGTTCCCAATGCTCAATCTTGGGCCCACTATTGTTCCTCATATATGTAAACAGTCCCCTGTCTAATTCACAACAAGCAGAATTAGTTCTTTTTGCATGTCCTCAATTTTAAAAGAGACAACATGTTCAGTTCTGTGCATCTAGGGATACTGTTGTTGTGGTCTTCAGTCCAGAGACTGGTTTGAGGCAGCGCTCCATGTTACTCTATCCTGTGCAAGCTGCTTCATCTCCCAGTAGCTACTGCAACCTACATCCTTCTGAATCTGCTTAGTGTATTCATCTCTTGGTCTCCCCCTACGATTTTTACCCTCCACACTGCCCTCCAGTACTAAATTGGTGATTCCTTGATGCCTCAGAACATGTCCTACCAACCGATCCCTTCCTCTAGTTAAGTTGTGTCACAATTTTCTCTTCTCCTCAATTCTGTTCAATACCTCCTCATTAGTTATGTGGTCTACCCATTCTTCTGTAGCACCACATTTCGAAAGCTTCTATTCTCTTCTTGTCTAAAGTATTTATCGTCTATGTTTCACTTCCATACATGGCTACACTCCATACAAATACTTTCAGAAACGGCTTCCTGACATTTCAATCTATACTTGATGTTAACAAATGTCTCTTCAGAAACGCTTTCCTGGTCATTGCCAGTCTACATTTTATATCCTCTCTACTTCGACCATCATCAGTTATTTTGCTCCCCAAATAGCAAAACTCATTTACTACATTAAGAGTCTCATTTCCTAATCTAATTCCCTCAGCATCACCCAATTTAATTCTACTATGTTCCATTATCCTCGTTTTGCTTTTATTGATGTTCATCTTATATCCTCCTTTCAAGACACTGTCCATTCCGTTCAACTGCTCTTCCGGGTCCTTTGCTGTCTCTGACAGAATTACAATGTCATCGACGAACCTCAAAAGCTTTTATTTCTTCTCCATGGATTTTAATACCTACTCCGAATTTTTCTTTTGTTTCCTTCACTGCTTGCTCAATATACAGATTGAATAACATTGGGGATAGGCTACAACCCTGTCTCACTCCCTTCCCAACCACTGCTTCCCTTTCATACCTCTCGACTCATATAACTGCCATCTGGTTTCTGTACAAATTGTAAATAGCCTTTTGCTCCCTGTATTTTACCCCTGCCACCTTCAGAATTTGAAAGAGAGTATTCCAGTCAACATTGTCAAAAGCTTTCTCTAAGTCTACAAATGCTAGAAACATAGGTTTACCTTTCCTTAATCTAGCTTCTAAGATAAGTCGTAGGGTCAGTATTGCCTCGCGTGTTCTGATATTTCTATGGAATCCAAACTGATCTGCGAGGTTGGCTTCTACCAGTTTATCCATTCGTCTGTAAAGAATTCGCGTTAGTATTTTGCAGCCGTGACTTATTAAACTGATAGTTCAGTAATTTTCACATGTCAACACCTGCTTTCTTTGGGATTGGAATTATTATATTCATCTTGAAGTCTGAGGAAATTTCGCCGGTCTCATACATCTTGCTCACCAGATGGTAGAGTTTCATCAGGACTGGCTCTCCCAAGGCCGTCAGTAGTTCTAATGGAATGTTGTCTACTCCTGGGGCCTTGTTTCGATTCAGGTCTTTCCGTGCTCTGTCGAACTCTTCACGCAGTATCGTATCTCCCATTCTATCTTCATCTACATCCTCTTCCATTTCCATAATATTGTTCTCAAGTACATCGCCCTTGTATAGACCCTCTATATACTCCTTCCACCTTTCTGCTTTCCCTTCTTTGCTTAGAACTGGGTTTCCATCTGAGCTCTTGATATTCATACAAGTGGTTCTCTTTTCTCCAAAGGTCTCTTTAATTTTCCTGTAGGCAGTATCTATCTTCCCCCAGAGATAAGCCTCTACATCCTTACATTTGTCCTCTAGACATCCCTGCTTAGCCATTTTGCACTTCCTGTCGATCTCATTTTTGAGATGTTTGTATTCCTTTTTGCCTGCTTCATTTACTGCATTTTTATATTTTCTCCTTTCATCAATTAAATTCAATATTTCTTCTGTTAACCAATGATTTCTACTAGCCCTTGTCTTTTTACCTACTTGATCCTGTGCTGCCTTCACTATTCCATCTCTCAAAGCTACTCATTCTTCATCTACTGTATTTCTTTCCCCCATTCTTGTCAATCATTCCCTAATGCTCTCCCAGAAACTCTCTACAACCTCTGGTTCTGTCAGTTTATCCAGGTCCCATCTCCTTAAATTCCCACATTTTTGCAGTTTGTTCAGTTTTAATCTACAGTTCATAACCAACAGATTGTGGTCAGAGTCCACATCTGCCCCTGGAAATGTCTTACAATTTAAAACGTGGTTCCTAAATCTATGTTTTACCATTATATAATCTATCTGAAACATTTCAGTGTCTCCAGGCCCCTTCCACTTATACAACCCTCTTTCATGATTCACGAACCAAGTGTTAGCTATGATCAAGTTGCGTTATGTGCAGAATTCTGCCAGGCGGCTTCCTCCTTCATTCCTTACGCCCATTCCATATTCACCTACTACTTTTCCTTCTCTTCCTTTTCCTACTATCGAATTCCATTCAACCATGACTATTAAATTTTCGTCTCCTTTCACTATCTGAATAATTTCTTCTATCTCATCATACAATTCATTAATCTCTTCGTCATCTGCAGAGCTAGTTGGCATATAAACTTGTACTACTGTGGTAGGCATGGGCTTCGTGTCTATCTTGGCCACAATAATGCGTTCACTATGCTGTTTGTAGTAGCTTACCAGCACTCCTTTTTTTTTTTTTTTTTTTTTTTTTCATTATTAAACCTACCCTATTTGATTTTGTGTTTACAACCCTGTAGTCACCTGACCAGAAGTCTTGTTCCTCCTGCCACCGTACTTCACTAATTCCCACTGTATCTAACTTTAACCTATCCATTTCCCTTTTTAAATTTTCTGACGTACCTGCCCGATTGAGGGACCTGACATTCCACGCTCCGATCTGTAGAAAGCCAGTTTTCTTTCTCCTGATAACGACGTCCTCCTGAGTAGTCTCCTCCCGGAGATCCAAATGGGGGACTACTTTACCTCTGGAATATTTTACCCAAGAGGACGCCATCATCATGTAACCATACAGTAAAGTTGCATGCCCTCAGGAAAAATTACAGCTGTAGTTTTCCCTTGCTTTCAGCTTTTCGCAGTACCAGCACAGCAAGGCCGTTTTGGTGAATGTTACAAGGCCAGATCTGTCAATCATCCAGACTGTTGCCCCTGCACCTACTGAAAAGGCTGCTGCCCCTCTTCAGGAACCACACGTTTGTCTGGCATCTCAACAGATACCCTTCCACTGTGGTTGCACCTACGGTATGGCTATCTGTATCGCTGAGGCACGCAAGCCTCCCCACCAACGGCAAGGTCCATGGTTCATGGAGGGGTTACTACACCAATGATAAATGTAACACATTGTGAAGAAATAATAAATAGGGTGGAAGCTTCAAAATTCTTTGGTGTCCATGTTAATGAGAATGTAAACTGGTAAAAGCACATTTTGGAACTCCTAAAACAACTTGGTTCAGCCACATTTGCATTTACAATCATTACAAATCTTGAGGAGAGAGAAATCAAGAAGCTGACATATTTTCGTTTAACAATGTCACTCTCTTTCAGGCAACAGATGGAAGGTGGTGGGGAGTGGCTGGCTGACAGGAAGAATGAGCAGAAAAGAGAACATTTTTCTAACTTAAGAAGGGAGACAAGTGAATCCTGAGAACAGAGGAGAGAATATATCTAATCCATTTGTTAGAATAAGTTGAGGCAGAGATCCACAACAAGAATTCAAGATGATTTTTTTCAGCGCATTGAAAATCAGAAATGTGGGTTTCAGAGCCCAACCCTTTTCATTAGAGATAAGAATGGCAACTTGATAAATGACACAGAAAGAATTGTAGAAAGATGGAAAGAATACTCAGAAATTTTGAATCGAGCAGACCCGGATGAGATGTTACCTGCAGACACCAAGGATGAAAGGAAAGCTGAAGAATGGGAAGTCGCTGAAGAAGATGTGAAGGTTGCAATCAAAAGACTCTGAAACTACAAAGCCGCAGGGGGGACAGAATAGGAGAATTAATCAAAGAGGGAGGTAAGAGTTTGCTGTTAGATATATATAATTGATTCAGTTGTTATGGAAAAATGAGACATTACCAGGAAAACGGAAATTGGCCTCAATATGCCCGATATACACGAAGAGTAGCAAAATGGAATGTGACAACTACAGAAGTATTAGCTTGCTGAATGTAACCTACAAGACACTATCATTATCCTCAGAAAATTACAAACATTAATAGGTAACAACATACAAGGATACCAAGCTGGCTTTTGAATAAAGTGATTGACAATAGGTCACAGATCCCAGACAAGGGAATGCTCTCTCATGTGTTCTGTTCAATATTATCTCTGAGAAAGTAATATGGGAGTAGTAGGCAATGTGTGCTAGAGTACAGATGAATGGTAATTTCAATTGGCTTTCATATGCTGATGATAAAGTACTACTAGGTGAATAATACTACAAATGGAAAGAAATGTGTCAGAAAATGGACAAATACATGCAGAAGATTGGGCTAAAGGTGAATCAAGACAAAATGAAGTTCACCCAATTAAGAAGAAGACAGCGAACACTAAGATGAAACATAACACGGTAACGTGGACAGTAGTCATTTACAGTTCAGAAAACCGGAGCATGACTAAACGAGAAAAGGAAAAAGTATTCATATTTGAAAGAAGAGTAATAAGGGAGATGTGGAGACCACCTTAGATAAAATGGAATGGAAGAGGAGGAGGAAAAATGAATAAATCAATCTGTAGATGCAACAACCCAACAGAAGCTGCAGAAAAAGAATCCAGTGGGGTGGACCATGTAGCCCACTTGTCAGAAGAAAGACAAGTGAAGAAGGCACTTGAGGAGATGGATTACCTGTTGAGGACCTGGCAGCCCTGGGGATTGAAGACGCCTGGAGGAACTGAGCACAAAACAGAAAGGAATGGAGACAGTCTGTGGAAGCTGATTGTAGTCTGAAGGCCATGTGATTGCTAGATATGTGTGTATGTATGTAATGTCATATGGAATAATGTTACGGGCAACTCATCTTTAAGAAAGGAAGTCTTCATTGGTTAAAACTGTGCTGTGAGAGTATGTGGTGCTCATCTACAATCATCTTTTACACATCTGTTTAAAGATTTAGGCTTTTTGACTATAGTTTCAGAATATATTTTTCCCCTCTCAAAGTTTGCTGTAAGTAACTCACTACAATTCAAAAGGGACAATGATGTACATAATTACAACACCTGAAGAAAAAATTACATTTTTAATCCATATTAAGTTGTACTTAGCCCAAAAAGGGTAAAAACGCTGCAACCAAAAAATTTTATCCCTTACCCTGTGATAAAATGTCTGGCAGACAACAATCTAAAAGTTGAAAGTGAACTGAAACACGTTTCTCCTTCACAATTCCTTCTATTCCATATTCTTATTGTTATGTATGCAAGATGGTGTGCAGGAATTACTAACTCACATCTCTATCATTATTTATATACCACCACTTGTAAGTGATCAAATATTTACAAAATAGTTTTGTGATGTGCATATAGAATAACTTCTTCAACGTCATAACAATTTAGTATGCAAATGATCCAAGAAACATGAAACTAACAACAAATGTTCAATGCATTTGTCACCAATGATGGAAAAATTTGGAAAGGGGACAAGTTATCAAAAATTATCTTTGGAATAGGAACAAATAAGAGTTGTTTCAATTTGTTAGCTAGACACAACATTTCCGAGTATTCAGGAATAGTTATACTGTGGATGATATGATACCGGCTTGACCATTCTACTTGAATTGTGTCATTATTGATTTTTAATAACTAGTTGCTGCATTGTCCATTTGACTTGGCATCCAGATATCAGATTCCAATTCCAGCTGTTCACTTACTTTGAAAAGTTGGTTAGAACAATCACCAGCATAGAGCTGCTATACACACTTTTCCCCATCTGTATTGTATTTTGTGCTGGGGTGCATGTCTTTACCATGTTATGTGAATGGTGTTCAGGCCTCCTTTATCAGCATGAACTGAAGAACCAAGATGGAAAGGAGATTATAATTTAATACCCAATGACATTGTCATTGGAGGTGGAGGTGGAGGTGGAAGGAGGGTAGTGAAGGTGTTTGCAGTCCATTTATTTTACACTCTAGGGATTTGAGCTTTCTTTGTTACTCCTGTCCTGCATCCCTTTCATATTCCAACAACTTTGACCTTTTTTGTTTCTTTGGCAATGGTGATTACAGAAATTTATCTGGGTGGTTTTATATATCAAACATGACATGAGTCAGAGCAGTGTTGATGTAACTGCTTCTATTTAACAGAAATTATATAGAATCTCTGCAGTACTACACGTATGTACCTGGTCCTGCAGACGTGGGACTACTTAGTGATGACAGCTTTTGTATGATAAAAACTAGAGAGTGTGAGAGAGAAATATACAAAGAAGCTGGCAAAATGCCATAATTATACCATACAACTCGGATATACGGAAGGGACTGTATTTTGTACAGGATATTGGTTTCATTGTTGTTTTGATATGACTATTTAATGAAGAAATGTCAAACAGTGGAAAATCCACGATGGAATAATGACAGTACTATGAAAACGATAGTTCCTGCAGCTCATATAGTAGAAATGCTGAGTTGCAGATAGAGACAACAAAAAGACAAAAGATCCCCCCCCCCCTCTCTCTCTCTCTCTCTCTCTCTCTCTCTCAAGAAGCAGCTTGGAGGTAGGGGTAAGGAGGAGGATGGGGTGGGGAAGGGGAGGTTGGGGGTAAAGTGCTACTTGTGGGAGCATACAGGGACAATGTGGGGAGAGGGTAGGGCAGCTTAGGTGCAGTTGGGAGGTTACATGAAGGGTGGGGGTGAGGACAGTGGAAAAGGAGAGAAGTAGAAAGAGTGTGGGTGCATTGGTGGAACAGAGGGCTCTATAGTGCTGCAGTGGGAACAGGGAAGGGGATAGGAGGGTAAGGATAATGACTAACAAAAGTTGATGCTGGATGGGTTACAGGAACGTATGGTATATTGTAGGGAGAGTTCCCATGTGCACAAGTCCGAAAAGTTGGTGTGTTGATGGGAAGGATCCAAATGGCCCAGTCTGGGAAGAAGTAATTCAAATGAAGAACATTTTGTTGGGCAGCAGCATACTCAGCGACTGGGTGGTCCAGTTGTCTCTTAGCCACAGTTTGTCGGTGGCCATTCATCTGGACAGCCAACTTGTTGGTTGTCACACCCACCTAGTATGCAGCACAGTGTCGTGTCTATCTGCAACTCAGCACCTCTGCTGTGTGATGAATAGCCACTATCCTTTCCATAATGTCTATGTTCCTGTAACCGTACTGGTCTCAATCTTCATTAGAAATTGTCTTTACCCACCTGTCCCCTTCCCTGTTCCCACACCAGCAGTACATTAGCCCTCTATTCCACCAAGTTTTTACTTCTTTTCCACTGCCCCCCCATTCAATGTCTCTACTGCACGTAGCTGCCCTACTCTCTCCCCACCTTGTTCTTGTTTGCTCCAACAAGCAGTATTCATCTACATCACAAATATTGTGACTTTTCTTTGTAAGAATCACAAGCTGAGCATAAGGAAAAAACGAAGAAAGACGCAAAATTTTTATATTTATTTGTTATGGAAAAAATATAACAAGTACAAATAAGTCACTGTTCTGTATTAAAATACTGTTTCAATAAATTCTGCACAATGTAGCCTGATGAAACTTCTAGGTCTGCCTGCATGCTGTATTCCCTGAATATGCAGTCCTCACCCAAACACCGACAGCATTACAATCTGAAACAAGTAGTTTAGTTGTCCAATAAGAAACTTTAAAATGTAAGCATTCTGTGTTTAATGTTAGCTGTAATGGAAATCATGCTCTTGGAAAAAACACTCAATTTAACTGCATTTTATTTTGAATTACTCATCAATGCTGAAGGAACATTCACTCATCCATCCTGTTGCGTAGCTCCCCACAAGAACAAGAACCTTCAGGGGCGTGAGCAAGTCAACATGTACTTTAAAATAAGATAAAGACATCACAGAAACTTAATACAGTATACAGACTAAGAATAAACTATCACTATACTGCATAATGCTATTCACACTCATACTAAATACATTTAATCAATTAAATTGACAAGAGAGCTGCTACTTTGGAAAAGCTGCTGTTTATTTACTATTAGAAGCTTTTACTTAATTACAATGATATTGTTCAAAGAAAATATTTTTTACATCTATAATAAATACACTATTACTTGTCATACAGCTTTGCAGCAAACAATACTACTTGGCATATAGCTAACAAAGGTTCCCAACTGTGAATCTAGATATTCAAATATCATTATTATTCACCAGCATTTCAATTCAACCAATGGTCTGTATAGATCTAAGAGTTACAACAACAAAATACCAGCCAAAGTTGCAAATTCCATTTATTTATGTCTTTATTTGATTACCAGTTTCTGGCCAGGATGCATTTCCAAATCATTGTATCAGACAGCCAAATTTCAGAAACACCATTTTGACTATCTGTTATGATGATTTGAAAATGGGGTCCCAGCCAGAAACTTGTTACCTATAAATAAAATTTTAAAAAAGTCAAATTTTGTCTGGGTTTCTGTTTTTTTGTTGTACCAACTAACAGAAGTTGCTGACTTCTAATTATTCCACCATGCTGGAAGTTCATCTAAAAATTATTTTTTAACACAATTAAATGAAGCTGTAAGTTGCCTAGTCTTTTTAGGTCACTGTTGGATATACAGGATCCATACATATTATAGAAATGTATGCACTGATCTCAGCCGAACTTGGTACACATATCACTTCCTGTCTGGAAACTGCTATGGTGATTATAACCACCTACCTATCATTGGGGTGAGGGTGGAGTTCAAAAAGTGTAGCCCACAAAGCACTGATACCCAGAATTTATTCATCCAGTATTTGAGAATGAGAGCACTTAGTGACATCTAACAAATTTTACACATAATTTCAAATCTTTAAAAAAGCTTTTCTTGCTAACAATCCCCACATAATGATGAAAGGAAAACAGTTTGTCATTTACTACATTTTTCGCTATTCATGCAGTAAAACTGCTGCATCAGGCATGACATTTTAATTTATTACTTCTTTACTACTAACTATCCACGACATACTTTAAAGACAGCATTCATGTATACCACTGAATGTACCTGCAAAATCATACCATTGCGTGACACAGTGTTTAGAAGGTAAGATATCATAAAGATTGAGGTGCATCAAAAAGGAACTGCATGTCAAAATTCGCCATGGATACGGGTGAAATATGTGGACGAATTTGTGTGAAATATGTAAAATACATGTGATGAAAAATGCTTGAATCGCTTCAACCAAACTACGTACACACATTACTCACTCTCTGGAAAGAAATACTGTGGGGGTAAGAACTACTGGCCTGCTATTGGAGTGGGGGTGATAACTTGGTCATGGACAGCGAAGGTGGGGAGGAGGAGATGGGCCAACAAAAGACTGGAATACGTAATAGCTGGGCAATGTGGATTATTCAGCTAGTGCTATTACAAATGCACTCTGTTATTTATTGCTATGTGGCAGCTCCAATTTAATACAAAGTGCCAATAACATCCATCTCTATGAAGCAATATGTGAATGAATACATTCCAATATGTAATATATTTCTGCATGCCAAAAATAAAATGTGTGCTCCAGAGAAGGAGATTAGTGGTTAACATGTTGCTGACAGCATGGTCATTAGAGATATTTTCCTGAAGCGATTTAGTGAAATCATGGAAAACCTAAATTAGGGTGGCTGGATGCTGGTTTTAACCATCATCCTCCCTAATGTGAGTCCAATGCGCTAACCACTCCATACCACCCCACTCAGTATGCGTGTTGAATATCCATGTTATTAATACAGTGAATGCAACAGGTTACTCAGTGATAGTGAAACAGGTCTCACAAGAATGCATAACATTTTAATCTTACAAACTGTTTTATTGTCAAAATGGAACATCACCCAATCCATTTTGAGTTTCATCTCTTGGAGAGGATATCACTTCTGTATTGGATTTGAAAGCATACCTATGCACATGCCAAATTAATGTTTGCGATATGAAAATATCTGAAACCATTGTTGAGGATTATCTAATACATAAGACAGGAAATGAAATGTGAAGACTGAACACCTTCTATTGACATTCAACTCAATAATAAAGTCCTCATACCTCACAATGCTTCTAAGAAAGAAAACACTTTGGTCTCTCCCTTCACAATAACTTAAGAAACTCTAATAAAAAATAAAAGCAGAAACTGTAAAATGAATAGTGTGATAAGTACTTAGAATACATACAGAGGAGGAGAAGACGGCAGGCCAAAATAACTCAAGAAAAATTGGGAAGTTTTAAAGAAGACAAAGTTAAAGTTATAAAAACCTGGGTAATAACTGCAAGAAATTAGGAAAAACAAAACCAAGGGAATTTTACACAGAAGCTTCACAGGACATTTATACAGGGAGAGAGACTGCCATTGACTCAGTGCTTAATCTGATAATGTCGAAGTGTAAAACAAATAAATCTCTCAGTGTCTAGCTGGCTAGTTGAGACTGATGTTAACTTTGGGAAGAATAAATGTTTAGGAAAATCTTCATGTGATTCCAAGTTGACCGGTATGAAAGAAATCAGAATTAAAATCATAGCAGGAAGACTCCAACAGTTTAGAGAAGACATCTGGATAAATTACATCATCTCTAATGCCTGTTTACTCTTACATCCTCTCCGTAAGAAAGGCGAACATAAGACATATACAGAGATATACTTGAATGTTTAATAAGCAATTCTACAAAATCATGAGTAACAGTCAAATGGCTTATGCTCAATGGGAAACAACGAGTCACACTTTAGGAAATCAACAACACAGGCATAACTGAAACAAGTTTAAAGAGCAAGGACAATAATAGGGACAAATTAAAGGAAACTAATACTGCACTTTGGAGAATTTCAAAAACCATGGAGTTTACACAGATTGTAATTGCAGATGTTTGCTTACAAGGAAGTACACAGCTACCTATAGTGGGAAGCTGGTATCAATTAAGTTACTGAAATTTACACCACAATGACTACAATAAATTGCTGTTCCTGCCCAGTTGTCAAAAAAGTAATGAAACCAACAACACACCTATAAACATAAGGCAGAAGTAGCGCAACACACCAAAGTACCAGCGTTTATGTGTTTTGGCATCACCCTATCCATGGATCTATGCTTTGTTTTGTATCTATTGTGCAGTACAGGCTGTTTCCAATGAAGTTGTCTGTATACCCATGAGGAACTCTGGTATCTTTAATTATTACATTAGACCACACATTTTTCTACAGTTCTGCCAACTATCCAATTGAACTTGAGACACAGTTCACCTAAATCTACACTTATACTGCATAAGACATGGGACAGTGCATTGCAGAGGGTACTTTGTACCAATAATATTGAATTTCTGTCTCATTCCATTTGCATACTTAGTGACGAAAATGATTATATGCCTGAGTATCACATCATATCATTCTCATTATCCTCATGAGAGATGAGGGCAACAGAATGGTTGTGCAGTCTTCTTTGAATACAGGTGTCCTAAATATACCAAACAGCATTTCAAAAACTACATTGTTTTTCTTCCAAGGGTTTTTAAGTTTCCTGAGCATTTCTATAACACTTTCATATAAGCTTCACTGTTCTGTTACAATCCTAGCAGCATATGTTTGAATTCGTCATTCAGGTGTCTATTGTTATACCTAGGTAATAAGGACTCCAAACACAGGAAAAATACTCTAGAATTAGTCACACCAGCATTCTGCTTGCAATTTCTGTTACAGATGCCTATCATGTTACCAGACACCTTCCAAGTCTTCCATTTACCTTTTCTAGTACCTGAATTTACATGAACATCTCATTTCATGTTACTTTACACTAACAAAGTTAAGTTCTTTATGTAAAAGGCTGTGTTCACACTAATCTTGAAACAGAATGCTACTGGATTTTCTCTCTGTTTTAGGCATTATATAGTGTTTACCCACATCAAGCAATGCCACATTTCATTTCACCAAGTGAAAACTGTGTCAACGTCTTTCAGCAGTTATTTATGCTCATTCAACAATGATACTCACTGTCATCAAACAATCTTACAGTTCTTCTGACCTTATATGATAAACAGTTTATGTATAATGAGAACATTCTAGGTCCTATTACGTATATTTGGGACACATCCAATGTTATCGAACATATTATCATCTTGTCATAATATTTCAGCGGTCCACCTGGCCGCCATCTTCGGGTGAGTAAGCCGTCGCACTGACTCGCCGAAACTGAAATCAAACATGCTGCGGAGGCTCCTTTTACACTGCCCATAGGTCCGCCATGCATGTGCTGACATAACTGCCCTCTAGCGCAAGGCACAACAGCGCACCAGTGGTGAAAACTCATGGGAATGATAAATTGATGTCAAGCTCTATTGACATCTTTTGATGACTGAAACAACGACTACTGTTTTTAATGTCACACAAAACAGGGTCCCAACTGTTACTTAAACACACTACTTATCTCTGTTTATAATATTGTCAGATAACTGGACTTCAGTAACTTCTTTCATTACACAATCCTAATAATGTGAGGCAGGGGCAACCACTTGTATCTCAGCGTACATCCATAAGACAAAATTCTGCAACTGCAGATTTTTCTGTCTGAAATAAACAAATGTGGCGATGGTGCTCCTTGCATTGATCCTGGACCATAAAAATTGTTTGTCCAATATAGGCTCTCCCGCCATGACGGAATTTTGTGGACACCGCGGTTCCTCAAACCCAAATCATCCTTCACAGAACCCAGCAGAGCTCTAGTCTCAGGTGGCAGACTGAATACACTTTCAATATCAAATCTCCTTAAAATTCTTCCTATTTTTGAAGATATACTTCCCATTAAAGGTAGGAATGCCACTGATTTGCTTGTATCTTCTGTTGGTTCCCACGAAGGTCCAATCTGTAGAGCACAACAGATCTGATTGTCGGTATAACCATTCTGCTTAAACACAGCTTTTAGATGATCCAGTTCTTGTGTCAAACTATCTGCATCTGAGATAGCATAACCTCTTTTTACTAGTGTACGTAGTACCTCATTGCTTTGGTATGATGGATGATAACTTGATGCATGAAGGTATTAGTCTATATGCATTGGCTTACAATAAACACTGTGTCCTAATGTCCCATCATCCCTCCTGTTCATCAAGACATCTAAATGCAGAAGTTTTCCATCCTTTTCAACTTCCATCATGAACTTAATATTGGGATACAGACAATCAAAATGATCCAGAGGGTCCCTCCCATGTGGCCATACCATAAACATATCGTCGATGTATCTCCAAAAATAAAGTTTGGTTTAAGAACGCCATCTTTAGTGTTGTGTCCTCAAACTCTTCCATAAACGAATTGGTGACTATGGGGGATAATGGACTCCCCATAGCCATTCTGTCAGTTTGTTCAAACTATCTGTCATTAAATAAAAAATAAGTCGATGTCAACATATGGTGACGGACCTTAGTTGTTTCTTCATCCAATTTTTCGGCAATTAACTGCAAATAACCTTCAAGAGGAACTCTGGTAAAAAGAGACAGAACATAAAAACTAACGAGAAAATCTGTGGGCTGAAGAGACAAAAACTTCAAATGCTGAACAGAAACCAGTGCAAATACGATGTTTGCATTTTCTGACATGGGGACTGAGAATGGATGCTAAATACTTGGCCAAGTTGTAATTCAGAGCACTTAAATTACCAACAACAGGCCAAAGAGGAACTCATTGCTTGTGTGCCTTAGGTAAGCAGTATAACCTCGGTGGGACTGCAGCACCAGGTGGAAGCTTTTTATGATCATCATCAGGTAACAAAATCTTAAAAAGTGAAAGCGTCTTGTGATTTATACATTCAGCTGGGTCATTCTGTAACCTTAAGTATGTCGGGTCTCCAAGTCTTTTACCCTCATATGTGTCCCGCGAAAGAAACAGAAGTTTTCCATCCTTTTCAACTTCCATCATGAACTTAAATATTGGAATACAGACAATCAAAATGATCTAGGAAACGATCCAGAGGATCTCTCCCATGTGGTCTGCTGGTATGATTACAAAATCCTGGTCTTCTCTGACGGACTGGATTGTGGCTCTTTCAAGCAAGGAGATGTGTTACTTCACTGGGGTGGCAACCAACACATCATATGCGAGACCTCTTGCTTAACTTCATCAGCTAGTTTGTCAGGAAACCTGGACACTGCTTGCTCAACTGCGAAAATGAATTCCATAATGGAAACACACCGGGGTGTCGGGGCAAAATTTAATCCCTTTTTCAGTACTGCCAGCATAGCGTCATTTGATTGTGAGATTAATCACAACATGTCAACATGTGTCACCATCCATTATTGTGGACTGAGAAGAAACCCATTGAAACTTCAAAGATTGCCTACCGACAGCATTTGTAAGGAAGCTTGATAAACTTTATAAGAAGAAGGGGAAGTAAAGGCAGCACCCCACTCTTCTCGACGTGGAAGTTTATCGAAAACCTGATGGTAAACTTGGCCACAAAGTGTACAGGAAACCAACCAATACGGACAGGTACCTTCACGCCTCCTCCCACCATCACCCCACGCAGAAGAAGTCCGCCCTGCACACGCTAACGAAGAGAGCGTACAGGATAAGCGACGAAGAACATCTGAAGACAGAACTTGAACGCCTCAGGTCCATCTTCGGAACTAATGGCTATGGGAAGCAGATGATAGACAGCTCCATGTCGACAAGGGAGAAGACCAATAGGGAAGAGGAGAAGGAGGCACAGAGTATTGCGGTGTTACCATATGTACAAGGGGTCACCGAACGTATTGGCAAAATTCTACGAAAAGCCGACATCAAACCAATTTTCCGAAGCAGAAACAAAATATCAGATATGCTCGGTTCTACCAAGGATGCAGTTGACAAACTACACACAGCTGGCGTGTATGAAATTGGTTGTGCGTGTGGATTAGTCTACATAGGTGAGACGGGACGTCCGATTAGCACAAGGCTCTCGGAACATGAAAGATATATCCGCCTGAAACAACACACTAAGTCAGCAGTGGCGGAACACCGAGACGAGTGCGGGAAACCTATACTTTTTCAAGAAGCCCGCGTCCTGGCGAAACAGCCTCTCACTTTCAAAAGAAAGATTAGAGAGGCAATAGAAATAGCCAAAAGACCCGCCAACATGAATAGAGAGGACGGGTACAAGCTTCCGAGGTCTTGGCTGCCTGCAATAGCAGGGCTACGGAGCGGCGGCAGAGCCGTGGCGGCCCAAGCAGACACGCGGAGAGCCGCAGCAGTGGTCGCGAGCACACAAAGCAATGGCACGCCGCAGCCGGCTTCTGGACAGCATGGAAACAGTGTGACGTCACAGCCATCACCTGTTCACTATTCGTCCGTCTCCTCCAATGGGGTGGATTAATATAAAGACCAATAGAAAACAGCTATTTCAGCCAATGACAGATAATAAAGGAAACACCAATAAAGCATACTTTTCACCCCTCCTCCTCCTCCTTTTACAGCCAATCAAGTAACGACACGGTTTTCTCGTGCAGCTATTTAAGGAACCAAGTGTGTTTCATTTAGCAGTTAACGTAAGGCCCTGATGAAGGCTAGCTGCAACGCTGGCCGAAACGTTGGCGCATTTTAAATTATGACGATGCGGTCTGATACCCTGAAGAATTTTATTGAAGAAGACAACGGCCGCGGAAGCCTACGCTTACATTTAACCGACCTGTATGGGTGGTTGATACTGTTGGATATCCTGTCCAACTTCTCCTGTATAGCACGGGTATCCACTACAACATGAACATCATTCATCAAGGTGCTTATGACCACATTTGCAATAGAGGATGTGCCACCCACGTCAACCACACTGGCCTCCAGTAATGGCTCCCTTTCACAGCTTCTGAGTTTCAGAAATTCTGTTGCCTCAATGGTATCCAGCACCTGACCAATGTTCCTTTCCATCCACCAACCGACTCAAGAGGCAGAGTGGATGGTTAGGACTAAAATTAGGATGGCAGTGCAAACCATGCTGAGAGATGGTGCTTTTTTGCACTTCTTAGCCATGTACCGACCACCCTAGTAAATGGGTGTAGTCCGGCAGAGCTGGTGCATGGACAACTGCCCTGTATGCTGTCAGCTCTCTTACGGCCCCTCCCCAGCAGTCACATTCCACATGGATGTGTTAGTTTCGGGCCGCACATTTGGGCAGTGGGTGTTGACTGAGGTGGGCAGACGGGGTTACAGCCCAACACAGATGTCGACAAATTTTTTTTACCTTATGGTCAGAGACAATACGTATACAAGATGTACGAATCGATTACAACCGTAACATGAGCATCACCAGCTGCCAACCTAAGGAGCCAACTTGGAGTCTACAACATGTATGGATGACATCAGTACTTCCCCACAATATATAAGGCAAGACTCGCCATACCCACATCACGTTTATCACTTAAGGTCCTGGCAGTGCTAGTCTTCCACAGGGTAAGGAGGACACCACAGGAGACTGAGGTGTTTCCTCTGACACCAGCTCAGCAGACTGCTGAACATGGCGAAGGAGAGTTGCATTTTGCTCCCCCTTGACCTCAGCAGCCATATCTGGTGAATTCCTGGCTCGGCTTCTGGCATCTCTCTCTTTACCCTTCCTAAGGCTTTAAGCCACAGATCTGGGCAATATTGTCCTCACCTGTCCATTAAAGGAGGAAGGGATTTCGTATTTGCGCCTGCAGATAATACTATGGCAAGGAATGACACAGAACCAAAGATGCTGGCAGCCAGCAAACTGATCACAGTGGTCTCCAAGATGGCGCACCCACACTGTGAGGCTTAGAAAGTGCTTCAGGTGATGAGGCAAGATGGTAAGGTGGCCACAGACTGAATTCACTTGAGTGTTTGCTAGTTTAGAAGCCAGATCTGCTAATATTTTGCCACACAAAGTTGGTTGCTTGTTTAGGGGTGTCTGTCTCTCTTGTTTTTCTCTTGACAAATTACATGCCCTGTTCAGGTTTCTGGCTCGTGTATGGTTTCAATTGGTTTAGTTCTTCAGACGTTACAAGAATCACTGTTGACATCCTGTATGATGTCGAGTATGGCCCTCTTAAACCAATCAATTCCACATTCACATGCCAGCTGTGGGATTTGTAGCCAACATGAGCAGTGAGGTTGTAGAGTTATAAACCACATTACTCATAGACCAAATGCTGACACTGTAAAATTCTGACTTGTTAGTAATCATTCCTCCTCCTCCTCCTATTCCTAACAAACAACCAAAATTCAAATACTGAATGAAAAACTGGCTGTGTAATCTTTCCCTACATTAACAAAGTAGATGACATTATTCCTACCTACTTTTTGCGGTTGTGCTGAAATGCTAATCATTTGCTTATCCAAGCATGCAGTACACTTAAAGCCTCATTGATGCTTGTTGCATGTAAGCTTCATTATGTTGCAATTGTAATGGCCGAAACTTTAGAATCTAATGACACCCCACCAGATTCTGTTGCCTTTCCTCTATCAACAGTTTGTTTCCACATTCTATGCTTAATTCTATATTGGTCATTTTTGCATCAATACAATGGTCACAAGTAGAAAATGATGGAATATTCTTTGGTGAAACAGTTTCCATTTTGGTGCAACCATGGACTGTGTTCCATTCACTGCTTTTACATATGGCTAAAACCTTTTAGAAATTTTTAACAACATTTTAGAATTATTTTTTAACAACCCCGTAAATACGACCTTGCTTTTGAATTCAGTGAACACTTGCTGCATAGCTTGCCTTATGCTCGTTTTGATTTTGTTCAATTTTAGTTTGTCAACAAGGGTTCACTTAGTTTGAATCTGCCATACAGCTCACATTGCATTTTTAGTAGCTTGCTAATATGCAGGGTGTACATAAAGTTCGGGAACACATTCAATTATTTATTGCACAAGAACTAAACACTGTACAGATATCATACATATTGCATTTTGAAGAGAAACTCTAAAAGCTTTTTTTACAAACATTCGATATGTGAACCAGGAGCGGCCTGGCAGGCATCAATACAGTAATCAAATTCACTCCCAGAGCTCTGCTACATCACGTGGTAGAGGCGGTTCATACACAAGATCTTTAATGTGTCCCCACAGAAAAAAATCACACGGAGTGAGATCTGGTGATCAGGGAGGCCACGTCGAAATCCAACACACAGAAAGCTCGCTCCGCACCTGAACTTGTCAGTTTGCGACTAGCGCTGACTATTGGCAAATTACCAAACTACGCTGTGGTGGCATACATGGGGGGGGGGGGGGGGGGGGGGGGGGATTAAATTTCAGGGTTTCTCTTCAAAATGACATATGTTTGATATCTGTACAATGTTTGGTTCTTGTGCAATAAATAATTGAAAGTGTTCCCAGACTTTATGTACACCCTGTATTTACACACAATCTACCACAGCAACAACGTATCTAGCATGTAACCTACATCTGAATTTCTGCCACTGATCGTCCACATTCTCTTTTCAGAGCTGATATTTGCTGGTGACTACCCCAGCCGAGTCTAGTGATTTTCCCATTGAACATGTTAAGCATAAATATCTTTCTAACTTCTTTAACTTTCTGTTCAACATCACTCACAAATGGTGATTTACTAACATTGTAGTTAAGTTATTCCCATATCTATACACATCAAATCAAAAAGGTTGGGCCTGTTAATTGGCAACAGATCTAACAACTTTCGTTTGGGGCCAGCTGTTTCACTAACTGCACTAAATCATTTTCAAAAAATAAGTTTAGAACAACATTGCAAAATTTTTTGTCCCTGCCTCCCAATCTAAATGCACACATCTTCCAGTTTGAAGAACAGAAAAGCCAAATGAAAGGAGGAGCTGCTTCTGACGTGAGGATGTTACCCATAACTCATGAACCACAATCAAAGTGGGCACGTGACACATCAACAGTAAAATATGAGGACACCACTGACAATCAGTTTCTGTAAAAGTGATTTTAAATATGTATGGCTTTGAAAATGCTGTAAAGTGCCCTACAGGTTAATCACACAGATTTTGTATGGTTTACTAGCACATTAAAATAAAAACAGCAATATACAAAAAATTAAAAATGAGGGCAGGAAACCACTCATATCCAAATGAATACTAATACTAGATAAAGAACAAATCCAGCACAATTTTCTAATTTCATGCGTCACTCATTATTCAACTGCACATGAGTGGTATCTGTCCTATTCTTTTGTTTTCTGTTCCCATCTTGAAATTTCCATCATTGTAATAAATATGCCAATATTTATTTTAAATTATCTCACCTGCAAGTGTTATATATAGAGAGAACCATCATCTGGACCTAAGTAATGTAATGATATCAGAATCACATCAATCAATGTCCATACTCCAAGTCCTCCAAAACTGAACAATTTACCAATGCCTTCCTGCCAATGACCAAGATAAAACCTGGAAATAAAAAGAACAAATGACTTCACAGAAATTAGTTTGATGAGAGTGCTATTACAGGACTCTCCTTACAGTTTGTTGTAAACCCAACACACCACATTTCAAAGTTGTGATGTAAAGAATGGAAAGCAATTGCTCTTGCTTTTCTGTGCTTCAATTAACAAATCAATGGTAAATAATTTGGGATAGGTTACTTTTTGTAGTCATATTTCTACCTTGCCGATGAATGATGTTCGAATTTAGTATTTAATTTAATTTAATAAAATTGCAGCCAAATAGCCATATACAGTTACTTTGCTTAACATTTTACATTTACATTTTTGCATATTCATTTATCGATTTCACTCTTTTACTGCACAGTTCGATGTGATATCGTTCACAGGCTTCGTTACACAGTTCACATACACATGTTGTGGTTGGGTCGTGATAAGTTTTGTTTTTGCAAATTAGATGATGAAAGCCGTGAATAGAAAGTCTAGTTACGACATGTCACAGCTCGAAATTTGGTGTCGTCCGTGAGCGGTTCGTCATTGCTTCGGTGCCATAGAACTCTGGCCGTACTTTTACTCGTTTCTTCTCCACGATCTTCAGTTGCTTTCTGGAAGCCCTGGTGTGTGGCATCATATATCAAAGTTTGATGTCTTCAATTAGGAATGTCTCTCTCGCTAGCAGGTACACTAGTCTAGATCTTGTTGTCTTTGAGAGACCTAGTGCTCTTTTTAGATAAGTCGATTTCACCTTTTCTAGTGTTTCTAGATTTTTTTTCTGTCAGGGGGTCCCATATAACCTCCATCCCATAGGCCAGGATTGGCAAGATTTTTGCATTGAATAATTTCATGGTTGTTTCTAGGCTGAGTAGGCGGATGTTTTTGGTGTCCTGTATTGCTATTATTGCTTGGGCTGCACGTTCTGTTGTATGCTTCGTGAAGCATTTGGCTGTTGGTTGCAATCTCACCCCTAGGTATTTAAAGTCTGATGAGATTTTTATTTTTTGTCCTCTGAAGTTGATTTCCGCATTCTTGGGTGTTTTGCCTCCTTTTCTGAAAATCTCCAATTCTGTCGTTGTTATGTTTATGTGTAGTTTGTGTTCACTGCACCATTTGTCCATTTTCTCAATGATTTTCTGCAGCTTCTGTATAATTGTTAAAACTATGGCTATGTCATCAGCATATGCATATACGTATACATCATCTTCATTTTCTCCAATTCGGAGTACTTCGTCAGTGGCAAGAATGTAGAGCAAAGGGCTCATTGGGTCACCCTGTAAGACTCCGTTCAATTGCAGAATGAGGTTCGAAAAAGAGAATGTAACGATTAGGTTTGTTTCTGGTATATATTTACATATGCTGAATAATTTGAAGAGACAATGATAGCTATAACTACACAAGTGATGGTACATGCAGGGGTGCTAGTGCACACTCCATAAATCGTTGCCCCATGTTGGACAAGCAGTCAGCCCTGGAGTAAGAGCCACAGAATGCAATATGGAAAGTGACTACAGTGAATAAAATAATTTGAAATAATGTAATCATTCCATTGTATTTCCATCTGTTAACTTGACATTGACATTGAGACTGAGAGTTAAGTAGTTACTGTAATGTATTGTGCAAACACATGTTTGTACGAAGAGTTACTGTATTTTAGAGCAAGACTATTTGGCACATTGGTTAAGAAGTGGCATGTTTACTCACAATTAGATATTGTGCTAGATTCTTGACTGCCAGCATTTACTGCCAAATATGAAGATGAAACTTAAGCTTTACCCATGGGCAAGCAGAAAGGTGAACTTAAATCATAATCGGTGATCACCGATTGAGCGAAAATCAAACTTTTACAAAACTAATTGTTAAAAATGGGATCATTACATTAGCAATCTTAGTTCAGATAATTTATTATGCTATAGCTTGCTAGTGCTGCTAGGGTTATACAATTAAATATTAACAATTTGTAGCTCCATATTATTATATAACATGGAAAGCTGCATCAAACCAGTCTCGGGACTGAAGACCACCACAACAACAACAACAACATTATTGTACTTTCATATAATTGTAGGTGATGTAGTAGTTGTGTACTAACCGTATTGCAGGTTCATCACATGCTTTCCATTTTGTAAATGTACTTGAGGTATATCTTTACCATTTCACTGTAAGATATGGCTACGTATTATGACGGAATTCAGAAAGCTAATGGATGCACTGTCCACTGTGTCATTTATCCAGGTGATCTATGACCTTTCTTTTTAACGCTCTTCAACATATTTCTCTCTCCAACCTGAGGAGGAACTCTTGGAGTTCCAAAAGCTAGGTAGTGTATCACTTTTATACGTTTCTATCAGCAGTACTATTTGGGGAGCAAAATAACTGATGATGGTCGAAGTAGAGAGGATATAAAATGTAGACTGGCAATGGCAAGGAAAGCGTTTCTGAAGAAGAGAAATTTGTTAACATCGAGTATAGATTTAAGTGTCAGGAAGTCATTTCTGAAAGTATTTGTATGGAGTGTAGCCATGTATGGAAGTGAAACATGGACGGTAAATAGTTTGGACAAGAAGAGAATAGAAGCTTTCGAAATGTGGTGCTACAGAAGAATGCTGAAGATTAGATGGGTAGATCACATAACTAATGAGGAAGTATTGAATAGGATTGGGGAGAAGAGAAGTTTGTGGCACAACTTGACCAGAAGAAGGGATCGGTTGGTAGGACATGTTCTGAGGCATCAAGGGATCACCAATTTAATATTGGAGGGCAGCGTGGAGGGTAAAAATCGTAGGGGGAGACCAAGAGATGAATACACTAAGCGGATTCAGAAGGATGTAGGTTGCATTAGGTACTGGGAGATGAAGAAGCTTGCACAGGATAGAGTAGCATGGAGAGCTGCATCAAACCAGTCTCAGGACTGAAGACCACAACAACAACAACATCAGCAGTACTACATATTTCACTTCCTGAAGGTAAGTAATGGGCAGAGAGACTGTTTCAAGTTTAAAACTTCTGATTTATCTGTTCTGTACTTTGAACTAATTGCTATCATGTGCATCAGTTCATGTTCTCACACAGCATTGTTGTGTATTGCTAATGATGTGCTTCAGTTCCACACAACTAAGAGGGCGTAATCACAAATTTTGAGTAGCTGAGAAAAAGTTTAATTTATAACACAAACGGATGTGAGATGAACACATGAATTGGAAGGCAAAAGCTGTGCGTCAAAGTATGATTCACCATGTAATTATGGTAACAAAGCTGCTTTTTCGATAAAATTTTCTTCGGTTCCTTGCTGCATAAATTCACAGTGTATACATAATGTTTAGGAAGGTATACCGTTCCGGAAACACACTATGAATTGCTGTAGTAAGAAACTCCAAAAATTTTTATTGCTTTAACATGTTACAAAGACATTCACTTGCACTGTTCTGCTCTCAGTTTTGTCAGGCCCTTGAAAGTAAGATCACAAATTAAATGGATTTGTAAAGCAGAAAATTGAAGTATAAAGATTTATGAACAACAACTTCAGATGGAGAAAAATTACGACACCAGCAACAGTAACAAAAAGAAAATGACAAAAGAAAGTTGTCATAAATACTTCCACAAAATTCCATATATCTCATTGGGTGTTTGAAATTCCCACTGTCAACTGCGACAAACATTTCCAACTGCATGTAGAAGGATGTCTGGACAAACTGAAGGGATTCTTTCAATATTGATCAGCATCCTGTAACAATGTGATAATTTACTTTCTCTCGAGTTATTGGAACTTGTTCACAGACTTCATCATCTAGCTCCCCAGAGAATAAAAGTTGTGTCAAATTAGGTGAACATGCAGGCCAACTAATAACATCTTTTAAGTCCTAGCCAGCAACCACAAAAGATGTGGGAGAGTGATTTTCTAGCCACAAGCAAGTAATTAGTGAGAAACCCATTATCCCGGTACCCAATACATCTACATATTTGAGATACTACACTACTGGCCATTAAAATTGCTACACTAAGAAGAAAAGCAGATGATAAATGGGTATTCATCGGACAAATATATTATACTAGAACTGACATGTGATTACATTTTCACGCAATTTGGGTGCATAGATCCTGAGAAATCAGTACCCAGAATAACCACCTCTGGCCGTAATAACAGCCTTGATACGCCTGCGCATTGAGTCAAACAGAGCTTGGATGGCGTGTACAAGTACAGCTGCCCATGCAGTTCAACACGATACCACAGTCCATCAAGAGTAGTGACTGGCGTATTGTGACGAGCCAGTTGCTCGGCCACCATTGACCAGACATTTTCAATTGGTGAAAGATCTGGAGAATGTGCTGGCCAGGGCAGTAGTCAAACATTTTCTGCATCCAGAAAGGCCCGTACAGGACCTGCAACACGCAGTCGTGCATTATCCTGCTGAAATGTAGGGTTTCGCAGGGATCGAATGAAGGGTAGAGCCACGGGTCGTAACACATCTGAAATGTAACGTCCACTGTTCAAAGTGCTGTCAATGCGAACAAGAGGTGACCGAGATGCGTAACCAATGGCACCCCATACCATCGCGTCACGTGATAAGCCAGTATGGCGATGACAAACACACACTTCCAATGTGGTTACTCCGCGATATTGCCAAACACGGATGTGACCATCATGATGCTGTAAACAGAACCTGTATTCATTCGAAAAAATGGAGTTTCGCTATTCGTGCATCTAGGTTTGTCGTTGAGTACA
Organism: Schistocerca cancellata; assembly: GCF_023864275.1. Lineage (NCBI taxonomy): Eukaryota > Metazoa > Arthropoda > Insecta > Orthoptera > Acrididae > Schistocerca > Schistocerca cancellata. The sequence continues at coordinate 211,794,800 of NC_064631.1, forward strand.
CCATCGCAGGCACTCCTGTCTGTGATGCAGCGTCAAGGGTAACCGCAGCCATGGTCTCCGAGCTGATAGTCCATGCTGCTGCAAATGTCGTCGAACTGTTCGTACAGTTGGTTGTTGTCTTGCAAATGTCCCCATCTGTTGACTCGGGGATCGAGACGTGGCTGCACGATCCGTTACAGCCATGTCGATAAGATGCCTGTCATCTCGACTGCTAGTGATTCGAGGCTGTTGGGATCCAGCACGGTGTTCTGTATTACTCTCCTGAACCCATCAATTCCATATTCTGCTAACAGTCATTGGATCTCGACCAATGCAAGCAGTAATGTCGCGATACGATAAACCGCAATCACGATAGGCTACAATCCGACCTTTATCAAAGTCGGAAACGTGATGGTACGCATTTCCCCTCCTTACACGAGGCATCACAACAATGTTTCACCAGGCAACGCCGGTCAACTGCTGTTTGTGTATGAGAAATCGGTTGGAAACTTTCCTCATGACAGCATGCTGTAGGTGTCACCACCGGTGCCAACCTTGTGTGAATGCTCTGAGAAGCTAATCATATGCATATCACAGCAACTTTTTCCTGTCGGTTAAATTTTGCGTCTGTAGCACATCATCTTCGTGGTGTAGCAATTTTAATGGCCAGTAGTGTATCTAGCAGTCTTTGTTAAATGTGCCACTCAATGCCTCCTCTATGTGGTGAGTAGCAATCTATCCTTTTCATACTGTTGTTACTTAAGTTCATACTGGCATCTCTATAATTAATATAGTAATGGCAAAAGATTATGTTGACCTTACAACTAAATTGGGTGAAAACAAATTTAAAATGTTTCAAATGATCCAGAAGCATTTACGGTGAACAGTTTTCCTGAATTACCTTGTACGTTCCACAGTATGAATGGATCTAAAACAAAGATTTATTAAAAATCTTGGGATTACAGCTTGATAATAAATTCAACTGGGAGGAGCACACCACAGAACTGCTGAAGCGTCTTAACAAATCTCTGTTTGCAATGCGAATTTTGTCAGACATAGGGGATATAAAAATGAAAAAGCTGGCATACTATGCTTACTTTCATTCCATAATGTCATATGGGATTATTTTTTGGGGTAATTCATCAAGCCAAGCTAAAGTTTTCCGGGCACAAAAACGTGCAGTAAGAATTATATGTGGTGTGAACTCAAGAACATCCTGCAGAAGCCTGTTTAGGGAACTAGGGATACTAACTACTGCTTCCCAGTATATTTATTCCTTAATGAAATTTGTCATTAAAAATATATCACTTTTTCAAACCAACAGCTCAATTCATGGAATCAATACTAGAAATAAGAATAATCTTCACAAGGATTTAAAGTCACTTAGTCTTGTACAAAAAGGTGTGCATTATTCAGGAACACACATTTTCAATAACTTGCCAGCAGCCATAAAAAGCTTAACAACCAATGAAATTCAGTTTAAGAGAAGCCTAAAGGATTTATTGGTGGCCAACTCCTTCTACTCCATTGATGAATTTCTTAGTAAAACCAACTGATTTGTATATAAGTACAACATAACTTCTGCACAATTTCAGTGCAGTAATGTGTTCACTGAAAATTTGTGTGTCTGTGTGTGTGTGTGGTTGTGTGTAAGTATAATCTAACTTCTGCACCATTTCAGTGCAGTAATGTGTTCATTGTAAATAAGTATTTCAGTAGTTGTATTACATGTTTATTACCTTATAAATAAATAAAAAACTTTTTTATTTTAAATTCAGTGCATTAGTATTTGTAAAATGACTCTTAGTGTTCATTAAAATATGACGATCATTCCACTTGGGACCTGTGGAATGGTACATTAGCTTATTTGTCTTAGTTGTAAATATTTGTCATGTATTGTTGTTTTTCTGACATGTTCCACATCCTGGAGGACCTCCTCACTACGGATCAATTGGAATGAAAGTAAATCTAATCTAATCTTTAAGACAAAACAATGTACTGATGCCACAACAGTGTCCAACCCAGCAAAACCTTTCTTGCTACACAGATGACACTCATGCTTTTATTTCGAGTTTTATATATGATAAATCAAATTCCTACAGAGCACTCTGTGTTATTTGAAAGATACTTCCAAAATTCCTAGTTTTATTACTGGAATTTTAGCGTAAATCATCCTTGACTGACGCATTCACTCATGAACTCTAGTCAATTAGATGTAGCTTGTATAGAGGTACCTATCAACATTAATCTGAAAATGTATCTTATTGAATTTCAAACTGATATGCTTAACAACACTGTCACATAAGCATTTGTGATGAAACTGGAAAACAACAGTCTGTTTATCAGTCATGTGTGCTATCTCCATCAGGTCACTGCTCATTGTCAACCTCAACTAGAAACTGCATTAAGCGTAATTAACATCACTACCTAGTTCTCTTCTGTGAAACCCTTATTCAAACCATTAATCAGTGCAGTACGACCAGTTAGTTTTGCAGCTTTTTAAAAATAGAGGTGACCTAATATCCAAGCCCAGTGTTTGTGTTAAATGATTCAGAGGCTACCTTACGTCCAAGATAAGTATTTAAAACAGCATTTGTTTATAGTTATATGTTTAGCAATTCTATCAGTCAAAGTGAGTACAGAACTGATGAACTTAACATCTGAATGGCTATGTTTGTCAGAGCCACATTCCCATACTACTAGATAATTTAAAGCAAATAAATTATTTAAACACCCTTAACCAAGGATAGGTCTTACTTCTCATCATATTCAATGGCTGAAGATGTGTCACAGGAAATCTAAATATAAATGTCTGTCAATGACCATCATTTTCATACAGTTAATGAACAGAACTTTTGAGTAAAGAGAAGATAAATTCTTAACAAGCTTATAAAATCTTAAATTTTAAGTTCATGTGATTAAAAGTTTTTTAATGTATACATATTAGGTCAAATATGGAAATTATATTTATTTTGAAGAAAACTTTGATATCTGTTGCTGCAAGAAAAGGAATAGATTCTGCGGTGTGTATGATTAAATGGCCAATTAAGGCACTTTTAACTATACAAAATTATTAACAATATGAAATAAAAATGGAGTTCCTTGGAGATGATGTAAAAGTGAGCTTTGACTGTGACAACTACATAAATCAGCAGTGTACTCACTGAAGAAAGAGCAGAGCATTAAGTTGCATTTATTTCAAGCAATATTTGAAGGTGTAATGACAGATATTTTTCTCTGGAGAAGTAGTGTACCACTGGCATACTTGCAATAAATGGTGGAACGAGTGTGTGTGTGTGTGTGTGTGTGTGTGTGTGTGTGTGTGTGTGTGGGGGGGGGGGGGGGGATTTACATGAAAGTGTTTCAAATTAGGTGAGTATGCATCTGTTTAGTTAAAACAGGGTACAAAAGAGAATGAAATTATTATCATTTTGGTTTTCATTTTTAAATTATGTCATTGCAGTACAGAAAAGACTTAAATTGTAATGACTCTGTAATACAGTTTAATAATCTGCTTTAAAGTTCTCGATCACAGACTGATGTATGATTCTGTACATAATCAGTACCACTTTGTTTGATACGACACAGCCTGCCACCCCCACCCCAGGAGAGAGAGAGACCACTCGCTACCACCCACCTGTGTAGCGAATGGTTGCCATTACTTCTTCCATTGTTTGTATTCCATACTGGATTTTTCAATATTTTTCTTTTTATTTTTAAAAATAAATATATACAAGCAAAATACTCAAAATATGTTACTTCCGTATAACGGTCTACACCTGTAAAATGTCGCAATACTTACCTGTCTGCTCCAAATCCTCCCAATGTTATGCTCAGCAGAAGAGCAGTGGACCATCGATATCCTCCTGTCCAGTTACATGGGACATTCTTCTCAAAGTTTCTGTTCCCAAAACATATTATATCACTATTTACTGAGCAGTTTGTCCTGGAGATAAATATATGGAAACACATTTAAGAATGACGTACTAATATAAAATACTATTTTTATTACATGATTTAACATACAATGCTGGATACAACATAGCTACACGTGAGTAAAACAAAATGATGAAACAATTAAATGCCAAAAAATTCTTCACTGTGGCTCTCTTTAGATTAAACCTCATCTGAAATGGAAAATACAACTAGTTAATTTATATTTGAAATGTGTCTCAGGACCCAGCAGAAATAATTTTTATATTGTTATATAAAACATTATATTCTCTGTACTGCATGTTTATGGGTGTCCACGATCATGCATGTTGAAGTAAATGCTTGTACATGCTTAAAACTATTACTGACATCAATCCACTGAATCTATGCACTCACTGCTGTCATATTACAAAAGTGCTTGTCAATGGACTTTTGTGAGAGCTGTGTTAGTAATATACCTTCACACCGCCATTACTTCTGCTGTCATCTGATATTTTTTTGAATTTTGCCAGTAGAGCTGCAGGGATGCAGGAGAGACAGCGCCAGCAGCAACAACACTAACAGCTGTTTGTGTTTGTACAGAGTCTTTAGTGTTTTTTCATGAGCTTCTGTCAATTTTAGTAGTAGGTGGATAGGAGGTGTGGATGCAGGAGGAGTTGGTCACATTTCGTGAACAGCTGAAGATGCTGCTGGCCATAGACAGCTATGTCTGGATGTAGAGGCAGTGGAGAAGCTGATGCACCGCTTGGAACATTTCAGGTGTTGACTACTTTGCCCATGGGTTCTGGTGCTGAGGTCCTTCCAGCGTACCTGGCGCAGGGGAGTTTTGCTCACCACACAGTGAGTGGCAGACTGTAGCCCATTCATGTCTCTTGAGGCGGAGGGTGAATGTGAGGAGTGGACCACTCCTTCAGCAAGATCCTAGCAGGCATATAGGGTAGAGTGCTTGCTAGTTACCAGGAGCTCCAATTAGGTGCATTATTGAGTCCCTTAGGAAACTAACGCCCGTGGCTAGAAAGAGTCCAATGTGCACTCAGCATGTCAGTCGGGAGGGTAGTTGCGGGATGCGAAAGCTGTTTTCAGGTTGTTGGTGTAATGGTTCAGGGATTCCGAACTGGAGCAGATTCGTTTGCCACGAAGACCTAGGCTGTAGGGAAGGGACCGTTTGATGTGGAATGGGTGGCAGCTGTCATAATGGAGGTACTGTTGCTTGTTGGTGGATTTGATGTGGACGGCCGTGTGAAGCTGGCCATTGCACAGTTGGAGGTCAACGTCAAGGAAAGTGGCATGGGATTTGGAGTAGGACCAGGTGAATCTGATGGAACCAAAGGTGTTGAGGTTGGAGAGGAAATTCTGGAGTTCTTCTTCACTGTGAGTCCAGATCATGAAGATGTCATCAATAAATCTGTACCAAACTTTGGGTTGGCAGGCCTGGGTAACCAAGAAGGCTTCCTCTAAGCGACCCATGAATAGGTTGGCGTACGAGGGGGCCATCCTGGTACCCATGGCTGTTCCCTTTAATTGTTGGTATGTCTGGCCTTCAAAAGTGAAGAAGTTGTGGGTCAGGATGAAGCTGGCTAAGGTAATGAGGAAAGAGGTTTCAGGTAGGGTGGCAGGTGATCGGCGTGAAAGGAAGTGCTCCACGCAGCGAGGCCCTGGACGTGCGGAATATTTGTGTATAAGGAAGTGGCATCAATGGTTACAAGGATGGTTTCCGGGGGTAACAGATTGGATAAGGATTCCAGGCGTTCGAGAAAGTGGTTGGCGTCTTTGATGGAGGATGGGAGACTGCATGTAATGGGTTGAAGGTGTTGATCTACGTAGGCAGAGATACGTTCTGTGGGGGCTTGGTAACCAGCTACAATGGGGCGGCCGGGATGATTGGGTTTGTGAATTTTAGGAAAAAGGTAGAAGGTAGGGGTGCGGGGTGTCGGTGGGGTCAGGAGGTTGATGGAGTCAGGTGAAAGGTTTTGTGGGGGGCCTAAGGTTCTATTGATTCCTTGAAGCTCCGCCTGGACATCAGGAATGGGATTACCTTGGCAAACTTTGTATATGGTGTTGTCTGAAAGCTGACGCAGTCCCTCAGCCACATACTCCCGATGATCATGTACCACGGTCGTGGAACCCTTGTCCGCCGGAAGAATGACGATGGATCGGTCAGCCTTCAGATCATGGATAGCCTGGGCTTCAGCAGTGGTGATGTTGGGAAGGTTTTTTAAGAAGGATTGAGAGGCAAGGCCTGGAAGTCAGAAATTCCTGGAAGGTTTGGAGAGGGTGATTTTGAGGAAGAGGAGGTGGGTCCCGCTGTGACGGAGGACGGAACTGTTCCAGGCAGGGTTCAATTTGGATAGTGTCTTGGGAAGTTGGATCATTAGGAGTAGGATTAGGATCATTTTTCTTCGTGGCAAAGTGATATTTCCAGCAGAGAGTACGAGTGTAGGACAGTAAATCTTTGACAAAGGCTGTTTGGTTGAATCTGGGAGTGGGGCTGAAGGTGAGGCCTTTGGATAGGACTGAGGTTTCGGATTGGGAGAGAGGTTTGGAGGAAAGGTTAACTACTGAATTAGGGTGTTGTGGTTCCAGATTGTGTTGACTGGAATTTTGAGGTTTTGGAGGGAGTGGAGCTGGAAGTGGGAGATTGAGTAGATGGTGTACCATATATATAAATATCGCAATTAATACTGAATGGGATTACTTGCAACCAAAAGAACAAGAACTCTTCAGAAAATCTGGACACTCTGCTGCCCATAAGCTAATAACCGACTTTCTGCGTGACATAAAATTAAATATAGGAAACCTAAAATTAGTAAAGACAAGAGACAGGCAAGACTGTACACATTTCTTCAATCCTTAGGTCCTAGCGATTTTCTCTCTAATCTTGCCACACATGGCGTGCTTTCCTTTCTGTGAAAGAACTATTACCTCATCAAAGTTCATCAAACATTTTGCTACATGAAAAATCAAAATGTCGTCGTCTAATACTAAAAAAGCTGTTAATACAAATAGTACCCAAGACTGGTGTGGTTACTCAATATGATTACGTCTATGTTATCACTGTGTGCTGGATAAAACAAAATAGACCTTTCTAATATTCCAGCAATTGTAACACACACCAAATAAGCGAGACTGTTTAGGTAATAACGATCATTTTTATAGTATGACAATATAATTCACAAAGTACCAATACGAAATACCTATTTGGCCTACTACAATCAAAAAGCTTTATGTTAGGAAATAGTTTCACATTTCATTCATATACTCCAGTTTCTCATGCATGAGACCGAAAAGTGGTAGGAAGAAATTTTTGTATAAATTTGTCTGATGCCCCGTTTCTTCTCCATCCTCGTTCTAACAAACAATCTTGTCATCGCTAATTCTGTAACTATTCCTACCACTGTCAAAACTCATTCTCCAGTAACCTTTACAAACCCTGCCACAATCACCGGTTTAGGTATCCAGTGATTATTCTCCGGTTAGGCGTTATTACACGTTAGTGCAATGCGTTTTCTGCACTACTCCCAGAACGAAACTTAAGCGGGTGCTGGCCGGGATCTACAAATGGCCCTGTCTAGTGTAGCGATCTGGCCAAAAATTCTCTGTCGGATTTCACTTTCTTGGATACACCAAGAAGATAATACATAATCTGTTTTACCTGTTATTACTCTTAGTTGATTATTTCCACTCTGGTAGTCTGAATCTATGGATTTCGCTAGTAATTATGACAACGCTGAATATTTGCGAACCAAATCAACCACATAAACAAGCAGCAGCTGGCATTCACCAATTCGGCTTTATTCCGCTTAGCTTGTATAGCCCCATCCTGTTTCATCCGCAGGAAAGTTCATTTCTAGATGCGACGAGGATTTCCCTGGCAGAGACATCACATACACTATGCACGCATTCAAAAATCAACTTACGATTCATTCAGAAATCAACTTAGAATGTGTTCAAAAATCAGCAGGAGTGCGTTTCAAAATCACATGAATAATCGATAGACCGACGTGTGCTGGATGCTAGGTACTTTGTGAAACAAGTTTTTTCCTCAAGAATATGAATTTTCCTCCTCCCCCAAAATTTCTACCCGGCTCAGATACCCCGGTTATGTCACTCAAAGGATGACACTGCTGGTACTACACGTATGGCCTCTCTCTGCAATCATATTCATTATTTGTAGACCTTATTTCGAAAAGGTACCCAGGCCAGTCTAGCCACTGTCACGAATGACGACGATGATGAAATGAGGAGGACAACACAAACACCCAGCCCCTGGGCAGAGAAAATCCCCAACCCAAATGATAATCAAATTCATGACCCTGCAATACAGAGGCAGCATCGCTTAGTACACAGTGATCTTCAACCTCTTATGTCAAGATTAATTTGGACAATTTTTTCTGGATGTTTCAATTTTCTCACAGTTAATACACAAAACTAAAGGGAATGAAATGTTTTTTGCATGTTAAGCAATGAATGGGGAGGACTTGAATTTTTACCTCATCACATTTTACTACAGTAATTGTATGTCATGCTGTACCATCCACTATTATTTGCTTATTATATATTTTCCACTGAGAAGTTAGCTTGGAGGGAGGGGGGGGGGGAGCAAAGGAGAGGGAGAGAGACAAGAAGAAAGGGTGAGGAAAGGAAAAGGGGGGGAGAGGGGGAGGGAGGGAGGGAGGGAGGGAGGGGGAGGGGGAGGGGGAGAGGGAGAGAGAGAGAGAGAGAGAGAGAGAGAGAGAGAGGAATGATTGGGTGGAGGGGAGGAGGATCACGACTGAAGAGAGGTTGGAACTGTTTTAAACAAATTCTACACATGGTTTTGGTTGGCTGTTATCAGTGGGGTGTGTGGCGAAGAAACGTATCCACTGCAGATAATGGGTACAGAAAAGAAGGTCCTTTAGAAGTATGGCATGGCTGAACTTAGGTTTCGGGCTAAAGGTGAGGCTTTTAGAAAATACTTTGACTTCTGCAAGGGTCAGAGTTTTGGCAGGAAAGTTGACAACAGAGTTACAGAGTCAGTGTTCAGGAGCAGTGTGTTTCAAGGAGAGCAGAGGAAGAGGAAAGCAGTTGTCAAAATTTACCGATAATACTACCAGAAGTTTTACTGACAGACAATACCGTACCCAGCTTATCCATAAACAGATCTCCTGTTACATCTCCGCTGACACTGTGAAACGTGTTAACCTGTCACTGACTTGCACCCCCACTGATCATCTAATATTACTCTGGCCTTGAGAAGCTCAATCACATCCTTCACCGGGGCTTTGACTACCTCTCATCATGCCCTGAGATGAGTGACATTCTACCTAAAATCCTAACAGAATCACGGAATTTGTTTTGCCACGCACCCAACCAACAACCTTGCCCATCCCTATTGCAATCCTGTGCCCACTCTTGTACCCTTGGAGTCATTCCCTTCTGTTGGACCTGGTGCAAGACCTGTTCCGTACACCAACATACTACCTCCAGTCACAGGCATTTCCTACCGTATAAAAGGCTGGGCCATGTATGACAGCAGCCATGTTATATATAGGCTATGCTGTGTAAACAGTACAGCATATTATGTGGGCATGGTAACTAATCAACTATCTACCCACACGAATGGCCACTGCCAAACTGTGGCAAACTGCAAACTTGGCCATCTAGCCACCAAAAATGCTGCGCACCACCAACACAAATAATGATCAACAGATGCTTCATTACGCAAGTTATCTGGATACTCACTCTCAGCACTAGCTTCTCTAAACTATGCAGTGGGAATTATCTGTCCAGCATATGCTGCACTCTCACAATCCCCCTTGCCCAAACCTACACTAACCTGTTTCCTCACCTTACTTTTTCCCCTTCTTTCTTCTGTCATCTCTACACTAATCCTTCACTGTCCAGCTCACGTACTGCCTTCTCCCCCAACTCCCCCCCCCCCCCCTCATGTGGGCTGGCTGTCGTTCCGCTCCCCTCTTTCCGGCCTCCCTTTCTCTCTTCCCTCCCAGTCTCCCTCCTCATCTCCACTTTCCTCTCATTTCCTCTCACCTTCCCTCCCATCCCCCTCTCGACGCCTTATGTGCTTTACCCTCTGAACTCCTTTCGCTTTGCTGTGTAGCCACTGAATCATCTATAAAAAAAACTGCCTCACACCATGCCACTATACCCTACTTGCCACATGCATCCTTTCCTACACCCTCTCCACTTATATCTGCTCAGGCAACTCTGTCCTCAATAACTGATAATCAACAGTCAGCCTCACCATGGTCAGGGGTGTGAGTATTTGAATGAATGTCTGTCTGGTTGTGTGAGTGAATCTAGAGAAATAGCAAGAATTTGAAAGTTAGCAAAATACTGTTTCTGTAGTGTGTTTCTAAGCAACACACAGTAGTCAGCTACAGCTGGGTGGTTGCCTTCCCTTTATTTTGCACGTTATCCACCCAGGAATTTCCACTGCTGTTACAATTTATGCTACACACATTTAAACACAAAAAAAGAAAAGATTTTTGACATGAATTTCACCTAGTTTGATACACAATTCACTAACTTCAACACATCCATCATCAAATTTAACAACTGACAGAAGTCTTTTTGACATTGGCAGTACCTAAGGGTAAGTGGTAATACAGCTGTAGCAGGAACCACTGTTACTTTCAGTTTAGTGAAAAATAAATAAAATAAGCTGATAAAACTGGGTGATCACCATTTGTTGAGACCACAGCATCTACATCTACATCTACATTTATATTCCGCAAGCCACCCAACGGTGTGTGGCGGAGGGCACTTTACGCGTCACTGTCATTACCTCCCTTTCCTGTTCCAGTCGCGTATGGTTTGCGGGAAGAACGACTGTCTGAAAGCCTCCGTGCACGCTCTAATCTCTCTAATTTTACATTTGTGATCTCCTCGGGTGGTATAAGTAGGGGGAAGCAATATATTTGATAGCTCATCCAGAAACGCACCCTCTCGAAACCTGGCGAGCAAGCTACACCGCGATGCAGAGCGCCTCTCTTGCAGAGTCTGCCACTTGAGTTTGTTAAACATCTCCGTAACGCTATCACGGTTACCAAATAACCCTGTGACGAAACGCGCCGCTCTTCTTTGGATCTTCTCTATCTCCTCAGTCAACCCGATCTGGTACGGATCCCACATTGATGAGCAATACTCAAGTATAGGTCGAACGAGTGTTTTGTAAGCCACCTCCTTTGTTGATGGACTACATTTTCTAAGGACTCTCCCAATGAATCTCAACCTGGTACCCGCCTTACCAACAACTAATTTTATATGGTCATTCCACTTCAAATCGTTCCGCACGCATACTCCCAGATATTTTACAGAAGTAACTGCTACCAGTGTTTGTTCCGCTATCATATAATCATACAATAAAGGATCCTTCTTTCTATGTATTCGCAGTACGTTACATTTGTCTATGTTAAGGGTCAGTTGCCACTCCCTGCACCAAGTGCCTATCCGCTGCAGATCTTCCTGCATTTCGCTACAATTTTCTAATGCTGCAACTTCTCTGTATACTACAGCATCATCCGCGAAAAGCCGCATGGAACTTCCAACACTATCTACTAGGTCATTTATATATATTGTGAAAATCAATGGTCCCATAACACTCCCCTGTGGCACACCAGAGGTTACTTTAACGTCTGTAGACGTCTCTCCATTGATAACAACATGCTGTGTTCTGTTTGCTAAAAACTCTTCAATCCAGCCACACAGCTGGTCTGATATTCTGTAGGCTCTTACTTTGTTTATCAGGCGACAGTGCGGAACTGTAGCGAACGCCTTCCGGAAGTCAAGAAAAATAGCATCTACCTGGGAGCCTGTATCTAATATTTTCTGGGTCTCATGAACAAATAAAGCGAGTTGGGTCTCACACGATCGCTGTTTCCGGAATCCATGTTGATTCCTACATAGTAGATTCTGGGTTTCCAAAAACGACATGATACTCGAGCAAAAAACATGTTCTAAAATTCTACAACAGATCGACGTCAGAGATATAGGTCTATAGTTTTGCGCATCCGATCGACGACCCTTCTTGAAGACTGGGACTACCTGTGCTCTTTTCCAATCATTTGGAACCTTCCGTTCCTCTAGAGACTTGCGGTACACGGCTATTAGAAGGGGGGCAAGCATGGTTTTGTGTTACGAGATTTTTGTTTAAAGTGTTTTTCTCTTTAATTTTTTTAATTACACATTTTTCATTATAATAATTTTTAGCAATTGAAGCTTCTGTCTTGCTATGTATGATCATTTTCTAATCCAGCATGTATACTTTAAAAGTAACTGCTCGATGATGTTTCATAAAAAGAAAAAAAGTGACAGAGCATTATATAACTATCCACGAATTGTAAATGTTGTTTCCAAACAGCAACTTCTTCTCATAACCAATGTATATAAATGCTATGCGCCTACAAGAATTGAAGAGCAGTATTTTGTTGTGGTACCTACAAGTGATATTCAGACAAACAGTTATGCTGATGTGACATGTCCAGTTTATTTGGCTGGAGCTTTTGTCCACTGGCTGCCATGAGGACTCTGCTGCTGCATACAATGCAGGGGTTGGCAAGTCATCTCATTTCACACAATAAGTCACCAAATGGGTAGTGCATGCACCCAGCCTCCAGGAATACCTCTCACAGTGGAGGTTCCAAAGTAGGCCAACTGTTCAGTAGGTGAAGAAAGAACTAACATTTGAGTACTTCAAGTGATTTGAGCATGTAATTGATACAGCTTCTGAGAAATGATCCATATCCATGCAAGTATGCTGATCTCCAACACATGTCTTACACACTCACCAACATGATGTGTGTACCCTGTAAAGCTTAAATGGAATTTCATATAGAAATAAGTTACCTGTTATATTTTGCGCAAGTTATTGATGATACACACTGAAATGAGCCTAGAACTGCTCCATGAACATTACACATGAAAAACCTTGGCACCAGATTTTTTTCATATAATGAGCAAGACACCTCACAAATAACAGACATGAAGTCTGCACATCAAGAGTTAAAACGATGCCTGAAAACGTGAAGCTAAATGAGTGATACAGTTTCCATCAAAGCTATCAGTTTTAGCTGCAAGAAACTTATGAATATAGAAGAAATATGATTTTGGAATGCTACTTTACCATAAAACATACCTGTAGTATGATTTAAATCTTGGTGACCCAACTGATTTGCAGTTGGCTTTATATGTACACTTATGCTCCCAGGGCTCTGTCTGGTAACAAAATTGGCACACCATTGTACGCTCAAAGCTTTTATTGCCAGCATTCTGCAACACATGAAGCATTAATAATATTAATACTACAACAATAACTACCACCACCACCACCACCACCACAATCACCACCAATAATAATAATAATAATAATAATAATAATAATAATACTATATTTACGTTCATCCAATGCACATTTTTTTTACCATATGCAGTATTCAAAATTGGGGTGCACATAAGATTTGATGGCACATTACATTCAAGTACAAACCTGAATCCTGTGTTCAGCCCTGCAACCAGGCGACTAGCGCGAATTTTGGTGTTCTCGTAAAGATAAGTCATTTTAGATTATAAACCATATGGTTTAGTACTGATTACGTGGTAAATAGGTGTATTAGTGTTCCTTTTAAGTGTACCATTAAAGGTTTCATTTTTATTTACGTAATATAGCAGAAAAAGCGAAAAGATCATACAGTCGTATTTTCTGTTTATGTTTTGCTGCAGCAAATCTATATAATTTCATTTAGTTGTTCCTTGCTCTCTCCAGCAATTTAACTTAGCGTACCTCTTCATTATTTAACTAGCATTTCCAGAAAGTAGCGTAAAGTTTAAGTTGTTGTTTCAGAAACTATGCACTGTTGTTTTTGTTTACACACAGTTGCGTATAGGCCAAATTTGTGGAACCATATTTTCGTGTTTATCTGTAATTTAACTGACTTACTCTTAATAAACTATTACGTTTATCATGAGTGAAAAGTGCTTAACTTGCTGTACAATTGTTAGGTCGGGGCTTTGGTGTGATGGGTGCTGTAGTTTTTTCCATGTGGGTGACTGTAGTGGCGTGGGAATAGGGGAAGTAAATGAGACTCATCAGTGGTTTTGTAGGATTTGTAGTAAAGACAGGAAGATACTAGAACAGGAGGGGAAAATTGCCACCCTTCAGGCTGAGTTAGACAAGGCCAGGGGAGATCTTGACAGGTTAAGGAGGGAGACGGGTAAAGAGAGGCGGGAAGTGGCAACAGGCAACAGGAGGAACAGGCCTAGAACTTTGTCTGACAGCTTCATGGTAAATGTGAAAAATAGGTTTGACCTGTTGCTTCAGTTAGAAGCTGGTGAGCCTCAAGCAGTTGCAGGTGTAGACAGGGCACAACAAACTTTCAGCAGCAAATTGAAAAGTAAGAATGTAGGGAAATCAGTAAAGAGAAAGGAAGTGTTGTTGTTAGGTAGTTCCCATGGAAGAGGTGTTGGCCAACTTTTGCAGGATGAACTAGGGTCAGAATACCAAGTCACCAATTTTTTTAAACCTAATGCTGGTCTGGAACAGGTGACAGAGGATTTAGGGTCACTTTGCAAAGATTTCACTAAGGAAGACACCATGGTTATAGTGGGTGGGGCAGGTAACAGTATTGACAGAGATCCTGGGTACAGTATAGAGTGTGACCTGGCAAAGATTGCATCAGCATCGAAGCATACTAGTGTTGAGTTTGTATCTGTTCTTAGGCCCCATGACTGACCTCATTTGAACTCTTCTGTCAAGAGAGTTAATTTGAAGCTGGAACGGCAGCTTATGTCGGGTGCAGGGTCACACATTGGTGTGGTTCCTGTTGATTCTCTCAGTAGGTGGGATTATACTAGGCATGGCCTTCACCCCAGCAGGAAGGGGAAGGGTAAATTGGCTGGGGAAATAGCAGGAAAGTTAAAGGGGGGAGGCACTGTCACGAGTGGTAAAATACCAGTGGTTATAGAGTTCAGAAAAGGCCCTTTTTTAGGGTAGGGAGGACAGAAAGAAAGCAAATTTTAAGAGAGGTTAGAACTGAGACAACCCTTCAGTTTGAGAAAGAAATCAAAAAACATAATTCCAGCTAATTACATCAGCATAAACAGCTATTGGTTAAGAATTTTCAACAGTTAGCATATATTTTAACTCTACCCAATTTTAACTCAGTTAATGTGAAATGTCAGCTATCTTTACTGCATCAAAATATCCGAGGACTGAGAAATAAAATTAATGAATTAACTATCTGCATAGATGAATTAGAATCTTCAAACCCAGCTGACATAATCTGCCTCTCTGAACATCATGTAACCACTGGTATAGAACTTTTAAGTGTTACAGGGTTTAGGTTAGCATCTCACTTTTGTAGATCAGAAATGGAGAAAGGAGGAGTTGCCACATTCATCAGGAACTGTCATAAATCTAAGAACATACACATTCATAAATTTTGCCTAGAACAGCATATGGAAAGATGTGCAACAGAAGTAGAATTTCACAAAAAATCCTTCATAATATTAAGTGTATATCGAGCACCTGCAGGTAACTTTAATCTGTTTGTAAACCACCTTGAAGCTGTACTGGCACATTTAACAACCAAAAACAAAGAAATAGTGGTTGCTGGTGATTTCAATGTAGATTTCCTTAAAGACTCTCCCAATAAGAACTTATTTGAGTTAGTAACACTATCGTTCAACTTAATTTCCACTGTAAAGTTCCCCACTAGGGTAGCCAATTGCTCACAAACAGCCATTGATAATATCTTATAGAAAAGTCCAATGAACAAAATTATATTACAAAACCAATAGTCAATGGCCTCTCGGACCATGACATGCAGTTCCTTCTGTTAAATGTTAATACTGAACAGGAAATAAAATCTGTTAAATCTGAGCTCAAGAGGATAATCAATGAGCCAAAAATTGATTATTTTAGGACACTCCTCAGAGACATTCATTGGACTGATGTTTACAGTGCTCATGGCATGAATGAAAAATATAACACTTTTGCTAATAAAGTGCTTACCTTATTCGAACACTGTTTTCCCCCAAAACTTACCAAGGTTAGAGCAAAGTCTACAAAGAAGCCATGGATTTCTCAAGGAATAGGGGTATCTTGTAAAACAAAAAGAAAACTGTATCTGTCAATACGAAACAGTTCCGATGTTGATGCTATAGCACATTACGTCAAAGCAAATATATTACAAGAAAAAGATAGTCGTATCAGATAATAAAATAAAGAATATATGGGATATAGTGAACGAGGAGACCGGTAGAACCAGACATGAAGAGGAACAAATAGCATTAAGAGTAAATGATACATTGGTGACAGATGTGTATAGTGTTGCAGAACTTTTTAACAAACATTTTATAACTGTTACTGAAAAGATGGGGTTGTCAGGTTCGGTAGATGCTGCTATGGAATACCTCAGACCAGACATTTCAAGTAACTTCCATAATACGAATTTGACCCTCACTACCCCAACAGAAATAATGTCCACCATAAAATCTTTAAAATCAAAAACATCTAGTGGGTATGATGAAATATCAACAAAGTTAATTAAAGAATGTGATTCTGAGCTAAGTAACATATTAAACTATCTGTGTAACCAGTCGTTTATCAGTGGAATATTTCCTGAATGGTTGAAATATGCTGAAGTTAAGCCACTGTTAAAGAAGGGAGATAAAGAAATAGCATCAAATTTCCGTCCAATTTCACTGTTGCCAGCATTCTCAAAAATTTTAGAAAAAGTAATGTACAGTCGGTTTTATAACCATCTTATCTCAAATAACATACTGTCAAAGTCACAGTTTGGATTTCTAAAAGGTTCTGATATTGAGAAGGCTATCTACACTTACAGTGAAAATGTGCTTAATTCATTAGACAAAAACTTGCAGGCAACTGGTATATTTTGTGATCTATCAAAGGCATTTGACTGTGTAAATCACAATATCCTTTTGAGTAAATTAGAATATTATAGTGTAACAGGAAATGCTGCAAAATGGTTCAAATCTTATATCTCTGGCAGGAAACAAAGGGTGTTATTAGGAAAGAGACATGTATCAAGCTATCAGGCATCATCCAATTGAGAACTAATTACATGTGGGGTCCCACAAGGTTCCATTTTGGGGCCCTTACTTTTTCTTGTGTATATCAATGACCTTTCATCATCAGTAACATTACCAGATGCCAGGTTTGTTTTGTTTGCCAATGATACAAACATTGCAATAAATAGCAAATCAAGTGTAGTCTTAGAAAGATCAGCTAACAAAATATTTGTGGACATTAATCACTGGTTCCTAGCCAATTCCTTGTCACTAAACTTTGAAAAAACACACTACATGCAGTTCAGAACTTGTAAGGGGTGTCCCACGAGTATATGTCTAACATATGATGACAAGAAGATAGAAGAAGTGGACAGTGTTAAATTCTTGGGATTACAGCTAGATAATAAATTCAACTGGGAGGAGCACACCACAGAACTGCTGAAGCGTATTAACAAATCTCTGTTTGCAATGCGAATTTTGTCAGGCATAGGGGATATAAAAATGAAAAAGCTGGCATACTATGCTTACTTTCATTCCATAATGTCATATGGGATTATTTTTTGGGGTAATTCATCAAGCCAAGCTGAAGTTTTCTGGGCACAAAAATGTGCAGTAAGAGTTATATGTGGTGTGAACTCAAGAACATCCTGCAGAAGCCTGTTTAGGGAACTAGGGATACTAACTACTGCTTCCCAATATATTTATTCCTTAATGAAATTTGTCATTAAAAATATATCACTTTTTCAAACCAACAGCTCAATTCATGGAATCGATACTAGAAATAAGAATAATCTTCACAAGGATTTAAAGTCACTTAGTCTTGTACAAAAAGGCGTGCATTATTCAGGAACACACATTTTCAATAACTTGCCAGCAGCCATAAAAAGCTTAACAACCAATGAAATTCACTTTAAGAGAAGCAGTACAATCTAACTTCTGCACCATTTCAGTGCAGTAATGTGTTAATTGTAAATAAGTATTATAGTAGTTGTATTACATGTTTATTACCTTATAAATAAATAAAAGAACTTTTTAATTTTAAATTCAGTTCATTAGTATTTGTAAAATGACTCTTTCATATAGTGTTCATTAAAAAATGACGATCATTCCACTTGGGACCTGTGGAATGGTACATTAGCTTATTTGTTTTAGTTGTAAATATTTGTCATGTATTGTTGTTTTTCTGACATGTTCCACATCCTGGAGGACCACCTCACTACAGATCAACTGGAATGAAAGTAAATCTAATCTAATCTAATCTTCACCTGCAACATCACTGAAATTTAGGTATCTTCCTTTACATAACAATTCAGTGTCATAATTCTCAGCTTCTTCACATCATTGTTAACTTATTACTACATATGTACACCCGAAATGGTATGCAATCACAGAAAAATACCATATGATGCTACTTTCAAGTGTAAAGTAATTCACTATGCTAAAATATATGGCAACAGGAGGGCAGGACAAGAATTCAATGTAGCTAAAAGCAACATTTGTTTGTGAAGAAACAGAAATTGCATTATATGCAACTATTGCTGTTGGAAAGAAATTTGCTGGCCCTCACAAAGGAAAACTTTCTGAAGTAAAAGTTTTGGAATTTGTTGATTACAGGAGAAAGAATGGGTAACCTTAGACTATTGACCCAAAAGAAACAAAGCAAAAGAGGTGGCTCCAGTTCTTAATACATCTTAGCAAAAGTTTAAACCAGCCCTTGATGGGTTGATTGCTTTATGAAATGAGAGGGAGGAGGAAGGGAGCCTTACCTCTATGACGCTGTGCAACAATATAACAAAAGCTTCCTCAGAATTTGAGAAAAAATTTAGAAATTCCAGCAGGATGTCATCACACTTCGAAACAAGAAGAATTTTTTGATAGGCTGCCACATGGGTGATGCTGATGAGACACCTATTTGGTTTGATATGTCACGTAATTACACGACGGATGAGAAGAGGACAAAAAAAGTTACCGTCAAAATATCAGGGTGTGAAGAACAACACATAACTGTAACACTGGCAATCACAGCAGATGGATGCAAACTTCTCCCTTTCTACCTACAAACGTAACAGAAGCCCAAGGCCCCTAAAAATTAAAAGCTCTTCCCCGATGAAATTATATGAAATCAAGAAAAGGGATAGCTGACAAATTTTTAACACTCGACTGGCTCCAAAGTGTATGGGAACTCTGTCCTGGTGGGCTTTCCAAACTATCATCAATACTCTGTCTTGATGCATTTTGTGGTCATCTCACAGATGACATAAAGAAGTTGATCCACTGTCTAACCAGTCACCTCCTTTCTATTCCTGGTGGAATGACTTACGTGTACAACCTCTGAACCTAAGTATATGTGAGACTTTCACAGATCACATTCAGGAACAGTACAAAAAAAATAGATATGTGAACTGAACTGTGAACTGACTCATGACAGGAAAAATTAAGCACGCTGCATCCACATATTTAACACTGGGTTTCTGGTGCCAGGAAAAGCATCGCAGCACCAATGATTGTAAAATCGTTCAAGAAACGTTGTATTTCAAATACTATGGACTGCAATGTTGACAATGTGCTCTGGAACAACACAGAGGATAATGGTAAGAAAAAAAAAATCAATCTGTTTCTAATGTAGACTCCTCCGAAGATACCAGTAATGATCACATCAGTGAATAATGATGAGTAATGCCTGTAATTTTGTTTGCATGTCATGTCAGTAATCAATATAGGTGTTCCTTTTTAATAATGACTGAGGCATATAGCAACAGGTCACTTAAAAATTGTTGTTTTGGTTGTTCATGTCTACATCTACTGTTGTGTAAAATAATTTTAGCCTATCAGTGATCTGCCAGCAAACAGTTTTTTTTATGATTTTAATTTTTAAAATTGGGGTGCGAATTATATTTGGTGGCACATCAGATTAGTGTAAATATGGTAGCAGCATTAGTAGTAATAGATCATCTTAACCAGATTGCTCAGACTTAAGCAATAGATAGAACCTGCCAGCACATATGGCAATTTTATAATTTTCTGGATCTCCTCACATCTACAAACTGTATTGAGTGAGAGGTTTATCAAAATGATTACATGTGCAGTAACATTCTTCTTTTTAGTAATAAAAAGATTTCATTCTATGAACGTCTAGCAGTCTTGAGTTACGGCGCAACTAATTAGAAAAGAAATGCAATGTTCTGTAACTGGGAAAGCAGAAACATACATATAAATTGGCTCAGGGGTGGAGTGAAAATGTGACTTAATGCGAAGGCTAAAGAATAGCAATGCTGATAGCTAATCACGTCAAGATGGTGAATACTTTATGCTTGCTGGTGCTGCTGATAATTGTTGTTGGTGGTGGCAGTGGTTGTGGTCGTGGTGGTATCAGGGGATTCAACAGCATGGATGTCAGGCCCCTTCTGGAACATTGATGTATGCATTCAGTGAGGTGAAAAAAGTTTTTCCTCACATGCATTCTTCTTGGGACAATGGGTCATGGACACATAGTGAAGACTATTCTGCAGCGTCTGTGTTTTATGGTGTACTATGCTGAGTCCTTCAGACATGCATGCATGGCAGAAGGAATGACACTGCTACGATCTAGAGCTGTTTGAAATAGAATAAATATATTCACAATAGACTTCAGCTGCACAATTTATTGGTGAAGTGTAAATTTGTGCCGGACCGCGCTGAGAACCCAAATCATAGCAGTGTCTGTTCCAACAGACTTGCATGCAAGCAGGCAGGACGTAGACACACAGTGACATATGGAGGTTTGGGTCAGTCCAAGAGGTGTGCTTGGATGGCCGAAGTTGTTAAGAAGACATCTCACGTAGTTAAGGTGACATTTCACGTACAGCAGGTAACTTGGGTTCGCGTTCCAGTCCGGGACAAATTTTCACGTATCACCAATAAATTGCGCAGCTGAAGTCTAATTAATAGTGTTTGCAATTGTGTATACATTTCTTCTGCATTCTGGAGACTGAAAGGCAGTCGGCCCTGACTACACAGATAGCAGTTGCCTACCAATATATCAAAATGGATGATCAAATCAAACAATAGAAACTCTGTGATGGGATGTAGCAATATTATGTAAAGGATAGTTGCTACTCACCTTATAGTTGCGATACTGAGTCGCAGATAGGCACAACAAAAAGACTGTCAGAAAGTGAGCTTTTGGCCAACAAGGCCTTCATCGAAAATATACATGAGTGCTTGTGTGTGTATTGTCTGTTTTCGACAAAGACAATTTAAGATCCACATACAGAACTGTTAACCACCTTTCATTTGTTCACACAATGGCTGGCTCGTTGCCGTTTTTGATTAGCTGGCAGGCAGCCAAAAGTTCACTTTCTGACAGTCTTTAAGTTGTGCCTATCTGCGACTCAGCATCTCTGCTATACGGTGAGTAGCATCTACCCTTTTCATAAAATGGATAATAAAAATCAGGAATAAGTATGTGCACGTATACAAGCATGTTAGCAGTTTTTCCTCATGCTTTAATAAAACTATAATACAATAATCACCAAAAATTACTAAATAAACCAAATATTATACGAAGAAAGAGCTGAAGCTTAGTTCCTGGTACATGTGGCTGCCTGCCAGCTAATCAAAAACGGCAACGAGCCAGCCATTGTGTGAACAAATGAAAGGTGGTTAACAGTTCTGTATGTGGATCTTAAATTGTTTAAATAAAAACCTGAGTCCATTAAAAATATATACGTAAGAGAAATACACAGTCAAAATTGTAAAACTACGATTCAGACAAAAATAGCTAGTTTGATCCCCATTATCATGGTTTTCAGTCCAAAAACATGTTCAGCATAGCTCTACAAACTAGTCTACCTGTGCAAGCTGCCTCATCTCAGCACAACTACTCCAACATACATCCATTTGAACCTGCTCACTTTATTCAAGTTTTGGTCTCACTGTACAATTTTTACTCTCTACACTTCCCTCCATTTCTTGCTGCCTCAGGATATGTCCTATCAAATGATCCCTTCTTTTAGTCAAGTTATGCCATAAATCTCTTTTCTTCCCAAATCTGGTTCAGTACCTCATCATCGGTTATTCGATCTACCCATCAAATCTTCAAGTTCCTAATATTAAATAGGATTCTATTGTGAAAGTGTGTCGGTATTACATTTATAAGTTAATGTGCTTGACTGTGCTGCTAAAGACAAACAAAATTAATTCTCATTTCAGTTTTTTGCCAGAATTATTTGCCTGACAAAAAAATCGACACAGAAGTAATTTTTAGGAAATTTATTTATTTTTTTACTGGCTGGCTTTCCACGATAGGGGGCACATTTTTTTCAAGATATAAGCAAAAAACTGACCAAAAACAGGCTTCTCACTTTCTTTTGTAGTTTTATCCTCGATATTTTATCACTTGTTTTGACAGCAAGCCACAAATTTGTTTTCAGCATCCCAAAAAACAAAGAGCAATCAAGCTCTAAGGTTTTGATTAAATTTCAGTCCTTTCTACTGTACACTACAGGGTTAGGGATATAGTACATTGCTGACACTAATTCGTGCAATGGATGGTGGCAATAGGCCTCAGTTCTATTTCAATGGCTATGTATAGGCACTGGCCTGGAAACCCTCTATTCGTTACATGTCCACATTTTTCCATAAAAATACAACACCACTCAAGCTATCATGAAAGTAAAAAAACAAAATTTTTCTGTCTTGCGTGCACTTTATTATTTCTTCTTTTGACTATGCATTTCAGCTAGCCTTCGTTATGGTGTATGTCATGAAGCAATACGTAAAATCATGAGAGATACAATTCTTTGCACATTACAGGATTTTTTTGAGAAATATCCACAGAACACACATTATTTCAGTAAGTCACAGGACAATATGTGCTCACAATCACATGGTGGACAAGAAGTCTCTGTAACCCCTAGTATCGAATGCTAATTGATTTGACTTGTTTTAATGAAGTACTGTGCTCACATGTAAAGTGTCCAATGTGTCAGAATGTCCCCCATCACATTGTAAACACATTTCCATATGCTCCACGTTCTTCTTGACATATTTTTCAGCATGTCTGGTGTTACAGTGCAAAATGCATTTTCAACAGCACTGCACAGTTCTTTTTTTGTAGTGCAATAATGTGCAGATAAAAGCACCTTAATGACGTCCCATAATGAGTTATCACATGTGGTGGGGTCAGGACTTCTTGGTGGCGACTTCAAGGGAGCTGGTGTTGCTAAGGAATCACAACCTATCCCTAGTGCTGAAAAATGTCCATTTAGGAACTTGTACACTGCAAGGAGGTGCTCCAACTTCCTGCAACCATATGCATCCTGTGAGGCTCCTTTCCTCAAGCGGAAGTATTAACCATGTTTGTAACATGTGTAAATAAATCACAGTCCCTCCAAAAAAGTATGGTCAACCAGAGTTTGTGATGTAATTGCTGCCCATATCATTAAGTGAGGCATGTTCCTTTCTAACTCGACTGTGTAATGAGGACTCTCTTTGACCCAAGTGACAACATTTCTAGCAAATAAGCTACGATAAATGTCCGTGTGTCCAATAACTCGTTTACGAACATTGACTCAAAAGGTATGACGTTACAGTCTTTTTTCATGTCAACTTTCATTGTTGTCCTCAGTATACTGTGTTCCAGAATACTTTTACATGTCAACTTAATAGAAAACTGTTCAATCAAAGCAGAGACTCTGGCACAGGCTACTTCTCATGTCTTCTTCCTTCCACTCTACAGCCTGTCTTTAACACTGCCAAAAGTAAAAGCACGCCTTTCCTAATCCAGAAGTGTTGCCTTTCATGGTTGAGCCTTACTAAATCTTTCCTGGAATGCTCCCATAATCTGTCTCGTTATCGGCTCTTTGTGTTGTCGTACACCCACACAAATTTGTCACTAAGTGCTCCTCAATAATGTAACTATGATTGCTCACATCTGCCATAGATACAAATTAAAACTCAACTGCGACTGCAGAAACATGTAAACATACATGAATTTCAACAGTTAATAAAAAGCAACATACTACCAACCTGCAAACAACATTTGATACAAAACAGGGGTTACTGGGTTATGGGGAGCTCTCATTCACACTGTATATGAGTAATACACGTACCAAGTATGTTATGTCAATATAATGGATATGTATATGTTTGTGTGAGGTGAAGGTGCATACTGGTTGTGATAAAGTAAGTCACAGTATGATATGTGCTCACAATCACAGGGTGTAGAAGAAGGCCCCCCTAACCCCTAGTACAGTTATTAATCAGCTGCCATCAGGTGGCACTCAACACACAATAAAAGTGCATGATTGAAGATTGGCAAGTGGGCACATGAATAAAATGTAAATGAGGTTAAAACGTACTTTCCATTTTTGTTAATATGTTAAGTAATCTTTAAAATAACAAATCCATATGGATTAATACATTTGCATCTGTATATCTCTCTTGAGATTTTAACAAACTTTATGTAATACACAATTTTCATAATGTATCGCAACTCGCACTACAATACTGCAGCACCAAATTTAAAGCTGCAGAAAACAATCAGCGACAGAATATAATAAAAAGCAATGACACAACTATAGGAAAATGACTCCAAGGCAACCAGTGTGTAATCCACGTGGAGTTAATAAAAGTAAGGTAGAGATGAAGGGGCTGGTTTGCCAAGCTGTCAAACGTCATAACCAATCATAAAAGATGTCAAAAAACCAATTTTTACTAAAATCATTCTGCCTGTTTATCACTCACTGTGTCTGCCTTTTTCTATGGGAGCATATCGCAAGTTTTTCCAAATTACTGTGTACAAAGTCTTTGGTGCTACATATAGGATTTTGAAGATTTCTGTAGTAAGGTCGAGACTGTGTTTCTCAGAACTTATGGTTCTTGTTGGACTCTTACATGTGCTTCCTATATCTTGTTGCAAAATTCAAACCACTTCGGCCTACATAAAATTTACTGCATTCCCTGCATTTGAGTTTTGTCACTACATTTCATTATATTCAGTTGCTGACTGTTTTCTGCTGTTGTTGGGCTCCACAATGTCTCTCATGTTGGTCTGCAGTCTTGCATTTGGTGGTGCATCATTGTTCTGTAAGCTGTCACACATTATACAAATCATACATTATGTAAAGTTTGTTAAAATCTCGTGAAAGTCATATAGATGCACATGTATTACTCCATATGAATTTTTTGTTTTAATGATTATTTAAAATATTAACTAAAATGAAAGTATATCTTTCGCAAAATTTATATTTTGGTCATGTTTGCACTTATCAATCATCAGTCAAATAGAGTGCCCCATTATTCTGTCTTGAGTACCATCCTGACGGTGGCCGAACAACTGACCTTTTTACCAGTGACTGTATCACCACCAATATGAACCTGCACTTTGTATGAACATGTTCTATTTGACGATATACATTCTACTGATATTTTGAAATTTTTGCTATGTATTACTCATGTACAAATATAGAAATGT
This sequence comes from Schistocerca cancellata, assembly GCF_023864275.1. NCBI lineage: Eukaryota > Metazoa > Arthropoda > Insecta > Orthoptera > Acrididae > Schistocerca > Schistocerca cancellata. Next base: position 211,820,196 of record NC_064631.1, read on the forward strand.
ACATTATTTATTGTGAGCACTTCTTATTCTGAGATTTACTGAAATAATGTATTTACCATGGATAATTCTCTTCTTGTGAAAAATATTTTGTAATGTGCAAAGATCTGTATATATCATGGTTTTACATTTTGTTCCATGACAGATCTGATGATGACAGCTAGCCTAAACACATAATCAAAATAAGAAATAATTAAGTGTGGCCAAGAAAGAAAAATTTTGTGCTTGTGCATGATTCTGGCCACTGACCCACACAACGATGTCCTGTGTGCTATATCATTATAGTCATTCATACCACAAAAATACATATGTGACATCATATAAAAGGTATCACACGAAGTAACGCTCCACAAGGACATTGCCACCACTATGTTGTGGGGTATCTTACTTTTTCATAACAATGATTTCATTTAATTACTCAGTGTCACTAGAAAGCAAACATAGAATTGTATACAAGGTTATAGCAAAACCATATTACAAAAGAATTCTGAAATCAGGGAAGCATTTTAGAAACTTCGTATACAACCAATGCATGAATTCTGTAAATTTAAACATTTTGTAGGAACTTACATTACTGATGCAGTCAACATTTTCTTTTGGCCTGCAGGTAACATTCACTTTCTCTCCATAAATACAGGAATTATAGTCAAATGGTTCACAGTCAATACAAGCTCCACCTAATTTTGTACACTCAACATTGGATGGACAATCTTCTGCCTAGGGAACAGAGATATTAATTAAAAATAAAACTGAATAGCAAGAAATACAATTTATATGTAAAAATAAGAAATTAAGATTGAAAACTACACTTAGATAAAACGTAGTCACAAATATTCAAATCAAAATAACTCTAGAAGAAGAAAAAAATATTAAACATGATTAATATTGAGTGTTTAAGAATTGGATTTTGCAAAACTGGAAGTAAAAGAAAACATACACGGAAGACAAGTTGAACACTGGTGGCAAAGACAGCAGGAAAACACTATCATTCACAATTTCATATTAAGAAATGTGTCTTACAAGTAAAACAAGAGCTAGGGTACTGAAGATGTGCATGTGCACATGCACACACAGGGTGATTATGTGATGATGATAAAAACTTTCAGGGGTGAGGGAGATTGGTAAATCTATCAATTTGATGTAACGGACCTTGTCCGGAAATGACTGAGCTGAAAGTAATGAGCGAAAATCTTTCTCATACCGGTGATAGTGGACCTCTTCTACTGTGAACTCTGCTTTCCAAATTTTGGGAGAAGGCAGTATGGACCAAAGCAACAAAAAATGTGCAATAAATATGGGCTCTAAAGTGCAAACCTTAAGGGGGGGATGTAATGGAAAATGTAAACATTTACTATAAAAAAATCATTACAGCCACATTTATTAAAGTCCAAATCTAAAATTTTGCAAGTGTAAAGCAAAAGAGGTGTGTTTTTAACATAAAAATATAATAAAATATGCAGGATTAATATTTTGCCAGAAATCTAATTTTTAATTTTTTATTGTCTTTTATAAAAAGCCATAACTCAAATTCTAATCATTCAATTAAACTGAGAATTTTATTGTAGTTTCCTGAGAAGGTTATACAACCACTGTATTGCAGTTATTAATTTATGGTACAAATTGTATCATTAACAGCATTTTTAATTTTTCACATCCAAAATTAACTTTTTTTTTCTACATACAATCATCTAAAAATCAGAATGTAATTGCAGGCTCTTGTATTTTGTCGTTCCAGGGAGACAGCAACATGTTGCGAACAGTTCCTGAAAATTTCATTGCATTAGCGCTTATACTTTTTGAGAAAAGACTTCTAATAATGTAAAAAATGTAAAACAGAGAAAATGAGGTTCAAAGATTTTCTTCTCATACTTCTACAAGTAATAAGCTTACCTCAATTTTAAAATCCTCCATACTGATACTCCTCACCCGCCGGGTTTCTCTTCTCTCCTCTTCGAATCTGCCTGGCGCGTGTTTGTAGGTAAGACACTGTTAGCTTTCTTGACCCTGCTCTCATCAATGGTGTAAAATGCTTTTGTTGTAATCACACCACGATCTATACCAACTCTCTTCAGCATTTCAATTCTGCCATTATTTACGTTATTGTAATATAAAACTACATCATAGATACCTATTTTGAGTACTTCAAGTCCATAGAATGTCCTTTTTGAGGATCTAATCCAAATTATATTATTGAGGCTTTCATTTGCATTTTATGTCTTTCCATGAAGACACTTCCTCAATAAATCGGGGTTTGCAAGAAACCTGAATGTGGGCTTAATTGCATTCATAACAGGTTCTGGTAATGAGTGTTTATGTGAATACATCTTATTTCTGTTGTGGAACTTACACCAACCGTCTTTTGGACACAGATTGTGCACTCCCATAAAATAACTGAAGAAAAAAAGTTTCTTTCAGAGTAAGCCTGCCTTTTCCTCCTAGTGGTTTTCCATCCTCAAGTACTTCACCTTTCTTCTCTTTTAGCAAGCAATGAAGCTTACCACCGAGCCTCTTTTGGATGAGGACAACACATTTCAACTTTTCTATTGTCGTATTGTATGGATCTTTATCTGTTACAGTTTGAAGAAAGAGGAGTCTCCATCACCAAAGTAGTTAGTATATCTAACACCATACTGGTCCTCTAGAACACCCTCACAACTGTACTAACTTCCATGAAACCCCCCCCCCCCCCCTCCACTTCAGCCACTATAATTTTTACAGCATGCTTTTCTTGCCACTGTTTCTCACTGTCTCCATTGTTGGACATTTTCCTTGTTGCACACTGGTGGCAGTATTTAGACATAATTTCTACATCTAAAGCTTCACCTGAGTCAATACCAATAACAGATGCAACTCCATACTGAGATGCATGACCCCTTTTCATCTACGTCCCATTTATAGACACTCAAAGGTCAGTAACATTTGTAGGAGATTCACTGTCGTGAATATCCACCCCAGGATCTATTTCTTTTTGGTTTATTTCCACCAATTTCTCCACTGCTTTCTTCATAGAAACTTGGGCATACAGCATCAGACATTTCTTTATTTATTTTTTCAAACCTTGCACAAAAATCACCACCTTCCCTGTCACGACCACGGCATCTCTGAGCATATGCTAATTTTTCATGAACATGAAAACTTTATAGCCCGGCAGAGAAGCTCTAAATCAATAACTCTGAATCCAGTAGAATCCATATCAATATCATTCACACACCTGTACAATTCTCCTGGCCCAAGTTTCGATGCTGAAGCTGAGAGTTTACGTTCTTCATTTTGAGCTGCTTCCTTTGTTGGTAAACCAATTTCCATGAAACCTCCATTTCCTAAACACAGTTTTTCCACCACCCATTATGCAAAAAGCTTGACTTCCACGTAAAGGTTCGCGAATTCAACCTTCCACCTACTAATGTGTGTTAGTATTGTCAAAACGTAAATAAACCACATGCAAGAAAGTTTTCAGGCAAAAAAAAAGATTTCAGGCAAAGAAAAAGATGTCAGCCAGAGATATAGATGTTAGCCAAAGATATCAAAAGAAAATAGCCTTCACACTGACAAAAATTCCGCTGAAGCAAGCAATGTCAGAAAAGGTGGGTGTGGCCGCCAGTGCAGAGTTTATCAGTTTAACAATTTACAGGCATTTCTAAAGCTGCTACCACGATAAAATTCATATACAACATAGATTAAACTGTGTAGATCAAAAAAATAATATTTTTGAAAAATTGATTTTTTCGACCAAAATCGATTACATCCCCCCTTAACATTTTGAGGACCAGCACCTTAGACACACTCTCGGTATAGTGGACTGGCCATTTTTGGAGTTTTCTTAAGTGTCACTGGCATGTTTCTATTTACGAAATCTTGAAACAAAAAACATATTATGAAAGAACAGTCTTTAAGGTTTATTTTAAACATTTATTTTAATTATATTGGTTGATGACAAAATTAATAACAACAAACATAAAATGTATGAAGTCGGTTTCACAAAAAAATGTGTTTTTTAGTTTTGAGTAAATTCACAGGTAATTAATTAGCTTCAGTGTGGAAGATTCTGAAGCATTCTGGCATGCAGAGTGGTACATTGCAGTCTGGACACCACCAGCTGGTTTCCTTCCTACCCGCTTTACCACTAGATTTTTTTGTCTTCTCAGAGCAAACTGTACACACACTAGTTGGACACTCCTTCTTCTCAATGGCTGGAATTTTTTCTGCAAAGTGTCATGCTAAAAGTCTGTTACTGTGAGCTTGACTTGCCAAATTTGTACCTTTGTGAATCAGTCCTTCACCAATCTGTCGTAGAAAAGTGGCAAAATGGCAGCCCTTTCTTTGAGCAGGAGTCCTCGTTTCCCAGCATAAGACAAATGCATCTGTTGTAGCCATTATAAGAATATGGAAGAACAATTTAGTCCACCACTTCATCTGTTTCCTCCTAAATGCTAGTAATAAATCATCTGATCACTCCTGTCGACCCCCGTTTTGTAAATATTATAGCCAAGAATGGCATCTGGTTTTGATTTTACTTTGACCTTTTATGAACAGACATGTCAGAGCTGGTCATTTTGTGCACATTGGACAGGCATAGTACATCTCTTGTGTCTTTCACTTCAAACAAAGCAGATGATTCCTCCTCATTAACACAGACTCATACCTTTTCAGTGTTTTGGAAACAATTTCATTTGGTAGTTCTTTGCAGTTAGTCATGCATGTACCTACTGCTTTCGTTTTATGCTGTCACAGAAAATCGAATACTGCTGGTGAACTATAAAATCTGTACATGTAAACAGTGTGGTCTTTTCCCAGGTAATCTGCTACCAACCTCTCAAATAATAGTATTATGGAGTTGTCTTATGTTCCTTTCCTGGCATATACCTCCAGTGTAAGAACATAACCAGTTTTGGAATCGCACACAATAAACATCTTGATTCCATACTCATCAGGTTTAGTTTTTAAGTAAACTCAAAATGCCACTCTTACATGAAAACCACACATGCCTTCATTAATAGTGAGGTTTTTTGATCGGTAAAATGATTTCTGTGATTCTAATAAGAATCCCCCCATGAACCATGGATCCTCCCCCCATGAACCATGGACCTTGCCGTTGGTGGGGAGGCTTGCGTGCCTCAACGATACAGATAGCCGTACTGTAGGTGCAACCACAACGGAGGGGTATCTGTTGAGAGGCCAGACAAATGTGTGATTCCTGAAGAGGGGCAGCAGCCTTTTCAGTAGTTGCAGGGGCAACAGTCTGGATGATTGACTGATCTGGCCTTGTAACATTAACCAAAATGGCCTTGCTGTTGTGGTACTGCGAACGGCTGAAAGCAAGGGGAAACTACAGCCGTAATTTTTCCCGAGGGCATGCAGCTTTACTGTATGGTTAAATGATGATGGCTTCCTCTTGGGTAAAATATTCCGGAGGTAAAATAGTCCCCCATTCGGATCTCCGGGCGGGGACTACTAAAGAGGACGTTGTTATCAGGAGAAAGAAAATTGGCATTCTACGGATTGGAGCGTGGAATGTCAGATCCCTTAATCGGGCAGGTAGGTTAGAAAGTTTAAAAAGGGAAATGGATAGGTTAAAGTTAGATATAGTGGGAATTAGTGAAGTTCGGTGGCAGGAGGAACAAGACTTTTGGTCAGGTAAATACAGGGTTATAAATACAAAATCAAATAGGGTTAATGCGGGAGTAGGTTTAATAATGAATAGGAAAATAGGAGTGTGGGTAAGCTACTACAAACAGCATAGTGAACGTATTATAGTGGCCAAGATAGACACGAAGCCCATGCCTACTACAGTAGTACAAGTTTATATGCCAACTAGCTCCGCAGATGACGAAGAAATTGAAGAAATGTATGATGAAATAAAAGAAATTATTCAGGTAGTGAAGGGAGACGAAAAATTAATAGTCATGGGTGACTGGAATTCGACAGTAGGAAAAGGGAGAGAAGGAAACATAGTAAGTGAATATGGATTGGGGCTAAGAAATGAAAGAGGAAGCCGTCTGTTTTGAATTTTGCGCAGGGCATAACTTAATCATAGCTAACACTTGGTTTAAGAATCATGATAGAAGGTTGTATACATGGAAGAACCCTGGAGATACTAAAAGGTATCAGATAGATTATATAATGGTAAGACAGAGATTTAGGAACCAGGTCTTAAATTGTAGGACATTTCCAGGGGCAGATGTGGACCCTGTAGTTTAAAACTGAAGATATTGCAAAAAGGTGGGAATCTGAGATGGGAACTGGATAAACTGACAGAACCAGAGGTTGTACAGAGTTTCAGGGACAGCATAAGAAAACAATTGACAGGAATGGGGGAAAGAAATACAGTAGAAGACGAATGGGTAGCTCTGAGGGATGAAGTAGTGAAGGCAGCAGAGGATCAAGTAGGTAAAAAGACGAGGGCTAGTAGAAATCCTTGGGTAACAGAAGAAATATTGAATTTAATTGATGAAAGGAGAAAATATAAAAATGCAGTAAATGAAGCAGGCAAAAAGGAATACAAACGTCTCAAAAATGAGATCGACAGGAAGTGCAAAATGGCTAAGCAGGGATGTCTAGAGGACAAATGTAAGGATGTAGAGGCTTATCTCACGACGGGTAAGATAGATACAGCCTACAGGAAAATTAAAGAGACCTTTGGAGAAAAGAGAGCCACTTGTATGAATATCAAGAGCTAAGATGGAAACCCAGTTCTAAGCCAAGAAGGGAAAGCAGAAAGGTGAAAGGAGTATATACAGCGTCTATACAAGGGCAATGTACTTGAGGATAATATTATGGAAATGGAAGAGGATGTAGATGAAGAAGAAAGGGGAGATACGATACTGCGTGAAGAGTTTGACAGAGCACTGAAAGACCTGAGTCGAAACAAGGCCCCCGGAGTAGACAACATTCCATTGGAACTACTGACGGCCTTGGGAGAGCCAGTCCTGACAAAACTCTACCTTCTGGTGAGCAAGATGTATGAAACAGGCAAAATACCCTCAGACTTCAAGAAGAATATAACAATTCCAATCCCAAAGAAAGCAGGTGTTGACAGATGTGAAAATTACCGAACTATAAGTTTAATAAGCCACAGCTGCAAAATACTAACACGAATTCTTTACAGACGAATGGAAAAACTAGCAGAAGCCGACCTCGGGGGAGATCAGTTTGGATTCCGTAGAAATACTGGAACACTTGAGGCAATACTGACCTTACGACTTATCTTAGAAGAAAGATTAAGGAAAGGCAAACCTACATTTCTAGCATTTGTAGACTTAGAGAAAGCTTTTGACAATGTTGATTGGAATACTCTCTTGCAAATTCTAAAGGTGGCAGGGGTAAAATACAGGGAGCGAAAGGCTATTTACAATTTGTAGAGAAACCAGATGGCAGTTATTAGAGTCGAGGGACATGAAAGGGAAGCAGTGGTTGGGAAGGGAGTAAGACAGGGTTGTAGCCTCTCCCCGATGTTATTCAATCTGTATATTGAGCAAGCAGTGAAGGAAACAAAAGAAAAATTCGGAGTAGGTATTAAAATCCATGGAGAAGAAATAAAAACTTTGAGGTTCGCCGATGACATTGTAATTCTGTCAGAGACAGCAAAGGACTTGGAAGAGCAGTTGAACGGAATGGACAGTGTCTTGAAAGGAGGATATAAAATAAACATCAACAAAAGCAAAACGAGGATAATGGAATGCAGTCGAATTAAGTCGGGTGATGCTGAGGGAATTAGATTAGGAAATGAGACACTTAAAGTAGTAAAGGAGTTTTGCTATTTGGGGAGCAAAATAACTGATGATGGTCGAAGTAGAGAGGATATAAAATGTAGACTGGCAATGGCAAGGAAAGCGTTTCGGAAGAAGAGGAATTTGTTAACATCGAGTATAGATTTAAGTGTCAGGAAGTCGTTTCTGAAAGTATTTGTAGCCATGTATGGAAGTGAAACATGGACAATAACTAGTTTAGACAAGAAGAGAATAGAAGCTTTCGAAATGTGGTGCTACAGAAGAATGCTGAAGATTAGATGGGCAGATCATGTAACTAATGAGGAGGTATTGAATAGGATTGGGGAGAAGAAAAGTTTGTGGCACAACTTGACTAGAAGAAGGGATCGGTTGGTAGGACATGTCCTGAGGGATCACAAATTTAGCACTGGAGGGCAGCGTGGAGAGTAAAAATTGTAGAGGGAGACCAAGAGATGAATACACTAAGCAGATTCAGAAGGATGTAGGTTGCATTAGGTACTGGGAGATGAAGGAGCTTGCACAGGATAGATTAGCATGGAGAGCTGCATCAAACCAGTCTCAGGACTGAAGACCACAACAACAACAATAAGAAATAATCCAGGATTGGCCTGATTTTATGCATGAGGTCACACTGAGGTTGACTTTTCAGAACGTAAGTTGCATTGTAATTCAAATGCAGGTTTGATAATATTGCCTTGAATCTGTTTCTGGCCATAACAAAAACATGGGCAATATTATCAAATGCAGGTTTGATAATATTGCCTTGAATCTGTTTCTGGCCATAACAAAAACATGGGCAATATTATCAAATGCAGGTTTGATAATATTGCCTTGAATCTGTTTCTGGCCATAACAAAGACATGGGAGACCAGTAATTTGTCAATTTTGGTTTTTTCACAGTACACATGTGGACAAATATGCCAAAAAACAAATACATTTCATGCAGCTTTACTCCCACCCACGAATTACAAAAACTGTGAGGCTTTATCCTAGAAGCTGCTTTGAGTTTGTCATAAAAAGACTCTGCATATTTATCTGTTTTGGATTTTGTGTGTTTCATTATGGGATTGGGGAAAAAAGATCGAAAACACAGCAAGAGGAGTGGAATTCTCATGAACAGCTGCCTAGGCTGCACGTCAGCAAAGTTCCAGCCTTATTCGGCATCAGAGTTTTTTTGCGTGAAATTCGTTGCCTCTTTGTTGGAGGTAAAGACAGCTGTGTTGCAGCTGACACCTGCGTTGTTGAGGATTTACTTTGTTCAGTAAACATCGGCTGCACACATGCAAGCTCATCAGATTCCTCTGCAAGATAGACAAGATGAACAGAAATAAATTTTCTGCTAACTGAAGCAACTCAAGCAATGTAAGTCGTAATAACAATACTGAAGGAAGATTGCACTAGAGAGCTCCTTACCTGTATCTGAATCCTCTTCATTCTCTTCATATTCAGACATTTCTTACTCAGAACCAGAATCGTCCGATTCTCTTTCTAAGGCTTCTAAAATTTCTTTCTTACTCAGAAAATGTGACACATTTGAGAGAAAAATTAACAAGAAATGGCAAGCAGTAACGACGACATTTGAAACTCATGGTTACACCCATGCACAATGGCGCAGCGTCTCACGGAATCTACTATGCTTATCTTACAGTTTATTTTGACGCAGTTCTAAAACCAGAACACAGAGGTGAGCAGCAGCCAATGGACATATAGGCAGCATTACCACAGTAGCCTGCCTGCTTCTGGATGGCTAATAAGCTGTGAGCGGCATGCAACAGCTGCCCAACCTATACTCGGGTGCGGTCGTTTTGAAGCAATTCTGTGGCCTGACCTACACTCGGGCTTGGTCGCCAAAGTGTTAAGAACTACGAGCATTTGTTCATTAGAAGAGCTGTATTCACAGTAGCAAGGATGAACAAATGCTTAGCTCCTAAGGTACGCACTTCAGAGCTCATATTTACTGAACATTTTTTATTGTTTTGGTCCATACACCTTCATGGAATCAACCTGTAGATACATATAAATACAAATACTGCTCAACGCATCTTTCATGCAATGTCCATCAAAAAAATTAAATTTTAAAGCGGAATTTTGCATGCTCATTTGACAGAGGGGGACCATATCAATTCAGTACAATATTTGTTTTAGCTATGGATATTAACAGTGACAGTAACACACAAAGAATATGAAGTATTCCTGCAGTGACAGCACTGCCCTGGCCTGCACTGACTGCCCTCACCATGTGGCAGTGCTACTCAGTCACAGCCTATCCTTCATGTTGTACTCTCCCTGTTCACAAATACTGATAAAACGAATATCACACTAGACTAATTTGAAACTGCTCAAGCAAACGGACACATAAAACTCTGGTTTAAAAATGTTCTTGTCTGTGATAGGAAATAAACTAAAACCTTCTGCTGATGTTAGGTGTTGTATGAAAGACGCAATGAACAGTTTTTGTTTGGGCTGACTCCAGCTACACATTGCAAAAATGGAATTGCAAATATCTGCTAAAACATGGGAGAAAATGTGCTAGCCAACTCTTGAGAAGGACACTCTGTATGTGTGTGTGTGTGTGTGTGTGTGTGTGTGTGTGTGTGTGTGTGTGTGTGTGTGTGTGTGGAGGGGAAGCCGAAGGGGGGGGGGGCAGAGGGGAGGGGGGTGAAGAGGTGGCAGGGCACATTGACTTGCGACTCTGAGTAATATATTTTTAAATACCATTAACTTTTATCCCTTGTCCATTGTCATTTTGCCCATTCCAAACATTTTAGAATCTTCTTGCCATCTTAAGCTGTTGCATATTGCTTTCAATATTCATTCAATTTTTCACTTTGATGTCTGGTAAACAAAGTGTATTTCATCTAACTGCATGGAGTGTATAAACACAGTGTCACAAATTACCTTGTTTGCTAATAGTGAAAAACAAACAATTCCTTGAAAATGCATAGAAAACGAAGAATAATTGAATCATTCATTCACACATCAAATTCTGTAAATCCCAACCTGGAGGAGTGCCTTCACAGCTATGAAATCTACTAACTCTGATTATTATGGAAATTATTTTTAAATTATTGTGTGTGTGTGTTAATGCATACTGGGAGAAAACAGCTGATTCAGATTTCAGCAGGAAAAAATGAATCAGTAGTAATTTATTATTGTTGTTGTTGTTGTTGTGATCTTCAGTCCAGAGACTGGTTTGATGCAGCTCTCCATGCTACTCTATCCTATACAAATTATGAGGTGAACCCTCTTCTAACCTATAGATACCGCATATAAAAAGAAAAAGCTGTATTATTCCAGATTAAATTCACTGAACATGCCTTAAAGTAAATGGTGAAACATGTCTACAGTAAGTACATATATAGACTGCAATAAGGAAGAGGCATTTCAATTTCTAAAATGAGAGAGTACAGCATTATTCAACTAAATAATAATTTTGGGAAGAGGCATTTCAAATTTCTAAAATGAGAGAGTACAGCATAATTCAACTAAATAATAATTTTAAAGTATTATTTTAAAAGTGTGAACCCACTGGCATGGTAGTAGGGTATCACTTCTGCTCGCTGTACAACAGATTTGGGGAGGTGAGAGACATCTTTGTTTGATGCCCTATCATTTCAAGTCAGTTCTGCCAGGCAGCCTTATGTTATTTTAGATAGTTCCCTGCATTTGTCTAGACAAATACTGGGCTAGTTAACCTCATTCGCCTCAGTTACATGATAAACACTTACATATGAAAAATGTGAGAAAGAAAACTGGCGTTCTACGGATCAGAGTGTGGAATGTCAGATCCCTTAATCGGGCAGGTAGGTTGGAAAATTTAAAAAGGGAAATGGATAGGTTAAAGTTAGATATAGTGGGAATTAGTGAAGTTCGGTGGCAGGAGGAACAAGACTTCTGGTCAGGTGACTACAGGGTTATAAACACAAAGTCAAATAGGGGTAATGCAGGAGTAGGTTTAATAATGAATAGGAAAATAGGAATGCGGGTAAGCTACTACAAACAGCATAGTGAACGCATTATTGTGGCCAAGATAGATACGAAGCCCACACCTACTACAGTAGTACAAGTTTATATGCCAACTAGCTCTGCAGATGACAAAGAAATTGAAGAAATGTATGATGAAATAAAAGAAATTATTCAGATAGTGACGGGAGACGAAAATTTAATAGTGACTGGAATTCGAGTGTAGGAAAAGGGAGAGAAGGAAACATAGTAGGTGAATATGGATTGGGGCTAAGAAATGAAAGAGGAAGCCGCCTGGTAGAATTTTGCACAGAGCACAACTTAATCATAGCTAACACTTGGTTTAAGAATCATGATAGAAGGTTGTATACATGGAAGAACCCTGGAGATACTAAAAGGTATCAGATAGATTATATAATGATAAGACAGAGATTTAGGAACCAGGTTTTAAATTGTAAGACATTTCCAGAGGCAGATGTGGACTCTGACCACAATGTATTGGTTATGACCTGTAGATTAAAACTGAAGAAACTGCAAAAAGGTGGGAATTTAAGGAGATGGGACCTGGATAAATTGAAAGGACCAGAGGTTGTACAGAGTTTCAGGGACAGCATAAGAAAACAATTGACAGGAATGGGGGAAAGAAATACAGTAGAAGACGAATGGGTAGCTCTGAGGGATGAAGTAGTGAAGGCAGCAGAGGATCAAGTAGGTAAAAAGACGAGGGCTAGTAGAAATCCTTGGGTAACAGAAGAAATATTGAATTTAATTGATGAAAGGAGAAAATATAAAAATGCAGTAAATGAAGCAGGCAAAAAGGAATACAAACGTCTCAAAAATGAGATCGACAGGAAGTGCAAAATGGCTAAGCAGGCATGGCTAGAGGACAAATGTAAGGATGTAGAGGCTTATCTCACTAGGGGTAAGATAGATACTGCCTACAGGAAAATTAAAGAGACCTTTGGAGATAAGAGAACCACTTGTATGAACATCAAGAGTTCAGATGGAAACCCAGTTCTAAGCCAAGAAGGGAAAGCAGAAAGGTGGAAGGAGTATATAGAGCGTCTATACAAGGGCAATGTACTTGAGGACAATATTATGGAAATGGAAGAGGATGTAGATGAAGAAGAAAGGGGAGATACGATACTGCGTGAAGAGTTTCACAGAGCACTGAAAGACCTGAGTCGAAACAAGGCCCCCGAAGTAGACAACATTCCATTGGAACTACTGACGTCCTTGGGAGAGCCAGTCCTGACAAAACTCTACCTTCTGGTGAGCAAGATGTATGAAACAGGCAAAATACCCTCAGACATCAAGAAGAATATAATAATTCCAATCCCAAAGAAAGCAGGTGTTGACAGATGAGAAAATTACCGAACTATAAGTTTAATAAGCCACAGCTGCAAAATACTAACACGAATTCTTTACAGACGAATGGAAAAACTAGCAGAAGCCGACCTCGGGGGAGATCAGTTTGGATTCCGTAGAAATACTGGAACACGTGAGGCAATACTGACCTTACGACTTATCTTAGAAGAAAGATTAAGGAAAGGCAAACCTACATTTCTAGCATTTGTAGACTTAGAGAAAGCTTTTGACAATGTTGATTGGAATACTCTCTTGCAAATTCTAAAGGTGGCAGGGGTAAAATACAGGGAGCGAAAGGCTATTTACAATTTGTACAGAAACCAGATGGCAGTTATTAGAGTCGAGGGACATGAAAGGGAAGCAGTGGTTGGGAAGGGAGTAAGACAGGGTTGTAGCCTCTCCCCGATGTTATTCAATCTGTATATTGAGCAAGCAGTGAAGGAAACAAAAGAAAAATTCGGAGTAGGTATTAAAATCCATGGAGAAGAAATAAAAACTTTGAGGTTCGCCGATGACATTGTAATTCTGTCAGAGACAGCAAAGGACTTGGAAGAGCAGTTGAACGGAATGGACAGTGTCTTGAAAGGAGGATATAAAATAAACATCAACAAAAGCAAAACGAGGATAATGGAATGTAGTCGAATTAAGTCGGGTGATGCTGAGGGAATTAGATTAGGAAACGAGACACTTAAAGTAGTAAAGGAGTTTTGCTATTTGGGGAGCAAAATAACTGATGATGGTCGAAGTAGAGAGAATATAAAATGTAGACTGGCAGTGGCAAGGAAAGCGTTTCTGAAGAAGAGAAATTTGTTAACATCGAGTATAGATTTAAGTGTCAGGAAGTCATTTCTGAAAGTATTTGTATGGAGTGTAGCCATGTATGGAACTGAAACATGGACGGTAAATAGTTTGGACAAGAAGAGAATAGAAGCTTTCGAAATGTGGTGCTACAGAAGAATGCTGAAGATTAGGTGGGTAGGTCACATAACTAATGAGGAAGTATTGAATAGGATTGGGGAGAAGAGAAGTTTGTGCACAACTTGACCAGAAGAAGGGATCGGTTGGTAGGACATATTCTGAGGCATCAAGGGATCACCAATTTAGTATTGGAGGGCAGCGTGGAGGGTAAAAATCGTAGGGGGAGACCAAGAGATGAATACACTAAGCAGATTCAGAAGGATGTAGGTTGCAGTAGGTACTGGGAAATGAAGAAGCTTGCACAGGATAGAGTAGCATGGAGAGCTGCATCAAACCAGTCTCAGGACTGAAGACCACAACAACAACAACATGAAAAATGTATCTACATAGTAACACACACACACACACACACACACACACACACACACACACACACACAGAGAGAGAGAGAGAGAGAGAGAGAGAGAGAGAGAGATTTCAACACATGTAAGACTACCTTTGAGATAATCTCAAGTTACATCATCTGGATTTGTGTGTTTCAATGCTTTAACAAGTTGCAAAGTTTAGAATTCATAAATGCGGTTTGTTCATTTGTACTACTTAAATGACAACAAAAAACACTAAAAGGGAGTCTGCTATACCAATAAGACCAGTGAAAACAGAGAAACATAACTATTTCATAAATATACATATGAATGGTAGATACTACATGACCAGAGAGAGAGAGACTGATGTTCAATATAAGTTCAATGTGTTATACGGTACCTGCTAGGATGAGTCATATTGTGAAGCTACACTAATTAGAGAAATTCAAAGAAAATTAATAAATGATAAATATTTTTTTGTAATAAATGGCAGTATATGCTTAAAAAGCAAGTGATTAAGGCATCAAATGATGACAACAACAACAACAACAACAACAACAACAACAACAACAATAATAATAATAACCTACATGTTCTGCGTGCAAACTGGTGGGAAAGAGAAATAGAGCTTCAATAAACTTAAATTAAAAAGAGGAATTGTTCATATATTTCAACATGAATTTACAATGCACCACCAGTTATCAAACTTTTAAAACCACCATAAATTAAATATTTAATACCAGAAGTAAAAAAAATTAACTTTCAAGTAACTAAATACATAAATTTTTAAATTATATCATTTTCAGAAACATACCTTTTTTTATTCGTCACTAAAAATGTTAGCAGTCCAAGCCATGGGTGAACTATAAATATAAAGGCTGAACATGTGTGTAAGTGAAAACACTCTCACATGGAGAGAGAATGAAAATACTCATAACTTGCATAACATCAGAGTCTTTTGACAGTCAGTTGTCTCAGATAAAGTGAAACCACTTGAGAGAGTTATTAAAAAAACATTCATATGGCTGATGTGACTGCAGAGACTGCTTCAATTCTTTTTTGCTTCAGGTAACTGAAAAAGCCGACTGAATGGAAAAACAATTGACTGGCCTATGGGTTGTTAAAACCAGTTAATTGTCTCATCATTACCCATGACCCATTTAAGGGGATCCAACAGTTCTCATCCCTATAGTTTAATTGCTAAGCAAAGTATATAAGCAGAGCGAAGATGAATAGGGAATCATTCTAGTGATGACACAGAAATGGTGAAATTCACTGATATAAGTGACTTTGGCAAAGGGCCTGGTGCCTGGGAACAAGCATCTCGGAAACAGAAAGCTGGTTTGCTGTTCATATGCTATTGTTGTGAGCACCTATGGAAAGGGGTTTAGGGATGGTGAAATCACAAATAGATGACGAAGTGTTGGACATCAATGCCACATCACAGAACACGGAGGTCGGTGGCTTGTCAGCTAAGTAAAGCAGGATAGGCAGTAATCTGTGACATATTTGATGACAGCACAATACTGGTGCAGGTCCAAGTGCTTCAGAGCACACTGTTCAGTGCATATTGATGCCTACGGGCCTCTGTGGTGGATGACACATGTTCCTATGTTGACACAATGCCATAGTCAATTACAATTGCAATGGGTATAGGTATAGAGTCACCTGGATAGGATGATAGATCAATGGAAATGTGTCACCTAGTTGGATGCACCACATTTCTTGTTACACGAAGTTGATGGTCATGTCCGGGCACACTTATCCTCACAAACAGTTGCTTGAACCTTGTACCATGCCATGGATGTAGGCCAGTGGCGGCAGTATTATGGTTTGGGGGGCATCCACATGGTTTCCATAAGAGCTGCTGTAGTTATTGAAGGCACCTTGACAGCTGTGAAGTATGTGAATGTTAGTGTGGACTACCTGCATCCCTTCACACTTTATGTCTGCCCCAATGGAGATGTCACCTTCCAGCAGATTAACTGTCTGTTTCACAATGCCAGAATCGTTCTACAGTGGTTTAGGAGCCCGATTGTGAACTAACAATATTTCGTCATCAAATTCACCTGATCTGAAGCTGATGTATGGGGTGATTATAATTAAAGTTAAACTTTCAAACTGCTGTAGAAATAACACCATTGGTCAGAATGATGACAAATTGCAACGAAATATTATCGGAGGAGGGGGAAAACATATGGCTAAAGAAAAATAAATACTTCCAAAATGTAGCAATAGATGGCACTGTAAGGATCATAATTTAATAGTGGTCAACTACAAATGACGAATGAATCACACAACAATGCCTAAGGTGTACATTTGACGTTAAACTGTACTACTCTGTGTGCATGAGTGTACAGGTGTGATACTGTTAGTTACGTAAGCTCATCCACCACAGCAAGATCAAATGACATCAGATGGGAATCGGTTTTTGATTGTCCTGCGGAAAAAAACCACATAAAAAGCATCACTCACATCACTTTTTAATTGTCCTGAGGCCAAAAACCGCATAAAAACCAAATCGTATTATTAATTTCCATGTGATTGGCGCAAAACATGGTCAATGTGCTGTCCACCGTTTTCTGCAACAAGTTGAAATCAAGAAACACCATGTTCCACAACTGATTGAAGTGTTTCCGGGGTCACGGTCAGAATGTGTTGCGCAATGTGTGCCTTCAATGCAGCTAAGTTCGCAATCAGAATGCTGGACACAACATCTTTCAGATAGTCCCACAGCCAGAAGTCACACGGATTAAGACCTGGTAATCGGGACGGTCAGGCTGTATGGAAATGGCGGCTGAGAATTTTAGCATTTCTGAAACAGTGCTTCCGCAGCTGCTTACCTGGATTTGCAATGTGCGGAGGTGCCCCATCTTGCACAAAAATGATCCCATCCACATTGTTGGAGAGCTGGAATGACGTGGTTGCCCAAAAGACACTCATAGCGCCTACCAGTGATGGTACAGGTAACAGGGTGGGAAGCACCTGTCTCTTCGAAAAAATACTGCCCTATGATGAATGATGCTGTAAACCCACACCACACAGTGACCTTTTCAAGATGAAGAGGTACTGGTTGATTTGTGTGAGGATTTTCCGTTGCCCATGTTCGACAATTCTGTGTACTGACACATAGGTTGGTTGGGTGGATGGGTGGATGGGTGGAGAAGGAAGCAAACTATGCGGTCATTAGTCCCTCCGACCTTAGATTAACTAAAACCGATAAAATCCCACATTAAAAGAGGGAAGTACAGTATCCATAAAATGATCAACTATTGACAGGGAAAGAAGGAAAAGGATGGAAGAAGAGGTGAGGGAGAGAAAGTGACTAATGACAGAGGCGTGAAGGGAGAAGCATGGGAGATAAGAGAGATGCTCAAGACATAACAGACCCCACAAGGAAAGGAGGGGCGAAAAGGGGGGGGGGGCCAAGAGTGCCCGCCATCCCCTCCACTCACCGATAAGGTGGAAGGTCCCTCCCTTAAATAAAGCAATAAAATCCCCTATCACAAATAAAACGTAAAACGAGATCTGCCATTGAGGCATTGTCAGCCAACACCAGGGGTAGCGGGTCTGGAAAGCTAAAATTCCATCACAGGGTGGCTAAGTTGGGGCAGTCCAATAAGATGTGAGCCACAGTCAACATCGATCCACAACGACAGAGAGGGGGGTCCTCCCGACGGGAGGAGATAACCGTGAGTCAATCAAGCACGGCCGATGCGGAACCTATGTAGGATGACAGAGGCCTTATGAGAGGTCCAGGAGGAGGACCGCCATGGAGTTGTAGAATCCTTAATTGCCCTGAGCCTGTTCGGTGAAGAAAGAGTGTGTCTTTCTGCATCCCAAAGGCCCAAAACCTGACGACGTAATACCGAGCGAAGGTCTATTTCTGGAATGCCAATAGCAAGAGATGGCCTGGTAGTAGCTAACTTAGCCAGTCAATTGGCAAGTTCATTTCCAGGAATCCCAACATGGCCTGGGGTCCAAACGAAAACCACCAAGCATCCACGTTGAGCAAGGAGAGAAAGTGAGTCCTGGATAGCGATGACCAACGGGTGGCGAGAGAAGTACTGGCCGATAGCGTGCAAACCGCTCAATGAGTCACTACAGATAGTGAAGGATGGTCCTGAGCAAGAGCGGATATGGTTCAGTGCGTGCAAGATGGCTACCAATTCTGCAGTAAAAATACTACAGCCATCAGGCAAGGAGTGAAGTTCTGTGCGTCATGCATACGTGTAAGCAAAACCAGTGCGACCAGCAACCATGGAGCCATCAGTATAGATCACTTCTGAACTCTGGAATGAACTGAGGAGACAGGAGAATTGGTGGCGAAGAGCCATCAGAGAGACAGAATCCTTTGAATCGATTGAGAGATCAAGACAGAGCTGTGGCTGAGAGACACACCAAGGAGGCGTACATGCGTGAGCAGAGAAGAGAGGCAGTAAATGGAATTGCTATAGCTCAGAAAAGAGCAACTGAATGCGGGCAGCCATGGTAAGCCCACATTGTGGCCGCCACTACGGCAGGGTGGTCTCCGTGTCTGGATAAAGGAGACCATAATTAGGGTGCTTTGGGGTGCAGCGAATGCGGAGCGCATAAGATATCAGCTGTTGTTGGTGCAAAACTCACAGTGGTGGAATCCCTGCCTCTGCGAGAAGGCTAAGTACAGGGCTAGTCCGGAAGGCACCAGTCGCAAGTTGGACCCCACAGTGGTAGATGGGGTCTAGGATCTGCAGCGTCGAATGCTGCACAGAACCATAGATAGGACTTCCATAGTCTAAATGAGACTGGACCAACGCTTGAGACAATCGCAGGAGAACAGAGCGGTCTGCACCCCAGGCGGTATTGCACAGACAACTAAGAACACCGAGATGGGACCAGCACGTCCTCTTCAGCTGGCGAAGATGAGGGAGCCATGTCAACCGGGTATCGAAGACCAGACCCAAGAAGTGATGGGTGTTCACTATCTTGAGGGGCTGGCCATCGAGGAACAGTTCTGGATGTGGATGGACTGTACAGCGATGGCAGAAATGCATGACACATGTCTTGGCCATTGAAAACTGAAAGCCATGGGAGAGAGCCCATGAGTGCACCTGGCAGATTGCCCCCCCCCCTGCCCCCCCTCCACCCCATAGACGGCGTTCTGCAGCGCCCATTACGGAGGAAGCGAGGTAGATACAAAAATCGTCAGCATACAAAGAGGGGGACACTGTCGGCCCAACAGCTGTCACCAGACCATTAATGGCTATGAGAAAGAGAGGGACGCTCAGCACAGAACCCTGTGAAACCCCATTTTCTTGCCGATGGGGAGTACTGCATGAGCAGCGAACTTGGACCCGGAAAGATTGACAAGAAAGGAAGTTACAGATAAAAATGGGCAGAGCATCACAAGGCCCCATTTGTAAAGGGTGGAAAGGATGTGGTGGTGCCATAGGCTTTATGTAGGTCAAAGAAGAATGAAATGAGGTGTTGCTGATGGGCAAAAGCCGGCCGAACAGCAGTCTCCAGGTGGACCAAGTTATCTATGGTAGATCGGCCACAGCAAAAACCATCTTGAATCGATGACAAAAGGTCGTGGGATTCAAGGATCCAAAACAGCGGCCGATTCGCTTGCAGAGGGTGTTAGTAAGGCTAATTGGATGCTAGCTAGCCCTGGCTTCAATATCAGAACAACAATTCTTTCCTGCCACTGGGTAGGAAAGACTTCCTCACTCCACAGACAGTTGAAGAGGGTCAGTATACGATGGTGGCCAGCCACCGATAAGTGTTGGAGCACTTGCTTATGTATCCGATCCGGTCCAGGAGCTGTGTCAGGACAAAGGGCAAGGGTGCTGGCAAATTCCCACTCACTGAATGGAGCATTATATAGCTCCGAGCAGCGAGAAACAAAAGACAAAGGCAGTCGTTCTAAGTGCTCTTTCAGAAGGAACTTGGGCAGATACTGAGCCGATGCTGAAGCTTGAGCAAAGTGTTGAGCGAAATCTTCTGCTACCAAGTCCAGATTGGTAAGGACAACACAATGCACAGAAATTCCAGCAACCCCAGTGGAAGAACGGTGGCCAAAAATTCGGCTGAGTTTTGCCCAGATTTGTGAAGAGGGGGTATGTGGTCCCATGGCAGCTACATATTGTTCCCAGCAAATCCGTTTCTGAAATTTGATTAGACAGCGTGTCCAGGTGCAGAGTCATTTAAAGACCAGAAGAAGAGCAGTAGAAGGGTGCCACTTGAAGTGTTGAAAAGCACGGCGGTGGTCTTTTATGGCTGCAGCAATATCCGGAGTCCACCAAGGGACCATCTTCCGGCGTGGGGAACCTGAGGAAGAAGGGACTGCTGAAACAGCTGCTGAAAGGATGGCAGCAGTCAAAGTCTGAGTAGATTCACCAACACTCATGTGGCAATGCAGGGGGGATGGGAGCAGAGGAGAAGGCACCCAAATCAGCCTTAGATATGGACCATCTGGGAGGGTGACGGAATGAGACACACTGAAGCAAGGTCAAAACAATCGGATAATGGTCACTGTCACAGAAGCCATCGTGGACTCCCCACTGATTGGAGGGAAGAAGGCCGGGACTGCAGATGGAGGGGTCAATGGTAGAGAAAGTGCTGTGCAGCACAATAAAGTGTGTGGGAGCGCCTTTGTTTAGTGAACAGAGGTCAAGTCTACCAGAACAGCTTCAACTGTCCTGCTCAGGGCAGTAGTCGTATGACTACCCCAAAGAGGGTTGTGGGCATTAAAATCCCCTAATAGTGGGAAGGGAGAAAGGAGTTGTTGAAGAAGGGTGGTTAGGGCAAGGGATGTGGGCAGCCTGTCAGGTGGGAGTTAGATATTACAGATTGTGACTGGAGTGGCCAGATGGACCCTGACAGCAATGGCTTCAAGAGTGGTATGGAGGGGAACCCATTTATTAACAATGTCCTTGTGGACCAAGGTGCAAACACTACCAGAAGCCGGCAAAGGGCCAATTCGGTTCCGACAGAAAGTGTGGAACCCACGAAGGGCGGTTGAGTAAGAATTGACAAAATGGGTCTCCTGGAGCGCAATACAAGCGGCAGAGTAGAAGGAAAGAAGGGGCTGCAACTCTGGAAGGTGACGCAAATACCCATTACAATTCCACTGGAGGATTCTCAAGCTGGAGTCCAAGGGGGAAGTGAAGGGACTGGAGTCGGTCACGCTACCGAGTTGCCATCCGTCACCAATAAAGATGGGGTAATATCCACATAGGTGGGGTCAGACTCTATTGGTTCACTGACTGGAGGAGGGGAAGGCTGCACCTCAGGGGGTACCGGATGGGCCTTGCCCTTGTTTTTGCGTTTCTGCTTCTTCTCTTGGGAAGGAAGAGAAGGGCAGACTTCAGAGAGGGCCGGCAAGGAATTACACCGAGCAATCTTGGTGCCCACCGGCCGTAGATGGCGCTGCTGATGTGGATTAGATCGCCTTTCAGGGGGGTGCTGGGAAGAGGAGTCCCGGGAGGGAGCTCCAGTACCTGCGGCCACCGGAGGAGGGGAGCACTTCTCCGGCAGGGAAGGGGGAGCAGCACCCGAAGGGGTGGGTATGGGTACTGACGGGGAGGGGGAGTGAGAGAGGCAGCAGGAGGCTGAAGGCATGGGGCAAATGGGGTGGGGCTGGGAAGATGAGGGGGTAGGAGGGGGAATGGACATAACGGAAGCAAAAGTAGAAGACATAGACATTGGATGAAGCCGGTCATACCTTTGAAGAGCCTCAGTGTACGTGGGTTGATCTAAGGTTTTGTACTCTTGAATCGTTCTTTCTTCCACAAACACCGGGCATACAGGCGAGTGCGGAGGTTGCTGTTCATGACAATTTACACACAAAGGTGGGGGAGCACAGGCACTCCCCTCATGGAGGGGGTGCCCACAGTCACCGTTTGCGTGTGTGCTTCAGTTTTCTTCGGTATGTCCACATTCTTTCCTTTTAATGTGTGTCAGGGCGCTGATGACCTCGATGTTGAGCGCCCATAAACCCCAACACACACACACACACACACACACACACACACACACACAAACACACACACACACCGTCAACGCAGAGAGGATCAATGGTGCGGCGGAAAGACATGCCTCCAAACCATAAGCATTTAAAGCATCTCTTTGGTGGTGGAATATAAGGTTTTACATCACACCGATACACTATTACCTTGACATTCTCTGGGAGGACATCCCTCTTGAAGGCCAGTATAAAGGCTCCTGTACTGGTGCAATTGTTTGGAGGGCCTCGCTGCACACTGCAGATAATACGAGCCTCTCGCTGCTCGCGGTTAGCACAGGGTTCATCGTCAGTTTGGAGAAGAAGATCTCGGTGGAAAATAATGCACTGTACCAAGTTCAAAGATTGGTGGGGTGTGACAGAGACTGGGACGCCACCAAAACGGTCACAAGCATGCATTGTGTCAGATTGGACAGCAGAAGATGTCTTTATGAGCAAAGCACCAGACCACATTTTACTCATCGATTCCACTTTGCCATACTTATCTCGGATCGTCTCCATGGAAAACAAAGGCTTGGTCGTGGCAAAACTTCCACCATCCGTCCTGGTACAAACCAGGTACCGAGGGAAAGGTTTAAACCAAAGCCGGCGAGCTTGACCCTCCTCCCAGGGAGGGGAAGCCCGAAGAATCAAGGAGTGTCACGTCTGCTACCACTCTTAGAGATGGCCAGGATGGTGAAGCTTTTGTTGCTTCATGCGCAAGGTGTCCACCCTAGTACCACCCACTCTGATCAGGGGCTCGCCCCATGGGCGCCACCCAGCCACAGCAAGGGCCATGTAGCACAGCGGCCACTGAAGGGAATTCTGGTGCCCCAAAGTGATGAGCATCAACTCCTGGGCATACACGAGGCGTTAAAAGCTCAGGTACTAGCAGTGTGATCCCTGTGGTCTCAGGGGGCTCAGCCAAGTGGGTACTTAACAACCCCACCACACGGACTGGCTAATGTGCTGGTGACCTAGCAGGAGGGGGGCCAGTGTGCAGAGGGAAAGGGAAGGGGAGGGAGAGAGGAACCCACACCTTAGAAGCTAGGTAGGGAGTTCATCCCCAAATGGCTCACACTGAACGGAAAATTTTGGGAATGGAGGTCAAACCTCAAGTGGACCAAAACCGCCAAAAAGGAAATGGAAACACCAAAATAAACAATAGCACAGACCAAAACAAAGCCAGGAGGATAGTCATGCCGACATAAAGAAATCCACTAAGAGGGAAAAGAGGAGGCAGAGGCAAAGGAATTAGTATAGGGAGGGAGAGGAACAGGGATGGTAATGCAGCCTGGAAAGGAAAGGAGACTGCAATAGCTCGACGCCCCGTGCGTGCCACACACATACCCACAAAAAGACTGTGGGCCCCCTGGGGGTGTATTGACATATAATGTCAGATGGAAGTGGGCTTCATCTGCCCACAAAATTTTCCAAGGCCAATCATTGTCTACTTCCATGCGAGCAAGCAATTTTAAAGCAAAGGTCTCTCTTGCTGGCAGGTCAACAGGAAGCAACTCGTGCACATCAGTAATTTTGAATGGATAGCAAAGAAGGATGTTTTGTAGGGTTTTACACACCATGTTCACAGATATGTCCAATGTTCAGACAATTCTCCGTGCACTATATGTTTGCACACCACCACTCATCTCCTCCTGCACTGCTGTGGCCACTGCTTCCACTGACATCGAATCAATTCGGTTTCTCCCTCTACCAGGTTGCACACCAAAAGAACCCAAGAACCCGTCTTTTCAAATTTCCGAATCATTTTCTCCGGGAGTCATTGGACCAACGCCTTTTTTCGAACCCTTCAGTGTCTGGAACTTCTGCAGAGCAATGTGTGCACAGTCATCATTCTTGTAATACTGCTTTACAAGCAGAGCGTGATCCTACATTGAGACATTCATGGCTTATGTCGCAGATGCTAAAGAAGGAAAAGCTGTATACCCAGCATGTTTATACCAACTTCAATAGGTCATGCGCATGACAGGTGTTTTCATTTACATATTCTGACACATACAGCGCCATCTATTGATCAATTTTCACACTACTTTTCTTCTTCTGCCATTCGTGTTCCCCCTTCTCCGATAATATTCCGCTGCAATCTGACATCATTCTGACCCCAGTGGTGTTATTCCTACAGCATTTTGAAAGTTCAACTTTAATTAGAATCACCCTGAATGTCAGTAGTAAGTTTGTTCTGTTAATCATCTATCTGGCTGTTTCTAGTGTGGATGTATTTGGGCCTTTCTAACAGTATGCTAGTTGTCGTCAGCAAACTTCCCAATGTTTGAAGAGTGTTTCAGTGTCTCACGTACATCATTCATATAGGTCAAGAACAGGAGTACGCAACACACAGAATCTAGTGGGACACTGTATTTCATGTTTCCCCACTCCAACTTTATATTTATTCCTGTTGTGTTGTTTTTTAATGTCATTCTCCAAGTCTGTTAAGATATGACTCCATCCATGCAATCGGAATGTCTTCAACGGCATCACATTTTAGTTTCACTAGTAGAATTTAATGACCAACACCATCAAAGGCCTGTGCAATATCACAGAAAATGCCAAAGGATAGTTTTTCTTCTTCAGTTCTACCGAAACTGGATTTGCGAGGTCATATCATGCATTTATGAGTATATAATCACATACAAAGAAATGAGATGAATTCATAATAATAGATCATTTGCTTTCATTTCTCTTTGTTTCTTTCTTTTGTCCTCTGTTTTTAGCTACTGTTAGGAAGAATGCATTGAATTTAGTAGCCAATGATTTGAATTTCATATCAGCCATCTTGATGCTACTGTCATCAGGGAGTTTAATATAATTTGCCTTACTAGTATAGTTGTTTCATGCCTAATAATGCCTCTAATTTTCTTCATTTAGCTGCTGGAATTTCAAATTTTTAGGCATATTACATGGTTTTTGCCTTTCTGTTACACACAAAAGAATCTTACAATACTACTTGCAGTCCCCTTTTAATTATTATTACACTTGTCTCTCTGCAAAAAATAAAGCTGTCTCTTCCTGACACCGGACACTTTGATCCTAGATGTTTGCCACACTTTCCCTCAGTTTCCACTGACCTATTGTAAAGGAAAACTGCGCTCGTAGTGTGGTACAAATATTTTAGATAGATAGATATTCAGCGATCACAGGCCCTACAGACCACACGCTGCTTCCACAAAACTGCCTCCATTCCTTCCTGTTTTGTGCCCAGTTCCTCCAGGTATCTTCAATTCCCAGGGCTGCGAGGTCCTTCGCCAGGTCATCCATCCAGCGCTGCCGTGGTCGTCCAATGGGGCATTTGGTGTTTGGTTTCCCCGCTCCCCGCTAGTGCCATCTTCGCCTGTCTTCCATCTGGCATACGGGCTACATGGCCCACCCATTGTATTGTTTCGCTCTTTATCTTCTGTAGGATAGTTGGTTGTCGCATCAGAAGGTAGATTTCCTCATTTTTCCGCCTCCTCAATTCTCCGTTATCTAAAACTGGTCCTCATATCTTCCTCATTACTCTTCTTTCAAATATTAATAGCTTTTCCCTTTCTCACTTAGTCATGCCCCATGTTTCTGAACCATACATTACCGCTGGGATCGATTTAGAGCCAAGCGTCTCTCTGAGGGAATGCACGCATTTCGTTCCCACTGCTATTCTTTCCTTGATGTCCATTTTTATGTTGTTGTCCATAGTAAACCAAGAACCCAAGTATTTGAACTGGTCTACTCTCTTGAACCGCTTGTCATCTATCTGAAGAAATTCTACCTGCTCTTGTCTTCTTCCTAATTGCAAAAACTCTGTTTTGTCTCGATTCACTTTGAGCCCTACTTTCTGTGCATTACTGTCCATTTTCCGGTACATTTCTTTCAACTCGTACTTTGATTCACTACTACGTCAACTGCATATGCGAGACAATTGAAGTTACGGTCCATCTCTACTCCAGCCCACTCCTGTTGCCTACACTCTTTTATTACTTTCTCTAAGATGACATTGAACAGAACACATGAGAGTGCATTCCCTTCTCTGAGGCCTGTCTCAATATCAAATGTTTCTGATGTGGCTCCTCTGAAACATACTGCTGCGTTTGACCCTTCCATACAAGCCTGCACCATTCTCAGTAGCTTCTCAGGGATTCTGAAGTCCCGCATTGCATTGTGTAGGCTATTCCTGTGGATGCTGTCATATGCACGCTGAAAACTGACGAACAGGCTGTAGGTATCTTTATCATATTCCCAATGCTTTTCAAACAATTGTCTTAGTGTGAAAATGTGATCTATTGTTGATCGGTCTTGTCGAAAGCCAGGATGGTACTCCTGTATGTTGTTCTCTATGAATGGTTGCAATTTTCTGAGGACAATGATGGACAGCACCTTACACGTTACATTCAGCAAGCTGATTCCTCTGCAGTTACCGCATTCCATTTTGCTTCCCTTCTTGTATATTGGGCATATTATAGCCAAATTCCATTCTTCTGGCAGTATCTCCTTCTCGCATATCAACTGGATCAGTTTATATATATAATCTCTTAAGTGTAAGCTCTCACCTCCCTCCTTGATTAATTCTGATGTTATTCCATCCTCCCCTGGGGCTTTGTTGTTTCTGAGTCCTTTGATTGTGATTTTCACATCTTCTTCACCAACTTCCCATTCTTCTTCATCTTTCCTTTCCTCCGCAGTGTTTGCAGCTAATATCCCATCTTGGTCTGGGAGCTTCAACAGTTCTGAGAAGTATTGTTTCCATCTTTCTACAATTATTTCCTTGTCATTTATCAAGTTGCCTTTCATACCTCTAATGAAAAATGTTGGGCTCTGAAATCCACGTTTCCAATTTTTTATGTATTGGAAGAATTGCCTTGAGTTCTTGTTTTGGCTCTCTGCCTCAACTTCTTGTAGAAAACTGGTTAGATATAGTCTCTTCTCTGCTCTTAGGATTCACTTTGTCTCCCTCCTGATGTTGATAAAATGTTCCGTTTCTGCTCATTCTCCCTGTCAGCTAGCCACTTCTCTCTCATCTCCCTTCTCTTTTCTGTAACCTACTGGCATGTCTCGTTGAACCATTTCATCTTCTTCGTTATCTTCTTTCTTCCCAATATATCCTCTGCTACACTTAGTACGGCGGACTTTATTTCTTTCCACCTTTCCTATAGGTTCTCTATTGGTTCTAGGGTCTCTATGACCTCAAAACGGTTTTTGATTTCTAGGACATATTGTTCTTTAATGGCACTTTCTTGTAGTTTCTCAACATTCAAAGCAGGTTCTAGTGTCCCCTTCTTGTTATGCATGTAGGTGAACATGAGTTTATGCCTGCACAAAGTGAGGAAGTGGTCTGACACACAGTTGGCTCCCCTATACGACCTGATGTCCATGACTCTACGGCTATAGCACTGGTCCACCAAGATGTGATCTATCTGGTTGGTGGTTCTTCCATCCAGTGAACACCATGTTCCCTTATGTATTCTCTTGTGTTTGAAGTAAGTCTAACTTACTCTCAGGTTCTTTGAGATAGCTAAGTTGATCATCCTCTGACTATTCCCATTGGTCTCATCATGCAAACTGTGCCTTCCTATAGTTGGTATGTAGGATTCTTCTTTTCCTGCTTTACCATTAAAATCTCCCAGCACTATCCTGATATTTCTAGTTGGTGTGCTCTCAATTGTTTGTTCTAGTTGGTCATAGAACTCTTCCTTTTCCTCATCTGTTTTACCCTCAGTTGAGGTATGAACACTGATGACTCCGCCTGGGGTCAGTTACCTTGCAACAGCCACTGCCGGTCCCAAGCCCAGATAAAGGAGGAGGGTTGGGCATTGGGCTAGCAACCCAATCCTGCAAAAAACTCTCTGTTACAAAAAACAAACCTGCTTCGGACGTGGATGGATACAATGGAATACGAAAACTGCAAAGGACAAACGGCACACGATTTAGACAAATATTTTATGGACAGAACTTTGTCGTCCCATAAATTCTCTCTGACTAGAGTCAGCATAAATGATTACTATGAAATCTACTCATTCTCATTATTATGGAAATTATTTCTAAATTATTTTGTGTGTGTTAATAGTATGACCTGTGAAGGCACTTCTTTGTGTTGGGATTTACAGAACTTTATGTGTGAGAGAATTATTGAATTATTCTTCGTTTTCTATGTTTCTATGTATTTTTAAGGAACTGTTTGTTTTTCACTGTTAGCGCAGTCATCTATGGGCTATAACACTCCATTAAAACTTTCCAGTATTCAGGTCAAGCTTTTATCAAAAGACTGAAACACACTAGTTACTTTTGACTTCTTGATTTAGTACAATGTTTTCATCCTAAACTTTGTCAACATTTCTGTCTCCAATCACAAAGAAAGGTTCTCTAATTGTCAACTTGCAACAGTTGCCTTAAGCACCATACAACCTTTAACTAACTGAAAACAGCAATGTTTGCCTGACTTGGTGCGATCACTTGAGCAAAGATGTTAATGTTCTTATATTATGACAGTTGAATTTCAGTCTGATTGCCAACATAGAGATAAAGACTACATTACTCATTTTGTGCCAGTAAAATTAAAAGTCATGTATCAATGTGTGTTCAGTAATTTTTATCCATCAAGTTTATAATTTTATTTACATTTATTTAATAAACTACAAGTAAAAACATCATGATGAGAATGAATTCTCCTTAGGGGCAATTTACTGCTGTGGCCACCCTCCACAGGCACCCCTGATCAGCTACATACAATACATGCAATGACTGTTTTGCACTCTTGCACAGATTTTTGTCAGTAACTTACAGTGTGTAATGGAATCATGGTCAGTTCCTGTTGCTGGACCACGAGCTTTTTGATGGAATTTATAAATATATAGGCTACTAAGAGCAACAGCGTTCATGGTCATGGAAAGTGAGATCCAAAGACTATATAAATAGGAATTTAAAGACTAAAGCTTATGATAAATTGGTTCTGTTTTGCAAACCAGTTTTGCTGGAACCAAACCAAGACTCTTTTTGAGGGAACAAAAGACAAAAATACAAATCTTATGGGAGCTTGTTTAGAAAGGAACTGAAGAAATTTTGTGACAAGAAATGTAGAAATCTCTCAATTACGTCTGTGTACTAACTTTTGTAGTAGTGTGACTCACTTTTATTTACTGTGGATCAAGAGTGACAAGGTTTGTTGAAAACTTTGACTGCACTGACTGATTTGTGTGACAATAAAACGTGTTAGATCAGGCTATTTACCAGCACCATCACATGCTTGCAGCTCTTTTGCTCCTTCATCTCCTCCTACATCTGCAGGTCTCGCACTTGGCTTCAAAATCAAGGCAGTACATCCTTTAACACATTTATGACAAACATGATAATTATATGAGCACAAAATAGTAACAGTAGCAAGTCTTTTTCTTTTTTCTCATTTTTAAGCAATGACACAAAAAAGTATGTCTGTGCAAGTTTCCTTCCATATGGTTGTTAGCAATTTCCTAAATAATAAAAATTAATACAATATATAATACTTTTAACTGTTTACTATCATGACCTGGCCTTAGCATGTCATACGGTGCTTTGCATCTCTTTGCAATTGTTTTAGATAGTGACAACATGGAAATTCTTGGGCAGATGCATTGCTAAAAATCTGGGTAGCTGTAAGATGTTCCTCTGCAGAAATGCTCTTCCTTGTAAGTGCATCACTCCAGCTGTTACTGTCCTAGACGATGGTACCTGTACTCCTTAACCTAAGTACCACATTTCTTTGATTTATGTTCATGTTCCTAGCTACAGTGCCTATTGCTGTAGTAGTGATAATAATAGTGATAATAATACTCCTTCGATTCATTTTCACACAAAGATTGGCTGCAACTGATACACTCACCTTGCACATGCCATACAGGATTTTAGAACTAATGAAACTTCACACGCCATGCCTACATGCACATTGCACTATTTACACACAGCCTCTTGCCCCAACTTGGGCTCGGGTAAGAACATGTCCCTAAACTTCTCTCCACATGCATGAGTGTCACATTTATGCATGCACTCACATGTGTGTGTCGATCCACCCCACACAGTCATGCAGTTAAAACTGTAAGAGTGAGGGCCCCTATTGCCAACATTTTTTTTTTTTTTTTAAGTTGAATGCCGTGAAGCTACCAGATTGTATGGAGATGTGACTAGCCTTTGCTTATTGTGCTCTGATTATGGAGAAATAGCAGTTGATTTTAAAACTCAAATCTGGTCTGGCTGTATGACAACCAGAAATAGTACAGTTGAGAGCTGCTGCTGGCTGCAGTAATGTTTAGAATTACGAAAGAGGTTTCAGAGAGGCTGCAAGTCTTCTAGCTTCAGTCTAAATGTCTGGGACATCTTCAGTACTCTAAAGGTTTGGGACAAAATTTTGCAGGCAGCCAAAGGAGTTCCAGAAAACAGGGAAAAAATTTATGTGAAGTTTAATAGTAGTCAGTGGATTAATAGAAAACAACAAGGTCATTGTAATAGGGAGTGCTCATGGGAGTGGAATGTCTGAATTAGTAAAGAACTCCATTGTTAGAGAATACCAGGTAACTAGGACCTTGAAGCCAATTTTTTATGGCTCAGCGACATCACTGTGATTTAGGATTGTAATGGAAATATCATGGTAAAGATCATGTAATGGTTATAGATGGTGCTGGAAACAGTTTGGACCATAACATCAGCTACACAGTTGAGGATGACTGCGGCACATTGCTTGGAATTGTATCACTAATTGAGTAGTATGATAAACTCAAGATGAAACAATCTGCTGAATGTGTCAGTGGAGGGCTTTTCAAGGGTTACTCTACAGAGTGGGGTGAACACGTTTAGTTGTAATTGATGGACTGCCCATCACACAGTCCCTCCACACACAGAATGAGCTACATATGAATGTTTCCAGTAAGAAGTGACTTGCACAAGTAATTTCTAGAAGCATTCAAATGTAAATGAATCACTGCCTGTCAAGTGCTTCGGACCTTTTTACGGTAATTTTTTCTGAAAGATAGAGCTGCCGAATAAGTACAGAGACAATTGCAAAAATTGGCTTGATCTACATCTACATCTACATCTACATCTATACTCCGCGAGTCACCTTACGGTGTGTGGCGGAGGGTACTTATTGTACCACTATCTGATCCCCCCTTCCCTGTTCCATTCACAAATTGTGCGTGGGAAGAACGACTGCTTGTAAGTCTCCGTATTTGCTCTAATTTCTCGGATCTTTTCGTTGTGATCATTACGCGAGATATATGTGGGCGGTAGTAATATGTTGCCCATCTCTTCCCGGAATGTGCTCTCTCGTAATTTCGATAATAAACCTCTCCGTATTGCGTAACGCCTTTCTTGAAGTGTCCGCCACTGGAGCTTGTTCAGCATCTCCGTAACGCTCTCGCGCTGACTAAATGTCCCCATGACGAATCCCGCTGCTTTTCGCTGGATCATGTCTATCTCTTCTATTAATCCAACCTGGTAAGGGTCCCATACTGATGAGCAATACTCAAGAATCGGACGAACAAGCGTTTTGTAAGCTACTTCTTTCGTCGATGAGTCACATTTTCTTAAAATTCTTCCTATGAATCTCAACCTGGCGCCTGCTTTTCCCACTATTTGTTTTATGTGATCATTCCACTTCAGATCGCTCCGGATAGTAACTCCTAAGTATTTTATGGTCGTTACCGCTTCCAATGATTTACCACCTATGGCATAATCGTACTGGAATGGATTTCTGCCCCTATGTATGCGCATTATATTACATTTATCTACGTTTAGGGAAAGCTGCCAGCTGTCGCACCATGCATTAATCCTCTGCAGGTCATCCTGGAGTACGTACGAGTCTTCTGATGTTGCTACTTTCTTGTAGACAACCGTGTCATCTGCAAATAGCCTCACGGAGCTACCGATGTTGTCAACTAAGTCATTTATGTATATTGTAAACAATAAAGGTCCTATCACGCTTCCTTGCAGTACTCCCGAAATTACCTCTACATCTGCAGATTTTGAACCGTTAAGAATAACATGTTGTGTTCTTTCTTCTAGGAAATCCTGAATCCAATCACAAACCTGGTCCAATATTCCGTAAGCTCGTATTTTTTTCACTAAACGTAAGTGCGGAACCGTATCAAATGCCTTCCTGAAGTCCAGGAATACGGCATCAATCTGCTCGCCAGTGTCTACGGCACTGTGAATTTCTTGGGCAAATAGGGCGAGCTGAGTTTCACATGATCTCTGTTTGCGGAATCCATGTTGGTTATGATGAAGGAGATTTGTATTATCTAAGAACGTCATAATACGAGAACACAAAACATGTTCCATTATTCTACAACAGATTGACGTAAGCGAAATAGGCCTATAATTATTCGCATCTGATTTATGACCCTTCTTGAAAATGGGAACGACCTGCGCTTTCTTCCAGTCGCTAGGTACTTTACGTTCTTCCAGCGATCTACGATAAATTGCTGATAGAAAGGGGGCAAGTTCTTTAGCATAATCACTGTAGAATCTTAAGGGTATCTCGTCTGGTCCGGATGCTTTTCCGCTACTAAGTGATAGCAGTTGTTTTTCAATTCCGATATCGTTTATTTCAATATTTTCCATTTTGGCGTCCGTGCGACGGCTGAAGTCAGGGACTGTGTTACGATTTTCCGCAGTGAAACAGTTTCGGAACACTGAATTCAGTATTTCTGCCTTTCTTCGGTCGTCCTCTGTTTCGGTGCCATCGTGGTCAACGAGTGACTGAATAGGGGATTTAGATCCGCTTACCGATTTTACATATGACCAAAACTTTTTAGGGTTCTTGTTTAGATTGTTTGCCAATGTTTTATGTTCGAATTCGTTGAATGCTTCTCTCATTGCTCTCTTTACGCTCTTTTTCGCTTCGTTCAGCTTTTCCTTATCAGCTATGATTCGACTACTCTTAAACCTATGATGAAGCTTTCTTTGTTTCCGTAGTACCTTTCGTACATGATTGTTATACCACGGTGGATCTTTCCCCTCGCTTTGGACCTTAGTCGGTACGAACTTATCTAAGGCGTACTGGACGATGTTTCTGAATTTTTTCCATTTTTGTTCCACATCCTCTTCCTCAGAAAAGATACAATCATAATAAATTAGATCTTTCCTATCAGAGCTTAAGGATATTGTTAAATAAGAAACATCTGCTTCTCCTCACTACAAGAAACTGAAGTATTTAAATGTGTTTCTAAAGATGTACTGTGCAGAACAAAACATTGTTTGGAAATCAGAGAAATTGAACAGATGTACCTAGATGGAAGCAAGTTAGTACTCTCTTATTTTATACACAATAAAAAAAGAACAGTGGCTACATTCACAAAAATTATTAAAATTTCCTAGGCCATAGACCTTAATGAGTGCTGCATTCCGCAGGTCTTTGAGTGCTGTCTTCAAACATGGAAACATAAGATAGCAGATCTGACAATGCCTGGGTCCCCAGCAGGAAACATTTTAAACTTCATTAAACAGTTAGAGGGAGTAAGACATAAGAGTTAGTAGAAATAATTGAGAAGTCATTGTAAGTAGAGATTTCAGTACTGATTTCCTCTTGGATAGTTGTGATGGAGGGCACTTAGAGATGCTATGTCCTACTTTGGTTTGATCCTCACAGTAACAATCCCAACAAGGTTAGGAGGAGATAATGCAACAGTATTTAATAATTTATTTCTAAATCCAATTGTCTTTTATGTACTTTGTTTGAGCTCTGACTGTTACTGTCTAAATGGCAGCAATAAAGAATCCCCATCAATCAGGTTCAATGAAGAGGGAAACGTCCAGTTTTTATTAATGATTTATGCTGACTCTAGTCAGAGAGAATTTATGGGACGACAAAGTTCTGTCCATAAAATATTTGTCTAAATCGTGTGCCGTTTGTCCTTTGCAGTTTTCGTATTCCATTGTATCCATCCACATCCAAAGCAAGTTTGTTTTTTGTAACAGAGAGTTTTTTGCAGGATTGGGTTGCTAGCCCAGTGCCCAACCCTCCTCCTTTATCTGGGCTTGGGACCGGCAGTGGCTGTTGCAAGGCAACTGACCCCAGGCGGAGTCATCAGTGTTCATACCTCAACTGAGGGTAAAACAGATGAGGAAAAGGAAGAGTTCTATGACCAACTAGAACAAACAATTGAGAGCACACCAACTAGAAATATCAGGATAGTGCTGGGAGATTTTAATGGTAAAGCAGGAAAAGAAGAATCCTACATACCAACTATAGGAAGGCACAGTTTGCATGATGAGACCAATGGGAATAGTCAGAGGATGATCAACTTAGCTATCTCAAAGAACCTGAGAGTAAGTTAGACTTACTTCAAACACAAGAGAATACATAAGGGAACATGGTGTTCACTGGATGGAAGAACCACCAACCAGATAGATCACATCCTGGTGGACCAGCGCTATAGCCGTAGAGTCATGGATATCAGGTCGTATAGAGGAGCCAACTGTGCATCAGACCACTTCCTCACTTTATGCAGGCATAAACTCATGTTCACCTACATGCATAACAAGAAGGGGACACTAGACCCTGCTTTGAATGTTGAGAAACTACAAGAAAGTGCAATTAAAGAACAATATGCCCTAGAAATCAAAAACCGTTTTGAGGTCCTAGAGACCCTAGAACCAAGAGAACCTGGAGCAAAGGTGGAAAGAAATAAAGTCCACCGTACTAAGTGTAGCAGAGGATATATTGGGAAGAAAGAAGATAACAAAGAAGAGGAAATGGTTCAACGAGACATGCCAGAAGGTTACAGAAAAGAGAAGGGAGATGAGAGTGAAGTGGCTAGCTGACAGGGAGAATGAGCAGAAAAGGGAACATTTTATCAACATCAGGAGGGAGACAAAGCGAATCCTAAGAGCAGAGAAGAGACTATATCTAACCAGTTTTCTACAAGAAGTTGAGGCAGAGAGCCAAAACAAGAACTCAAGGCAATTCTTCCAATACATAAAAAATTGGAAACGTGGATTTCAGAGCCCAACATTTTTCATTAGAGGTATGAAAGGCAACTTGATAAATGACAAGGAAATAATTGTAGAAAGATGGAAACAATACTTCTCAGAACTGTTGAAGCTCCCAGACGAAGATTGGATATTAGCTGCAAACACTGCGGAGGAAAGGAAAGATGAAGAAGAATGGGAAGTTGGTGAAGAAGATGTGAAAATCACAATCAAAGGACTCAGAAACAACAAAGCCCCAGGGGAGGATGGAATAACATCAGAATTAATCAAGGAGGGAGGTGAGAGCTTACACTTAAGAGATTATATATATAAACTGATCCAGTTGATAT
This sequence comes from Schistocerca cancellata, assembly GCF_023864275.1. Classification (NCBI taxonomy): domain Eukaryota; kingdom Metazoa; phylum Arthropoda; class Insecta; order Orthoptera; family Acrididae; genus Schistocerca; species Schistocerca cancellata. Next base: position 211,855,792 of record NC_064631.1, read on the forward strand.
GCGAGAAGGAGATACTGCCAGAAGAATGGAATTTGGCTATAATATGCCCAATATACAAGAAGGGAAGCAAAATGGAATGCGGTAACTACAGAGGAATCAGCTTGCTGAATGTAACGTGTAAGGTGCTGTCCATCATTGTCCTCAGAAAATTGTAACCATTCATAGAGACCGATCAACAATAGATCACATTTTCACACTAAGAAAATTGTTTGAAAAGCATTGGGAATATGATAAAGATACCTACAGCCTGTTCATCAGTTTTCAGCGTGCATATGACAGCATCCACAGGAATAGCCTACACAATGCAATGCGGGACTTCAGAATCCCTGAGAAGCTACTGAGAATGGTGCCGGCTTGTATGGAAGGGTCAAACGCAGCAGTATGTTTCAGAGGAGCCACATCAGAAACATTTGATATTGAGACAGGCCTCAGAGAAGGGAATGCACTCTCATGTGTTCTGTTCAATGTCATCTTAGAGAAAGTAATAAAAGAGTGTAGGCAACAGGAGTGGGCTGGAGTAGAGATGGACCGTAACTTCAATTGTCTCGCATATGCAGTTGACGTAGTAGTGAATCAAAGTACGAGTTGAAAGAAATGTACCGGAAAATGGACAGTAATGCACAGAAAGTAGGGCTCAAAGTGAATCGAGACAAAACAGAGTTTTTGCAATTAGGAAGAAGACAAGAGCAGGTAGAATTTCTTCAGATAGATGACAAGCGGTTCAAGAGAGTAGACCAGTTCAAATACTTGGGTTCTTGGTTTACTATGGACAACAACATAAAAATGGACATCAAGGAAAGAATAGCAGTGGGAACGAAATGCGTGCATTCCCTCAGAGAGACGCTTGGCTCTAAATCGATCTCAGTGAACACTAAGATGAAAATCTACAACATAGTGATACGCCCAGCGGTAATGTATGGTTCAGAAACATGGGGCATGACTAAGTGAGAAAGGGAAAAGCTATTAATATTTGAAAGAAGAGTAATGAGGAAGATATGAGGACCAGTTTTAGATAACGGAGAATTGAGGAGGCGGAAAAATGAGGAAATCTACCTTCTGATGCGACAACCAACTATCCTACAGAAGATAAAGAGCGAAACAATACAATGGGTGGGCCATGTAGCCCGTATGCCAGATGGAAGACAGGCGAAGATGGCACTAGCGGGGAGCGGGGAAACCAAACACCAAATGCCCCATTGGACGACCACGGCAGCGCTGGATGGATGACCTGGCGAAGGACCTCGCAGCCCTGGGAATTGAAGATACCTGGAGGAACTGGGCACAAAACAGGAAGGAATGGAGGCAGTTTTGTGGAAGCAGCGTGTGGTCTGTAGGGCCTGTGATCGCTGAATATCTATCTATCTAAAATATTTGTACCACACTACGAGCGCAGTTTTCCTTTACAATAGGTCAGTGGAAACTGAGGGAAAGTGTGGCAAACATCTAGGATCAAAGTGTCCGGTGTCAGGAAGAGACAGCTTTATTTTTTGCAGAGAGACAAGTGTAATAATAATTAAAAGGGCACTGCAAGTAGTATTGTAAGATTCTTTTGTGTGTAACAGAAAGGCAAAAACCATGTAATATGCCTAAAAATTTGAAATTCCAGCAGCTAAATGAAGAAAATTAGAGGCATTATTAGGCATGAAACAACTATACTAGTAAGGCAAATTATATTAAACTCCCTGATGACAGTAGCATCAAGATGGCTGATATGAAATTCAAATCATTGGCTACTAACTTCAATGCATTCTTCCTAACAGTAGCTAAAAACAGAGGACAAAAGAAAGAAACAAAGAGAAATGAAAGCAAATGATCTATTATTATGAATTCATCTCATTACTTTGTATGTGATTATATACTCATAAATGCATGATATGACCTCGCAAATCCAGTTTCGGTAGAACTGAAGAAGAAAAACTATCCTTTGGCATTTTCTGTGATATTGCACAGGCCTTTGATGGTGTTGGTCATTAAATTCTACTAGTGAAACTAAAATGTGATGCCGTTGAAGACATTCCGATTGCATGGATGGAGTCATATCTTAACAGACTTGGAGAATGACATTAAAAAACAACACAACAGGAATAAATATAAAGTTGGAGTGGGGAAACATGAAATACAGTGTCCCACTAGATTCTGTGTGTTGCGTACTCCTGTTCTTGACCTATATGAATGATGTACGTGAGACACTGAAACACTCTTCAAACATTGGGAAGTTTGCTGACGACAACTAGCATACTGTTAGAAAGGCCCAAATACATCCACACTAGAAACAGCCAGATAGATGATTAACAGAACAAACTTACTACTGACATTCAGGGTGATTCTAATTAAAGTTGAACTTTCAAAATGCTGTAGGAATAACACCACTGGGGTCAGAATGATGTCAGATTGCAGCGGAATATTATCGGAGAAGGGGGAACACGAATGGCAGAAGAAGAAAAGTAGTGTGAAAATTGATCAATAGATGGCGCTGTATGTGTCAGAATATGTAAATGAAAACACCTGTCATGCGCATGACCTATTGAAGTTGGTATAAACATGCTGGGTATACAGCTTTTCCTTCTTTAGCATCTGCGACATAAGCCATGAATGTCTCAATGTAGGATCACGCTCTGCTTGTAAAGCAGTATTACAAGAATGATGACTGTGCACACATTGCTCTGCAGAAGTTCCAGACACTGAAGGGTTCGAAAAAAGGCGTTGGTCCAATGACTCCCGGAGAAAATGATTCGGAAATTTGAAAAGACGGGTTCTTGGGTTCTTTTGGTGTGCAACCTGGTAGAGGGAGAAACCGAATTGATTCGATGTCAGTGGAAGCAGTGGCCACAGCAGTGCAGGAGGAGATGAGTGGTGGTGTGCAAACATATAGTGCACGGAGAATTGTCTGAACATTGGACATATCTGTGAACATGGTGTGTAAAACCCTACAAAACATCCTTCTTTGCTATCCATTCAAAATTACTGATGTGCACGAGTTGCTTCCTGTTGACCTGCCAGCAAGAGAGACCTTTGCTTTAAAATTGCTTGCTCGCATGGAAGTAGACAATGATTGGCCTTGGAAAATTTTGTGGGCAGATGAAGCCCACTTCCATCTGACATTATATGTCAATACACCCCCAGGGGGCCCACAGTCTTTTTGTGGGTATGTGTGTGGCACGCACGGGGCGTCGAGCTATTGCAGTCTCCTTTCCTTTCCAGGCTGCATTACCATCCCTGTTCCTCTCCCTCCCTATACTAATTCCTTTGCCTCTGCCTCCTCTTTTCCCTCTTAGTGGATTTCTTTATGTCGGCATGACTATCCTCCTGGCTTTGTTTTGGTCTGTGCTATTGTTTATTTTGGTGTTTCCATTTCCTTTTTGGCGGTTTTGGTCCACTTGAGGTTTGACCTCCATTCCCAAAATTTTCCGTTCAGTGTGAGCCATTTGGGGATGAACTCCCTACCTAGCTTCTAAGGTGTGGGTTCCTCTCTCCCTCCCCTTCCCTTTCCCTCTGCACACTGGCCCCCCTCCTGCTAGGTCACCAGCACATTAGCCAGTCCGTGTGGTGGGGTTGTTAAGTACCCACTTGGCTGAGCCCCCTGAGACCACAGGGATCACACTGCTAGTACCTGAGCTTTTAACGCCTCGTGTATGCCCAGGAGTTGATGCTCATCACTTTGGGGCACCAGAATTCCCTTCAGTGGCCGCTGTGCTACATGGCCCTTGCTGTGGCTGGGTGGCGCCCATGGGGCGAGCCCCTGATCAGAGTGGGTGGTACTAGGGTGGACACCTTGCGCATGAAGCAACAAAAGCTTCACCATCCTGGCCATCTCTAAGAGTGGTAGCAGACGTGACACTCCTTGATTCTTCGGGCTTCCCCTCCCTGGGAGGAGGGTCAAGCTCGCCAGCTTTGGTTTAAACCTTTCCCTCGGTACCTGGTTTGTACAAGGACGGATGGTGGAAGTTTTGCCACGACCAAGCCTTTGTTTTCCATGGAGACGATCCGAGATAAGTATGGCAAAGTGGAATCGATGAGTAAAATGTGGTCTGGTGCTTTGCTCATAAAGACATCTTCTGCTGTCCAATCTGACACAATGCATACTTGTGACCGTCTTGGTGGCGTCCCAGTCTCTGTCACACCCCACCAATCTTTGAACTTGGTACAGTGCATTATTTTCCACCGAGATCTTCTTCTCCAAACTGACGATGAACCCTGTGCTGACCTCGAGCAGCGAGAGGCTTGTATTATCTGCCGTGTGCAGCGAGGCCCTCCAAACAATTGCACCAGTACAGGAGCCTTTATACTGGCCTTCAAGAGGGATGTCCTCCCAGAGAATGTCAAGGTAATAGTGTATCGGTGTGATGTAAAACCTTATATTCCACCACCAAAGAGATGCTTTAAATGCTTATGGTTTGGAGGCATGTCTTCCCGCCGCACCATTGATCCTCTCTGCGTTGACTGTGTGTGTGTGTGTGTGTGTGTGTGTGTGTGTGTGTGTGTGTGTGTGTTGGGGTTTATGGGCGCTCAACATCGAGGTCATCAGCGCCCTGACACACATTAAAAGGAACGAATGTGGACATACCGAAGAAAACTGAAGCACACACGCAAACGGTGACTGTGGGCACCCCCTCCATGAGGGGAGTGCCTGTGCTCCCCCACCTTTGTGTGTAAATTGTCATGAACAGCAACCTCCGCACTCGCCTGTATGCCCGGTGTTTGTGAAAGAAAGAACGATTCAAGAGTACAAAACCTTAGATCGACCCACGTACACTGAGGCTCGTCAAAGGTATGACCGGCTTCATCCAATGTTTATGTCTTCTACTTTTGCTTCCGTTATGTCCATTCCCCCTCCTACCCCCTCATCTTCCCAGCCCCACCCCATTTGCCCCATGCCTTCAGCCTCCTGCTGCCTCTCTCACTCCCCCTCCCCGTCAGTACCCATACCCACCCCTTCGGGTGCTGCTCCCCCTTTCTTGCCGGAGAAGTGCTCCCCTCCTCCGGTGGCCGCTGGTACTGGAGCTCCCTCCCGGGACTCCTCTTCCCAGCACCCCCCTGAAATTGTCTAAATAGCCATACAGGAAAGGACCGTTGCTGTTAACTGCTTCCGGAACCATTGAAAAATTGCAGGAATTGATATGCTTCTAAACGGTAGTCTTTGAAGCTGGAACAAAACCTTTGCGAGTCTTTATCACAAAGTACTGCGGGACTGCATGTACAGTGGTAACTGTAAATATGCCTCATGCAAATCAGTCTTTGAAAAGTATCTCCTCTGTCTTAGTCTGTCCATCAATTCCTACAGATGTGGTAGAGGAAAAGAATCCACAACAGTTTGTGGGTTTACTGTTGCTTTAAAATCAGCATACAGACATAAGCCACCTGTAGGCTTCTTGAGAATGACTCTGGGTGATGCCCATTGGCTTGCAGAAACAGGCTGTCTTTCCATCTTTGCAGTACGTGAGGAACTTTCTCACATACTGAATGGGGGAGAGGCCATGCATGAAGAAATCACAGCTGTGTATTGTCTTTCACAGCAATGTGCACTTCAAAGTCCTCAGGTCTTCCTAAATCTTGTTCAAACAGCTCCTTGTACTTACTATACACATCAGAAACATTACAGCAAAGAAACTCAGATTTCTAAAACATTTGTTGAACAAAACAAACAAATTAACTCAAAATTGTTTGCATTGTTACTAGACTTGAGTATATGAAACAAAATACACTTTGACGCTCCACAAAAAGCTGCCGGCAAACTACAAATGCCAAGGACAGGAATTTCTTGTCCACTGCAGACAGACAAAATAGAAGTAGACTGCTATAGTGGTGGGCTACTGATTCTGTCATATATGTCTTTATTAATCAGGGGAACAGAAGCAATAGTGTCCAACTATAAATTGTCTTTCGTTCCACTCATAACTGAACACAAAGTTTGTTCACTTGCCTACTTAGGCATGGAATTTTCCACGATGAGGAAGTGCGACTTTTGGCGTACGCCATTGTGAATGGCTTTGCCAACACCATATGCACCTACAACTTAGCCACGGCCAAGCAGTCGGCCAGCGGCAGTTGGTTGCTCAACTTAGTGTGCCATGTAAACAAACTGTTTGAATGTGATCTTTATGTCCATACTGATGGCATTTTGCATCATGACAAGGACAAGCTTTCCAGTCATAATTCAAAAAGTACTGCAGACAAGACTTCCTCACAGAATTTTGTAGCACATGTTGTGTACCATGTGGCTGAAAGCTTTTACTCCTACTCTTACTATTTGTTTGAGTCCTATGCTTAATCTCTTTAACACTATTGTGTACTTTAGACATTGTGTCTTGCGCACTTTGAACAACAGAAGTACACGCAGCCGTAAAATCAATCTCATGTCCACAACTGTTTGAGATCCCACACTAAAGAGCATTGTTTTTAAACCAGCATCTGGCAGTTTTAGCATTTTAGCACAATTGTGCTGCCAGAAATTCATACAAGCAGTTTTGTCAGTGGAAAAGAAAGCCAGTGTTGATGCTCCTTGGGTAAAGATGATTGAGACATCGCTGAAGACGTTGCTCAATGAGACAGGTCCATGAAGTATTGCAATGGATGGCAAAATGGTCAACAAAAAGGAAGCTGGAGATGCCCAGTGGGAGACAGGCCATTATAGGTTAATGGTGATAGCAAAGGGGATGACACTCAGGGCAGAGGCCTGAGGCACACAATTTTCCTGGATAAAGGTGTATGACAAGGCAGAAACCACACACAACTTGAAAACTCGCTCTTTTAAAAATTCCTCCCAGAAACGGGGCAGCCGGCCATGGAAGCCCCACATGTAGAGTGTGCAGAGGATACCAGTCCTCCAGCAGGTGTCGTAGGTCTTCTCTAAATTGAAAAACACAGTCACAGTCTGGGATTTCTGCATTCACGACATGGATGGACAAAGTGACAAGTTGGTCAACTGCAGAATGGCGCATTCGAAATCAACACTGTGCAGTGGTTAGTACACTGCGAGACTCAAGCCACCTTACCAGCCGGACATGAATCATACATTTCATCACCTTGCAAACACACTGGGGTGTTAGCTAGAAGGAAGGTCCTTACCAGGCTTAGGTATGGGTATGACACTGGCTTCACGCCAGCATCTGGGAAACGTGTCCTCTGCCCAGATGTAGAATGTGGGTGCTCCCGTGTTAAAGCAGAAGAGTAAGTTGACTAAGGTCAGCCAAGAGGGCACCTCTCTGACAGGTTCTGGGAGAACCCCTAGGGAGATGGTGTGCATTAAAGTCACAGAGTAGCAGAAATGGGTGAGGTAGCAGCCCAATAAACTGGATAAAGTCTGGCCTGGTGACATTGAAGGATAGAGGGATATAAATGGTACAAAGGAAAATGTCAGGTGAGAAAGGAAAGGGTGAACTGCAACAGCTTCAAGACAGGTAGTCAGGGAGATGGGTTGACTATAAACACCATCCCATACAAGCAGCATGACTCCCCCACGAGATGGAATGCTGGCCTCAGGGGGGAGGTCAAAACGAACAGGGGAGAAATGGGAAAGCTTAAAATGGTCTTGAGGACGCAATTTTGTTTCCTAAAGGCAGAGTACACGTGGATGCTGCGATTCTAAAAGCAACTGTAAATCCTCTTTGTTGGATCGAAGACCACGAACGTTCCATTGGAGGAAAGTCATGATGAGGAAAGAAATCACGGGGTGTCACCTTGGGGGCTGCCGAGTGCCAGCCTGTGAAGATTCACAGCTTAGAGGCAAGAGGATCCTGCTCCATGAGGTCCACAGAAGCATCGGCTTTCTTGGGCTGTTGGTCTGCGGAGTCCAATGCAGAAAAATGGTTGGTGGTGCACACTGGCAACACAGATGCAGGCCGGGTGAAGGTATCACATGGGGAAACTGTCAAAGAGGATCTTCGAGCTGGCGAAGGAGAACACTGTTTGCCTTTGTTGGACTTCTTCGAGCCTTTCCAGTTAGCAGAGGAAGACCCAGGTGTTGATTGGCTGGAGGGACGTAAGAAGTCTTCATGGGAATAGTCCTCCTGTCCTTTCCAGCCTGCCAGTTGTGTAGCAGGTGACTTTGCCCCCTTGAGGGGAGACTTTGATGGCTTGTTGCAACACTGGAGGAGGGGACAGTAATGCTACCTTGGCACTGGGCGATTTCAAAAACTCAGAGCTGAATTTGAGGTCGCAGGTCTGCATGGTTATGTCCTTCATGGAGCGAGATGTAGCAAGAGGAGTACTGTAAGTGCCACACAGTAGAACGCAGGGTTTCCGACTAGCCAACAACTTGCGAGCAACTGGGTAAGGAACTTTTTATTTCACCCGGATCTCCTGGAATGCCCACTCATCGAGATACATGAGACAATCTTGAGAGGAGGCGGCATTGCCGCCATCGGAGTTGATACAATGGGGAGGAGGTGGTGGGCAATTGTCCTTGTGTGCATCCCTACCACAGATAACACATTTGGCCGGCTGTTGACAAGACATTTGAGTGTGGTTGAAACAATGACACTGGTAGCAGCACACTGGAGTCGGAATATACGGTCAGACTGTGATAATTTCAAAGCCCGCTTTGATAATGGATGGCAGAACCACACTATCAAAGGTGAGAAAAAGAGCGCGTGTGGGCACTAAGGAGGAATCTACCTTCTTCATCACCTGATGGTTGCCAGACACCCTGATCAGAGAGGATTTCGGCCTTGGGCAGACTATCAAGCAGCCTGGTGTAAATAACACCACGGGAAGAATTCAGAGTTCTATAGGCCTCAACACGAACAGGACAGCCATGGAGAAGTGAAGAGGCAAGCAGTTGTTGTACTTGAGAATTAGAAGTAGTCTCCAAAAGCAAAGTGCCTTTCTGTAAATGAGAGCAAGACTTAACAGGGCCAGCAATTGCATTAACACATTTCTGAATAATAAACGGATTTACCGTTGCAAAGGCCCGACTGTCTTCAGTACATAAACCATGAGGAACCGTGGTGAAGCTGGGAGGTTCTTCAAATCATTAGCCTCATTCTGTTTATGTTTCGTAGACACTGATTGTGAAGATGATTGGCTCATTGTGAGAGAATCCCCCATGGTTGCCAGCTTCTCTTATGGCATGCTCCTTCCAACTGGGGGGGCCCCTTCACAAAAGGCTGCACTCACCTTAGGTGATTGGTTGCACCTTAGGTCATACCTCCTGAACACCCAACAGAGGAACCAACAGGCAATGTGGGATGTTAGCAACTCAGCCAATCAGCCCTCCCTGGACCTGGCCTGTACCAGGGGGTGTGTGTGAACCCTACCTGTCGATCCAGGGCTGGAATTACGTTTTACCCAGTTACTTGCTAAGCATCAGATGCATGGTCCAACCTTCAGGAGTGCACAGGGAGGAGGAAGAAAAAGAGGAACCACAAATGCCAAAGCGGAGGAAGGATAGGAAAAAGTAAACAAAGAAAAGAACAGGGAACAAAAAACAGTGATGAGGCTGTTCTTATGTCAGCAACGGGCAATGCGCCACATTCCCAATAACAACCCAGACATGTTCCCCAAGGGAGGGAAAAAAGAACAACAAGAGGATAGACATGCAGCACAAAAGGGAAAAGATGTTGCAAAGGCTGGGGCCCCATGGTAGCTAAGCACAAACCCACCAAAGAGTGGTGAGCCCCCTGGGAGAGGGTAGAGATTGAGACTGGGTTCCACTGTTTCACTAAACAAGAATGAAGTGAACTAACACTTTAGTAAAACATGAGACAATAGTAGTTTTTTATTATTATTATTACTTCAGAAAAATTCAAATAGAAGATGTGCTCTGAATTTCTCTTTGTAAAATATTGAGTATTGTTTACTACAATATTACAGTACTTAACTTTGTTGTCTCAAATAATGAATATTATCATTAACTGACAGTCACTATTAAGACAGATAAAACAACACTGCTACAGCTATAGAGGCCCCAAAACTAGCTTTTTAATCAGTAGAGTGTAAAATTTGGAGCCACTTGCAATTCTCAGTGATCATACGTTGAATATGAGTAAAATGTCCGTATTTATAAAATAAATATATCTTAGGAATGGCAACACTCAATAACACACACCAACACACAGTTTTTGGAGCCAGCGCATTACTCCTTAGGAGTAAAAAGATAAAATGGTATAGATGTACAAAGATGGAAAACATGGTTCAAAGAATAGCATGTCATCCACAACCCAGGATCAAAAGCAATCAAAATGTTAAATTCCCAAAAGTAATCAAATAATGGTACATAAAGATATGCATACCACATGTGTCTTTCCAGGACTAATGTTGATTTATCAAAAACTTCCAACTGACAGTTACACCCACTTCCTTCCATCATCCACAGACAGTGCAGACATTTCTATGTGAGTTTTAGCTTCTGGGCAAATTTTCAAAGTTTCATTATCATGTCAACCAAGTGTGAGTCATTTATCACTAAAAGTCATAAAGAACTGGAAGGAGCATACTGAATACTTTCAAGATCTCTGATTTGTGTCAGATATTATATGCTGCAAAGAACTGTAGGCCATTCATATGATATAGATTATGCAAGAGTTTTTTTTGGAAATCTTTACTAACCATCAGCAAAAAAACTCGAGACTTTAATTATGGAAAAGACAAGTTTGCTATATAAGTAGGAATAGTATAGTGGAGATTCTACAAGTTGTCAACAAAATTACAGACTACATGAAAGTGCTGACAAAGATATAGGAAAAGACAGATTGCTATTTACTGTAAAGACGTCACATTGAGTGGCACACAGGCACAATTAAAAGACACATACATAAAGCTTTCAGCCACAGCCTGCATCAGTGAAACACACACACACACACACACACACACACACACACACACACACACACACACCATTCATGCACACGACTGCTGACTCCAGCATCTCAGTCCAGAATGGAACTATCACGTGAGATGCAAGCAGCAATCTGGAGGGGGCGGAGAAGGGGAAGGAATAGTAGTGTACGGACAGGGAGAGAGACAAATGCTGTCTAGTGGACTGTACAGCGAGTAGAATACCAACAGGTGTAGTGTCAGGAGGTTGTGGGACAGGGAGGTGGGGAAGAAAAATGAGCAAAAAAGGAGAGGAGCGGGTAGAGATGGGCAGATCCATTGGCAGAGGGTGGCAAATAAAAAAGGTGGGTGATGAGACTGGGGAGGAGATGACAGAGCAGAGGGGATGGAAACTGTTGGGTTGAGGGTGCGGGGGCAGTATGTTACTGTAGGTTGAAACCAGTATAATTACGAGAGCGGAGAATGGGTTGTAAGAATAACTCCCATTTGTGCAGTTCAGAGAAGCTTGTGGTGGAGGAAGGATCCAGATGGCTCAGGCAGTGCAGCAGCTATTGATATCAATTGCGTTATGCTCATCTCCCACTCTGTTTATTTGCTGCCCTCTGTCGACGCATCCACTCATTTTCCCTGCTCTTCTCCTTTTCTACTCCTTTTTTCCCCACCTCCCTGCCCCATAACCACCTGATGCTACACCTGTTGGCATTCGAGATCCTGCACACTCCACAAGACAGCGTTCATCTCTCTCCCCACATGTGCACTACTATGTCTTCCCCTTCTCACTCCCTCCAGATTGCTGCTTGCATCCCACGTGATAGCTGTATTCTGGCCCGAGATGCTGGAGTTGGCAGTCGCGTGTGCATGAATGATGTATGATGTGTGTCACTCTTTTACTGATAAAGATTGTGGCCAAAAGCTTTATGTAAGTGTCATTTAATTGCACCTATCTGCAACTTCACTTGTCTTCTTTGCGGTACGTAGCAATCTGTCTTACTAAGTTGTTGACATTTCTACCTGGAGTTTCCATTGTCTTAAAGTGCTGATAGTGCTTCTTTCCTGTGATACACAAGCAATAAGCAGTAGTTTGACCATAATTTTTAAACACCAATAATTAATATAGAATAATATTCATTTAATTAACACATGTTGAAATAATAAGTATTTTAAAATTTAAATATGGAAAATACAGGATTTTAAAATTTGTGATTTATAAGACTCAATAAAATGAAATTCCAATGCTAGGTTAAAAACACAGAATTCCCTGAGATTTTATGAAATGCCTGAGGAGCCCTGGGATTTCCCCAATTTTTCCAGGAGAATTGCCACCCTGCCATTTCATAAAAGTTATTTATGCAACCTTGGAAGATGTCTTCATACCATTAAACGGAAACAAAGAAGGAATATGTATAAATTGATCTTATCTTAATCATTCTGTCTCAAAATCTGTCAGAAAACCGAAAGATATTCTGGTCATACATAAAGCACACCCGTGGCAAGACGCAATCAATACCTTCACTGCGTGATAACAACAGTGAAGTCACTGATGACAGTGCCACTAAAGCAGAGTTATTAAACACGGTTTTCTGAAACTCCTTCACCAAAGAAGACGAAGTAAATATTCCTGAATTCCGATCAAAAACAACTGCCAAGATGAGAAACATAGAAGTAGATATCGTCGGAGTAACAAAGCAGCTTAAATCACTTACTAAAGGCACGGCCTCTGGTCCCAATTGTATACTAGTCAGGTTCCTCTCAGAGTATGCTGATAAAATAGCTCCATATTTAGCAATTATATACAACCACTCACTCACAGAAAGATCCGTACCTAAAGACTGGAAAATTGCTCAACTCACGCCAAAACCCAAAAAGGGAAGTAGTAGTAATCCACTGAATTACAGGCCTATATCACTAATGTCAATTTGCAGTAGGGTTTTGTAACATATACTGTATTCGAACATTATGACGTACCTTTAAGAAAACGATTTATTGACACAGAGTCAGCATGGTTTCAGAAAATATCGTTCTTGTGAAACACAACTAGCTCTTTATACTCATGAAGTAGTAAGTGCTATCCACATGGGGATGTCAAATTGATTCCATATTTTTAAATTTCCAGAAGGCTTTTCACACCGTTCCTCACAAGTACCTTCTAACCAAACTGCGTGCCTACGCAGTATCGCCTCAGTTGTGCAACTGGATTTATGATTTCCTGTCAGAAAGGTCACAGTTCGTAGTAATAGACAGAAAGTCATCGAGTAAAACAGAAGTAATATCTGGCGCTCCCCAAGGAAGTGTTATAGGTCCTCTATTGTTCCTGATTAACAACGTAAGAGGGAATCTGAGTAGCCGTCTTAGATTTTTTGCAGATGATGCTGTCATTTACCGTCTTGTAAAGTCATCAGATGATCAAAATGACTTGCAAAATGATTTAGATAAGATATCTGTATGGTGCGAAAAGTGGCAGTTGACCCTGAATAAGGAAAAGTGTGAAGTTATTTAAATGAGTACTAAAAGAAATCAGCTAAATATTGATTACGTGATAAATCACACAAATCTGAAGGCTGTAAATTCAACTAAATACTTAGGGATTACAATTACAAATACCCTAAATTGGAACAATCACATAGATAATATTGTGGGTAGAGCAAACCAAAGACTGCGATTTATTGGCACGCCACTTAAAAGGTGCAACAGGTCTACTCAGGTGGGACTGACGGATGACATCGAAAAAGTACAAAGAAGGGCAGCTCATTTTCTATTATTGCGAAATAGGGGCGATAGTGTCACAGACATGATACGTAAATTGGAGCGGCAATATATTCAGAAGCAAATTATTAAATGCTCAGACACTTCATTAAATAAAGGTTGCCCAATGAGAATTATAGCTCTCAAATGCGCTCCCACTGTTCAGTCATGAACACTTGAGAATGGCATATAGGCCTAAACCGTTCATGCAAAAGAAGTTTTGGTGCAACTAGAGCTGCCGTTCAGTAAAACTAATACGGACATTCCTGGATACCCTGTGCCAAAGAAAAAAAATGTTAGGTGAAACAACAATGTACTCTTAAATGAGCTCAGTAAACATGGAGTTGGAGGCACTGTTTTAACAATCCTCAAATCTTATTTGGAAAACAGAAGGCAGACTGTATCAGTCCATGAAGCACTAGTCATGTGAACTGAAGTTGGAATTTGGTGTGCCACAGGGATTGGTAATGGGCACCCTCCTGTTCCTTGTTTTTGAAAATGATTTAAGCTCTCATGGACAACACTTGCAATTCACAGATGACAGAACTCTGTACTCAAAAGGCACTGATGCCAGCAAGGCACAAGGAGTAGCAGACACTTTGTTTGATTCTACAAAGGAAAGGTTTGTTATAAGCAAAATGAAAATAAATGAAGAAAAAATGTAAAAATTGGAATTTATCCTAAGTAAAAAAGGCTACCTGAGCAGTGCAGGAACTACAAAACTTTAGAATTCATGGTGGACAGTAAATTCACTTGGCAAGAACACACTGCACACGTGTGTGACAAACTGCCGTGAGTCATATACCTCCTGAGGAAACTGAAGCAAGTGATATCTGATCCATATCTGCTGATGGTAAATTATTCACTGTTCCATAGCCATATCAGCTATTGCCTGTTACTATGGAGTCACTTTACAGGCTGCAAAAAAAAATACTGCTACTACAAAAAAAGCAATAAGAATCATAACATCAAGCAGAAAACTGGGCCACAGCAAGCCTATCTTCACGTTTCTCAGAGTTATAACAATTTTCAGTCAATATGTCTTCACCTATCTCATGTATGTGAATGAAAATCATGAAACATTCACCAACAGGAGTAACATCCACAATAACAACATGCCCAATCAAGAAATCACAGGCACCTCAAGCTGTTGACTCTCCATGACACAGGAGCTATTAAAAAGTTCAACTGTCTAAATACTGCAATGCAGTCCTTGGAATTGGTGAAATTTTGAGGAAAGATGTCATAAAATCTGCACCAAAAACCTCAGTAATGTTTAAATGAGTTCTTTTGACAGTAAAACAACAAATTGGTCTGCCTAAACACACTAAATGAAACGAAGTGAACATGAACTTGATAAAAAGCTCTCACTCTGTATATCATCAAGTGTTATGCTATACTTATGCAAATTTGTTTTTGTAGTATTATGCATAATTATGCCAATTTATTCTTGTATTATAATGCTTGAGTAATCTTGAACTTGTAACACTGAAGCAGTCTATCCAATCTTGACTGACAAACGACATAGCTATGATAATAAATACACCCATTTCATTATCATAACTAATATACTGAAAACAACAATATCAAAAGCCATGTTGGTATCAATTAGAGCTACAATGGTCTTTTCACACTTGGCCATGGCATGTTTGATGTTGTTAGTCACTTTATTAATGCATTTCCTGTTATTGTGTTTTCAGAAGCCTTACATATTTATCGTGGATGTCTGCCTTTCAGCTGTTCAATGTTTTAGATCCTGTGGGTAATCTGCTAGTAGGCCTACGGTCATCTGGTGATCCTGAGTTATCATTCTTGGGTATAGGTCAAGCTAAGCTTTGTTTCCACTCAGCAGGATATGTACCACTCATAAAAGAGATAAAAGATGTCTGTGTAAGAACTAGAATATAATTTTTGGCACTGTTTTTAATTAGGTCATGTCCACACCATCATTACTTACTGCCGCAGAAGAGATCCTCCCATTCTGGGTATGTTCCAAGGAAAAAGAGTTATGCTACGAAGGTGAAATATTATGGCAGGTAATTTATCACAACTTGAGAGCTGATTGCTGTTGACAAACACTCATTCAATTTATTTGCAGGTATTTAACAGTTCCAATCCAAGTTCAGTAATGAATTTTCCAAATTATGTGCAGCAAGATTTTGATTGACAAAATTTTTACAGGTTGAAACAACTGAATTTACCCAATTGTTAATGAACTATCTTATCATTATACACAATTTATGGAAACAAACAATGTAGCAGCTCTGACACGTGTTCATACAAAGCAGTGGCAGTGAGGTTTATTAATGATTACTTGAGAGAATGTTATAAGAGTATGTTACAAGAGGTGCTAAAGGACGAAGTATTTACAGAAAGAGATGCTGATGTCAAATACTGTTTATTCCATAATAAATTTGTGTGACATTTGAAAGTTGCTTTCCTAGAAAGTTATCCAGAAAATCCATTAAAAAAACAAGCAAGCAATGGATAACTAAGGGAATTAAAAATTTATGTAAGAGGAAGGGGGACGTTTAAGGCTGTAATTAGTCAAGATCCAACATTGCCTGCATACTGCAAAAAATACGGTAATGTTTTAAGTGAAGTCATTAAAATATCCAGGAATACGCACATCATGATAGAAATTAATAATGCACACAATAAGATTAAAAACTAAATGGAATACTGTGAAACAGGAGATAAGACATCAGTCAGTGCACAAGATACTACCACAATTAAACCGAATGACAATTTTGTGATTGATAATTCCAATTTACAAGTATTTTTAACAATCATTATGTAGCAGCAAAAAATAGGATTAAACAGTTCAGTTACAGAAGAACATAATATATTAAAAATGTTACTCCACCTAATGTTAAGCAACTAGAAGTAGCACCAGTATCCTTCACAAAACTTAACAGAATTACAAAAATCTACAAAATGACAGCTCATATGATGTTGACAGAATTTCAAACAAAATTCTGAAGAGTTATTCTAACTTAAAAAGAAATGCTCTTAGTGGTACACATAATGCATCACTGGCACAGGGAATTTTTTGACAGATTAAAATATGTAATTTTTAAACTTCCTACAAGAAAGACTTAAATAATTGTTATCCAATTTACTCAACAACATCGTAATCCCAAATTTTGAAAATGTAATGTATTAAACAGTAGTTTCACATTTAAGTAAAAACAATTTACTCGGCACCTCAGTGTTTGGATTCCAGAAGGGTTGCTCAGCTGATGATGCTATTTACACATTCACTATTAAATATTACAAGTGTTTAATAATATTCAACTGGTTGGAGTCATACTTAACAATCCAAATGTAAACATTTGTGCTGGGTAATTCAAACAATACTGGAAGGAAAGAGACTTTTAGTGACAGGATAGAAATCACAGAGGCAGTCCCATACAGTTCAATTTTGGGTCCAACCCTATTCCTTATATAAGTGAATGGTCTTCCATCTAATTTTCATCATGCAGAATGGGTACATTTTGCAAACAATACTAGTGTTATAATAAATCTCACTGAGAGAACGAAATACACGAAATGGTTAATGACTTTTTCGAAGAATTACTAAGTGGTTCTCTGAAAATTGACTATCACATCTTTAGAAAACACACTATATTCAGTTCTGTACAACAAGTAAGAATCACAGCTAACGACTGATGCAGCACATGAATAGTAGTCAGTAAACAGGGCACAATGATCCAAATTTTTGGGTGTACATATAGATGAAAACTGGAACTGGTAGAAGCATATTACTGTGCTAATGAAATCTATCATAAAAAAATAAAAAACTCAGAAAACACACACACAATAAATAAATAAATAAATAATCATTTGCTCAATAACACAGAATATCTAACTGGTAACAAAGCAGTTTTAAATCTAACCTAAAATTGTTTTTTCTGCACAACTACACTAACTCCAGGGAAAATTTTTATTTTAAAAAACCCTCATTTTTAAGTGTGGTTACACAAGTAGGATTGAAAAATAGTATTTTCATTAATGCTAAAAATACTAAAGTATACGCCCTGTAAACTGACTCGTTCCACACCATTTCGATAAAAAGATCAAATGATCGATGGAATATGTAGCTAATTAGCTAACTTATGCCAAAGTTCCACAGGTTTTTTAGAACAGTTCTGCAAGATACACTTCACTGTATACAACAGGATGGGCAGTCCCAATTTTGTTGTTTTATTGTGTTGTGTTCTGGAGCTTCCCCAAATACTTCAGGAAGATCAGCTGTTGGATTTTACATGAATCTTCTATATGTAGAGTCATCCATTAATGATCTGGCATAGCATTGCAGTCACCTATGGAGCAGGAGCTCCGTTTACTTTGACTGAAAGTAGAGGACTGTGTGCAGTAAGTGTATGATTGAATGCCCAGATTATATTGTATAATGTTTGGTCCTTGCTTATGTCTTGCTATCATGATTGCATGGTTCCATGACTGACCTGTTATAAATTTCTGTACATCATTAGGTGACCCTTTTCTCTGGCAGTCTGGAGTGAGCACGTCAAGAATACTACACAATGGGAAGAAAATTCATTTGTCTTCTTCACTGAAATTATATCTATGAGGGCACCACAAGATGGTGTGCGATAGGTTGAATCCATAGGTATTATATCATTAGATTGAAACAGTCTCCTTAAATTGTCTGCAAAGCACAATTTTAGCTGTAGGGCTTTATCTGTGTCTCTCATACTGATTACATGCTCATACTGCGACAAGAGTAAAAATAATGCTGACTGAATGGAAGATCTCATACTGATTTTGGGTGGCTCATAGGTTGATTTTTTTTTTTTTTTTTTTGGGGGGGGGGGGGGGGGCGGAGGCAGCAACAAGAACCCTGCTTATCCTTCACCATTAGCTTCCACTGTATTTTATATCTACTATTTCAAATCAGCGTGAACATAATAATCTACATTACCCCCAGATGAGTTATACAATTAACCCTCAGAAGCTTATAACCTGAGAGACTGACAGAGTCAGAGATGTTTGATCTTCGACAAACAATGACTTGGAAATTCAACTGGTGATACAGTTTGTAAAACTCATCAAAATGAGGCAACAACAACTGCACATTCGAACAATTTAATACCAAAGTTGTGTTGGTGCTGCTAAATACGATCTGGTGTTAAGAAAGCCCGGTGCATATGCAGTACCACATCAAGGTGGGAAAGCTTACTTGGGCCAGATCATTCCAACAGTCTTGGACAGTGTGTGGAACATTGCCACCACACTGGGTTACAATAGGCTTGAACATTATGGTGACAAAGCAATGCTTGACCAAGAGAGAGCTTTAGATTTTATGTTTAGAAGGTAGTCAGGTGGTAAACTGAAATATTATGTCACAATATTACAAAAAGGAAAGTCGCCACTGACCATATAGCGGAGAAGCTGAGTAACAGACAGGCACAACAAAAAGATTGTTACAAATAAAGCTTTCGGCTCGTAAGGCCTTCGTCAAGAATACTGACAGTGTGGCTACAGTTGCCTGAGACTGCAAGCATGAGTGTATGAGTTGTGTGTGTGTGTGTGTGTGTGTGTGTGTGTGTGTGTGTGTGTGAGAGAGAGAGAGATTTTTGATGAAGGCCTTATGGGCCAAAAGTTTTATTTGTGACAATCTTTTTGTTGTGCCTATCTCCACTGTACGGTGAGTGGCAACTTTCCTTTTTGAAATATTATGTCAAGTTTATTTTATTATCTGGGAGAAAAACTGAGAATATTATACAATATTTTCATTGGGTTTTAGTCCGCTAAGTAAAAAATGACTGGTACTAGACTGAACACATTCACTCTAAAGAATATGTGAGGAAAGTGTGTAACAAGTGAGAGGTATTTCCCATTTGTTTTTATCTTACATGGTATTAGTTCATTATGTGCAAAACAAAGAAATTACTCCAAAACTTACTACCTTCTTTTCTGGTGCCTGAGGAGTTTTGTCTTTGGCCACGTCTTCATCTGAAACACAAATATTTGTATGAAATTTTGACTATTGAGAGAAAGATTATGAAGAAGAAAACACAAATCTATAGCGATAAAATAAAAGGCCCAGACACAAAATTTCTATAATGGGAGAATAGAAATATTAGTTTAATTAAAGAATTGAACAAAATCTTTGATGAACTGCAGTAGATTCTCTATCATGACATGAACATAGATTTTTTACTGACTGAATTTACAAGTCAATTATTAATTCACTATGAATAATGGTTATAATAAAATCTGATGAATGGGGTTTCCAGGCTCAACACCATCAACCCTTTATTCTCCTAATCAATGATCTAAAAGAACTGTTTTGTGGGTAATATAAAGGGTATCAGAAAAATACATATACAAAATTTAGTTTTAGAAGAGACTAAAGAAACACTTTTTCGATGTGACAAAAAGTGCTTCTTTTTACTTTCTCTGAACACACTGAAATTTTGTAAACTTAAATTTTTTTTACGCTTTTCAGATAGAGTTGAGCCAATGACTGTTACATTGTCACAAGGGTATGCTCCAGATGGTGTCATACCATTTGTGACTATGAGTCATGAAAGATGCTCTCTTTAGTCTCAGTGATTCACTTCTGAGACAGGAGGCTGGGATAGTATAAAGGCCAGAGCTGCAATGTTTGGGCCAAACTGATCGATATATTTACAGGATTCACAATGATAATGTTCGCAACGGTCAGACGACCTGCAATACTTCCTGCCATATCCTGCTTTGTGACACTGTTTAGGCCTGCGCAGAGCAGTGCACAAGCAGTTCATATCGAGCCACAGCTATAGACGGACATCTGCTCCACTACGACACCGCTGCCTGCAGCCGACCAGCTACCTCCTCGACAGACGCTTTCTGGCCTCTGCAGCTCTGTCACTGGCCCAGAGTCTCTCTGGTTGGATGTAGTAACCTGGTTCACGAATTTTGGTAGAACATAGACTGCATTCCGTTTTTCCATTAATTTGTGGGAACTTAACCAAGTTCAAGACTGAGTTGTTGGACAAAGGCCTTCGGGCTGTCAAGTCATTTCTGAATGTCAATTGTTTTGGTATGTCAGAATAAACGAACATAATATTTTTCTTCTCTCTCTCTCTCTCTCTCTCTCTCTCTCTCTCTCTCTCTCCAATAAACTACATTTGAGGAAAATTAGTGACTTTAGTTCAGCTTTCAGTGGTGACGAGGTTTATTTAACACTTACATTTGTGCCAACAGTGCTGGGTAGGAACTTGTGAGTGCCTTCCTTGAGAAAATATTTCGTGTGTTCAATATCTGAAACCTTGGATATGACTTCACAGGTTCTGCTCACCCTGCAACACATGCAGCAAGTTTTTCAAGCCATGATGGCAGGGTTGTTGTGTTGTCTGCAGCAGCGCTGAAAGTCTCCCATTGTCTCTCTCACATAGACACCATGGTGAAGAACTTCTGCACTTCGGCTCCAACGTTCCTACCGTTCATCAAACTCAGACTGTGGGCCAACTACATTGCGTGGATGGAGCGACACTTCTTGGTCCACAGTATCTCCAGTTATGAGCACCAATGCGCATTTTCCTGATGTCATTTATGTCCAATCAATGTTTCCCCCACCACGCAGTCTTTCCCTGACAGTATCCATTGCAGGTGTGCATCTCCACCTCCAACTTGACACAGGTTCCTCGGCCACAATCATTGACTGGTACTCCTATCAGCAGGCAGGTGTCCCATCCCTCCAGCCTGTGGATTTCCCGATGTGGTTGTACAATAATGGCATCATCCATTTCTCAGGCCAGTTCCCAGTTACCATCCAATACGGAGGTCACTCCATCGAGGTGTGCATCCTAGTGGTAGATGTCCCCAGGGGCTGTAAATTTATTTGGGATGATCTATATAGTGCACTGGGCCTCAAAATCCGTGATTCCACACCTACAGTCCATTTCCTCAGCATGTTGGGTCTCCTGGAAGATTTATTTGCTGGTTTTAATTCCGTGTTTTCACAGCCCTCACAGCCCGAAAGGGCATCAAATGTTTTGACGCTCATATCACCCTTCTCCCATTCGCTATCCCCAAATTTTTTGAGATGCACAATGTGCTCTTTGCCCTCCCCCCCCCCCCCCCCATAAGTTGCACCTTGGACACCAGTATTTGCAAGACAAAGGCCTCCTCCCCAGTCTTTAATAGTCGGTAGGCGATGCCTTTCTCCAACACAATCAACCCTAAGTCCGTGGTCAATTCCTATCCCATCCCTAAAGTAGATGACATTTTGAACCCGCTTGGGGGTGGTACTATTTTTGCCAAGATTGATCTGAAGAATGTCTAACTCCACTCCCCTTGGATGAGGAATCCCAGCAGAAACTGGTCATCAATACATCTTTCAGCCTCTGTCAACACAATCGCCTCCCATTTGGAATCACTAGCGCCCCAGCCATTTTTCCACCATTACCTAGAAACTCCGATTCATGATGTTCTATGTGCTGTGAATTACCTAGATGAAATCATTGCCGCCAGCACTGATGCATCAGAACTTGCCAAGGACTTAGAAGCGTTGTTTTCCATGCTTCAGAATGCAAACCTTCACTGCAATATGGACAAATGTAGTTTTTCGTCAAGCAAGTCAAATAGCTGGGGCACATCCTCAGCACAGTAGCCATTTGTCCCATGCCACAAAATGTGAAGATGACCTAAGTGTTACCCCAAGCCAGTGATGTTCGCTAGCTCAAATCTATGCTGGGACAGTTAAATTATCACAAAAAATTCATTCCTCAAGCAGCAGCCACAGTGGAATCTCTCCAAAACCTCCTCCAGGGAAACTTCAAGTGGGAATGGACAGCCTTGGACAGCCACATGTGCAACAGCTTTTGGGGAAATGAAGCAGGTTCTCCTCTGTCCCTCCCTGCCACTAATTCTTGCTGCAGACACATCTGATTATGGGGTATGGGCAGTTTTGTCCCATGTTATTCATGGGGTGCAGTGACCCATTTTATTCATTTCAGAGACCCTCTCATCGGCCCAAGGCCATCTAGCCAAATCAAGGATGAGGCACTGGCCACAAAAAGTTTCATGACTACGTCTAGGGGAGACAACTTACTTTACTTACAGATCACAAGCCACTGTTGCCCCTTTTTAAGGCCTCCGCATCCCCTCCCACTAAGATGACCCACCACCTCCAGCATTGGGCACTGTTTTTGTCAGCCTGCAACTATGTCATCCAATACCTCCCCAACACCTGTCATGCCAAAGTGGATATTTTGTATCTTTTATTGGTAGGTCAGGACCCAGATTTCAACAGGGATTCAGAAGTGTGTTTTGACTGGAATGACGACGAAGAAGTCCCTGTTGCCTGCCTCTCGCTACACACATCACTAATGGTTCCACACTCCGTGAATGACCCTGCTATCGGGTAAGCTCCACACCTGGTCAAGCATGGGTGGCTTGCTGATTGCTGCAGCCTCACTGACGCAGACATCCAAGCTTACTGCCACTGGTGCGACGAGTTGCCTATTCTGTGTGGTGTAGTTCACCTACGGCATGAGAGCAACTGCACTCGGGTGGTGGTTCTGGCATCTGTCCAGCAATGGGTGTTGGCCCTCCACCATTAAGGGCACTGGGAAGTGGTCCTCACCAAGCGTTTAGCTCACCAGCACGCCTACTGTCGGGGTATTGATGCGACAATCACTCACCTGGTGTCCACATGTGCCACCTGCCAGAGCAAGCAAGCAAGCCACGCCACGCTGCCATTTCTTCCCATGGCCGGATGCTGTAGTGTCTTGGTCCCGCCTCCACCCGGGTTTGTAGGAGCATTCCTGGGCCATACATGACTCACAGCGGTGGATGCTGGTACTGGTTTTCCCTATGTTTCCCGCATGCCCAGAACCACCTCCAATCATACCATTTGGCACTTGGCCACAATTTTTTGCACTGAGGGACTGCCGGAAACTTTCATTATGGATAACAGGGTCCAATTTACTTTCAACAAGTGTTGCTCCTTTTGTGAAATGAATAGCATTCACTTACCTCACACTGCTCTGTTCCATCTGGTCTCTAACAGTGTGCATGAAAGCCACGGGACGTCTAGCAGTCCGCCCGTACACAGTCAGCACCTGGTCCTGCAGTCCAGCCCACATTCATTCCCAGAAACGATGCCTATGGATGTGGAGATTGTCCCATCTCCTTACTGCCTGGAGCAAAGTCCCAGGATGTTGACTTGAGCTCTCTCTGTACCAGCCCGCGGCATATGGAGGGGGGGGGGGGGGGGGGCAGGCGAGTGACATGCTGTGGCATTCTGCTTACATGGCCAGCAACCCATCGGGCACAACAACATCTTGGGTTGTCTACATGCCACAGAACCGCTCTGCCCCAAAAGAGTTTTGCAGCAGTTACACTAGGTAGCCCTATCAATGCCACCATGGGTCATGATCTGTGAGAGATCTATTTCCATCCGTGACCCACATGACCTAAAGTAGTTGCTTCGATATCCTGTTGCATGACAGTATTTAGGCTCGCGCACAGCCAGTTCATGTCGAGTCTGAGCTACAGATGGACATCCGCTTCATGACGACGACCATTGCCTGCTGTCGATGAAAAAAATGCCTGCTGCTGACCAGTGCCTCCTCAACGAACATTGCCTGGCCTCTGAAGCTCTGCCACTGGCCCTGTCTCTGTGGTTGGATGTTGTAACCTGGTTCATGCATTCTGACAGAACATTGATTGTATTCTATTTTCCCAAGGATCTATATCACTATACACACATTAAATGTCAACTTTTAGGGAATTTGGTCTCCATGTGCAGCAGCAAAACTTTGTAAATATTAGTTTGTGGAAACACAACAAAGTGCAAGACTCTCAGTTGTTGGACAAAGCCCTTCAGTCTGTCAGTCATGTCTGAATGTTAATTGCATTTGGTTTGTTGGAAAGATGATCATACTATTTTTATTCTCTCTCTCTTTCACAAATAAACCACATTCATGGAAAATTAGTGACTTTAGTTCAGCTTATGGTGGATTCTTTATCCCTGATAAGAGGCGACAGTGGGGAAAGATGGAGTTCAGAGCAGGCACTATGTATGCAAACTGTGGCTCTGACTCCAAATCTGGGCCTCTGTTGTGGAAGATAGACAACCAGGAAAAAGGAGTTACAGCACCTTCTTATGAGGAAGTGAGAAGCCAAGGGGTATAAGTGACATTTTCAGAAAAAATGAGTTAAGTGCAGAAATGAGTTCCTAATATATGTAAAATTATGGTGGCCAAGAGTTACAAGTGTATCTCTGTCTGGGGCTGCAATCTGGCAGCAGCAAATTTAACTACTTGCAGAAACGGGTGTATTGTTTGGTGGCCAAAGGGTATCTGGCAATAATGGTGGTGCATGCATGTGAATGCAGTGTTACTGTTATGAAGTGAAGTTCGTTGTTTCATTGCATATAAGTGTTTACTGTCTTTCATCAATAAATATGAATATTATAATATTATTTTTATTGTAAATTGGACATAAAATATGAGAGAGAACAGTAACTATGACATCTCCAGAAGGGGACTTTTCTGACAGCTCCGAAGGTGTTTAATTAAGTACACCATTAATATTATTGCCTCATGTTTAAATAAAACACTTCAAAAATACGTATATTTTGTATTTAAAGTGAAAAGCTGTTGATATTATTCAGACCAGACAGACGAAGATGATATTTCATATGAACCAGAGGTAGATAATGTAGATACTGACTCCAGGGAGAACTCTAGTGATGAAGGTAATTTTCTATAATTGATGCAATATGAGCAGTAAAGTAAGTTGCAGTTTGTAAAAATTTTCCTGGCAGAGTAGCTCCTTTCTCCTGATTGATATTTCTCGGTGGAAGTCAGAGTGCATTGTGCTGTTTTCTGCTTGCAGACACTGCCAAACGTAGTACACAACTGATTATAAGTGCTACAAAAGATTTATTCATTAATTCCACATTCTTTAACACTACTCAGAACTACATTACTTTGACAGTGAATATCTGTATAATATTTTCCTTTCTGAAGCACTGTTACTGCCGTGCATCGTTAATTCCTACCATAGTGAGTTATTAATGGGAAGTTAACAGTATTATA
Source organism: Schistocerca cancellata (assembly GCF_023864275.1). NCBI lineage: Eukaryota > Metazoa > Arthropoda > Insecta > Orthoptera > Acrididae > Schistocerca > Schistocerca cancellata. The sequence continues at coordinate 211,881,366 of NC_064631.1, forward strand.
CAGAACTGTCTCCCCTCATCTTTCCTCACCCCACAGCCATGTTGGTGCATTTTCTTGTTCACATTTTCATCTTGCTGCCCAGAAAAGTTTTACAAGCCGTGTATTTACCATTAATTAACAAATAATGAGAAATCAAAACAAATTTCATTACCTGAAAAAGTAAAACTAACCAGGTTAGCATACTGCTCTATGCTTTTTCATTTCAGACGAAAATGAGGGGTCTGATGAAAGTGAGGTGAACAGTGGAGGGCACAAAGCTTCTAAGAGAGTAAAGCATGTGGGGAGAAAAAAACCACGAAGGACTCATTTATGGAAAAGTCTAGTATCATCTACAAAACATAATGAAGGCAAAGAATATGTGGATTACAAAGGAAAGTTGCACAAAGAAAGAAAGGTAAGAGTGTAAAATCACAACTGCCGATTCAAGTGCAATCAAAACATCAGTCAACAAACAAGTCAGGAAGTATTTAATGAATATTGGAGTCTTGGTAACTGGGACTTGCAGACCTCCTTCTTATACTCTTCTGTTACTGTCAGTGAGCAAAATAGAAGGAAAGGAACTACTACAAAGAGAAAATCTATTAGCTGCCAATATTCTCTCCAGGGCAAAAAGAGTTTGCAAAGACTGAATGAGCCCCTAGACAATGGCTGAACCATGTATACACATATTAAATGTATGCAATGACACAATTTTTACATTACAAACAGACATTAGTTTAGAAATAACCCCTTAGAAAATAACAAAAATTATGATGTCACTAGAAGGTGGAGATTCTTCTGGCTACATATAAGCCAAATAATGCAGGACCTTAGCTTAACAAAAATTAAAGTATGGTTAATGATTGTGTTGCTCAGAGACATAATACAAATCAGTCATAGGATCAAAGCAGAATTAATTGTAAGACCAGCTCTGTAAGAAGTGTTCAGTGAAGTTGATATAAGATCTTACTGGGTTTGTTTTCAAACAAAACCTCAAAACGTTTTGAGTATTCATAAAATCAGTCAACAGAACAATGTTGCCTAAAAGCTTGTAACAACAATAATATTGAAACAGAAGATAAAATGAAGATGAGCATGGTAAATTCTGTCTTTCCAAACCACTTCAATACAGATCACAATGCAGTTTCTATGATCAACCATCATATGTATGTGTGAGCGACATATGGAAATAATTAAGCATGTAATTGAAAATTAGTACAAATCGTTCAATACAAGAAAGGTAACATGGGCTGATCATGTGCAGCACCTGATCCTAACATCAGTTTACCATAGGTCACAGGAACATCGAGGCATTTCATGTAAACTGACGGAAGGCAGATGCTGTTTCAGTGTACAAGAAGTGTTGTAATACCAATGATCAGACCTATACATATATCTCACTAGTGTCAATGTCTTGTGGCATTGGGGGACATATATTGCACTCATGTACAAGCACACTAAAAATGCAGCGAGCGAAGCAGTCAAAATGGAATACAGACATCTAAAAAATGAGATTGACAGTATGTGCGAAAATAGCAAAGCATTTTTATCAGTGGATTGTGCCATTTTGTTTTGGTTCTCTAGCAGTGTGCTACAGTACTGTGATGCTTTCAGAGTGTACCAGGAATACCAATATACTATGTGATCAAAAGTATCTGGACACCCCCAAAAAATATGTTTTTCATATTAGGTGCACTGTGCTCCTACCTATTGCCAGGTACTCCATATCAGTGACCTCAGTAGTCATTAGGCATTGTGAGAGAGCAGAACGGGGCGCTCCGCGGAACTCTCGGACTTCGAACCTGGTCAAGTGACTGTGTGTCACTTGCGTCATACGTCTGTACGCGAGATTTCCACACTTCTAAACATCCCTAGGTGCACTGGTTCCGAGTGATAGTGAAGTGGAAACGTGAAGGGACACATACAGCACAATAGCATACAGGCCGACCTCGTCTGTTGACTGACAGAGACCTCACTTGGTGTAAGGAGTGTAAACATTGGATGATTGAAGAGTGGAAACATGTTGTGTGGAGTGACAAATCAAGGTACACAATGTGGTGATCTGATGGCAGTGTGTGGGTATGGCGAATGCCCAGTGAATGTCATCTGCCAGCGTGTGTAGTGCCAACAATAAAATTTGGAGGCAATGGTGTTATGGTGTGGTTGTGTTTTTCATGGAGGGGGCACCCTTGTTGTTTTTTGTGGCACTATCACATCACATGCCTACATTGATGTTTTAAGCACCTTCTGGCTTCCCAGTGTTGAAGAGCAATTTGGGGATGGCGATTACACCTTTCAACACAACTGAGCACCTGTTCATAATGTACGGCCTGTGGCGGAGTGATTACACGACAATAACATCCCTGTAATGAACTGGTTTTCACAGAGTCCTGACCTGAATCCAACCTTTGGGATGTTTTGGAATGCCGACTTTGTGCCAGGCGTCACTGATCAACATCAATACCTCTCCTCAGTGCAGCATTCTGTGAAGAATGGGCTGCCATTCCCCAAGAAACCTTCCAGCACCTGACTGAACATATGCCTGTGAGAATAGAAGCTGTCATCAAGGCTAAGGGTGGGCCAACACCATTTTGAATTCCAGCATTACCAATGGAGGGTGCCGAGAACTTTTAAGTCATTTTCAGCCAGGTGTCCGCATACTCTTGATCACATAGCGTATGTACTTTCAAACAAACAAAAAATTGATTACATAATAATATTATGAGGTGATAATTCAAACTCTATGAAAATCCTTTACAATGTCTGCAGCTCTATTTGATTGTTCACACACAATGTTACGAACCCATTATGAAATGCAGACACACTTGCAGTCAATCAGCACCTGGTGCAGAGATTGGCAACAAACTTTAACAATAAACAAACGTAATGCAAGTAAATGGATAAAAATATAGAGTATCATTTGCCTACAAAATTGGTGATCAGTCAGAGGAAGCAGTCACTATCTTCATCTATCTAGAAGTTTTGAACAGAGTAATTTAAGCTGGAATAATAATACAAATTTAACAGTGGAGAAGGCAGATATGCCAGACTCAGATTTACTGCAAGAATCCTAAAGAAGTGTAATTCTTGCACAAGACAAGTCACCTACAAGACTCTTGTTTGACTACTTCTGGAAAATTGTTCATCAATACGAGACCCTTGCCAAGTTAGATTAATGAAAGAAATACAAAAAATTCAAAGTAGAGCTGCACGATTCTTCACAAGTTTCCTTGGTCAATGTGAGAATTCTGCAAAGATTATCAATGAACAGTCGTGGGAAACATTACAAGAAAGACATTGTACACCACAACTTTCAAGAGCTCACATACCAAAAAGAGTAAAAAGTATACTATTTCCTCCATATAATATTGTGGAATGGTCACAATTCCAAAACTCGAAAAATTAGGGCTCATGTGGAAGATTATTAACACTATGAACAGAATAGGTAAGGGAAAAGAGGGTGGATGAGATGGGTACACTGTGAATCATTCACTGCACTCCATATGGTGCGCTGTGAACTACAGTTAAAGATGTAAAGTTGAGAACTTAAAATGAAATACTCATTTTTCACAGCCTCTCAGTTCTGCTTTCAAAAGCAATTCTCAACAAAAAGAGATACATGTGATGTTACTGGCAGAGCTAAACAAAAGTTGTCCAGTTCCGTGACTTCTAACCTCTGACTGTACAGATGCTGAAATGTTAAGTGGGAAGCTAAAATGTCATAAAAAATCACAAAAGGAATGAAGAGGACCACACTGGCAAATTTTTATCACAAGAAAAAAGCTGAACTCACAACAAAGGAACATAAAATGTGGAGAAATTCATGATTTGGTATTGGATCCAATTTTATTCCTAACTTCTATAATTTCCTACCATTGGCTTATTGGACTCTTCAACAACTATGGTTCTTATTCTATCACTTTATGCGCGTACATCCGAGACAACAATATTTCTTGTTCTGATATTTCAGCTGCTCACCACACCAACACCTCGATGATGAGTCAGTGACTGAACTAAAACCACTTGACACAATGGTATACTGTGGAGTGAATGCACCTGCAGCAGATACGGCACTCAGCACAGGAGTGCCAGTCGTGAGAAAAGTTTGTGTGTCAAGTCAGCAAATCCCTAGTGTTTACAAATTACTTTGTTAATTATTAAGATGGATGAATGTGTTGGAATGCTGGGCAGCGATGACTCACAATAAAAATTCCTCCGAGGAGGCAGACATAAAATGACAGAATTTTTTGAGCTGGAAACAACATTCCTTACTGACAAGGCTATTAAAATCATGAGCCCAAACTCAACCATACCAGGAGCAATGCGGTTCCATCTTAGCAGGCTTATTAGATTTAGAAGTGATCTCAGTAAACTTAGTCTTTGGATCCAGGTGTATGTCAAGTTAAAATGGAGTCACCCATCAGGTAAATGAATCAAGAGCTTCAGTTCAGCAATTTTACACATTGAAATGTAACTTTCACTCCATGTTGCCTTGCAGAATTACACAATGAGGGAATACAACTAAAGAAAAGACAGTATTTATTCCAGAAAAGGGAACAAAACTGTTTAGATAATCAGTCAAACAAATATCTAGTAATTCTTATGCCAACTTCAAATACACTTACTATTTAATAACAATTTCTTGGTAACAATAATCCTTTTCACAAGAATGTGCAAGCTTGTCCAGGACATAGAAAGTGGTCTATATCATGGTGCATCTATTCAAGTTGCTCTCATATGACAATACAGTAAGTTGAGAATTCCTACTAGTTCAAAAACATATATGATTATTGACTCCTACAAATTAACTGATCATCTACTTCAAAAATGGAACACCTATTTAAGTTAGTAGCCCAACAAGTAGCAACACTTACTGTAAACAGATCTTTGTTCTTACAGAAAAGAGGTAAGTATTGTTGTACACAAATATCAATGCAGGCAAACTCAGATTGTTACTTATCGCAAAGAAGACACGTTAAGCTGCAGACAGGCACAGTTAAGATTCTTACATTAAGCTTTTGACCACAGCCTTCATCACTAAAAGAGCCACACACAACACTCATACATACAAGCAAGCACATCTCATGCACACATGACCACCAACTCCAGCATATCAGTCCGGAATGCAACTATCACATGAGAGGCAAGCAGCAAGTTGGAGAGGGCAGGCAAGGGATAGCAGTGTATGGGCAGAGTGAGAGAAAGACGAACGCTGTCTGGTGGTGTGTAGAGGGAGTACAATGGCAACAGGTGCAGTGTCAGGAGATTGTGGGGCAGGGATGTGGGGAAAAAAAAGCAAAAAAGGGGAGGAGCGGGAAAAGAGAGATGGATGCATTGGCAGAGGGTGGCAAATAAACAGGGTGGGAGATGAGAATGGGGAGGAAACGAAAGGACAGAGAGGGTGGAAACTGTTGGATGGAATGTGTGAGGACACTAAATCAACCAAAGTTGAAGCCGAGATAATTATGGGAGTGGAGAATATATTGTAAGGATAACTCTCACCTGCAAAGTTCAGAAAAGCTGGTGGTGGAGGGAAGTGTCCAGATGGCTCTTGTGGTGAAGCAGCCATTAAAATCAAGTGTGTTACACTCAGCTGCATGTTGTACCACAGGGTGGTCTACTTTCCTCTTGGCCACTGTTTGACAGTGGTTGTTCATCCTGGTGGACAGCTGGTTGGTACTCACACCAATATAAAAAGATGTGCAATGATTGCAGCAGAGCTGTTAAATGACACGGCTGCTTTCACAGGTGGTCTGGCCCCCTGATGGGGTAGGATAAACCTGTAATAGGAGCGGAATAAGAAGCACTGGCTGGGTGAGTTGGGCGGGTTTTGCATCTGTGTCTTTCACAGGGATATGATCCTTTTGGCAAGGGGGTGGGATTGGGAGTGGCTTAGGAATGGACTAAGACGTGGAGGTTGGGTGGGTGATGAAACACAATGTTACGACATATGGGAAGTGTCTTGAGTAGGATGTCCCTCATTTCAGGGCATAATGATAGGTAATTAAAGCCTTGACAAAAGATGTGATTTAGTTGTTCTGGTCTGGGGTAGTATTGCGTAATGTACAGGACACTCCTTTATGACTGGTTCTTGAGGGATGGTAGGAGGATTGGTGGGTGTGAGGGGAAATGGCACGGGAGATCTGTTTGCAGACTACGTCTGGGGGATCATGCCTGTCTGTGAAGGCCTAGATGAGACCCTCAGCATACTGAGCAAGAGAGTTTTTGTCACTGCAGATACACTGTGCCAGATGGCCAGGCTGTATGGGAGGGATTTTTTTGGTGTGAAAGGGATAACAGCTGTCAAAATGTAGTTACTGTTGGAGGCTGGTGGGTTTTGTGTGGACAGGGGTAGAGATGGAGCCATCAGAGAGAAGGAGGTCAACATCTAGGAAGGTGGCATGCTGGGTTGAGGAGGACTACATGAAGCCGAAGGGACAGAAGGCATTGAGGTTGTAAAGGAACAAAGACAGGGTGTCTTGGCCCTGAGTCCAGATCATGATGATATCAACAATGAACTGGAACCAGACTAGGGGTTTGGTGTTTTGGGAGGCTAGGAAGGTCTCCTCCAGATGGCCCATAAAAAGGTTGGCATAGGAGGGTGCCACGAGGGAGCCCATATATATTTTAGGAAAAGTTAGTATGAAATATGAGGTAGTGTGTTTGGAGTCTGAAGGACATTGGGAAAGATAGTGGTCCATAGTGGTAAATCATGGGCATGATGGATGTGGGTGTATAGTGAGATGGCATTAACAAATGACGAGTAGAGATCCAGGTGGTGGAGATGGTGAAGAGTCAGCGAAGGAAATGGTGTCTTTGACATGTGAGGCTAGATTATGACAATTGGTTGGAGGTGTTACTCAATGAGGGCCGAAATTCTTTCAGTGGGGGCACAATAACCAGCCACAATGGGGCATCCAGGATTGTTGGGTTTGTGGCTTTTGGGGAGCATGTAGAAGGTGGGTGTATGGAATGTTACAGGGGTGAGGAGGGAAACGGATTCCAGGGAGATGTTCCAGGAAGAGCCTAAAGCTTTAAGCATGGATTGGAGGTTGTATCTGCTGCCCTTTGCCAATGCATGCACCCATCTTTCTCAGCTACTCTCCTTTTTTTTTTGCTCCTTTTTTCCCCATATCCCTACCCCATAACCTCCTGATGCTGCGTCTGTTGGCATTCTAGTCCCTGTACTCCCTTCCAGACAGCGTTCATCTCTCTTCCCAAGCTGTACACTGCTATCCCTTCCCCTTCCCCATCCCCTCCAGATTGCTGCTTGTGATAGTTACATTCTGTCTCGAGATGCTGGTGCTGGCAGTCATGTGTGAATGAGGTGTGCTTGCTTGTGTGTATGAATGATGTTTGTCTCTCTTTTACTGACGAAGGCTGTGGCTGAAAGCTTTACATAAGTATCTTTTACTTGTACCTGTCTGCAACTTAATGTGTCTTCTTTAAGTAGCAATCTGTCTTTTCCTACATTGTTGATATACCTAATTGTAGTTTCCATTGTTGGAATACCAATGTAGTCGAACATATTCAGCTAACAACAGCAGATAAACAGTAGCTGTCTAATATATTGTGAGTGAAGGCAGTTGTGAGTGGAGGTGGTTTGCTTCCTAATAAAAGTTTTCCTGTTATTTTACTGTGTTAAATTTAACTGGAGCATGTACAAACGGTTTTTAGGACTTTTGGTAATTAATTACCAATGCAGTTTTTAACATGTGCTTCATTTGTGGATGTTAGCTGAGTTATTCCTCATCCGTAACTGTTCTCCATCACGAAGGGGGCTATGACATTGTTGTTGTTGCTGTGGTCTTCAGTCCTGAGATTGGTTTGATGCAGCTCTCCATGCTACTCTATCCTGTGCAAGCTTCTTCAAGGCAGTAATTCAAAGTGGAACTGATAAGAACTGTGTAGCACACCGGGGTATTGTTCAGTTTAGTGCTTTCAGTTGGTATGGTTCTTTAATTAGAACTGAGACACGTATCACTCATCTTTAAATATTCTCTGGCAACTCTTAAGAACTATTTTATTGTCATTTCTTTCTTGCACACCATGTACAGCTTGTTCTCAGGATCTCAGCTTTTATCTGTTGTTTGCAAGTTGTTGGTCTGCCCGTCTCTCTCAGCACCTGAGAGTGTTCTAATCTCATAGATTTTGTTTTCTGCAGAAGGCCCTGTGCAAATGTCACATACAGAGTCTGAAGACAGATACTGTCGATGGTCGGATCAATTCCGAATATTGATTTGATCCATGGTGTATTGACCCTGTCGTATTTAAAATCATGTGATTAAAAAGAGAGCAGAACACTGACAATATTTGTTTTGTGTCTGTGTTACTTTCCAAAATGTAGGTTGTGATGGCAGACTAATCTGAAGGGTAGTGAATCTGAATATGAAATCTTCCTTATGTTACCATACTGGTCCGTAACTAAGCCCAATATCTAGATTAAGTTGAGAGCTGACAGTGTAGTTGAGAATTGGTGAAGTGGTACCTAAGGCTTCAATTCATTAACATGTTCCAAAAAGAACTAGGCAACTGTTTGTTCTCCTTTCAACTGCCTTTCCTGTAGGCCCACACATTTACTTGTATAGGATAACAGCACATGTTCTAAAGAAAATCAGCTGGTGATGACGACATTAAAGCACATAATAAATACCGTATGCTAAGTGAAAAAGTAAAGGCACCAAAGCTGGACCTAGCAAATAGCTCCTTCAGAGATGGAAATTTTCCAGATAAATGATATAAGCAGGGATGTGCCAGTGTGCAAGGAAGGGGATAAAAATGAACCCTGTAATCCAGAGACTAGTTTCACCAACATGAGGATTCTCAAGAATCACAGAATGCTTATGTATAATACACTAGCTGATTATTTCGAGAAACACATTCTTGTACCACTACAGCAGGGTTTCAGAAAGAATGATTCTAAAGAATTAGCAATTGCCAGTCAGTCAGAATACATGCATTCAACACTATTTACCAATAAAATATTGACATAAAAATTGGACAACTGTGGCACTGGAGGGCAAGCAGGAGAGTGGATCCACTCATACCTATGCAACAGGAAATAGTGTATGTGTCAGTCCATGCGAAATCAGCTAGTGGTCTGGCTCTTAACAGTTCAAATTTTGATAATTTTTTGTAGTTTTATAGTAGCACTAGTATGCATGAAGACCCCCAAATTATTTATTTATTTATTTATTTTTTGTCTTTTCCTCGTGAGTTATTAATTTTTAAAACTTCCAGGATTACGCAATTTTTGTTATGTTTTGAAACCTTCAAATTGCCATATATTAAAAAATATTTGTACCATTTTATTCAGTTTCTTACAAGCTTTACAAGCACTTGCTAGCTAATGACATTCGTAACAATGCTCAATTTTCCATAATTAAAGCCTTGTTTTATTTTGAAAATTTCAAAATCTGATTTTTTTTGTTTTGTTTTGAAGGGGAAAAAGTATGTTACTTGTACATTTTTTTTAAATGTGTGAGCCAAACTTCATGCCAGTGTTCCAGTAGGAACATACCAGAAAAAACTTTATTTTACTGGTAAGTGCAGCACCTAGTGCGTACTGTAGGGCTTTGACCTGTTATTAGGTTATAATATGTCAAAAACTGAGTAAGATGATCTAATCATTATTTTTTATTTAGTGAAAATCAATTTATTACATTATTAGAATTAGAAACTTTAATTTCGATTCACATTTGGATTTCCCATGTTAATAGTAATAATAAATGATGTGTTATATTAGGCCCTAAGAGTAATGAAATGAGAATTTTTTTTACTCACCTTCAACAAGAGAGATGTTATGGTGATCCACTAACAATCTTATTACAGTCTAAGACAGTGTGTTACAGTTTTCTTTCAAATGATGTAATCTAGATCTCCCATGCAACAATGACAGATTATTGATGTAACAACACATTGTTTTCCAATATAATCAGAGGCTTTTCACAGCTCTACAACTGATAGTCTATATAATGTCCTTCCAAAGGCAGTTGCGGGATTTAATTTACAAACTGTGAAGCTTTTTTAACTGCAGTCAATTTATACAGTCTTCATGGTTATAAAAAGGAAAGAGTTCATCTACAAGGATGCATAAATGAAAGATTTTCTTCTTTTTCATCTCTTGATAGCACAGAAACCACCTACAATTTGTTGTCACAGGCACAAGTAACAAGTCTTTTAATCTGTTCAAAAGCATGTGTCACCTAAACCCACATGAATTTTATGAAAATTAAAGTCCTTAAAATGAGAAACAATTTTTGCTTTATCTTTGATTTTGTTCACAGGAATAAATGCACCATACTTCTGAGTCACTGTGACTGCTATGGCTCTATAAAATATTTTTGCCAAGCTCCTGCTTATCATTTGACACATGGAACTGACTGACGCCATGTGTGTTTTACCCGACTCAAACAAATGGAAGGAAGTTAATATTTGATCATGTTATGATGTGAACGTTAAGAAACCCACTTCCACTTTTACTTTATGTACATTTATTAAGCCACTGGTTTCATTTATATGAACAGCCTCAGGTGACAAACCAGCACAAATGTGGCAGTGTCATAATTTAAAATGCTTAATTTCCCAATAAAATGTTGAAATGAGACAGACACACAGAGAGAGAGAGAGAGAGAGAGAGAGAGAGAGAGAGAGAGAGAGCACTCAATAATTTCATTTTAACAGCAGTTTTGTGAACCAGCTTGCAAACCAAGTGCAGTTGAGCTACAGTAGGCAATATGAATAGCAGTAAAATAAAATTTATTTCAATCTTTTCCCTTTGGAATATATCACAAAGTTTGGCACACACATTAACAAATACTAACTTTTTTTTTTGGAAAAATCAAGTTTCGAAATTTTCAAAGTTTAAAAAACTTAGCATTTTATGGATATGGGGAAGGAGGGCATGTCATAGTCAACAATGAGGCGAATAAAATGGTATAAATTTCTGATCTGTACATCAAATACTTCGAGATATGGTCATTTTAAGGTTTTGAACTGTGGCAAAAATTTCACAATCTCGAAACTCGAAAAATTAATAACTCAAAAACACAATGTCTGAAAAATCCGTAATTTTGGAATTTTCTTATTTCAACAGGTACAATAAAACCACCAAAAATTACAAAATAATAAATCAACACACTTCAAATTGTTATTATTTTACTTGGAATGAATAATGTGTTAATAGGGAACACATATCATTTAGAAACACATAACATCAAATACAGACTTCTGCATGGTTGATTAATGTGGCCATTGCTATTTCACCTGTTTATAGATGATAAATGTGTTGTGGAGAAAGGGGCAAAAAGAAAAAAGAAAATATATGCAAGTACAAGACAATACTGTACTGTGACCAAATTGTTTAACACCTTGACCAAAGAGCATATATTTCTGCAAACATATAATGGCTCATGGAAAATGAAATGATTATATACCTAAAAAAGGACTAAGTATGCAGTGTTCAAAACAAAGAGAAGATAGTGTATATGAATTTAGAGGTGGAGTACACAAAGAAGGAAGAAGTAAAATCCTCTAGATTTTTACACAGTACTGTGGATACAGAGCTTAAATGGAAACAATATATCAATCCCGTCCGTAATAAACTCAGTTTATCATATTCATAATGATGCAGCTATCACAATATGCAAACAAACAGATTTTATGAACAGTACACCATGGGCTCTTTGAAACATACTGGTAGTGGCCCTATGGAGTGACAGAATGGTAAACCCAAACGTTCAGGATACAAAACGAGTACCCACATTAAAAAATGCAATTAGGATCATTAAGGAGGACTTCTAAACCATATAGAAGATGCTTTAAAAATCTACTAGGCACTAGGCATCTTAACTTTCACACCTCTGAACAGATATAAAACAAAAATATCCATCACCAAGATTCTCATAGGTCATTAAAAATGTTAATGCACACACCAACAACACAGAGAGGAAGAAATATGAAACACACCCCGCAGATTGAAAGTCTCTGAACACAACCTTGGTAGTCCGATAACAAGTTACTAAGAAGCAGCTTATTCTAATCTGAACTTTTCTCACACAGTAGCACGAACAGAAATGTACTATGGGTTGTATAATGCTACAACAAAAGCAGCTTCATTTCTGATCACACTGTTGTGATCTGTCTTATCCAGTATTACAACTCAAAACCTAAAAACAAAACTAAAAAAAATTGCCTAGGAGAGTGGCAACAAGATACATGAATGTTACATGAGAATACTGAAAACAACATACCTGTCTGCGACTGCTTTACACCTTTCAGCAAGAGTGACAGCAAGATAAGAACAACCACCTGGCCATTAATTGGAATACAACGCATGATTTACGACTATGTGTAAAGTTTCACATTATAATACACAAATCTATCACATATTCACCAACAGTCATTCCTATTTCGATAACTTTGCAATAACAATAAAGCCCTGCACTCACGTTTGACATGCATTATAAACACAAACTTGTTTTCAGAACCAAAGATGTTACGAAACAATAAATATACCCATAGATTCTACAGCTGTGACGCTGCAAGAAATCGTCCGTATATCCCCGGCACACAAGTAATCAGCTGTTACCCTGTGCAGCCAGACCTCAGTTACTGAAAGACAATGGGAAATTGTCACGCTTCTATTTCATATCATTTTACTGTACTTGTTTAAAAATCAAAGGTCTCTAACGCTGTCTCATATGATATTCTAAAGAATGAATTACCGTACACACTTTCCCATTGGCTCTATGCAATGTTAAAGACCCGTCCACACGCAACTGAAGACTTTGGGATCTAGACCAAATCCGCGTAGTCCTTAAGCACGAGGCTTTTTAACTGTTAAAATACCATATTACTACTGTATTACTAGATCTGTGTCGTTTACCAGTCATGTGAATAGAGCAATGTAATATTTTGTAAGCGCAACTGATTTTCTTTGTGGTGGTACTAATATCTTTTTGCGTTATAATATACACTTAACACAGAATCTGAAATGATGTAGAAATGCCATACAATTAAACATATAAATAAGCAATTAAACTGCACACCATACAAAAATTTACCATCCTAGTATTAACTGGTATAAGGGACAGCTGCCACTTGTGAGACAGTGGAAAGTAAACAGTGTCACAAGCTATCCAGTTAAGCTTCTACTCCCATTATTTGAGAACATAAGGCTACTATAGCTATTCTCTTTCTTTTAGGGATGATATAAAAGGGATTAAACATATTACAACAAGTTAGAATTAGTTAGAGTCATAGCATAATCAGCTATTTGATATCTGTAGCTGCGTAAATGTATCCTATAGAATTTTATATTCGCTATGAGCTTCAGATTTCTACACAATGTAATTAATTAATATATGTTGTATCAAATAAATTATATTTTCAGATAACATACTCATTGACTGATTATATTGGTCCATTATTAATTTACACAAATTTCTTTTCAATGTGTGGATTAAACATTGTTTTATAACTGATTAACAGGATTACTTTCAAAGTTATTGTATTCTGGGGGTCAATGAACTTCCACCTCAAATTACAATCAATACAGAATATCAGCTACCATCCTCTCCTCTGAATGAATGAATGAATGAATGAATGAAATTTTATTGTCGTTTAGCTATTACAGCAATTGACAAAGTCAAGTTACATATATACAAGTTATACAGCGTATATACATGGGTTAAAGATCAATATGTGACACAGGTTTTACATAAAATACAATATTTAAAATGAAATAATATGAAAACATTGCATCATAACTGATTCAGTTAAAGAAATTATGCTGCACTCTCCGAATTGGTACCACTATGATATTTTACAGTCGTAAAATTCCTGAAGTGAGTAGTATGGATTTGCAGCTAACCAACTGAACAATTTGTCTTTAAATAAATCAAATGGAGCTTCTACCCATTCTAGTGGCAAATTATTAAACATCTTCATACCCACCACTTCGTAGCTGTTCAATGACTTGGATAATCTGTAGTAAGGTATGTCAAGATTGCTACTATTTCTGGTTCCATGAGAGTGTACATCTCTTCTACGCTGGTATTCTGATAAGTTGCTCTTTATATGCAGTAGGGCAGTGTAAATATACATGTTTATCACAGTTAATATTTTTAAGTTGATAAACAGTGGTTTGCAGTGGGCCGGTTTATCACTGTTTGTGATAATTCGAATTACTTTCTTCTGAAGTACCAAAATGTCCTGAAGGTGTGAGCTATTGCCCCATATTAAAAGCCCATAAGATATAATACTTTGAAAAAAAGCAAAGTAGGCTGATCTTACATAGACCGCAGGTACATGGTTTATTAAATTCTTTAACAAATACACCACTAGACAGCCTTGCACTAATGTATTTTATACGTGGCTCCCAAGTCAATTTAGTATCTATAACAATACCTAAGAACTTAACACTATTCTTGAAGTCTTCTGCTGGCGGATCTCTCAAACTAAATACAATCTTTTGAGTTTTACTCTCATTAAGCAGGAACCCATTAGCTCGGAACCAGACTGATGCCTGTGATATTGTGTCGTTTGCCACAGTTTGGAGCATATCAATGCCTGAGCTGATATTGAAAAAAGTGGTTTCATCTGCATAGAGAATGGAGTGAGTATTTATGTAGGATGGTAGATCGTTTGTCATTAGGATAAGTAGCAGAGGTCCTAATACTGAGCCTTGTGGCACACCGCACTTAACTTCAGCTAGCTGTGATCTCTGTTTACCAATACAAACAATTTGTCTACGGTTGCTGAGGAAAGATTCAAAAATGTTGTGAACTTCACTGTTTGTGATTCCATAATAAACTAGTTTGTTGAGGAGTGAAATATGCTCCACAGAATCGAAGGCTTTGCTAAGATCACAAAAGGTAACCTGAGCAAATTTTTTTCCTTCATAAGCATTAAGCACTTTTTTAATCAGGGAGTCAATGGCATGGACTGTGGATTTGCCCTTCCTAAAGCCAAATTGTACCGCAGTAATAATGTTATTACATGTCAGATAATCACACAACTGGGTTGATGATGGATTCCAAAACTTTAGATAAAATAGGTGTCAGGGATATTGGGCGATAGCTAGATGGGCAATTTTTGTCTCCTTTCTTGTAAATGGGCACTACCCTAGATAATTTTAATACTTCTGGGAATACTCCTCCAATTAGACATCTATTTATACATTTAGTAAGAGGATATACTATGTAGCCAATTATGTTTTTTAACATATTACAAGAAATACCATATATATCTTCACTATCAGAGGGTCTAAATTTATTTACAAGAGTTAAAACAACATCTGGTGTAACCTCTGTTAAAAGGAATTTATCGTTCAGGGTGCAGTCTACATTATGGTATTTAATGAGATCAGCAACAGTCTCTTGTGGCCTCACAATGCTTTCCCTAATTTGGTTAACAGATTTTATACAGTAGTTATTAAATTCGTCTGCTGAAATTACTACCTCAACTTTCTGCTTGCTTTTGGCCACTGAATTTATTATAGTCCATGCTTTTCTGCATTTATTTTTTGATGACTCAATGCTGACTAGGTTATGTTGTTTTTTGGCCTCATTTAAAACATACTTATATTCCTTTTGTGCTCTTGAGTACCTTTGTTTAGCCATATAAGTTTTCTGAAGTCTGTAACAATCTCTATACAACAACAACCTTCTTTTCATATTGGCTAGTTGAGCGGTATACCATGGATTCTTATCCCTATGTCTATTACTGTTACTTTTAGGGTTAACTTTACACTTGTATTGAGGGCAGTCGGTCTCGAATATATTTAAGAAATAATGAAAAAACCTATCAAACAATGCCCTGAGCATTATTGTTAAACAGATGTGACCAGTCATAATTACTGAGTGAGACCATGAAATTACACAATTTTTCTTGCGTTATTGGTCTTGTGATGACTATTTTAGGCTCTTTAAAATCCTTATACTCCATGTTAGGCCTATCTGTACCTATTTTTACCCAAACTGAGTCATGGTCCAAGAAATCGAAGACAGCTACATCTGAAGACAGTAACTCTCTATTGACATTTGTAAGTATGTTGTCGAGACAAGCGGACTGTCTTGTGGATTTGCAGTTCGTAAAAATGAAGTTGAATTGTCGTAACAGGTTTTTAAATTCATTTACAGTGTGCACATCTTTGTTTACATCAAATGCGGCATTGATGTCACCACCAATCACAATACTATATTTCTTCCACTGAGGACTAAGAAAGAAATTTAGTAAAGTCTCAAGTTTTTCTAAAAATATTAATGGACTTCCATCTGGTGATCTATAAAGAGATACAACAGCAATTTTTAAATGATCCAGATATACGCCTGTGGCTTCAAAATGTATCTCACTGCACAAAAATCCTAGATCTAGTTAATTACTACAATTTATTAATCCCTTCTTAATGTAAATTGATACACCCCCATGAATATGTTGCTCTCTGCTAAAACTGTTTGCTAAGTGGAAATCATGTAGTACATGAGAAGATATTTCATTTCCTTTACACCAGTGCTCACTTAAGCATAATGCATCAAATAAGTTCTCATTTGCAAATTCGTTTAAAATTTTGTGTTTTCCACTTATACTTTCAATATTGAGATAACCTATCTTGAAAGACAATGTTGGTGAGTGGTTTTTGTTAACGGGGCATTCATCATTACTGCTACATTTCTCTCTAGTGTTACTGGCATTTATTATATTATTCTTATCTTTAATCTGGCCATCCAGTGTGAATCTGGGCAAAGCTGTTAGTCTCAGCCCTTCTTTGCTACCTCTAAAAAAGAGTTTTCCTTAAATCTAAGTGGTATTAACTTAGAGCTCTCGATTTTTGTTATGCCTAACTCATTGGCTAGTTTTATGATCTCATTACTCACATACTTCTTTCCGAGTTGATTCAGATGGAGACCATGAACAGTGTGAAATCTTGTACCTAAGTTAGTTATGTTTACAAAACAGACATTTTTAAAGTATTTACAAATTTTCTTCGTTTCTTCATTTACTCTTGTCACTTCAACATTCACACACGACCAGGATGGAAGATCATGCCGAAATGGTATTGAAAAGATGAGGATTTTTGTATTTTGTAGTTCCTGCAGTTTCTTCTTTAATGAGAACAAGAAGTCTTTTCCTTCATTTCTCGCTACATCATTTGATCCAGCCAGAAAAACTGCCAGTTCCATGGCCTCTGCTGGTGAAGAACCTGCTACATCTTTAAATTTTGCACTAGGTTTTATTGTGGCTGAGATATGGTGGCTTGAATTGTTCTCAACTATATCCCTTAATTTCCTTCCTTGACTGTCTGCATATAAATGTATTTTCACAGGCCTAGGTCTGCAATTGCGGCTTGCTTTCTTGTGGTTTTCAGTTTCATTACTTCTACTGACAGTTGACGTAATATTGTTGCTACACCTATTACTCACTTTACTTTCATTAGCCTTACTTGTGTTAAGCACATTGACTTGTGAGTCTACTTTTTTTTTCTGTAGCAAGAACACCAAATCTGTTTTCCAAGGGTGGAAAGTTTACACAGACTCTACCGCGTTTTGTGACGGGAACAGCCTGCCATTGTCTTTGTAGGCGATCTAATGGCTTACATTGATTGCTTGGTTCTGTGTACACGACACTAACCTCTTCTTGGGAAATTTGTTTAATGAGTTCCTGATTAATTGCTGCGTATTCCTTCTTCAGTTGTTCGTTTTCTTCGGCCAGAGCTAGGTTCTCTTCAATTACCACTGATAAGATAGCTTGTAAAGTATTATAGTCAGTGTTTACCTCATGTTTATCTTCCTCCATCAGCGCCATATTGTCCTTACTCTTCAGACAGACATTGCATCGCCATTCGCTGTTTTCGTCTGGAAGATTGTCTTCTTCTAACTTTGCACATCGAAAATGTAGCCAACCGTCGCACTCATCACACAGAATTCCGTTTTTCACAACTTTACTACACTTTATGCACTTTATACTCATCAAAATTCTACTTTTCTTGGGAGCTAACTCACTTGTAACCATACTACTTGCCGCCATATCCAACATACAATCATATGACAAATTTCCTTACATTACTTTTAAGGAACTGTATAAGCAGTAGCAAAGAAAATACAAGGTGCATCTAGGAAATGAGTTACATCCACTAATAAAAGCAAAACAAGTACAAAAGCAAAAAAATCTATTTATCATAAAAAAACTAGAAATCTTAAATTAACTTTCCACTTACCTCCCACCATTCTGTAAGCACTTATCACAGCTTGGTAAAAGTTTTGAATACCTATCTCATAAGAATGCTGCCACCTCTGCCTCCATCGGCTAAGCCAAGTCTTCACAATATGTTTTCTTCCAGGAGTGCTAGTATTGCAAGTTTTGCAGGAGAGCTTCTGTGAAGTTTTGGAAGGTAGGAGATGAGGTACTGGCGGAAGTAAAGCTGTGAGGATGGGTCATGTTTAGGTAGCTCAATTGGTAGAGCACCTGACCATGAAAGGCAAAGGACCCACGTTTGAGTCTAAATCCAGCACACAGTTTTAACCTACCAGGAAGTTTTATGTCGGCACACACTCTGCTGCAGAGCCTAAATTTCATTTTGTAAACATCCCCCGGCTTTGGCTAAGCCATATCTCTGCTATATATTTTCTCCCAGGAGTGCTACTCTTGCAAGTTTCACAGGAGAGCTTCTGTCAAGTTTGGAGGCTAGCAGATGAGGTACAGGTGGAAGCAAAGCCGTGAGGACAGGTCGTGCATAGGTAGTTCAATTGGTAGAGCACCTGTCCAAGTTTGAGTCTCAGTCCAGCACACAGTTTCAATCTGCCGGGAAGTTTCATATCCGTGCACACTGTGCTGCAGAGTGAAAATTGCACTCTGGAAACATCCCCCAGGCGGTGGCTAAGCCATGTCTCTGCAGTATCTTTTATTGCAGGAGTGCTAGTCTTGCAAGTTTCGCAGGAGAGCTTCTGTGAAGTTTGAAAGGTAGGAGACAAGGTACAGGTGGATTTAAAGCTATGAGGAAGGGTTGTGACTCGTGCTTGAGTAGCTCAGTTGGTAGAGCACTTACCCACGAAAGGCAAAGGTTCTGAGCCCAGCACACAGTTTTAATCTACCAGGAAGTTTCACTAAAGATGGCGTCAACTATGTTTGCATTTCTGAGTTCCACAAGAATCGTTTAGGGGCTTTCTCACCAGTGACATCGCAAATTTTACTAGAAGCTATAAATCATTTGCTATGGAATATTGGAATGAGTATGTGATATACTCACTATAACTGATTGAAACCAACATTTGCTTGTAAAATACAAATAACAACTTAGGAATACGAGGTCTGTTTAGAAAATTCCGGAACATTCGTAATTTCGCCCAAACAGTGTGTTGGAACGAAATGCAGTTGCTATCCCTGCACACACTTGTGTTCAATGTATAACTGCCGGAAGTTTCATTATTTTATCTCTGTCAGTTATTGCTCAGTGCTGTATTGAGTGGAAGGCTGTGTCGCACAGTTTGCGAATTTCGAGATGGTATAGACCCTCTATATACTCCTTCCACCTTTCTGCTTTCCCTTCTTTGCTTAGAACTGGGTTTCCATCTGAGCTCTTGATATTTATGCAAGTGGTTCTCCTTTCTCTAAAGGTCTCTTTAATTTTCCTGTAGTCAGTGTCTATCTTACCCCTCGTGACATAAGCCTCTACATCCTTACATTTGTCCTCTAGCCATCTCTGCTTAGCCATTTTGCACTTCATGTCGATCTCATTTTTGAGACGTTTCTATTCCTTTTTGCCTGCTTCACTTGCTGCATTTTTGTATTTTCTCCTTTCATCAATTAAATTCATTATCTCTTCTGTTACCCAAGGATTTCTACTAGCGCTCGTCTTTTTACCTACTTGATCCTCTGCTGCCTTCACTATTTCATTCCTCAAAGCTACCCATTCTTCTTCTACTGTATTTCTTTCCCCCATTCCTGTCAATTGTTCTCCCTGAAACTCTGTACAACCTCTGGTTCTTTCAGTTTATCCAGGTCTTATCTCCTTAAATTCCCACCTTTTGCAGTTTCTTCAGTTTTAAACTACAGTTCATAACCAATAGATTGTGGTCAGAGTCCACATCTGCCCCTGGAAATGTCTTACAATTTAAAATCTGGTTCCTAAATCTCTGTCTTACAATTATATAATCTATCTGAAACCTTTTAGTATCTCCAGGGTTCTTCCATGTATACAACCTTCTTTCATGATTCTTGAACCAAGTGTTAGCTATGATTAAGTTATGCTACGTGCAAAATTCTACCAGGCGGCTTCCTCTTTCATTTCTTAGCCCCAATCCATATTCACCTACTACATTTTCTTCTCTTTCTTTTCCTACTGTCGAATTCCAGTCACCCATGACTCGTCTCCCGTCACTACCTGAATAATTTCTTTTATCTCATCATACATTTCATCAATTTCTTCATCATCTGCAGAGCTAGTTGGCATATAAACTTGTACTACTGCAGTAGGCGTGGGCTACCCAAGAGGACGCCATCATCATTTAATCATACAGTAAAGCTGCATGCCCTCGGGAAAAATTACGGCTGTACTTTCCCCTTGCTTTCAGCCGTTCGCAGTACCACAACAGCAAGGCCATTTTGGTTAGTGTTACAGGGCCAGATCAGACAATCATCTAGACTGTTGCCCCTGCAACTACTGAAAAGGCTGCTGCCCCTCTTCAGGAACCACACGTTTGTCTGGCCTCTCAACAGATACCCCTCCGTTGTGGTTGCACCTACGGTACGGTTACCTGTATCGCTGAGGCACGCAAGCCTCCCCACCAACGGCAAGGTCCTTGGTTCATGGGGGGGGGGGGGAGGGTTTGTCGACAAATCTATTAAATAATTGCCGGCCGCGGTGGCCGTGCGGTTCTAGGCGCTGCAGTCCGGAACCGCGCCAGTGCTACGGTCGCAGGTTCGAATCCTGCCTCGGGCATGGATGTGTGTGATGTCCTTAGGTTAGTTAGGATTAAGTAGTTCTAAGTTCTAGGGGACTGATGACCTAAGATGTTAAGTCCCATAGTGCTCAGAGCCATTTGAACCATTTTATTAAATAATTGGTGCGACTCTTGTCTCCAGCCGGCAGTTTTATCACTAGATACTGCTATTGAACACTGTCTTATCTGAAATTGCTAGTGAGCAGTATGTTCTGTATTACTGGTTGCGATGTTGACTCAGGGTTTGCAATTTGTAATCAATGCACGACAATAAATAATTGTTAATAAATAAGTTCAAGTAACAAGTGTTCAGTTATTAGAACTTTTAGTCTGGACCTATTGCTGTACTCAGTTTTCTGTAGAAGTGATTTGTAACAGATATTTCGTTGTGGTCTTTGCTGTAAGGGAGACACTGTTTAACCACCCTCGCATATTCTTGTTCTTGGCTTGTATCACATGTCTTAATGGCGTCAGTATATTAATTACAAGATTTGGCAAAGCTGGTGGTAGAGGCGGTGGGGCGAATGCCCTCCTTGACGAAAACCCTGCGCCAACCGACCCCTCCCCCCCTCCCGCTTTCCCGGGACGGAATTCGCAATTTGTTTACCACATTTGTCTGCGTCTACTGTTTTTCCGTCTGAAAGTGTGCGAACGTTTTCTAAATCGGGTCCACGCGCCTCCCCGAATCCCGGAAGAGGAGTGTTAAGGCACATGGGTATCCGGGCGGGTTATAGTTACCATCATATACCAGATGTAATTAAGTAGGAATGGACTTGTGGCTTATTCTTCGGAACAGCAGTTTACTGGTCGTCCAACATTCAGTACGCTTAAAAAAGTATTATAAACTAGCAAACCCGACAATGCTTCGCAGTTGCTAAACGTGTATGAGATATCCTTTTGCCCCCTCTCTCTCTATCCCTCTCCTCCTCCCCCCTCCCTTTGTCCCTCTTCTCCACCTCTCCCTATCTCTGTCCGTCACTTTCATCCGTTCCCTGTACATCTCTAATTCCACACTCTCTCTGTCCATCTCCTCTTCCTCATCTCTCTGTCCATATCACCCTTTCCCTTCTTTATATCCACTTCCACCCCTCTATCTCTGGCCTTATTTATTGTTATTGCAAACGGAACCCTGACTGGGAATATAAGTCAAAATGAATGGGTATATCTGTTGGAATCATTGGTAAACGGGGTGTGAGGCAGACCTTTCCAGCTCCTGGTAGTAGCTTTAATGACACTGTTACGTATGGCTTTAATCTACGAACGAACAGGCAGGATTATGAAGTTAGCCGTAATCACAACTTTCCTGTTTTCTGTTAAAAATGACCGTGAAAAGGAAAGCGTTACCGCACATTTTCACAGCACAGCTTAGCATGTTCTCGCAGAAGTGTTTAATGTATAACATATGTATATCTTCAGTGGTTTAGGCGGTGAGTTGTCAGTCAGTTGGTCGAGAAGAACACTTCCAACGACTGGCCCTGCGATATATTAATCATCAATGCGAATGCAAGACGAACTGGGAACTGGACATGCTTAAGCTGAAACGCCAAGTCGGTTGGAAACAGTGGTATTCTTGGACTCAGAACGTCCACGCCTTTGAACTTTCATTTGCTCGAGGATTACATTCATTGCGACCACACTTTCTCTGATGGTGTTATTTCGTCCACTGCGACTCAAATTCGACCACTTTTGCCATAACCATAATCAATATTCAATGCGGAATTTCTTGTTATGAAAACATGCGACAGCATATCTGTCAAACTGAACGTCAATTTTTGTTGTTATGAAAGCATGTGGCAGGAGAACTGCCTTATCGACCGTCACGTTATTTCATGGAGATTTTCATGTAAAAATACCATCCAAATTTCCGACTTTCCCGGTGGATTTTACAAAAATTTTCTTTCATACAAACCTTTTCCTGGAGATTAAGAACACAACCAAAGAACATCACCCAAATCGGTGAAGGCGTTCTCAAGTGACCATTTTTCATACATGTGACAACTGATTTTTATTTATGTACATTGAGATGTAACAAGACTGTGTAACAAGATCACTATGTGAATATAGCGTTACATACACTACGTGATCAAAAGCGTCCGGAGACCCCCAAACACATACGTTTTTCATATTAGATGCATTGTACTTCCACTTACTGCCAGGTACTCCATATCAGCAACCTCAGTATTCACTACACATCGTGAGAGAGCAGAATGCGGTGCTCCGCGGAACTCACGGACTTCGAACGTGGTCAGGTGATTGGGTGTCACTTATGTCACATGTCTGTACTCGAGATTTCCACGCTCCTAAACATCCCTAGGTACACTGTTTCCGATGTGATACTGAAGTGGAAAAATGAAGGGACGCGTACAGCACAAAAGCGTACAGGCCGACCTCGTATGTTGACTGACAGAGACTGCTGTCAGTTGAAGAGGGTTGTGAAGTGTAATAGGCGGACATCTATCCAGACCATCATACAGGGATTCCAAACTGCATCAGGATCCACTGCAAGTACTATGACAGGTAGGCGGGAGGTGAGAAAACTTGGATTTCATGGTCGAGCGACTGCTCATAAACCACACATCACGCCGGTAAATGCCAAACGACGCCTCGGTTGGTGTAAACAGCGTAAACATTAGACATTTTGAGCAGTGGAAAAATGTTGTGTGGAATGACGAATCACGGTACACAATGTGGCGATCCTATGGCGGGGTGTAGGTATGATGAATGTCCGGTGAACGTCATCTGCCAACGTGAGTAGTGCCAACAGTAACATTCGGAGGCTATTGTGTTATGGTGTGATCGTGTTTTTCATGGAGGGGGTTTGCACCCCTTGTTGTTTTGAGCGACACTATCACAGTACAGGCCTACATTAATGTTTTAAGCACCTTCTGGCTTCCAACTGTTGAAGAGCAATTCGGGGATGGTGACTGCATCTCTCAACACGATCGAGCACCTGTTCATAATGCACGGCCTGTGGCGAAGTGGTTACACGACAATAACATCCCTGTAATGGACTGGCCTGCACAGTGTCCCGACCTGAATCCTATGGAACACCTTTGGGATGTTTTGGCAAGTCGACTTCGTGCCAGGCCTCACTGACTGACATCGATACCTCTCCTCAGCGCAGCACTCCGTGAAGAACGGGCTGCCATTCCGCAAGAAAGCTTCCAGCACCTGCTTGAAGGTATGCCTGCGAGAGTGGAAGCTGTCATCAAGGATAAGGGTGGGCCAACACCATACTGAATTCCAGCATTACCGATGGAGGGCGCCACGAACTTTTGAGTCACTTTCAGCCAGGTGTCCGGATACTTTTGATCACATAGTGTGTGTTAGTGCAAATATGTAACGACATGGATGGAAGAAGGGCGTAAATCAAAACTGAAAGCTGTCGCAGGAAATCATAACTTAGCAGTGCGATCTGTCATGATAAGTTTCATTAGCTGGAAGAACTCACATTAAATAGAGAGTATCTACTCTAATATTACCTCAAGGTAACGATACTTTTCTTTTGATACCTTATGAGTACGACACTCATGAGTCATGAATCTGTATTTTTCGTTCGATACCGTTTCCCCACCCAGACGATTTTATTTTGCTTTTTAAAACAGAAATTTAAATGGCACTTTTGATAGAGTAACAGTTTAAAACAATTACATTTACGTGAAAGCTCAAATGCACAAATTGTCCCGGCCGCCTGAATATTTCCGGACATTATTTGAATTTTAATAGAAAAGTGAGACATGGAAACGAGTTTCGGTGGTGAGCATTAATTGTATGCCGGCCGACAACATCAAAATTATACGGAGTTTGTGCAGGGAGGAGGGGACCGCGACCCCCGCCGACATTTCATTACCGGTCGTTAATGGAGTTATGATAAACAGACGTCCCAGGCCGGCTGGCCGCGCACCAGTGCGGTGCGTCGCTGGCCGACTTGCCCCCTGCGCGCTCGAACCTCCCTCCCCCCCCCCCCCCTCTCGCCCCTCCCACGCCACCTATCACAGGGGGCAGATCGACACAAATGGACGCGGTCCAGTTTTGACAGCCAATTGCCATGACTGTGACACCACAGAAAAAGTGACACCGCGCATGTATCTGCCCGACCCCTACTGTTCTGTTCTGGCCGACTGACGAGACGAATTATAAACTCGTTTGGCGTTATTAACAAAAAGGTAATTATCCCGGCCGGCCTGCAGCGCGGTGATTGCAGCGGTCTTTGATTGACGGCGATTGCAGCCGCCGGGCTAATACCCGGGGAACCCCCCGCGGTCCGCAGCCCGCAGGCTGACCACCATTACGCGGGCCGCGCCGGGACCTGTGCTCTGCTGCGCCCAACTGTCCGCTGTACGGCGTCCCACGCGGCGACTGGTGCCCCTGGTGGGAGAGCTGCACGTCTCTCGCGCGACCAGCTGAAACTGTACCCGATAACCCCTATCAGGGTGCCACTGGATTTCTTCCTTTTAGATCAGGCGCGGAACCGGGGTTCGGTTCGGGGGTCACATTTTCTTACTGTCCTCTTCCCCCCTCCCCCCATGCAAATCTACTTTGCCGTCATCCCCAGTCTCAACGTGCCGCAGATGCCTGCCATCTTAATTATAGATTAATGCATAAATTCGTAGCGTTTTATTTGCATGTTATTTATCGATTCTCGCTTTTTATTTGTAGTTCATTTTTGCTAAATCAGTTTAGATATTGTCATTTTGTCATTTAAAGAAAACGAGTGGAGCTGTAGACGCTACAATATGGAATTCCGTGGAGAAATCTGAATATTTCTGTCATATTATTCTGTTTGAGTTCAATAGAAGGATGACAGTAGCGGAGGCAGCGAGAAACATTTACGCTGCGCTTTCGGACACAACACAGCAAGAAAATGGTTTTCTCGTTTTAGGGAGAATCGGTTTGACAAAGTGACTCTCCATGTTTGGGGTTTGATGACGATCGTTTAAACGGTTCAATTCACAATGATCCAATTCAGTGTACACGAGAACTGTCAAATGTGATGAACTGTGATCATTCCACCATCGTGCGACATCTGCATGCAGTGGGGAAGTTTCAAAAATAGTGTGTAAGGGTACGGCATAATCTAACAAAAGGCCAAAACCCCAAAACTCAGCGGATGCCCTTATGTGTATCTCTGATTGTCTGTTTGCTCGTCATCAACTGGCTCATGATCAACACCGACAATTCCTATCCTGTATTATTACTGGTGACGAGAAATGGTGTTTTTATGTTAATATTGGGCAAAGAAAGGAATGGTTGAGTCCAAAGAAAGCTGCAACTCCTCTTTACAAAGACCGACGCGCTTCCACAAAAGATATTGTTATGCACCTGGTGAAAAGCGACGGTGTGGTGTACTACGAATTGCTCCCTCAAGATGTAACAATCGCTGCTGACATTTACTGTCAACAACTGAGACGTCTTGCAGACCCTGTCTAAGTACAACGACCAGAAAGTGGTGCTGCTTCACAACATCGCCAGCCCGCATTCTGCTAGATTGACAAAAAACATACAGGAGTGGGATGAGGAAGTCATTTCGGACTCACCTATTCATCTGATCTTGCACCCTCAGATTTTAACCTTTTTCGCTGTATAACCAACAGCTTACAAGGAACTTCCTTTCTGGATGAAAATGCGCACCGAACATGTGTCTACGCCTCAAACCCGGTGATTTCTACAGTCGTGGAATCAAAAAGCTACCCTAGCGTAAATAGTGAAGCAGGAAATATTACTGATAACTGAAGTCTCTGTTATGTGTACCTGTTGCGTTTATTAAACTTATGGAGTATAGCCACGAACTTAAAGCACCAACCGAATAAAATGTTTTAATGTAATAATAATAAATTGTTTAATTACAACAAAATGTTTTAATATACACTCCTGGAAATTGAAATAAGAACACCGTGAATTCATTGTCCCAGGAAGGGGAAACTTTATTGACACATTCCTGGGGTCAGATACATCACATGATCACACTGACAGAACCACAGGCACACAGACACAGGCAACAGAGCATGCACAATGTCGGCACTAGTACAGTGTATATCCACCTTTCGCAGCAATGCAGGCTGCTATTCTCCCATGGAGACGATCGTAGAGATGCTGGATGTAGTCCTGTGGAACGGCTTGCCATGCCATTTCCACCTGGCGCCTCAGTTGGACCAGCGTTCGTGCTGGACGTGCAGACCGCGTGAGACGACGCTTCATCCAGTCCCAAACATGCTCAATGGGGGACAGATCCGGAGATCTTGCTGGCCAGGGTAGTTGACTTACACCTTCTAGAGCACGTTGGGTGGCACGGGATACATGCGGACGTGCATTGTCCTGTTGGAACAGCAAGTTCCCTTGCCGGTCTAGGAATGGTAGAACGATGGGTTCGATGACGGTTTGGATGTACCGTGCACTATTCAGTGTCCCCTCGACGATCACCAGTGGTGTACGGCCAGTGTAGGAGATCGCTCCCCACACCATGATGCCGGGTGTTGGCCCTGTGTGCCTCGGTCGTATGCAGTCCTGATTGTGGCGCTCACCTGCACGGCGCCAAACACACATACGACCATCATTGGCACCAAGGCAGAAGCGACTCTCATCGCTGAAGACGACACGTCTCCATTCGTCCCTCCATTCACGCCTGTCGCGACACCACTGGAGGCGGGCTGCACGATGTTGGGGCGTGAGCGGAAGACGGCCTAACGGTGTGCGGGACCGTAGCCCAGCTTCATGGAGACGGTTGCGAATGGTCCTCGCCGATACCCCAGGAGCAACAGTGTCCCTAATTTGCTGGGAAGTGGCGGTGCGGTCCCCTACGGCACTGCGTAGGATCCTACGGTCTTGGCGTGCATCCGTGCGTCGCTGTGGTCCGGTCCCAGGTCGACGGGCACGTGCACCTTCCGCCGACCACTGGCGACAACATCGATGTACTGTGGAGACCTCACGCCCCACGTGTTGAGCAATTCGGCGGTACGTCCACCCGGCCTCCCGCATGCCCACTATACGCCCTCGCTCAAAGTCCGTCAACTGCACATACGGTTCACGTCCACGCTGTCGCGGCATGCTACCAGTGTTAAAGACTGCGATGGAGCTCCGTATGCCACGGCAAACTGGCTGACACTGACGGCGGCGGTGCACAAATGCTGCGCAGCTAGCGCCATTCGACGGCCAACACCGCGGTTCCTGGTGTGTCCGCTGTGCCGTGCGTGTGATCATTGCTTGTACAGCCCTCTCGCAGTGTCCGGAGCAAGTATGGTGGGTCTGACACACCGGTGTCAATGTGTACTTTTTTCCATTTCCAGGAGTGTAATAATCTGTTTACATCAGTGCTCAGTGCAGCGCTTTAACATGATGTCCAAGAAATGTATGATCCAAAAAGTGGCAATTGGCAATAAACAAAGTAAAGCGCGAGGTCATCCACATGGGTATTGAAAGAAATCCGATAAATTTTGGGTATACGATAAATCGCACAAATCTAAGGGCTGTCAATTCGACTAAATACCTAGTAATTACAATTACGGGAACTTAAATTGGAAAGACCACATAGATAATATTGTGGGGAAGGCGAAACAAAGACTGCGCTTTGTTGGCAGAACACTTAGGAGATGCGACAAATCCACTAAACAGACAGCCTACATTACACTTGTCCGTCTTCTGCTGGAATATTGCTGTGCGGTGTGGGATCCTTACCAGGTAGGATTGACGGAGGACATCGAAAAAGTGCAAAGAAGGGCGGCTTGTTTCGTGTTATCGCGCAATAGGGGTGAGAGTGTCCTTGATATGATACGCGAGTTGGGGTGGCAGTCACTGAAACAAAGGCGGTTTTCTTTGCGTAGAGATCTATTTACGAATTTTCAATCACCAACTTTCTCTTCGGAATATGAAAATATTTTGTTGAAACCCACCTACGTAGGGAGAAATGATCATCATAATAAAATAAGAGAAATCAGAGCTCGAACGGGAAGATTTAGGTGTTCCTTTTTCCCAAGCGCCATTCAAGAGTGGAATGGTAGAGAAGTAGTATGAAAATGGTTCGATGAACCCTCTGCCAGGCACTTAAGTGTGAATTGCAGAGTAATCATGTAGATGTAGATGTAGAAATTATAATTCAGCAAAATACAGCATTTCGAAAACATTTTCTTTTTCCTGGTTTATCCTTTGACGGGACCGGAGCGTTGTTTCGTATTTGGCGATGTTAGTGGTAGAGGGTTGTCTGATGTCTTTCTGTTATCTCTTCTGCCCTGGGGCGGAATTTGTGCACCCTCATGTGTCTGCGTCGAGTCTTATATCATGTGATGGTGTGAGAACGTTTCGAAATGCTTGCGAATCGTGTAACTGAAGCGGGACATGGGTACGAGCCCAGTATTCTCTTGGTCGGATAAGGAAAACGGTCTAAAATCCTTATCCAGACTGGCCAGCACACCGGACTTCGTCTTTAAGTCACTGGGTGGATTCGTTTCGGGGCCGACGCTTCTCTCCAAATCCCGGAAGCGGTGTGCTAACGCGTGCGGGGCTATACGAGCGGGTAGCGTTTGAAAAACGTACTTCCAGAAGTACACATGTCATACAATCAACGTAAGAACTAACACAACAACAAATTCTCTAAACTTTGACGTCGTTAACTGACACTATATAAAATGGAAGTGTGCTCTCATTATTATTAGTATAACTATTAAGCGCTAAGACTTTTAACGCTGGTCAACAATCTGTAGCTATGTGAACGTGTAAATGAGGGAAAAGGCTCTGCCTCTCTATGTGTTTCTTAACGCAAATTCTTGAGATTTCCTAGTCCTTATTGTGGACTCACGAATCGTTTGGTTCCTGCAGATTACAACTTGCTTTTCGCACGCAAGTGCTCTACCGGTCCGGCACACAGTTTTAATCTGCCCAGGAAGTTTCACATCAGCGCACACTCCACTGCAGACTGAAATTTTCATCCTCAGTTTTGGAATTTGTTGCTGACTGCAAACACAGTAATCCTATGCATGTGAGCTTTCAAGTTTTCTCAGAGTGATTAATTAAATGGTTCAAATGGCTCTGAGCACTATGGGACTTAACATCTATGGTCATCAGTCCCCTAGAACTTAGAACTACTTAAACCTAACTAACCTAAGGACAGCACACAACACCCAGCCATCACGAGGCAGAGAAAATCCCTGACCCCGCCGGGAATCGAACCCGGGAACCCGGGAGTGATTAATTAATGTTGTGCTACCAGGTACACAGCCGAGTTGTTGTTTCCATTTTTCGTATAATATTATGGCAACCGACCCATTCGTCTTCTTCAGGTGCTGCGGATTACACTATTGTATGTATTCGCTGCCTGGACTTCAACCAGACTCTGAACTATCGTTGATCCCGCTCCGTTATTTATTGCTGAGTTCTGCTTCCGACGTCCACTACGTCCTTTGATGCTCTTCTGTTTTTCAGAACCCGTCCTGATAGTCTCTGAAACGCACATTCTCTTAGCGTTCACCATTTCTGGTGAATGTGACGGCCGGTGAGATTTTAATAAACGGAGTGCCAGACCCCAAACTTTATTTATTTGTTTATTAGTTTTCTGACGTCTTTATTTCGATAGAATCCGTAATCATGGCCGTCCGCGGTGGCCGAGCGGTTCTAGGCGCTTCAGTCCGGAACCGCGCCAGTGCTACGGTCGCAGGTTCGAACCCTGCCTCGGGCATGGATGTGTGTAATGTCCTTAGGTTAGTTAGGTTTAAGTAGTTCTAAGTTCTAGGGGACTGATGACCTCAGATGTTAAGTCCCATAGTGCTCAGAGCCATTTGAACCATTTGAACCGTAATCATGCTTTCCCAGAAATATGGCGCCTACACCATGTAGTGTATGCAGGCCTGCCCCCAGCATTGTTTGACTACCATACTTACGTCTACGTTTAGCGTCCCTACCTCACCTGCGGGGTTATTGGTAAATAGACGAGGCAAGGCATTGTGCTACGCAACCACGATATTATCGCACTTGGTCCTCGTGGGAAACAAGTGGTGACGTTGCAGTAAAAAAGAACAACGGTGTTTGAGGAAAAGACATCGTACTGTCAATGCTTTCAGGGCAGTTATGCGTATACTATCAACTCCGATTACGTTCTGACTCACAATAAAGGCCGGCCGAAGTGGCCGTGCGGTTAAAGGCGCTGCAGTCTGGAACCGCAAGACCGCTACGGTCGCAGGTTCGAATCCTGCCTCGGGCATGGATGTTTGTGATGTCCTTAGGTTAGTTAGGTTTAACTAGTTCTAAGTTCTAGGGGACTAATGACCTCAGCAGTTGAGTCCCATAGTGCTCAGAGCCATTTGAACCATTTTTTCACGGCACCGTTACGTCACGAAACCATCACGTCACGGTGTTTTCACACTGTCCGTCACATCACGGCACGTCAATCGGGGCTAACGAGATAATATGGGCCCAGCAAGGAACTGTGACGTCACACTACTAGGCTCGAGGCCTACGAGAAAGACAGGCCGCGGAGCGTACGACACGAAGGTAGTCCTGCGCTCGCTCGCTCGCTCAAATCAGCAGACAAACTACGTTTCTACACGTGTTAACTCGTAGCTAGGAGTGTCCGTACAAACGAAAGCTGAATCTTCTACTGGAATCCGCTATTATGGAATCTTATTATTATTAGTCCTACAATGATGGGAAGTCCATGGGCCTGCTTATAATTTGTTACGGCTGTACTGGCGTACAGTAAAATCAAATCATGCGAAAATGATTATCAGTTGCATAAGGCACCACTTCCAGCATGTAATGAGTACTGTTAAGCAGAAGAGACTGAATGCTATAAACAAGCCGTTATACCATTTATATCGATCTTAAATTAAATTTTGCTGTAGTACTGTTAATCAGTAAGACTTCATAATAGCAGATTCCAGTGGAAGATGCAATTCTCGTTAGTACTTACACGCCCAGCTGCGAGTTAACAGGTTTAGAAACGCATTTTGTCGGGTGAGCTGAACGAGCGAACGAGTTCAGGACTACCTTCGTGACGTAAGTGCCGCGGCCTGTCTTTGTCGTGGGCCTCGACTAGGCTTCTCCGCCACACTTCGGTAACGCTAAGCTCCGAGCACGGCCTAAGAGAAATCAGTATTTAATTGAAAACGTACCGACCAAAGTTCTTAATTTTGTCGTGTGCTATCGAGAACTTGCATGCATCTAAACGAGTATTCAATAATTATCAGACTCGTCTGAAATAGTTACTCGTTCCCTGGCGGAGGCAGTTGTTGACTCATAAGAGCTGCAGTGTCACCTGCTGTGACGTACGCGCCACGGCCTGTCTTTCTCGTGTACCTAGACGTCAAGTCAGTTCAGGTCACCTGATCTTAACTTGCATGGCTGTTCTCAAATGTATTTTCCTTTTCCGTGGGAATTGCAATCTTGCGAAGATGATTTTCAACTGTTTTTACACTCGAAATTCACATACACAACGTGATAGCTTATATACGTGGATGCTGGAGTTCACATTTGTACGAAAATGACATTTATTGCACTCAGATGGTTTGGATCTTGCAGGGATAGCTTACATATTAGAGAAGAAAAACAGAAGTGCAAAACAATGCAAAAACAGAGTGTGGTAGAGAAGGGGAATTTCACACACTATACAAGAAGCTCGAGGAAGAGAAGTCGTTAGTTTATATTTCAGAAAGTCGAAGCATCAGTTTTCTTATTTGTTACATTAAACTACAGCCAGGATTACTAAAAGCAACACAGTGTTACGATCTGTCATCATATCCAGTGAAAATTTGGTTTGTTTAAGATTAAGTTTCGTTGCTAGTCCAGTGCAGTTTTTCTTATAATAATCATGTTTCCCTAAATACCTTTCCCTTCAAGATTTATAGGTTTTCCTTACGTCTTGTATTTGGCTTTTAATAGTTCAAGCGCCTTATTTGTACTGAGTGAAAGTACATAAATATTGTCCACTGGTGCATGTTAAATTGTTTTTCACAAGTCCAGAGAGCTACTTAACAACAAATAAACCTGCCACAAACACATATTTAAACAAACAATTTGTGGTACCTGAAGGTATCGGTCCATTTCTCTATGGAACTCTACAAATACCTGACAACATACAAAAAAATTGCACCTACTAATTAATCTGGTTCTACTCACAGTACTTTATTGTACATATTGCAGTGCGTTTCATTGTCAATACCGTAACGCTACGTATAAAAATCTACTTAATAAATGTAGTATTGGGCAAATGAGAGAGTGAGCTCATGTCGTACAATTCAGACTGCTGCCTCACTGCTTCAATTAATCTCTCGTCATTTACTATAAATTTTAATAAAAGAATAGTGAAACAGTTTATAACAAACAACGAACAAAAAAACAACTGCTATTAACCACGAAAGCCAGTTGTTGTTGTTGTGGTCTTCAGTCCTGAGACTGGTTTGATGCAGCTCTCCATGCTATACAGTAAAGCTGCATGCCCTCGGGAAAAATTACGGCTGTAGTTCCCCCTTTCTTTCAGCCGTTCGCAGTGCCAAAACAGCAAGGCCGTTTTGGTTAGTGTTACAGGGCCAGATCAGTCAATCATCCAGACTGTTGCCCCTGCAACTACTGAAAAGGCTGCTGCCCCTCTTCAGGAACCACACGTTTGTGTGGCCTCTCAACAGATACCTCTCCGTTGTGGTTGCACCTACTATCTGTATCGTTGAGGCACGCAAGCCTCCCCACCAACCGCAAGGTCTATGGTTCATGGAGGGAAAGCCAGAGCGAAACGAAATATGGAGAGCTGTGCATGATCGAGTATCGGGTGCAAATGAGCTTGGGGTCACGTGATAAACAATCCACTTATGACGTCAGCCGTCAAATCCAACTTCCCGAGAAACCTTAATTGTGCCGTGATGTGTCGTGACGGGACGGGACGGCTGGTGTGGATGCCGCCATTTGAAATGCAATGCAGAATGTTTTGATGGGACGTGACGTGCGTGACGTGACGTGACGGCCAGTGTGAATTGGCCGGAAGCCGACCGAAGCGTCGTCACTCCCAGGTGCATAACACTGTGGTCGACTGGTATTCAGTCGAGCCGCCAGCACCTGCCACAGCGTCCGGAGCCACCAGCTTCACTGCTACTTGGCATGTGAGTCGCTGCTCGCAGCGCAACGATCGGCGGACAGTATTTTCCGGTAGAGCGGCCACGTGCTCTTGTGGTACAGCGCCGTAACCTTCCATAGGGAACTACAATAGGTCTGCATTTCGGCCGGAGGAAGGCAGACACGTCCCGGGCTCCAACGGATAAAGAACCGTTTCAAATCTCCGCAACGCACCCCGCCTGCCGTGACCGCTGCCGCTCCCGCTGCCCACCGAGGTGTGCCGTCTTCTCAGTGAGCCACATACGCCGCTGCGCTTCCAACACACCGACACCAATGCTCATAACACGGGCTCATGCAAGGGCGTGGCATCTCTGTGTCCTCCTAGGTGATCACACAGCATGTGACGCTGTTTACGCCCCGTAGGAGGCCTAGTACGAGGTGCATTCAAGTTCTAAGGCCACCGATTTTTTTTCTCCAGACTGGAAAGAGATAGAAACATGCGCATTGTTTCAAAATGAGGCTGCGTTCATTGTCAATACGTCCCAGAGATGGCAGCACCGTACGGCAGATGGAATTTTACCGCCAGCGGCGAGAATGAGAACTGTTTAAATACTTAAAATGGCGACGTTTTCCTTACTTGAACAGCGTGCAATCATTCGTTTTCTGAATTTGCGTGCTGTGAAACCAATTGAAATTCATCGACAGTTGAAGGAGACATGTGGTGATGGAGTTATGGATGTGTCGAAAGGGCGTTCGTGGGTGCGACAGTTTAATGAAGGCAGAACATCGTGTGACAACAAACCGAAACAACCTCGAGCTCGCACAAGCCGGTCTGACGACATGATCGAGAAAGAGGAGAGAATTGTTTTGGGGGATCGCCGAATGACTGTTGAACAGATCGCCTCCAGAGTTGGCATTTCTGTGGGTTCTGTGCACGCAATCCTGCATGACGACCTGAAAATGCGAAAAGTGTCATCCAGGTGGGTGCCACGAATGCTGACGGACGACCACATGGCTGCCCGTGTGGCATGTTGCCAAGCAATGTTGACGTGCAACGACAGCATGAATGGGACTTTCTTTTTGTCGGTTGTGACAATGGATGAGACGTGGATGCCATTTTTCAATCCAGAAACAAAGCGCCAGTCAGCTCAATTTCGGGTAACCGCCAGTGCTGAAAAAATGATTGTGTGTATGTTCTGGGACAGCGCGGGCGTAATCCTTACCCATTGCGTTCCAAAGGGCACTACGGTAACAGGTGCATCCTACGAAAATGTTTTGAAGAACAAATTCCTTCCTGCACTGCAACAAAAACGTCCGGGAAGGGCTGCGCGTGTGCTGTTTCACCAAGACAACGCACCCGCACATCGAGCTAACGTTACGCAACAGTTTCTTCGTGATAACAACTTTGAAGTGATCCCTCATCCTCCCTACTCACCTGACCTGGCTCCTAGTGACTTTTGGCTTTTTCCAACAATGAAAGACACTCTCTGTGGCCGCACATTCACCAGCCGTGCTGCTATTGCCTCAGCGATTTTCCAGTGGTCAAAACAGACTTCTAAAGAAGCCTTCGCCGCTGCCATGGAATCATGGCGTCAGCGTTGTGAAAAATGTGTACGTATGCAGGGTGATTACGTCGAGAAGTGACGCCAGTTTCATCGATTTCGGGTGAGTAGTTAATTAGAAAAAAAAATCGGAGGCCTTAGAACTTGAATGCACCTCGTAACAACACTAAACGAGACAGCAGTAACGCACTCAGATGGCCATTCTCCTGTCACGTCGGTTTTACAGAGAGTACTCTACTGCATTGGCTCCTTACTTAGCTTGCATTTATCGCGAATCTCTTGCCCAACTTAAAGTCCCGAGTGACTGGAAAAAAGCGCAGGCGACGCCTGCATATAAAAGGTAGAAGGGTAGAAGGGCGGATCCTCAAAATTACAGACCAATATCCTTAACATCGGTTTTTTGCAGGATTCTCGAACGTATTCTCAGTTCGAATATAATGAATTTCCTTGAGACAGAGAAGTTGCTGTCCATGCATCAGCACAGCTTTAGAAAGCATCGCTCCTGCGAAACGCAACTCGCCCTTTTTTCACATGATATCTCACGAACCATGGATGAAGGGTATCAGACGGATGCCATATTCCTTGACTTCCGGAAAGCGTTTGACTCGGTGACCCACTACAGACTCCTAAGATACGAGTATATGGGATTGGTTCCCAAATATGTGAGTGGCTCGAAGACTTCTTAAGTAATAGAACCCAGTACGTTGTCCTCGATGGTGACTGTTCATAGGAGGTGAGGGTATCATCTGGAGTGCCCCACGGAAGTGTGGTACGTCCGCTGTTGCTTTCTATCTACATAAATGATCTTTTGGATAGGGTGGATAGCAATGTGCGGCTGTTTGCTGATGATGCTGTGGTGTACGGGAAGGTGTCGTCGTTGAGTGACTGTAGGAGGATACAAGATGACTTGGACAGGATTTCTGATTGGTGTAAAGAATGACAGCTAACTCTAAATATAGATAAATGTAAATTAATGCAGATGAATAGGAAAAAGAATCACGTAATGTTTGAATACTCCATTAGTAGTGTAGCGCTTGACACAGTCACGTCGATTAAATATTTGGGCGTAACATTGCAGAGCGATATGAAATGGGAAAAGCATGTAACAGCAGTTGTGTGGAAGGCGGATAGTCGTCTTCGGTTCATTGGTAGAATTTTGGGAAGATGTGGTTCATCTGTAAAGGAGACCGCTTATAGAACGCTGGTGCGACCTATTCTTGAGTACTGTTCGAGCGTTTGGGATCCCTATCAGGTCGGATTGAGGGAGGACATAGAAGCAATTCAGAGGCGGGCTGCTAGATTTGTTATTGGTAGGTTTGATCATCACACGAGTGTTACGGAAATGCTTCAGGAACTCGGGTGAGAGTCTCTGAAGGAAATGAGGCGTTCTTTTCGACAGTCGCTACTGAGGAAATTTAGAGAACCAGCATTTCAGGCTGACTGCAGTACAGTTTTACTGCCGCCAACTTATTTTTCGCGGAAAGACCACAAAGATAAGATAAGGGAGATTAGTGCTCGTACAGAGGCATATAGGCAGTAATTTTTCCCTCGTTCTGTTTGGGAGTGGAACAGGGAGAGAAGATGCTAGTTGTGGTACGAGGTATCCTCCGCCACGCACCGTATGGTGGATTGCGGAGTATGTATGTAGATGTAGATGTAGTACTGTAACTCTAATCATTTACATACCCGCCAATGGTATGTTCGAATACGAAGTTACATTGACATTCGAATATGGCTTCTTCTTTTTCAGGCAGTGTATTATAACAGTACCGGTCTTATTACACTTCATTAAGGCACTCCAAAAATTACCGTAACATCTGTCTCTTGTGTTCCGTCAATAGCGACAGGCTGAGTTCTTTCTGTAAAGAATTACTGAATCCAGCAACAAATCAGCTCCGATAGTCGTTAAGCTCGTATTTTGTTCACTGCGGAATTGCATAAAATAATTTTCTAAAATCATAGAACGAAGCATCAACTTGGGTGCCGATGTCTACGGCTCTCTGGATCTCATGGAGGAACAGAGCGAGCTGCGTTTCGTGAAATCTCTATTTGCGGAGTCCATGTTGATTTTAACAGGAAATTTTCGTTCTCCGAAAACTCATAACATGCGAGGGCTGCTCAGATTGTCTCCTACGTCGCATAGTCAGTAAAGCAGGACTGTGTTCTGAATGCAGTACAGGGCAGGGAGGGGGATAGTGGGGGGTGGAAGCGAGGGGGGCGGAGTGTCATTGAGGACTTGACCCTACCATAGTTAAAAAAAATGGTAAAAGTGTTTATATCTTTGTATATATCAATTTCCAAGTTCGAAAGTTAAATTTTGGAAAATAACACGGCATGAAATGTACGAGACTCGAATGACGAGGCATTCCAAAAATTCCAAGCTACGTTTAACACAGGAGGCTTTTCAGTTGCTTAAGTAAGTGGTAGCCCTCGTGAAGGTGCCCATGGCCTGATCAGAAACACTTTAGCCAGGTAAATGCTCACATTCAGGCTTAATGGTGTGCTTACGAGTATAAGGCCGAGTTGTCGTTTCTATTTTATGTGCAATGTCTCCTTCACTAGCTGAGAGTTGTGTAATTATGTGTACTCACTGTCTGGATTCTAACCAAACTGTCAACTATCGTTCGTCCAATACCAGCTGAGAAGGGGAACCCGCCATAGGTCGCTCTATGATACGGTCGAAATTTGGCAGGTTGAAAATAAAGGGACACCTGGTTCGGCTTAGGTGCCAACAATCACTAATTTTCGAAAAAACTAACCGTCAAACTTTTGACGTGA
Organism: Schistocerca cancellata; assembly: GCF_023864275.1. Lineage (NCBI taxonomy): Eukaryota > Metazoa > Arthropoda > Insecta > Orthoptera > Acrididae > Schistocerca > Schistocerca cancellata. Next base: position 211,919,650 of record NC_064631.1, read on the forward strand.
CTTCGTGTGGCAGTGGCCAAGACTCATGTGTTCCAATACAATTCTACATTTTGTTTTTATTCTGATGTCACGGAAGTATGTCACATCAATATTTTTGTCTGGCATCGTAAAGTGCAATGCAATTATTGGCAAAAGAAATAAGCATTTCAAATTATTTTAAAAATAGACTGTATTTTCTCAAATTTTATGTAGTCTTTGTAAGTAGGATGTTTAGGTTTTTATGTTGGTAACGTCACGTAGCGCTCTGTATGAAAATCACTGACTGTGCTGTGTGCAGTCTGTGGCTAGTTTGCATTGTTGGAATGTTCACTATTGTAGAGTTGGGCAGTTGGATGTGAACAGCGCGTAGCGTTGCGCAGTTGGAGGTGAGCCGCCAGCAGTGGTGGATGTGGGGAGAGAGATGGAAGAATTTTAAGAGCGGACGATCTGGACGTGTGTCCGCCAGAAAGAGTAAATTTGTGATACTGGATATCATGAACTGATATATGTACCTAAAAACAAAGATGATGTGACTTACCAAATGAAAGTGCTGGCAGGTCGACAGACACACAAACGAACACAAACATACACACAAAATTCAAGCTTTCGCAACAAACTGTTGCCTCATCAGGAAAGAGGGAAAGACGAAAGGATGTGGGTTTTAAGGGAGAGGATATGTGTGTGTGCGAGTGTATACCCGTCCTTTTTTCCCCCTAAGGTAAGTCATTCCGCTCCCGGGACTGGAATGACTCCTTACCCTCTCCCTTAAAACCCACATCCTTTCGTCTTTCCCTCTCCTTCCCTCTTTCCTGACGAGGCAACAGTTTGTTGCGAAAGCTTGAATTTTGTGTGTATGTTTGTGTTCGTTTGTGTGTCTGTCGACCTGCCAGCACTTTCATTTGGTAAGTCACATCATCTTTGTTTTTAGGTATATTTTTCCTACGTGGAATGTTTCCTTCTATTATAACCATATATATATATATATATATATATATATATATATATATATATATATATATATATATATATATATAATGACTTTTGAACATTGTTAAGGTAAATACATTGTTTGTTGTCTATCAAAAGCTTTCATTTGCTAACTATGCCTATCAGTAGTTAGTGCCTTCAGTAGTTAGGATCTTTTGTTTAGCTATCAGTATTTGCGCTCTCTGTATTGCAGCAGTTCGAGTAACGAAGATTTTTGTGAGGTAAGTGATTCATTGAAGGTATAGGTTATTGTTAGTCAGGGCCATTCTTTTGTAGGGATTTTTGAAAGTCAGATTGCGTTGCGCTAAAAATGTTGTGTGTCAGTTCAGTGTTGATCAGAATGAGTAGAGAGAGTAATGTCTGAGTACGTTCAGTTTTGCTCAGCTGGTTGAAAATCAAATAACGTAAGGGGTTTATCAGCACAGTAATTCATAAATTTTTCTAAGGGTACGTTTCAGTTTACTCACTGCCTGGATTACAACCAAACTGTCAACTATCGTTCGTCCCATACCAGCTGAGAAGGGGAACCCGCCGTAGGTCGCTCTGTGATACGGTCGAAGCTTGGCAGGTTGAAAAGGGACGCCTGGTTCGAATTAGGTGCCAACAATCACTAGTTTTCGAAAAATAACCGTCAAACTTTCGACGCGATTTCACCATTCCACTCGTGCATTGTGATTCCACGTGAGTTGGTAGTACAGCGGCCAAGACTCATGTGTTCCAATACAATCCTACATTTGGCTTTATTCTGATGTCACGGAAATATATCACGTCAATATTTTTCTCTGACGTTGTAAAATACAATGGAATTATTGACAAAAGAAATAAGCATTTCAAATCCTTTTAAAAATAGACTGTATTGTCTTAAATTTTACGTAGTCTTCGCCGTGGTTACCACTGGCTGCCTACCAGATCCTTGCGTCGTAGAACGGTGCCGAGCTGTCTTCCCTCTTCCTCGAGATAATGTCCATGATAGTTTTCAGTTATCAAGTTGTGAAGGTATTCTCTCTCAGGCGCATACTTTGTTTAATTACTGTAATAAACAGTTCTGTTGTAAATGTGTGTTACAACAGTCCACAGCAGAGGATAGAACACACCACAGTATTGGTCTCGTCGTATTTCGTTTCTTGATTATATTCGAGGCAATGCTCGGTGGCAGCTGATTTGCTTGGTTGTTTTGGTCGAGTGAGTCGCTGATGTCCACTGCATCTCTTCTCGACTGCCCTAATAGTCTGCCCCTGCGGGACATGTCACATTGGACTGCGGTACAAACTAGGCTCTCGGAGACCTAGACCGTCTTTAACATTATAAAGAATACTTTCGATCTTTGTGGACAGGAGCGCAATACAATAAATGGCAATTTTTCCGCAGGAGTCTATTGATCTTTCTGGATATTGGGCCAGTATAAGGTAAGCAAGTAATTCTTCAGTTCTTTTTCCCTGTCTCAATCTCTTTCTCAGGCGTTCTTCAGTTTTGGCCACGAAGACCTCTCAGTTTGGCGATTTGTACACCCATTTCTTCGGAACACTTCGCAGTTGACGTAATTCTTCGGCGAGGCTTAGGTTCGAGCGCAATGGACCCGAGTGTTTAGCACCGAATTTATTTGTGACGGATGGTGGTAGCACTGTCACCAAGCACTGCCTTGAATGAAGTCATGAAACGAATTACTAGATGACCAGGTTCGTGATGTAAATGCCAAAGTTCTGGGTCAGCGTAATTAGAATTTGTCGAAATAAAGATGTCGGAAAATCTAATAAACAGGGATAGAGATTTCAATTTAATCAAGGCTTGGGGTCTGGCACTCAGATTTCACTGGCCATCATATCCACCAGAGACAGTAAACTAAATGTGGGTTTCAGGGAATACCAGTACGGGCTCTGAAAAGCAAAAGAGCATCAAAGTGCTTAGTGGGCAACGGGAAACCGCCATAGGTCCCTTTCCGATACAGCCGAAACTTGGCAGGATGACAGAATGAAAATAAAGCTGCATCTATTTTTGATTAGGCGACAAACCGCTGTAGCTTCCGAGAAAACGACGATCAAACTTTCGACGTATCTCCATCGCGCAACCCGTAGGCGTAAAACGAAGTGCTTTGGTAGCGTGGTGGCTAAGGGCACCATTTCGAAATTTTGCGAACCGTGTTCAAATTCAGTCTTAAGTTTTGTTTTTCATTTGTTGTCGCGGACGCATGTGACATCAATATTTTTTATGACATCATGTAATAAGATGGAATTTATGGCAAAGGGAATGAAGATTCCAAATCTGACTAAAAACAGGTTTTATCGTCACAACAGACACTGATTAACACCTTGCAGAAAAGTGCTAGTAAGAGTTTTCGTTTGTCTCCAACAAGTCAGTGACAAATTTGGTCCTGGAGTTCATCAAGACGTAAACCAATTAATGGAACGACATCAGAATGTTCACTGAACAGCCACAAAATCTCGAAAGCGCACAAAAGAACCCTATCATGGCTTTCTGGACAAAGTTTTGTGAAATCAAAGTAAAAATGGAGCCCGTTTGAGTACATTATTAACCTGTGGGATGGGCGAAACGATCCCTCCTTAAACGATGGGCTATTTATCGATGAAATCGGAATACCCATACATTCTTTAAAAGTAATTCCACCAAAGTTCAAAAATGGTTCAAATGGCTCTGAGCACTATGGGACTTAACATCTGTGGTCATCAGTCCCCTAGAACTTAGAACTACTTAAACCTAACTAACCTAAGGACAACACACACATCCATGCCCAAGGCAGGATTCGAACCTGCGACCGTAGCGGTCATGCGGTTCCAGACTGTAGCGCCTAGAACCGCACGGCCACACCGGCCGGCCATTCCACCAAAGTGTATGCGGTTTCGTGAAGCATGCGAAGTAAACTTTTACTGATAGGGGAAGCATTTTTATTTTTAAAAATATTTGAAATGCTTTTGTCAATAATTCAATTTTATTTTACGAAGTCAGAGAAAAGTATTGATGTGACATACTTCCTGGACACCAAAGTAAAAAAAAAAAAAAAAATGTAGCATTATATAGGGCGAGTCAAAAGTCCTTGGACACCTTAATGAGCTGGAAGATCAAAGGGAAAATTGAACTGTGATGATAGGCACATAGGTTTCATGTGGGGCCGCAACTTTTGGAGTGAATGTCATTCATGGCCGCCATCTAGAAATCCGCCATTTTGGATTCAAGATATTTTTTAAAAATGGGAATGGGGCTGTATGACACATCAAATAACACTCGCTTGAGTTCTGGAATTTAGTGGTGTAATTTGTTTTTGTCTATTTTGTACAGTTTAGAGGTTATTAATGTTCAAAGTTGGGAAATTACCTTCATTCCGACTGCTACAACACATGTTCTACGTGTTGTCCATCCCGTGCAGTGCACAACTGTAGTCACTGCAACCACTCTGACTGCACACGGAGGAGAGTGTCTCCTGCAGTTTGGTCACAGGCGTGTTGTATGCGTTCTTCCAGGTGTCTCAAATCACGGATGCTCTCAGCATACACTATCTGCTTAAGATGCGTTAAGTCAGGGGATCTGGGCGGCCACTCCAAGGGACCACGGTGACCAATCCACTTCTCTGGCGGTTGTTCCTCCAACCATTCACGGACACCAATGCCATAGTGTGGAGGGGCTCCATCGTGCTGAAAATAAGATAGGAAATTGCCGTCAGCGTTCAGTGTGGAATGGAACACAAGGTCCTGCAGCAGCATCAGATACTGTGGTGCAGTTAAGGTGTTGTAAATGAAAAATGGCCCAATGAAGCGGGTGTCCCATATGCTACACCACAACATCACCTTCGCTGGACTATGTTCTAGAATTGTGGCAACCCAGTTCGGTTTTACGTCACTTCAGTATCGACTATTATGTCGATTAACCTCCCCGTTCAATGTGAAATACGCCTCGTCACTGAACAGTAGATTAGCCGAGCGGTTAAGGCGCTGCAGTCATGGACTGTGCGGCTGATCCTGGCAGAGGTTAGAGTTCTCCCTCAGGCATGGGTGTGTGTGTTTGTCCTTAGGATAATTTAGGTTAAATAGTGTGTAAGCTTAGGGACTGATGACCTTAGCAGTTAAGTCCCATAAGATTTCACATACATTTCAACATTTTTGAACTGAACGGTATGCCCTTGGCAAACAAAGGATCCAGTTCGTGTTGTTCAGTAGCCCACAGGCAGAACTCCAGTCAGCGATCATGGTCATCCTCGTTAAGTCGATGTTACATCTGCAGCTTGTAAGGATGCCACTTATTGGTGTGCGATATCAGGACAACGGAGGTTTGGCTTATTCCACATGCTAGGGCCACACTACGGGTACTTCGTTTAGGACTTTTCACAAACGACGCAACAACCGCAGTTGCAGTTTCCTCATTGGTGGCAGTCCTTGGTCGCCCACTACGTGCCCTATCGTGAACAGAGCCCGTCTCCCGGAATTTGGTGATCACGTGAGCCACCGTGCTGTGCGATACCGGTTCTCTGTCTGGGTGCCGTCTGTTGTAGTCAGCTGCTATTGTTCGGTAGCTGCGTTCCCCTGATATAAGGATGATTTCGATCTTCTGTTCACGTGTCACATCCATTTTAGATCACCTGGAACAAAGAGAGACATGAGTCGGTACCAAGGTAACTTGGAACATTAATAACTTCTAAACTGTACAAGATAGACAAAAACAAACTACACCACTAAATTCCAGAGCTCAAGCGAGTGTTATCTGATGTGTCATACACCCTCCTTCTAATTTAAAAACATGACTTGAATAAAAAATGGCAGAATTCGAGATGGCGGCCACGAATGAAATTCACTCCAAAAGTTGCGGCCCCATGTCAAACCTATGTTCCCATCATTACATTTCAATTTTCCCTTTAATCTTCCAACTTATGAAGGTGGCCAAGGAGTTTTGACTCGCCCTGGATATTTGAACACTGTACTCCTGGCCACTGCGCTACAACTTGGTGGAGTCGCATCGAAAATTTGACCGTTATTTTCTCGAAATCTACCGACTGTTGGCACCTAAGCCGAACTAGGTGTCCTTTTATTTTCACCCTTCTTTCATCCCGCCAAGATTCGACCGTATCAGAGAGCGATCTATGGCAGGTTTCCTTTCTCAGCTGGTCTGGGAGGAACAATAGTTGACAGCCTGGTTGGAATCCAGGCAACAGTACACATAATTACACAACTTACAGCACGTGAAGAAGATGACAAAGTCGGGCGTCGAAATACTGCACAAAAAGTGGAAACGACAACTAGGCTTTATACCCGTAAGCACATCGTTAAGCCTGAACGTGGGCATTTACCTGGCTGGAGTGTTTCCGATCAGGCCGTGAGCACATTCACGAGGACTGCCACTCACCTAAGCAACGGAAAAGCGTCCGGTATTAACTGACAAACTTAGAAACTGATATACACTTTTAACCCCCCCCCCCCCTCCGCTGCTCCTCCGCGTCCTGTACTGAATTCTGCACACAATCCTGTTTTACCAACTGTACGACGTAGGAGACAATCTGACCAGCCCTCACGTGTTAGTTACGAAGTTTTCGGAGAACGAAAGTTTCCTATGAAATAAACAACGACTCCGCAAACAGAGGTCTCGCGAAACGCAGATCGCTCTGGTCTTCCATGAAATCCAGAGCGCCGTAGACATCGGCGCCTAAGTTCGTGCCGTGTTCCTCGATTTCAGGAAAGTATTTAATACAATTATGCACTGTCATTTAGTGAACAAAATACGAGCTTAACGAGTATCAGAGCTGATTTGTTGCTGGATTCACGACTTTTTTTACAGAAAGAACTGAACCTGTCGCTAATAATGGAACCCAAAAGAGAGATGTAACGGTAACTTCTGGAGCACCCTAAGGAAATGTGATGGGACCGTTACTGTTATAATCCACTACCTGAAAAAGAAGACATGTTCAAACGTCAATGTAGCTTCGTGCACAAACATACCATTGTTGGGTATGTAAATGATTAGTTACAATTCTACGTGACAGGAGGAACGGCCAGCTGAGTGCATTACTGCTGTCTCGTTTAGGGCTACTGTGGGGCATGATTAGCGTCAGGTGTTGCGTGATCGCCAGGGAGGACACAGAGATGCCACGTACTCGCGTGAGCCAGCGTTATCAAAATCTGACCGAGTTTAAAAAGGGCCTCATTGTGGGTCTCCTGTCGACAAGTTGATTGAATCACCCAAGATTGAGACATGTGGGCGTTCGAATGTGACAGTGGCCCGATGTCGGACTGCATGGGAACGTGAGGGCAGGCATAAACGTCGTCAAGGTTCGGACTGACCATGTCTGACTACCACGAAGGAGGATCGTCATATAGCGCATCAAGCACGTCTCAACCCCTTCACATATGCGCGTCTCATCCGAGGACAAGTAATGGACTCCCTAAAACATTCTGTGTCAACCTGCATCGCTGGTCGGAGACGAGTAGCAGCTGGATAAGGGATTTACAGTTCTATGCTTAGGCTGCCGTACATACCACAACGATAATGGCTGCGTTTGGAGTGGTACCTTGATGGGGAAGAATGGTGTAAGAGGTCCATGACTAAGGAATTGCCGGCCGGTGTGGCCGAGCGGTTCTAGGCGCGTCAGTCTGGAACCGCGTGACCGCTACGGTCGCAGGTTCGAATCCTACCTCGGGCATGGATGTGTGTGATGTCCTTAGGTTAGTTAGGTTTAAGTAGTTCTAAGTTCTAGGGGTCTAATGACCTCAGATGTTAAGTCCCATAGTGCTCAGAGCCATTTGAACCATTTGAACTAAGGAGTTTATTGCTAGCGCACTCGAGCAGATGTAATTTCGATGGATTGCTCACGCGCTGCCTGCGATATGTAAGCTATAAGAGAATCTCAGACCAAAGAGTAGTGTTGTATGCAGTAGGAACTGTGTGGCAGTTGGAGTAAGTAGTAGCGAGCAGTCGTGTGTATCGAGTTGGCTGGGCCGGTCGTGGGGAGCGATGGCGGTGCATGAGCGTTGTAGTATAAGGTAAAAGCAGCCTCGCGCATATGTACTATTGTTATTTCAAGACCCGTGTAAATGTTTTTTAAAAAATCTCTTAATAATAATCTTTCTTATAAAAATTAACTTTTGACAATCATTCATCTCAATTTAAAGAATTTACTAATTTCTCCAATCCATGGCCATCCCGATTATTGTAAAGAAAAATCAGTTGTTTCTTTTTATACATAACAAATCTATCGGCCAGCATTGCACTGGGCTGTGCCAGAAAAATTTCATATAGGAGCAGATATATACGCGTTATCCGGCGACTTCATTGAGGTAAGGATTTTTCAGTTTATTCAGAATGATCTTCCAGGGCTATGACGCAGCGCTGCTGACGTCCAAATTTACCAGTTTAGATTCACAGTTAGTTAATTATTGAAAGGTTATAAGTGAGCCACAATTTTATTGAGAGGTTAGTCACATTGTATTATTGGTAGGTTATGGAATTTATCTGTTGGTAGGTTACGCTAAAATGTGCATTATATAATTATATTTTATTTTTCGGGAGGTTACAACGGATTACTGACAAAATGTACTGCATAGTATTCAGTGATGAATGATGGTTCTGCAGAATGCCAGATCACCATCGTCGGGGAGTTCATCGGCGATCTGGCGATCTCCAATGTTTTGGAGAGGCTATATGCTGTTACTCCTGTTGACCCAGTTGGGAAGCCATTACCAGGTTAAGGTTGGTAGTGACTGAGAGATCTCTGGTGGTCCAACGGTGCGTCACGCACATACGTCCTCATGTGTTACCTCTCAAGCGACAGTATCTTGGTGACATTTTTCAACAGGACAGCCTTCGTCCCCACGTTGACTCTGTTCCACGTGAGAACCAGATCCCCAGTACAACATGTGTGGATGTCGCTCAGACGCCAATTCCGACCCATGTCAGTATCCAAGATATGAAGAAACAATTGCAATAGTTGTCAGCCAGCTTGATTCAGGGGAGACCACAATGCAAGCACACAGGTCAGAGGGGGTACAGTGTCATATTGGTAAGTAGACTCATACTGCCAAGTTGTAATCATTGAAATAACACCGCATTCCATCCCAGTCCTCGAAGTTTGATCTAGTTTCCTCTTATCCTCGTGGCTGCCTCATTTTTTGTCAGACGTTCAACATATAAATGGTCTAGTGGATAAGGACGGAAGCTCCGTGAGGATATTCGCAAAAAAGGCAACTCTCTATAAGAAATTAGCAACATCAGATGACTGTAGCGAACTTCAGGAAGAACTGCAGAGGATCAATGATTATTGGAACACATTGCACATAAATAATTGAAGAAATCCATTACTGCTTAATTAAACTGTTGGGAGCAAACCATTGGAAAGAGTAACTACCGTAAAATATCTAGGAATAACCACCCGGGGTGACGTAAATTGTAATGACCACACGAAGTGAATTGTTGGAAAGCTGATGTCACGATGAGACTCACTGGAAGAATGTTATTTATCAACGACAAATTGGCTTACAAAACGCTTGTTCGACTGTCTCGAGTACTTCTCCTCAATCTGGGAACCTTACCAAGTCTGTTTAACAGATGAGAGAGATAAGAAAGAACGAAGAGTGGCGTGTTTCGTCATCGGATCGTTTAGTCGCCGCGAGAGCGATAAAGAGTAGCTCCAGAAACCTCACTGGCAGACACTACAAGACAGGTGTTGTGCATCACAGAGGGGTTTTGCACTCGGAATTCCGAGAGAGTAAGTTCTGGGAAGTACCGAAAACATATTATTTTCCGCGACATACATATCGCGACATCACTCGACGAAAAGAATCAGTGAAATTAGATCTCATACCGATGTTTACCAAGAATCATAATTCTCACACGCCATACGGGAATGGAGCAGGGAAGGGGGGGGGGGAGGGGGGGAGAGACATTGATAGGGGGAGGAGGGGGGAAGAGATAGTGGTAGCAGAAGCACCCTCCGTCACGCACCATACGGCGGCTTACTGGGTATAGATGTGGATTTAGTTTGTATGCAGATGGTGCTGTCGTTAACCGTATAGTAAATCATCAGAACATCAACACTAATTTCGAAATGTTTTGGGCAAGATATACGTATGGCGCAAAAAGTGGCAATTGACCTTGAACAAAAAAAATCAGGTTTTTCACATGGATACTAACAAAAATAAGGTAAAGGTGCGGTACACGATAAATAAAACGTATTTAAAGGTTGTCGATTCAACTGAATGCCTTGGGATTATAATTACGAATAGCTTACTTGGAATCATCATTGTGATGTTGGCAGAATACTTTGGAGTGAAACAAATCTACGAAAGACACTACCTAAACTACTACGCTTGTCCGTCTGCTTCTCGAGTATTGCGACGCGGTATTTGCACCTCGCCAGATACAGATGACTGCGAAAAAGATGAGTTTTGTATTGTTACTGTATAGGGGAGAGGGTGTCATGGACATAACAGCAAATTATGGTAACAATCATTAAAAGACAGGCTTTTTCGTTGCGCGAGATCTTTTCACGAAATTAGAATCACCAACGCTTTATTTAGAAAGGCAAAATATTTTGTTGAGTCTATAATATAATTTAAAAATAGCCTCTCGCTCGTCCTCAGCAATCTTGAATCTGAGGTTTGGAATCTGCTCGCCACTCTTTGTTTCCGCTTTGTGGATGCTGAATTTAAATAGAGATAGCGTTAAATAGGTTGATCCTCCTGGGCGAATGATTCCTTGAGCGTGAAATTTAAAGCTTCAGCTTTGCTTTTGTTGTCTTCTGTTGCCGCACTAGATTGGTCAACGGCACCAACGCTTCCAACCCGCTGAGCGATTATACGTAGCACCAGAATTTTCTCGGGTTCTCAGAAAGATATGACGCTGGAAGTTGTTATATGCTTCGCGCATCGTTATTTTTGCAGACACACGAATTTCTACTAACTTTTGCCTAGCGTCATTTGCGCGCTCTTTTTTGAATTGAGAGTGCAACACTCTCCGCTTTCTCATCTTTTCCTAATTTGGTAATTAAACCACGGTGGGTGTTTTCTATTCTCAATCCACTTATCGGTACATACTTATCCAGAGCGCGATTTACTCGTAAAATCAGTTTAAACTTTGCCTCTATTTCCTCTACGTCAATGGAACTGAATGATGTCCATTCCTTGTCTAAGTTGGATGCTAACAACTACCACTCCTCTCCTTGATGAATTTATTACCTTTAGTAACCGTCGTCGCCGTAATGCATCATGGTGACTGGTCCCTGTACTACACTGACACTGAGGATAAGGTGAGGGAAGATCGGAAAATAAAGCACCATAATTTTATTATCAATAAGTTTAATAGGTGAAAAAAAAATCACAAATGAACTTGTACCTTTTACCTACTTTTTTACATAGTCCCCAACGTTCTCAAATTTCTCCCATAGTGGTACCAGTTTCAATATATCCTGTTCGCAGAAGTCCGTTAGGTTGGAATATAGCCATCTGCTGATTTCACTTCCGCGTCAGTCGCAAAGCGGTGGCCGGTCAGGATTTTCTTCACGGGGCCAAACAAATGAAAGTCCGACGGTGCAAGGTCCGCACTGTACGGTGGATACTGGAGCACCTCTCACCCAATTTTGGCGATTTTCTTATGAACAGCAGCAGCGACATGGGGACGAACATTGTGATGAAGAAGTTTGACACCGTCAGCATTAATGTTGTAGCATTTGTCACGATGGGTCCGACACAACTTAACCAAAGTTTTAACGTAGGCTGCAGCATTTACAATGATCCCGTGTTTAGCGAAGTCCGCCAATAACACACCATGTGTATCCAACAACACTGTCATAAGGACGTTCCTAGCAGAGTGAGTCACTTTGAATATTTTTCGTACTGGGGAACCAGCATGATTCCATTCCATAGAGGCCTGCTTGGTTTCGGGCGTGTTGTGGTACGCCACGTCTCACCGCCAGTGACGATTCGTTTCAGAAAGTCATGTCCTTCTGTGGCGTAACATGTTAAGTGATCCAAGCTTGTCATCATTCGCTGACCCTTGTGATTGTCGGTCAGGTTCTTAGACACCCAGCGAGCACAAACTTAACGAAATTTCAGCATGCCATGAGCAATATCGTACACTGCACCATAGGAAATGATAACTAATGCGATAAGGTTGGCAGTTGCACACGATGGTCGTCCAATGGCTCCGACATTCTGTGGGTTCGCGGCTGTCACAGGACACCTTGAGCGTGGAGAATCACTAAGGTTCACACGGCCCTCTTGGAAGAATGCACACCACCTGAAGACACTGCTAGTGGCCCATACAGTCATCCCCATCCGTACATGATACGCATGTCCTTATGCCTTTTGGCGCACAAATATGGAATTACAGTTTGATGCTCTTCACAAGTTAACGACAATAACATTCGCGCCATGTTTGTTTCGTAGTTCAGGCTTCTCTAGCTAGATCTGCACATGAAAACAAAATACCCTCTGTAACTTCAAACTATACCGTCATGAAATTTCTACATTCCAGTTACAGTAACAGGGATGAAAACAATTATTGTGTGTTACTTTCCGATATAACTTCACAGCTACAAGGTCTAAAATGTTTCACTGCGTGTTTCCTGTCGAACAATCTGCTCAAGACAGTTTTCGGAAAATGTGTTTAAAACTATTTCACAAGACTGTCTGTCCGTAACCACCTGGAATCAATCCATAAACCAATGAATCGATAAACGTCCCACTCTATACATGGCAGGTTGAAGTCGCCTCCGACTAATCTGGCATGATATGGGTATTTACGCGCTATTGAGCATAGACTTCCTTTGAATTATTTTGGAACTATCACGGCGGAATCAAATGGCCATTAAAAACATCCGAGGTCTGTTACTCGCGTCTAAATAACTTCGCAGATAAACTCTATTTTGACCTTGATAGACACAACATTTTTCTCGATTGCAATGAACACTCCCCCTCCTATGACTCTAACCTGTCTATTCGATATACGTTCCACGCCTCGCTTAATATTTCAGAGCCTTTACTTCAGGTTTTACACATATCTCGGTACCGTGAATAATTTGACAGTCGAAAGTATCTTTACTTTGTACGCGGTCTGATTTCACTCTCTGTACATCAACCTGCGAGCGTTCATCAGAGGACTTCGAACTAACATCCTGCCTAAAATGACGTATTCTCTCTTTATTCAAGTATCGTTCTAATAGTATCTCAATCGGCTCCGTATGCCATCTTGAAACTACACGGTCCGTCACATTAATGTGACCGCGTGTCAAAAGCCTGAATAGCCATCTTTTGCAGCGCGGACCACTGCGAGAAATACAAGAAGAGGGTCAATGAGGTACTAGGAGGTCGCCGGCTGCACTGGGTTTCTTGGTTGAGATTCCGTGGCACGAACAACCCGATCGAGGTGGTGCCACAGATTCTCGATTGGGTTTAAATCCGGGGAGTTTGGTGGCCAGAGCAATATGGTAAACTCATCCTTGTGCTCTTTGAACCACACACGTCACGTGTCCTGCTGGCACATGCGATGGTGCTATGGAAAACAGACTACATGTAAGGGTGGACATGATCCTCAAGGATAGATGCATACTTGTGCTGATCTATTGTACTTTTCAGAATGACGAGATAACCCAGGGAGTGCTCTTTGGCCTGAAGTCTTCTGACGATTGTTGCAGGGTGCTTGCTTCCAGAAGTTTCGCGCCGTATGCGTCAACAGCCATCAGTTCGATGGAGCATAAAAAGTGATTCATCTGAAAAGGCCACCTCAGTGGACGTCCATTTGCGTAACTGGTGTGCAAATTTCATCCTTAGTCCCCCATGAATAACAGTCAGCATGGGTGCACGTACCAGGCGCCTGATATGGAGGTTCAAAAATGGTTCAAATGGCTCTGAGTACTATGCGACTTAACATCTGAGGTCATCAGTCGCCTAGATCTTAGAACTAATTAAACCTAACTAACCTAAGGACATCACACACATCCATGCCCGAGGAAGCATTCGAACCTGCGACCGTAGCGTGATATGGAGGCCCATACACAACAACGTTCGCTGAACGATCGTTGAGTAGCCCTCTGGTTAATCTGGGCGTCTATTCGCCCGTACACGTCTCCGCAGCAGTCCTTCACTTCCGTCATCTATGGCCCATGGTGCATCCCAGTTGCCTCTGCGCCGATTTTGGTTAGCGCCATTTTTCTATGCCTGATATACTCTAACCAAGGCGGCTCACCAACAATTTACATATTTAGCCATTTCGGAAACGCTTCCATCCTTGGCCGTTTCGGACGTCGAATAAACCGCTCCATTTCCGTATTACGACAACTACTGCATTGTTTTCCGCGTCATCCCGACACACATCATACACCCTCTCTGCTAGCGCCGCCACCAGTCGTCTGTGAGTGGTTACTGCACGTTAGCATCGAACGTAGGCGGTGGTTCAAAAATGGTTCAAATGGCTCTGAGCACTATGGGACTCAACATCTTAGGTCATAAGTCCCCAAGAACTTAGAACTACTTAAACCTAACTAACCTAAGGACATCACACACACCCATGCCCGAGGCAGGATTCGAACCTGCGACCGCAGCAGTCCCGCGTGTAGGCGGTGGTCTCATTAATGTGACTGGACCGCATATAATCTGTAGCTTAGAGCCTCATCGTCTAACAGAATATTACATGGTACGACAATAGCATTTTAGCTGGAAACGTCTGATACGACGATAGATTAACGCTGTAATAGAGCAATGACAGAAGTACTAGCACGACAGGACACCTTCGGAAGTGTTATAAAGTACAGAGCGCCAACAAGCAAAGCCATACCGTGGCGATCCTCGACCCTGTAGAAATGTCAGAGTTGCCAGTCACCCGTAAAAATATCTTTCTGTGGATTATATTTTGCAAATTTTATGATTTTCTGAGTATGTCTAACAAAAACAGTATTAGTCCCATCGACCCTAGATCTTTCCGAGGCAAGGTGGCTCGCCTGCCTCAGTGACACGGGTAGCCATATTGCAGGTACAGCCACATCGAAGGGGTATTTGTGAAGAGACCCGACTACTCTGTGGTTTCTTAAGAGGGACAACAACCTTTTCAGATGTTGCAGGGACAACAGTTTGTAACATTAGCAAACATAGGTTTGCTGTGCTGCAACTGCGAACGGTTCAATACAAGGGGAAAATACAGCGTGTTTTTTCCCCGGGCGTATACAGCTCTGCCGTTGGCTGAAAGATGATAGTATCCTCTAAGGTAAAATATCCCGTCGGTAAAATAGTCCCCGATAGGGGTCTGCTGGCAGTTACTATTCACGAGGATGTCGTAATCGATTGCAGTTACAAGAGTCAAAAGACATGAAAGGGAAGCAGTGTTGGGAAGAGAGTAGACAGGGGTATAGCCTATATCCGACGTTATTCAATCTGTGTATTGGATAAGCTGTGAAGGAAACGAGCCGGTCGATGTGGCCGAGCGGTTCTAGGCGCTTCAGTCTGAACCGCGCGACCGCTACGGTCGCAGGTTCGAATCCCGCCTCGGATATGGATGTGTGTGATGTCCTTAGGTTAGTTATGTTTAAGTAGTTCTAAGTTCTAGAGGACTGATGACCTCAGATGTTAAGTCCCATAGTGCTCAGAGCCATTTATTTGAAGGAAACGAAAGATAAATTTGGTAAGGCAATACATTTCAAGGAGAAGAAATGAAAACTTTGCGGTTTGCCGATGACATTATAACTCTGTCAGAGATGACTAAGGACTTGAAGTTGAACGGAATGGATATACTATCTTGAAAAGAGCTTGTAAAATGAACATCAATGAAATTGGAACAAGAGCAGTGTAGTGTAGTCGAAGTAAATCAGGCAATTCTGAGAAAATTAGACTGGGAAACTAGACATTAAAAATAGTAGACGAGTTTTATTTGGAGAGAAGAATAACTAATGATTGTGAAAGTAGGGAATGTATCAAATGTAGACTAGCAATAGCAAGAAAAGCAATTCAGAAAAAGGGAATTTGTTTATATCAAATATAAATTTAAGGGTCAGGAAGTCCTTCGAGAAGGTTTTTGTCTGGGGTGTAGTCTTGTATGGAACTCAAACGTGGAGGATAGGCAGCTCAGACAAGAAGACTTGAAACTGTTGTCAGAGAAGAATGCTGGAGATTAGATGAGCAGGTGGAATAACAAAAGAGGAGGTGCTGAATTGAGTTGGGGGAAAAAGCAATTAGCCGGCCGAAGTGGCCGAGCGGTTAAAGGCGCTACAGTCTGGAACCGCACGACCGCTACGGTCGCAGGTTCGAATCCTGTCTCGGGCATGGATGTGTGTGATGTCCTTAGGTTAGTTAGGTTTAAATAGTTCTAAGTTCTAGGGGACTTATGACCACAGCAGTTGAGTCCCATAGTGCTCAGAGCCAGCCAAAAAGCAATTTATGGGACAACTTGAGTAAAATAGAACGCGTGCCAGGGCGTCAAGGAATTTGTCAAGCTAGTGATGAAAGTGCGGAGGGCAAAAATAGCACAGGGTGACCAGACAATATAGCAAACAGATTAAAATGGACGTATATTGCTGTTGTTATGAAGAGATTAGGAGGCCTGCACAGGATAGACTAGCTTGGAGAGCTGCATAAAAGTAGCCTTCGGACTGAATACTGCAACAACATCATTACTTAGAAGAGCTACATGGTTGAAAAATATTGCACACAATAAATTAAATGCGGTACAGATTATTGCGCTAAATAAATTACAAACTGCCAAGCTATCTAAAACAACTGAGAGTAAAACAGAATGTATATACACTACTGGCCATTAAAATTGCTACACCAAGAAGAAATGCAGGTTGTAAACGGGTATTCATTGGACAAATACATTATACTAGAACTGACATGTGATTACATTTTCACGCAGTTTGGGTGCATAGATCCTGAGACATCAGTACCCGGAACAACCACCTCTGGCCGTAATAACGGCCTTGATAAGCCTGGGCATTGAGTCAGAGCTTGGATGGCGTGTACAGGTACAGCTGCCCATGCAGCTTCAACACGATACCACAGTTCATCAAGAGTAGTGACTGGTGTATTGTGACGAACCAGTTGCTCGGCCACCATTGACCAGACGTTTTCAGTTGGTGAGAGATCTGGAGAATGTGCTGGCCAGGGCAGCAGTCGAACATTTTCTGTATCCAGAAAGGCGCGTACAGGACCTGTAACATGCGGTCGTGCATTATCCTGCTGAAATGTAGGGTTTCACAGGGATCGAATGAAGGGAAGAGCCACGGTTCGTTAAACATCTGAAATGTAACGTCCTCTGTTCAAAGTGCCGTCAGTGCGAACAAGAGGTGACCGAGACGTGTAACCAATGGTATCCCATACCATCACGCCGGGTGATGCGCCAGTATGGCGATGACGAATACACGCTTCCAATGTGCGTTCACCGCGATGTTGCCAAACACGGATGCGACCATCATGATGCTGTAAACAGAACCTGGATTCATCCGAAAAAATGACGTTTTGCCATGCGTGCACCCAGGTTCGTCGTTGAGTACACCACCGCAGGCGCTCCTGTCTGTGATGCAGCGTCAAGGGTAACCGCAGCCATGTTATCCGAACTGATGGTCCATGCTGCTGCAAACATCGTCGAACTATTCGTGCAGATGGTTGTTGTCTTGCAAACGTCCCCATCTGTTGGCTCAGGGATCGAGACGTGGCTGCATGATCCGTTACAGCCATGCGGATAAGATGCCTGTCATCTCGGCTTCTAGTTATACGAGACCGTTGAGATCCAGCATGGCGTTTCGTATTACCCTCCTAAACTCACCGATTCCATATTCTGCTAACAGTCATTGGATCTCGACCAACGCGAGCAGCAATGTCGCGATACGATAAACCGCAATCGCGATAGGCTACAATCCGACCTTTATCAAAGTAGGAAACGTAAACATTTCTTCTCCTTACACGAGGCATCACAACAACGTTTCACCAGGCAACGCCGGTCAACTGCTGTTTGTGTATGAGAAATCGGTTGGAAACTTCCCTCCTGTCAGCAGGTTGTAGGTGTCACCACCGGCGCCAATCTTGTGTGAATGCTCTGAAAAGCTAATCATTTGCATATCACAGCATTTTCTTCCTGTCGGTTAAATTTCGCGTCTGTAGCACGTCATCTTCGTGGTTAGCAATTTTAATGGCCAGTAGTGTATTACTGTTTATGGCAGATACTGTACATTGGTTTTAGTATGATGTGCAATGAAGAACAGACTTTATTTGCTCCTCACAAATTATCAGTAGTGGATAAATAATTAATCAGAAATGAAAGATAGAGGGCTACAAAGAAGAGTAGAGAAATAAGCCTTTATCTGAAACTATGATAATATTATAATCTTAATTTGCATAAATATTCTCATAGCTATTTCGATGTTTAACCCGTAGTCTGAAACAAAAACCATCAGATTACCCATATCGGAAGCCACTTCGATGCTCTTCAATAGTCCTTGCAGATGAAACTTGAAAGCAGCTGTTTCCGTAACTGGCTCCACTGCCATTGCTTTATTTGGCACGAGACTGAGTTGCACATTTTCAGTATAAGATCCAGAGCTTTCATTTGAGGCATTTACTAACAGGAAATGAAAGTCAGATGAAAGTGTGTGATACATGTGAGATTTATTGCATCAATACTTGGAAGCAGTCTAGCTCAGCCATGCTCGAGTCCACAGTCGGCAGAAATCTGCAAAAATCGGTAGTTTTTGCTCAAATAGCATGTCTGTTTCAGCACCCGCTCGGCGACATTTCTGATCTCACAACACCGTAGTGAATGAGCACCTTTACATCCAGAGTTAATGATGGACAAGTTGTGGTGATGGCAGCGCTGCGAACCAAGCGCACTGTTGCCACATAAACCATGTTGACGACTTACGTCTGTTCGGTAGTAGTCGTTAGCTTATGACGCTAACAGTAATAATTTCGTGTGGCTCAATGGCTGTTTGCGAGTCTTTCAATTGGACGCCACTTCGCTGACTCGCGTGCCCCTAACCTACGCCAGCTGTCGGGGAAATGGGAGCTAAGGTTAACGTGTAACGATCCGAACCATGTGTCACTCCTGGCGACTTGTTACGACGTTGAGAGGAGAATGCCAGATTAAAGGGAGACGGAAAAATAATACCAGGTCTGATTGTCATTCAATCCCGTGGCCTCTCGCTTTTCAGGGACGCGAATTTATTTTTGTCGTTCTTATGTAGTTATTTCTTCGTAAATTTTGTTAAGAAGTCTGTATGGATATTGCACAACACCTCTTTTATTCTGTCGATGAAAGCTTCACTCAGATTTTCTTGGTTTTTTGTTCTTGTTTACGGACGGTGACCCATCCCCTGACTTCAGCTACTGTGCCCTAGACCACAGTGCCAGACTTCATGATGCTGGGACAACAGCGTATTTTTATCATCACAGTCCAAAGGAGAGGCTTCTTCTCAATGGTAGAAGGTAGGAGGAGAATTTACTTAGTTCTTCCAAATGATTGTTAAAACGTCTTTCTCTTCTTATTTTCTGTCGGTCTTTGAGTCTTCCTCCCTCTCTTCTCCTTTTGTGCGTCCGCAGTTGGATGAGGCCTATCTCACCACCTCTTCGGTGTGGACCAGTGTGGTGTGCGTACTGTAAGACCTTCGGTACACACACCATCAGATTATTTGACTTGTCGCTCTAGCGAAGTAGGCGAGTGTCAGCAATATGTCTCGTGGTCTTATCGTGGCGTGTTTATCTTCTGCCGTTAGGTCAGACGATAGAAATGCCACTTGCACGCTTAGAGTAGCAGATTGACGGTGACCAACTTTAAACAGAACTTGATTAATTTTCACACACATTTATTAAAATAATAATAAGCATAAACATTACTTAACTTGATTCTGGATGCTGTTTACAACTGACAATCTGAAGTTCCTTTGGTCTTGGTGCGTTAATCTTATTCTCACATATCTCTGATACTTGACAAAGTGTCTATTCATTTATCTTCATGGCTATGTACAGTAATATGGTAATCTTATTAGGCGCAGACTGAACTTGACTATAGACTGGTACAGACTAATGCAGACTGGTACAGACTGGTGCAGACAAATGCAGACTAATACAGACTAATGCAGACTAATGCTGACACTCGCCTACTTCGCTAGAGCGACAAGTCAAATAATCTGATGGTGTGTGTACCGAAGGTCTTACAGTATGCACCCCACATTTATACGTACACAACAACCAGTCAATAAGTTATACAGGGTGGAGCAGAGGAAATGCATGTTTTTCACTATTGAATGACTGGGACACAGTTTGAGAAAAATAATAAAAACAAGCATTACGTGATAGATTTTTTAATGCAGTTTTGAAATATGCATACCTCAATTAGGTTCGAAAAATAATGTCTTGGAGATGACGTCCTTCTTGCTGGATACAAATTTGGAACCTCTCCCGAAAGTTACGCATGGCTCTCTCCAACATTTCATTCGTCAAGGATTCAATTTCCTGACGAATGGAATTCCTCAGGTCATCGATTGTGCGAGGCTTGTTCATGTAGACTTTTGATTTTAAATATCCACACAAAAAGAAGTCGCATATCGACAAATCGGGTGAGAAGGGGGCCAGTACACATCACCATATCTCGAAATAACATGCCTGGGAACATTTGCCGAACCACTTCCATGGATGCTCTCGCCATGTGAGCTGTGGCACCGTCCTGCTGAAACCACATTTCTCTCATGTTCACTTGACACCTTTAAAGCTCTGGACGAAGAAAGTTGTTTAACATTTTAACTTAGTGCGCTGATGGCACAGTAAATGCAGTTCCTTCCTCTTCAAAAATATAAGGTCCAACAATCCCCATCTTTGAAATGCAGCATCACACTGTTAGTTTTAAACTGTGGAGAGGTCTTTGGTGTAATTCATGTGGGTTCTCCGGCGACCAATACCCACAATTTTGAACATTGATGTAACAGTCTACATGAAATTGTCCATCATCACTCATGAAGATTGTAGCATTTGCATCTTCCATAAAAATTTCGTCCATTACGCGACAAAACTCTCTGCGCTGCACAAAATCCCCTTCACTAAGTTGCTGGACGATCATTATCTTGTACAGGTCAAACTTAAGATGCGGTGAAGCGAACGACGTGACATACCCAGCGCTACAGCCTGTCGTCTAGCAGATCATTTCAGACTAGCAAGAACTGCCGTCCTCACTCGGTCTTCATTTTCCGGAGTGCGAACTGGACGGGGAAGACCAGGTGGTTTCTTTTTCATCACAGATCCATTACTTCTAAACGCTGCAACCCATCGGAGTACAGTGTTTCGATCAGGCAATGCACCTCGACGTCCAATTCTAAAATTTTGACGGAAAAGACTTTGCACTGTGACTACGGAATCATTGTTTCTAAAGTACTTCTCGACAACGAACACACGATGCTCTATGCTCCAACGCTCCATAGCGATTGAAACTGCATTGTATGGGCAGTCTGTCAACTTTCATTCAAGGTCAATACCGCCTCTCGCCGCCGCGTACTAGCGGTTCAAAAAACATGCGTTTCCTCTGCTCCACCGTGCATATATTTGAGGTGATCAAAAAGGTGATATTCGAAGGCCATTAAGTCCAGAATGAGTATGCCAATCAGACAAAATCGCCCTGAGCGTTGAGCCAATCATACCACCGACGCGCCATGTTAAAGATACTCGTTTGCTATAACATCGTGTCCAGATTGAAGGGAAAAAGTCTGTAACAGCCTGCTACACGTCCTCGTCCGACTGGAATCGTCGACCACTCAAGGCATTTTTTAAAGGACAAAGGGCGTTATAATCGCATGGCTAGAGATCAGGACTATAGGATCGGATGCTCGAGTGTCTCCCACTTGAGTTGGCGTTAAGGGTACAAGCGTTATCAAGAACTTGGCGCACCATACCATAACGGTGGTTTTCGACAGGCATGCTGGCCCATACACATTCGTCATTACCTGATTGATGTCTATCGCTGTTTGTCCTCCGGCAGCCAAGAAAAGAATAACAGAACGTTAGTCCTGTTTGAACACCGGCGCCGTAGTTCACATTTCCTTTCTTACGGCACGTGCGTCGGAAAGACACAAGTGTCACACATAAGGTGCGTTCCCACCTTTGCGCCTTGCGCCTAGTCGCCGTGCGACTGTGCTTGCCTCACACGCAAGTAGAAGCGGGCGTGTAGGTTGTACCAGGTGATCAAAAAGTCAGTATAAATTTGAAAACTGAATAAATCACGGAATAATGTAGATAGAGAGGTACAAATTGACACACATGCTTGGAATGACATGGGGTTTTATTAGAACCAAAAAAATACAAAAATTCAAAAAATGTCCGACAGATGGCGCTTCATCTGATCAGAATAGCAATAATTAGCATAACA
The DNA here is from genome assembly GCF_023864275.1 of Schistocerca cancellata. NCBI lineage: Eukaryota > Metazoa > Arthropoda > Insecta > Orthoptera > Acrididae > Schistocerca > Schistocerca cancellata. The sequence continues at coordinate 211,941,934 of NC_064631.1, forward strand.
AAGTAAGACAAGGCAAAGATGATGTTCTTTATAGGAAATGCTCAATATGTCCACCATCATTCCTCAACAATAGCTGTAGTCGAGGAATAATGTTGTGAACAGCACTGTAAAGAATGACCGGAGTTATGGTGAGGCATTGGCGTCGGATGTTGTCTTTCAGCATCCCTAGAGATATCGGTCGATCACGATACACTTGCGACTTCAGGTAACCCCAAAGCCAATAATCGCACGGACTGAGGTCTGGGGACCTGGAAGGCCAAGCATGACGAAAGTGGCGGCTGAGCACACGATCGTCACCAAACGACGCTCGCAAGAGATCTTTCACGCGTCTAGCAATATGGGGTAGTTCTAATAAAACTCCATGTCATTCCAAGCATGTGTGTCAATTTTTACCTCTGTTTCTACATTATTCCGTGGTTTATTAAGTGTTCAAATTTATACTGACTTTTTGATCACCCAATATATCAACACCTGCGTGCGAGTGATTCCATTCACACCTGTGTACGTACTGGGCACCTCTACTTCCGTGTGGGGCAAGCTGCAGCCGCACGGCATCTAGCCGCAAGGTTAATCCGTTGCCTATATGTCGGTGCTTATATACTCGCACTGGAGTCGCACTACGTTGCATATACGCTGGAGCAACGTCCTCAAACGGAACCTTTTTGATCGACTCTTATGAATCAGAAAACAGTCTGCATAAATATAGGTTTAATGCCCTTTGTTCGTTGAATTTCCGTAGTCGTCTATGTGTTCTGCACAGCAAACGGATTAATGTAGATGGGACATGTGTATAATTAGAACTCTGCGGCAAACTGTCAAGGGCGATGCGTCACAGAGAAGCAAAACGCGGCAAGTGAGAGAGAGAGAGAGAGAGAGAGAGAGGGTGAGTGAGTGAGAGAGAGAGAGAGAACAAGAAGAAGAAAGTTTTCACCAAATGGAGACGGCAGCAGACTCTGTTGCGAGGGCGGAGGGAAGTGGGATGATATAAAGAGGGCGCGTGCGCGTGGCAGGCCTCACAATAAGGTCCCTCCTCCCCTCTCTCCGCCCTCGCCCACGCTACGCCCGCGTCAGCCGCGAGGACGCGCCGGTGGCGGGCACTTAATATTATTACGGGGGAGTCGCTGCTCGCGGAGTCTTTGACGCGGAGGCGGGCCAATTACGGCGCGACTCGGGGGGCCGCCTGGCGCTGATTGGCCCCCGGATCGCTAACGAGCCGCTCCACCGCTGATGACGGCGCCGCCGCCGCCGGCCGCCCTAATTGAAAAATCTTGACGGTAATCCGAGTCTAAGCGCCGTAACTAAGGACATGACGGTTAATTACGCGGTGGGCTATTTTGTTATCCGATTCGCCTTCTCTCTCTCTCTCTCCCGCAGCGTCACATGTTTTACTATTGTTATCGTCCCCAGGCGCGGTGTCAGCTGTTGGTAGCGCTGTAGAATAAGGAACGAAGCACTGCCGACTACTGTGGTTCTCTCTCTCCCATCCACCCCTCTCCGCCCCCTACCTCACGGCCTTCCACCACCACCAGACCTCGCCTGTTGACAAACTCCGCACCGCTCTCAAACGTCAACCTGGTAATGAATTAGGCTTTGGAGCACCCCTCAAACAATTTCCTGCGATTATTAGCTCATTGCAGGTGCGGCTGACAGCTCCACCGCCGTCCCGGCCGCCGCCCGCCAAGATAAACAAGGGCGTCGATCGGCGGCAATCACGACGCCACAATCAAAGCTGTTAGCCGGCTGTGCCCGGGCCGCGCCGGGCCAAACTCCTTGCCTCGCTGTTGCCAAGTTTGGCTGCGCTGGCAAGTCACAGCGCCTACGGTGGGAAACCCCGCAGTGTTTCCCTTTAGCGCCCCGTAATTAACAGATTCCACCGGCTTCCTTAGCGAATATGCGGGTGAACGCACTTGCAAAGTTGCTGGGTCCTTTGTCATCGTTTCGTGCCAAATCTGTTTATTTCGATGTACATTAAGCGCACCGTGATCGACTGCCTGGTCTAATGGTTGAGGGGACAACAGCGCAGATTCCTGCGAAAAAGTAAATTTCAAAAAATGGTTCAAATGGCTCTGGGAACTATGGGACTTAACATCTGAGGTCATCAATCCCTTAGAACTTAAAACTACTTAAACCTAACTAACCTAAGGACATCACACACATCCATGCCCGAGGCAGGATTCGAACCTGCGACAGTAGCGGTCGCGCGGTTCCAGACTGAAGCGCCTAGAACCGCTCGGCCACACCGGCCGGCTAAATTTAAAACCTCGTGGCCAGTTGCATAACTAGAGTATGACCAAAGAGACGGACCACACTGCAGTGTCAGTGAAGGAAATTGAACAACCGATCATCATCTTTTAATCACCATCTTTTATGTCGTCAAAACATGTGGGCGTGCTGTAGCATAATAGTAGAATAAGCTAAGTAACTACAGAACTACATCCAACTTCAATTAGTAGACCCAGCGACGAAATTAACACATATTATAACGGACAAACACTTCCCATACATCGCCATCCAGTAATAACAGTAACACACACATACACACACACACAAACACACACATACACATAGGGTCAATCGAAATACGTGCACTTCGACGCCACAGAGAGATCTCTTGTGTACTAACAGTATAAAAATATCTCTAATAAAATTTCGTCCCATGCTAGTTTTATATAGAAAGTGGATGTCACAGAAAGGCAATTTGGCAACACTCCAATCACATGTATGACAAGTGTCTCCAATCAGAACGTAAAAAGACTGTATTTGTGCGATATTTATTGTTCAAGAAACAGTCTATATGACAGTAGTATTCGGTAGAACAAAGTTAGAAATTAAAAGAATTAGATCTACGTCTGAAATGGAACTCAAGTATTCTAACGCGAAATTTTACACATTCTACCAACTGGGCACCTCAGCTATACGCTACTGAATACTGAAAACACTTGTCACAGATGTGTTTATAGTACCGTCAAATTACGTTTCTTTGTAGTCTATTCTCTACTGAAAGCATGAATGATTTTTGTACAGAGGGTGGAGGGTGGGAGTGGGGGATGGGGGCTAAAATGTTTGAGTTACTGTCAACATCTAGGCTGCTATGCACAACAGGCATTTTATGTCAGTAGTATTAAAAAGTATTCCACAGGGTATATGCATGGATGGGCACAGCTGAGCAACCAGAGACAGGAGGAAGAGATGGATAGTGAGAGGGTGAGAGGGGATGGATTGATAGGTAGGAGGAGAGAGAGAGAGAGAGAGAGAGAGAGACAGAGATGATAAAGTGGAAAAATTTGGAAATTTGTGGTAAGATCTTATGGAACCAAACTACTTAGGCCATCGCTCCCTAAGCCTACACACTACTTAATGTAACTGAAACTAACTTACGCTATAGACAACACACACACCCATGCCCAAGGGTGGACTCGAATCTCCGACGGGGGCAGCTGCATGGACAGTGAAAAGGCGCCTCAGACTGCGTGGCTACCCTGTGCGGCTACAGAAGTGGACAAACAGAGAGTGGGGAGGACGAGATGGAAGGATGAGATAGACAGAGGGAGGGGTAGATAAAATGGATAGAGAGAGGGGGAGGAGTAGATACACAGAGAAGGGGGGGGGAGTAACTGATGAGTATGAGGTATTTGGAGGATGGAGAGGGGTCATTAATCTGTCAAAATAGTAATAAAATAATATCAATCAATAACATAAAAATATTTTACCCACCTAGGCAAGTGAACAAGGATATGGACAAAGAGGGGGGGGGGAGGAAGAGATAGAGAGGGGGTGAGGAGGAGAGGGATAAAGAGATGGGAGAGGAGGAGAGGGACTGGGATAGGTAGGTTGGAGGAGATGGACAGGGAAGGTAGAGAGGGAGACATGGATAGAGAAGGGGTTAGGAGAAAGATGGATAGTGAGAAGCAGGAATAGGAAGTGATCAAAGAAAGGGGGAAAGAGGAGATGGACAGAGGAGTGGAATAGGAGATGGACAGAAAGAGAAGATGGTCAGAGAGAGGGGGAGAAGGGTACGACACAGATAAGGAAGAGGAGGAAATGGACAGAGAGAGAGAGTGGGGAGTAGGAGATACACAGAAAGAAGGGAAAGGAGAAGATTGACAGTAAGAGGGGGGAAGAGGATATGGACAGCATAGAAAGGAGTAGATGGAGAATGACAGAGAGGGGGGTAGAGGTGATCGACTGATAGAGAAGGAAAAATAGGAATGGTCAGACAGACAGAGGTGGAGGAGCAGATGGACAGTTAGTGAGAGGGGTGAGGAGAAGATGGACAGACCGAGAGATGGGGGACGAGAAAACGGACAGAGAGATGGTGAAGGAGGAGATGGACAGAGGGGAAAATGATATAGACGGAGAGGGGGCAAATTGTAGGACCTCAGTGTTAAAGCATAAAAGTAGGAAAAATCACTCTGACGGTATTGAGAAGGAAGCAAATAAGCTACCCATTACTAATTGATGATTTCACAGTTTATTCCGAAAATTTGTCAGCATAATATCACTAGAAGAGGTAGCTAGCAGAATAGGTCTTAAAATCTTAGAAAACTAAAAGTATAAAAACATAAAACCTATTTAAATTGTTAGTAAAAGATGTTGATAAAACAGCAATGAGAAAGAAACTCAAAGATCTGTGAGTAAAGATTCAGGAGAATCATTCAGAAAAAAGTTAAAAATGTAACAGAAGTAGTAACATACATATAACAGTGAGATATTACGGATTCCTTGAGAATATCTGTAATGGAAAGTCTTTAACTAAAATCCTTAGTATAAAACGCTACAACACAGTAATGAATGACAGAAGGAGCATGTGGATTAAGTAAGAACGTCTACAAAAGTGTGTGACACGATCGTCACACATTGCTGAGTGATATTTAATATTTTTTACTCATTTCTTGGCTATTTTTGAAGAGGGTAAAAAGCTGGCTAACTCAGGAGGAAAATTAACTTCTTATGAAACACACGAAACCCGGGTGTTCGCCGCAGGGTGTGCCTTGAGCACTGGTCTGTCACAGAGGCGAATCTATCACTCATCCCCTACTACTAACAAGGGAACCTCCCCATCGCACCCCCCTCAGATTTAGTTATAAGTTGTCACAGTGGATAGGCCTTGAAAAACTGAACACAGATGAATCGAGAAAACAGGAAGAAGTTGAGTGGAACTATGAAAAAAATAAGCAAAATATACAAACTGAGTAGTCCATGCACAAGACAGGCAACATCAAGAAAAATCTGAGCTGAGGAGCGCCGTGGTCCCGTGGTTAGCGTGAGCAGCTGCGGAACCAGAGGTCTTCGGTTCAAGTATTCCCTCGAGTGGAAAGTTTTACTTTCTTTATTTTCGCAAAGTTATGATCTGTCCGTTCGTTCATTGACGTCTCTGTTCACTGTAATAAGTTTGTGTTTTGCGACCGCACCGCAAAACCGTGTGATTAGTAGACGAAAGGACGTGCCTCTCCAATGGGAACCGAAAATATTTGATCAGAAGGTCATATGTAAACCGATTCCTTCACAGGAAAACACGTCTGATATATTCTATATGACACTGGTGACGGCATGTGCGTCACATGACAGGAATATGTTGTCGACCCACCTAACTTGTACACTTGACGAATGGGTAAAAAGATTGTTCTACCTTGCCCGATTTAGGTTTTCTTGCGGATGTGATTAATCACTCCCAAAAAAGTGATGAAAACATAAGAGTTTGTCACATAAACTGAAAATAAAAAATTAAACTTTTCACTCGAGGGAAGACTTGAACCAAGGAGCTCTCCTTCCGCAGCTCCTCACGCTAACCACGTGACCACGGCGCTACTCAGCCCATGCTCTCCTTAATGTTGCTTATCTGGGCATGGACTACTCAGTTTGTACATTTTGCTTATTTTTTTCATAGTTCCACACAACTTCTTCCTGTTTTCTCGATTAATGTGTGTTCAGTTTTTCAAGGCATATCCACTGTGCCAACTTATAACTAAATCTGAGGGGGGTGCGATGGGGCGGTTCCCTTGTAGTGCAGTACTTCGCCAGTAGATGAATGCTGGCGAAACGGAACAATACTGAGCGAAAATCAGCGATGCGTGGACATGTCTCATAAGTTTTTCTTGCGAGTGGTACCATTGTGTCTTAGAAAGAGAAACGTAATTGTCTTACAAGCCATCAGACGTTAAAAACACTATCGCAAATACTATGTCACTGTCACAATTGGTATTGGTTCTACTGGCGCACACAAGTATTATTATTATTTATTATTATTATTATTCTGGATTTACAATGTGAGTACATTTTTCCAGCACCTATTCTAGATTTCAGTAAGTCACTAATTATTGTTCTCCACTCTTCTCTATTTGTCCATAAATCTTCAGGAATGTTGTTCTTCCTCATTGCTGACTGAACTCCCTGTTTCCATGTATCAGGTGGTCGTCCCCTTTTTCTTCTTCCAATTGGTACCCAGTCGATTATGCATTTTGGTAGCCTTTCCTGTTCCATTCGTCTGATGTGTCCATACCATTTAAGTTGTTTGTGCTCGATGAAATCAATAATTGAATTTTTACATTTCATCTTGTCTCTGATTACTTCATTTCTTATTCTTTCTCGTCTTGATATTCTTGCTGAACGTCTCCAGAAATCCATTTCTGTGGCTAATAATTTTGATTTCAGTTGCCATTTTGTTGTCCACACTTCTGAACCATATGTAATAATGCTCCTAACTATTGATTTAAAAATCCTTATTTTGTTATCAGTTGTTATGTGTTTGTCCCAGAGAATTCCATTCAATAAAGAGATTGTCGTCTTTCCAGAATTTATTCTTGATCTAATTTCTTTGTCCTGTTTCCCATCATTTGTAATTTTCACACCTAAATATTTATATTCCTCAGTAGCTGTTATTGTTCCCATCCCTTCTTCTAATATTAAGTCTCCATTCACTCCACCAATTACCATGTACTTTGTTTTATTCATGTTTACATTTAGACCTGATTTTTTATATTCTTGAATCAATTTTCTGGTCATATACTCTATGTCCTCATAGTCTTGGGCTATAATCAGTTGGTCATCTGCAAATTGTAACGAGTATATTGTTCTATCATTTATTGGTATTCCCATAGCGTGACATTTTTTCTTCCAATTCTGTAAAGTTACTTCTGTATATATTTTATACAATGTAGGTGAGATTCCACATCCTTGACGTAATCCTTTTGTGACTTGGAATCCATGTGATAGATATTTACCAATTTTTATTTTTGAAATAGAATTTTTATATAAATTTTGAATTGCTTTAATTATTCTTGGATTTATTCCTATTGATATTAAAGCTTTCCATAAACTGGATAAAGGCACACTATCATAGGCTTTTTCTATATCTATGAATACTAAATGTATAGGTTGTGCCCGAACCATTTTTTTTTCAATAATTTGTTGTAGGCAAAAGATATGATCAATTGTTGATCTTCCAGCTCTAAAACCTGCTTGTTCTTCAGCCTCCTTTTCTTTGTATTCTTGTTCTAACAAATATTTAATAATTCTTCCATATACTCTACTGAAGGTATTGGTCACTGTTATTCCCCTATAATTTTTACACTCATCTTTCACTCCTTTTTTATGTATCACTGAAATATATCCTACTTTCAAATCATTTGGGACATCTTCCCCATTTAAACATCTTTCGAAAAGTTTTTTAACAATTCCATTAATTTCTTTGTTCCTAATTTTAATAATTCTGCAGGAATACCTCCAATGCCTGTAGCCCTTCCATTCTTTAAAGATTTTATTGCAGTTTTTACTGTCTCTATTTCCAAACGGATGTAATTCTCTGCTTGTAGATCTATCATTTCATTATATTCAGGGTTCCCCAAGTATTCTTCCCTGTTTTCTGTTAATAAACTTTTAAAATATTTTTCCCAAGAGTCATGAGTAATATATTAATATGTGTTGTTTCTTTGGAATTCCTTCTTAAATTTTTTATAGTTTTCCATGCTTCTGTGTTTCTTTTACCACCAATATAGGATTCAATTTTTTGACATGACTGTTCCCAAACTTTGTTTTTTGCTTCTGCAACCTTTTTCCGGATTTTCGCTTGTTGTGCATTAAGCTCTATTTTATCTTGAAGATTTCTGGTATTTAACCATTTTAAATATTTTTCTTTCTTTAATTTCACTTTAATTTCACACAAGTATCCATGTTAAAAACGGTTCAAATGGCTCTGAGCGCTATGGGACTTAACTTCTGAGGTCAACAGTCCCCTAGAACTTAGAACTACTTAAACCTAACTAACCTAAGGACATCACACACATCCGTGCCCGAGGCAGGATTCGAACCTGAGACCGTAGCGGTCGCGCGGTTCCAGACTGTAGCGCCTAGAACCGCTCGCCCACTTCGGCCGGCAACATGGATAGCAGCCGATACCAAATTCTTGCCTGTTAAGGTGCATCCTATAAACCAAGAACGGTAAATTTCTGCAGGGTTCCCTTGTTGTCAATTAAATAAAGCGGAATTTTTGCTGGTCGCTGTGGCAATGACTGGATGTCCTCCTCTCCATGTAGAGTTTTTCAAAAATTCTGGATTAGGTTTAGAGGAGGATAATTTTGGGCACTTGCCTTGAGGAAGCAGTCTGCGGCATTTGAGGCCCAGAGGTTCTCGGCGGGCAGGATTTTGTCGACAGTCTTTATTCGGTGCTGACTGGCGCGTTCTGGCACATATTTGCTGAATTTTTAATAAGTGTCGCATTCTGCATCAGTGCAGTCCACTTTCTGAGCAGCTCATAATTTGTCGGATTTATTATGCAACTAAAGTTCTATTTCCGTTGGTCTTGGACTTGTTTACATTTGCAAGTTGCGCAGATTAGGAAAGCTTGTAGGGTTTCCCAACCAGTCTTTCAAGGAGATTTTATGTGTATAGTGTCTGTCCTTCCGGCCATGTCTCAAAAAACAGACACCATTCATGATCTTGCAGCTTTATATATTTGACGAAAGAAAATTCCATCACCTGCAATCGGGCTCAAATTTTCACATGTCGCCATTGGATTTATTTCACTTCCCGACTGTAGCTAATGCCATATTCATTCTCAGTCATTTTAATACGGTAAGTGTCGATATCTTAAAATAGATAAACAATTTATTAAATTCTGACTTTATTTGAACCTCAGAACCAAAGTATTATCCTACAACTGACCCTAATTAGGCGATCCTCTATATATATATATATATATATATGTATATATAACCGCTGCATTCCTAATCTGTATTTCTCACTGTGACGGTGTTTCTTTGCAAAGCAGATGCGAATCCTTTCGTTTAAATATTAAATATGGGACTATTTTGACCTATGACTATGATTTACGAGTTACGAGCACTGCACCGACCTCTTGCTAGATGTAAAAGCAGGTTAAAGAGAGAAGTAAGTAAAGATACGCAGCACAGCAATAGTTCAAGTTTTTAACTGCTGTCTATACTAAAATACTACAATACAGTATTGAATTTACAGTATATATTAGAGAGCATGTATATCAATGTTGAACTACATTTTAGATAAATTACGAAGAATGTAAAGAAGAGTAATGGGGGATATACTGGGTCCAGTAAAACCTGCACAATAACACAAAGTAAGAAACATTTCAGAAGACCAGATGTGAAGGTTTCGGTTTGTTTGTAACTACAGAGGCTAGACGCACTATGGCGCAGGTTGTATATTACGTGACATTTCGTAGGGTATAATCCCATTTAGGAATATGGAGTATTCTACACATATGATATTACATCGATATCACAGAAAACCGACTCAGACGATATACAATTACAAATATCCTTCGTTTTCTGTTTCTAAGCTCTATGAGAGATCTCAAAATAATTAACGTTTTTAATCCAAAACCGCATAATTAAGCATCGCAGAAGAGCGAAATCATATTGATCTCCAATTTAAATTATATGGATTCTTTCAGACCTAAATTTTTGCTGGCACAAGAATCTCAACTGACCCACGGAGAAGGGAAACCTAGACAAGCAAGACATCTCTATTTTGCAAATTCTATGCAAGTGACTGGAATACCTCCTTCTCTATGACATTATCCTTCTCTTCAAGGTATTTACAGAATTAAGTATGTTATTATGTGCTACAGTAATTAGTTACCAAAATCCAAACGCGAAATAGTATTTTACAATAATGACTACTATGAAATAACAGTGAACTGTGCAATTAATAATTTTCTATTGAAAATTGAAGTTGTTATCTTTATATGATAAGAGTCTTGCTTAATGATGAAAACTATTTTTATAAATTACGATAACGTAACAGCAGATGGATAAACAGGGAGTGCATAAAAGCATTTCCAATACAAGGCTGATATTCGTTATTTCCAATTGAAAGCTTTTAATTTATCTCTAAATGATTTCTGCAAATTTCTTATTGGATTACACATAATAATTAAGTAATAATGTACAGTAACAAGCAAAAATTAAGTAGTATGTTATATGCAGTAATCTGTATCTTCGACATAACTATATGTGAAGTAGGCACATGACGCACAATTTTCCTGAAAAAAGCGTACTTGTGGAATAATGATCAAAAATTTCCTGAAACTTTATTTCCTTATACTGAAGTCGAACAAAAATTTTATTGCAACAGCTATATTTTTCCGTACATTGTTTTGACATCTTACGTAATCTGTTTAATGGTACAAATGAATTAGTTCTCATGACTTGGTGGATAGTTATTTGCTTTGTTAAGATGTAAAGAACTATAAAACAAAGAATGTGTATAAGAATGGCGATAATTTAAGGATCACAAGTCTGCATTCCTGTTATAAATTTTATGTAGCTTCTTGACAAGTATTTCCGTATACAAAACTCAAATACTCATTCAACGCATGGAAGTATTCTTCAAATTTATACTTGAACAGATCAGCATTTAACGACTGACTCGTTGTTTCTCAGCGACTCGAACATCTTGGTGTAACTTTTATTAAAATTTTCAACATTTTCATGGATATCACACACATCTTGACAACAGTTAAAAGTGGTTTCATCCATTTAGCAACAATAGAAGAAATGCATTTGATTTAAAACGTACATGAGTAGAACGACTGATTGATGCTCAGCTTCATCACATCAGTTTCGCAATGATCAATGTGATTAAGAATGGAATACAGGAATATTCGGAAAGTATATCGAAACTTTTAGTATAGATAGATAGACAGATAGAGAAAGAAAGAGAGAGAGAGAGAGATAGAGAGAGAGAGGAAATCAAGAGCATTGCTTTAGAGGACAAATTAGTTTATTGAGTAGAATATGAGCATATGTAAAAAAATGCATCTGTTGTTACCTATCTGATTCCAAATTACTAGTATAGAATTACATGGATGTATGTTAAGACAATAGGAAGAAAAGACGAATGGCAAGGGGTTACTAACGATGTTTTGAAATAAAAATGTTGTAATTCTTGGGAACGCTTTTTAGTTTAAAGAACTGTGTAACATCAACAGCAACAGTTGTCAACACATGCTTGAAAATAAAGGGATGCTTAAAAGCTTGATAAAAAATTGCTTATCAAATGGATTATACTACTTATCCAGATTCTACGCAAGAGATTTCATGGGTTTTTTAAATAACCTGAGTACAACTGTTTATATGGGGTCAAAGTGTCGTCCTACCAAATGGCTACCCAACATAACCCTTTTTTATTTCGTTAACAAAAGTGTAACGCTACATTTACCCGAGTATTTCAAAAAAGTAACAGCAGACTGAAACTTATAAAGGGTGTAATTCAGTTAGAGAAGTTAAAAAACAGTCATAATGACAGTCCTTCTACATTCCGGGTGCATCTTCAGTGAGGAATACAAAGATTTTTGACTTAGTTTCCACTGTAAAATGGCACCCGTCAAAGCGACCTGCAAGGAATCCGACGGCACGATATAAAGTCTGTGACTGTGATGCTGTGGGATCTAATATACCAGTTTCTGAATAATATCAAGAGCTGCCGCTGCAGTATAAAGTATTGGGAAAATGAAGTTTGTTATTTCTTCTAGATCTTGACCAAACTGTATAACAACTGTTAGGTTACCTCCGTAGAGGGCTATGGATTGAGAACCTCGGCAAACGGATAGTACCCCCTGAGACCGGCTATGGCGGTGATTACAGAACATAAAAACATTGCCTTCGGCATCTCCTCTATGGATGGATGAATGGTAATAAAGTCCTCACCATAATACTATCTACTCCAGGAGGAATTTAAAGGAGGAGGATGGTGAGTATACAATGAAAGCATATGAGACGCTGGATGTGTTCCTCAAGACTCATTACCCTCATTGCACTCTCGCACACAACATAGGCCAAGATTCAGTCTCTGAAAGGTACTGCCTTACAGGTAATCAAGAGAGAGCTGGGAATCTACGAGAGAATGAGTTGAGTTTAAAAAAATCCGGTAGGTGGTGGGAATATTTCAACCATTTCGTCACCAGGCCCAACTTTAATGCAACAAGCACGAGAGAGTTCAGTTAGACTCATATGCAGGCTATGTAGGGTTAACCTAGCAGCAGGAATAGTTCCTGATGCTAGTAAAATAGTGGGGTTGTTTCATTCCGAAGTCAGGGAGAACTGGTCATGCGAAGCCCAAGGATATCAGATTGATCACCCTATCATCCATTTCTGTTAAGACGTTAGAAAAATTAGTAAATGTGCACGTTAGGAAAAAAGAGGTCAACTGAGGCTCCTCTGCTTGTAAACCAACACTCGTAACAACCGGGCAAATCATATGAAACAGTACTTCACCAACTTGTTAGTAACGTGGAAAAAGCACTACACTTTCACTCTCTGCATCTTCCTCGATATAGGGGGAGTTTTTAGCAATACGATTTTCGAATCCATGGTTGGAGCTGCAGAAGAGCATGGCATTGAGACAACCATATGTAGGTGGATTAAAATCATTTTGGATGGAAGAAAGGTACAAGCCAACATGATGAATGGAAAAATGGCGATTAACGCCACTAGAGAATGTCCACAAGGAGGGTTTTGCCCCCACTACAGTGGAAACTAGTGGTGAAGGAACTCACTGAAGAGCTAAATACTAGAGGCTACTTTTTCGAAGGATACGTGGACAACTTAGACATAGTAATAAGCATCAAATTTGGTAGTAACGTTAGGACAATGCAACAATGTGTCTTGAATATTGTGCGAAACTGGTGCAGGAAGCAGGATCTGACAGTCAGCCTCAAGGAATCTACATTCCTGGAAATGGAAAAAAGAACACATTGACACCGGTGTGTCAGACCCACCATACTTGCTCCGGACACTGCGAGAGGGCTGTACAAGCAATGATCACACGCACGGCACAGCGGACACACCAGGAACCGCGGTGTTGGCCGTCGAATGGCGCTAGCTGCGCAGCATTTGTGCACCGCCGCCGTCAGTGTCAGCCAGTTTGCCGTGGCATACGGAGCTCCATCGCAGTCTTTAACACTGGTAGCATGCCGCGACAGCGTGGACGTGAACCGTATGTGCAGTTGACGGACTTTGAGCGAGGGCGTATAGTGGGCATGCGGGACGCCGGGTGGACGTACCGCCGAATTGCTCAACACGTGGGGCGTGAGGTCTCCACAGTACATCGATGTTGTCGCCAGTGGTCGGCGGAAGGTGCACGTGCCCGTCGACCTGGGACCGGACCGCAGCGACCCACGGATGCACGCCAAGACCGTAGGATCCTACGCAGTGCCGTAGGGGACCGCACCGCCACTTCCCAGCAAATTAGGGACACTGTTGCTCCTGGGGTATCGGCGAGGACCATTCGCAACCGTCTCCATGAAGCTGGGCTACGGTCCCGCACATCGTTAGGCCGTCTTCCGCTCACGCCCCAACATCGTGCAGCCCGCCTCCAGTGGTGTCGCGACAGGCGTGAATGGAGGGACGAATGTAGACGTGTCGTCTTCAGCGATGAGAGTCGCTTCTGCCTTGGTGCCAATGATGGTCGTATGCGTGTTTGGCGCCGTGCAGGTGAGCGCCACAATCAGAACTGCATACGACCGAGGCACACAGGGCCAACACCCGGCACCATGATGTGGGGAGCGATCTCCTACACTGGCCGTACACCACTGGTGATCGTCTAGGGGACACTGAATAGTGCACGGTACATCCAAACCGTCATCGAACCCATCGTTCTACCGTTCCTAGACCGGCAAGGGAACTTGCTGTTCCAACAGGACAATGCACGTCCGCATGTATCCCGTGCCACCCAACGTGCTCTAGAAGGTGTAAGTCAACTACCCAGGCCAGCAAGATCTCCGGATCTGTCCCCCATTGAGCATGTTTGGGACTGGATGAAGCGTCGTCTCACGCGGTCTGCACGTCCAGCACGAACGCTGGTCCAACTGAGGCGCCAGGTGGAAATGGCATGGCAAGCCGTTCCACAGGACTACATCCAGCATCTCTACGATCGTCTCCATGGGAGAATAGCAGCCTGCATTGCTGCGAAAGGTGGATATACACTGTACTAGTGCCGACATTGTGCATGCTCTGTTGCCTGTGTCTATGTGCCTGTGGTTCTGTCAGTGTGATCATGTGATGTATCTGACCCCAGGAATGTGTCAATAAAGTTTCCCCTTCCTGGGACAATGAATTCACGGTGTTCTTATTTCAATTTCCAGGAGTGTATTATACTACCATTTACGAGTAAGCATGTCCAGCATATTTACTGGAATCTTAAAATTCTCGAAGAAACTCTACCTCTAGCGGGGGCAGTGAAGTGTTCGGGGGTAACCCTTGTTGTGAAACTATCATGGACGTCTTACATAAGGAGTATATGCTCAAAGGCTAAAGGTACCCTTATGATCACTAAAAGGGCCTGTAGAAAATAACTGGGGTGTAAACCCCAAGAGCGAGTATTGAATAAACACCTCTGTAATAAGATTTGTGATAATTTATGGTACTACAGTGTGGCAAAATAAAGTAGAACAGAAAGTTGCTGCTAAGGAGCTTGGCAGGGTACAGAGACTGGCCTACTTAACCATAACAGTTGGAAGTAGCTGCACATCTACTGCTGGGATGAAGACCGTGCTGGACATTCCTCTATTACACCTGTGGTTCAAAATGGAGTCAGAGGCAGGAGCATGCTAGCTAAAAACTGGAACAAACTGGATACCTGTAGGGTCTGGAACCGAGCGACCGCTACGGTCGCAGGTTCGAATCCTGCCTCGGGCATGGATGTGTGTGATGTCCTTAGGTTAGTTAGATTTAAGTAGTTCTATGTTCTAGGGGACCGATGACCTCAGAAGTTAAGTCCCATAGTGCTCAGAGCCATTTGAACCATTTTTGAACCATAATAGGGAATGTGGTAAATATAGGAATAGTCGGTAAATACCAGCTGAGTACACAGTAACTTCCAGCTGCTTCAATAAAGAACAACTGAAAGTAGGGAGCAGTGAAAGAACGAACCACGACATCGTGCAGTAGACATAGTCTGATTTATTCAAGGGTCAAAAACAGACAAAGGCTCTGGGCCTGCGGTATACGGGGTACAGCCTAGATTAGAGACCACAATTTCACTAGGGAAGCTGGTCACGTTATTCTAGGCGGTAGTATCCGCTATCAGAGTGTTCGCAGAGAAGAACTTGCGTAGGCGCTTCAAAAATCGTAGCATCTATGTTTATTCGGACAATCAAGCAGCTCTGAAATCCCTGTCAGCATCTGTAACGAAGTCAAAGATCACTACAGAATGTCATGAAGCTCTTGTGAGACTAGGGGAAAGCAACGGCGCAAACCTACTGTGATCCCACGTCACTCACAAATCACATGAACAAGCTGATAGGTTGAACAAGACAGGTGAGACGACTCCATTTATTGAATTGGAGCCTGTCCTTACCATCACTAAGGCGATGGTTAAATAAAAACTACCAAACTGGGTCTGAAGACAGTATATAGAATATTGAACTATGATCCACAGACAACAATATTCCAGAGCCACATTTAAGAGAAGTTCTGTAATCCTTGGCTTGAACACAAGACAAACTAAACTCATGGTAGGGCCAATGACTGGCCATGGGAACCTTAAGAAATACCTACACATGACGTATATAAAGAAAGAAGGCCCTAGGTGTAATTTCAGTGGTGAGGGTGCTAAAACCACACCACACTTATTCAATCTTCCAATGCTTCACATTGGAGACCAAAAGACACAGTGTTGTAACTGAAGAGAAAATGCCTCTCTCACCAGATGGGTACTCTTATCCGACTTTCCGCTAATCCAGTGCAAAGATCCTGAGAAATCAGTACCCAGAACAACCACCTCTGGCCGTAATAACGGCCATGATGCGTCTGGGCATTGGGTCAAACAGAGCTTGGATGGCGCGTACAGGTACAGCTGCACATGCGGCTTCAACACGATACCACAGTTCATCAAGAGTAGTGACTGGTGTATTGTGACGAGCCAGTTGCTCTGCAACCATTGACCAGACGTTTTCAATTGGTGAGAGATCTGGAGAATGTGCTGGTCAGGGCAGCAGTCGAACATTTTCTGTATCCAGAAAGGCCAGTACAGGACCTGCAACACGCGGTCGTGCATTATCCTGCTGAAACGTAGGGTTTCGCAGGGATCGAATGAATGGTAGAGCCGCGGGTAGTAACACATCTGAAATGTAACGTCCACTGCACAAAGTGCCGTCAATGCGAACAAAAGGTGACCGAGACGTGTAACCAATGGCATCCCATACCATTACGCTGGGTGATACGCTAGTATGGAGATGACGAATACACACTTGCAATGTGCGTTCACCGCGATGTCACCAAACACGGATGCGACCATCATGATGCTGTAAACAGAACCTGGATTCATCCGAAAAAATGACGTTCTGCCATTCGTGCACCCAGGTTCGTCGTTGAGTACACCATCGCAGGCGCTCCTGTCTGTGATGCAGCGTCAAGGGTAACCGCAGCCATGGTCTCCGAGCTGATAGTCCACGCTGCTGCAAACGTAGTCGAACTGTTCGTGCAGATGGTTGTTGTCTTGCAAACGTCCCTATCTGTTGACTCAGGCATCGAGACGTGGCTGCATGATCCGTTACAGTCATGCGGATAAGATGCCTTTGATCTCGACTGCTAGTGATACGAGGCCGTTGGGATTCAGCACGGCGGTTCGTATTACCCTCCTGAACCCACCGATACCATATTCTGCTAACAGTCATTGGATCTCGACCAACGTGAGCAGCAATGTCGCGATACGATAAACCGCAATCACAATAGGCTACAATCCGACCTTTACCAAAGTCGGAAACGTGATGGTACGCATTTCTCCTCCTTACACGAGGCATCACAACAACGTTTCACCAGGCAACGCCGGTCGACTGCTGTTTGTGTATGAGAAATCGGTTGGAAACTTTCCTCATGTCAGCACGTTGTAGGTTTCGCCACCGGCGACAACCATGTGTGAATGCTCTGAAAAGCTAATCATTTGCATAATACAGCATCATCTTCCCGTCGGTTAAATTTCGCGTCTGTAGCACGTCATCTTCGAGGTGTAGCAATTTTAATGGGCAGTAGTGTACTTTCCGAACACATTTTATTTTGTTAGTGTAGACAGTATTCCCATTCTCATAAGGCGCAGGTTCAATAGTAGTATATTTTTACTTCTGTCGTTTTATTTCCTGCAGTACAAATGTGGCAGAGCGCTGCGTTCAGGCGTCGTCGAAGAAACGCCCCTCGAAGTCGTCGCCGTAGCGCTTGTCGTGGTAGACGTTGACGACGGAGCGGTCGGAGCGGATGGAGACGGGGTGCACCTTGAAGGCGCACTCCTGGCGGCGGCGCAGCTCGGCCTCGGCCTCGTCGACGGCGGCGTCGGCGGTGTCGCCGACCAGCAGCTCGGCGAAGCCCGCCTCCTCGAAGAGCGAGGCGCGCAGCTGGCGCTCCTCGCGCACGCGCATCGTCTCGCGCCGCTCGTGCTCCATGCGCTGCTGGTCGGCGAGCGCGCGCGCCAGCTCCTCCGCCAGCAGCGCCTTGGCCAGCTGGTACTCCGTCGACTCGGGCTCCCGCTCCTCCTCGTCGCCGAGCCCCTCCGCAGCGAAGCTCTTGCGGTCGCCTTTCTCTCCCAGCTGCTTCGTCGCTTCCTCCTCCTGGGCCATCTCCTCCTGTCGCTGCGTCTCCCTCTCGTAGTAAAATAGCGCATCGGTGTACTGTGGACACACAATGAAGTACGCTGTTACGCTGTAACTAAAGCATTTGAATCGCTTATTACTAAAAGGGGGCAGCTCCTCAAAAATACACTACTGGCCATTAAAATTGCTACACCACGAAGATGACGTGCTACACACGCGAAATTTAACCGACAAGAAGAAGATGCTGTGATATGCAAATGACTAGCTTTCCAGAGCATTCACACAAGGTTGTCGCCGGTGGCGAAACCTACAACGTGCTGACATGAGGAAAGTTTCCAACCGATTTCTCATACACAAACAGCAGTCGACCGGCGTTGCCTGGTGAAACGTTGTTGTGATGCCTCGTGTAAGGAGGAGAAATGCGTACCATCACGTTTCCGACTTTGATAAAGGTCGGATTGTAGCCTATCGCGATTGTGGTTTATCGTATCGCGACACTGCTGCTCGTGTTGGTCGAGATCCAATGACTGTAGCAGAATATGGAATCGGTGGGTTCAGGAGGGTAATACGGAACGCCGTGCTGGATCCCAACGGCCTCGTATCACTAGCAGTCGAGGTGACAGGCATCTTATCCGCATGGCTGTAACGAATCGTGCAGCCACGTCTCGATCCCTGAGTCAACAGATGGGGAAATTTGCAAGACAACAACCATCTGCACGAACAGTTCGACGACGTTTACAGCAGCATGGACTATCAGCTCGGAGACCATGGCTGCGGTTACCCTTGACGCTGCATCACAGACAGGAGCACCTGCTGTGGTGTACTCAACGACAAACCTGGCAGCACGAATGTCAAAACGTCATTTTTTCGGATGAATCCAGGTCCTGTTTATAGCATCATGATGGTCGCTTCCGTGTTTGGCGACATCGCGGTGAACGCAAGTTGGAAACGTGTATTCGTCACCCGGCGTGATGGTATGGGGTGCCATTGGTTACACGTCTCCGTCACCTCTTGTTAGCATTGACGGAAATTTGAGCAGTGGACGTTATATTTCAGATGTGTTACGACCCGTGGCTCTACCCTTCATTCGATCCCTGCGAAACCCTACATTTCAGCAGGATAATGCACGACCGCATGTTGCAGGTCCTGTACTGGCCTTTCTGGATACAGAAAATGTTCGACTGCTGCCCTGGCCAGCACATTCTCCAGATCTGTCACCAAGTGAAAACGTCTGGTCAATGGTGGCAGAGCAACTGGCTCGTCACAATACGCCAGTCACTACTCTTGATGAACTGTGGTATCGTGTTGAAGCTGCATGGGCAGCTGTACCTGTACACGCCATCCAAGCTCTGTTTAACCCAATGCCGAGACGCATCATGGCCGTTATTACGGCCAGAGGTGGTTGTTCTGGGTACTGATTTCTCAGGATCTATGCACCAAAATTGCGTGAAAATGTAATCACATGTCAGTTCTAGTATAATATATTTGTTCAATGAATACCCGTTTATCATCTGCATTTCTTCTTGAGGTAGCAATTTTAATGGCCAGTACTGTATATTTATTGCACTCGAAATACTGCCATTCATTAAATATTAGTTCTAACTTTCAATTAATTTAAATAGGTGCCTTTAAATATATAGATCATAACGGGTATAAGTGCAGATATTTAAAATCGTCGTATCTTGATATGTGTACGCATTAGTTTTTTCTCTGTGTCGAACTGTCTTCCCACAAACACGTCACAAACCTTACGACCTGGCGTTTTCTACATGGCCGTACCTGGGGCATGAAGTGAACGATGCCTGTCGGTGTGAACTAACCACTGTGCGTCGGTGCGTCCACACTTGAAGATATGATCTGCTGCCCAGGAGAAAATAAGCATTGGCTTGTTGTTGCCATATTTACCTGGAGGTACTACTCAACCTAAACATCATACGACTTCTAACAGCTACAATTATCAGTCTGGAAACGACGTTAAGTCTGATGTGACGTTGTTCAGTACGCCATCCTCAGTCACCAACAGAAATATCGCACTTTTACCCGTTACACCCTGTATTTCATTTCTCACACATTTTTATTATGGGATAACTCCGTGAGATGAAAATCACCACAGTAGCTACAAACATTTTTCAAATTAGGTAATATTAGCCTTACACATTCCAGAAAATGAATTGTTTCACACAGTATGAAAGGTCTTTTATTCTTCCCCTTCAATACAGGGTGCCCACAATGAGACTCAAACATTTTTATGCCCTATATCTTTCTCATTTGAGATGGTGGGCCTGTGAATCCTGAAGGGGCAGACAGGGCAACTCAACAAGTTTGTGGTGTGCAAATTTGATACGCCAAGTGGCCGTAGTGGAGCTGCAATCAATTGTTTTAGCAAAATGGAGGATATGAAGGAGCGTGCACAAGTGCTCTGGTGGTATGCAGAGACAAAATCGGCGACCCAAGTGCAAAGAAACTTTCATCGAGTTTACAACAAAGCGACCCCGTCGTTCAAGACTATAAAGAAGTGGTGTGATCAGTTTTTGGCTACTGGGAGTGTTGCGAAAGGGCACGGTGGTGGTAAGCCTGGGATCAGCGAACATCGTGTGGAACAAGTGCGGCGGGCATTCGAACAAAGTCCACAGAAGTCAGTGCGACAGGCAGCACGAGAACTTCGTATGAAACGTTCAACAGTGCACAAAGTGCTTCATCAGCGATTACGTTTGTGCGCATATAAAGTGCAGGGTGTGCAAGAAATCAAGCCTGATGATCGACCAAAACGAGAAGAATTTGCATGTGTCATGTTAGATCGCATTGCCGTGGAAGAGACATTTTTTTCACGCGTGTTGTTTACTGACGAGGCAACCTTTGAGGTGTCAGGGGCTGTCAATTGTCACAATGTGCGCATCTGGGGGTCGAAAATCCACGTGCACCTAGGGAACACATGGGCGACAGTCCGAAAGTTACTGTGTGGTGTGGTTTGATGACAAATCGCATTATTGGGCCGTTTTCCTTTCAGGAGCCGACTGTGGATGGAGCCATCTACCTGGACATGTTGGAACAATTTGCCGTGCCACAACCTGTACTTCATCAGTCGTGAGTTGTGCCCCTTTAGAAATAAGCGATTCATTTGTCATAGTTCTTTTTATTGTTGGTTATAGCCTCAGTAGCCAAAAGTCAAGGGAACGGCTGCCCCTTTTGAAAAATTGCCATATATAAACGCCCGAATGTTGCGGTTCGATGCGGCGTATGACGTGAGTGTAGATACGGTATCTGACAAGCGAAGCGTACATCCAGTGGGTCCCCGCCTTTTCTCATCGTCAACACTCCTGTAGTACATGCAGGTGTTTGACAAAAGTATGAAAACACCACCAGAAATGCATGCTTGGACATAAATGCAGACGCTATGAAAGCCCGTGGGTGGTGCTGTTGTATTTGACCACGGACGCCACCGGTGCGATGTTCCCAATACGTTAAGTCTTGGTCGTGGTTAGAACAGTCTTCTGTGTAGTTATGAGTGCATTATGTCGGAGCTAAGTTATTTCGAACGTGTGCAAACTGTTGGTATTCCGTAACCAAGGGAGCCTAAGTGTGTCGTGTTCCAAGAGGCACCTTGTCGAAGACTTATTCCGCATAGAAGCAAAGCGGACAAACATCATTGCTAAGTCACAACGCGGACGAAAGTGTGTGTTGACTGTTAGTGATAGACGATCATTGAAGGTAATTGTGACGAGAAACAAGGCGACTACAGCCACAAAAATCACTGCAGAACGCAATGTCACAACCACGAACCCTGTCAGCGTCAAAACAACATTGAAAGGAGCTCCATGACATCTACATCTACATCTACATCTGCATCTACATCCACACTTCGCAAGCCACCTGACGGTGTGTGGCAGAGGGTATTTGAGTACCTCTATCCGTTCTCCCTTCTATTCCAGTGTCGTATTGTTCGTGGAAAGAAAGATTGTCGGTATGCCTCTGTGTGGGCTCTAATCTCTCTGATTTTATCCTCATAGTCTCTTCGCGAGATATACGTAGGAGGGAGCAATATACTGCTTGACTCCTCGGTGAAGGTATGTTCTCGAAACTTCAACAAAAGCCCGTACCGAGCTACTGAGCGTCTCTCCTTCAAAGTCTTCCACTGGAGTTTATCTATCATCTCCGTAACGATTTCGCGATTACTAAATGATCCTGTAATGAAACGCGCTGCACTCCGTTGGATCTTCTCTATCCCATCTATCAACCCCATCTGGCACGGATCCCACATCGGTTAGCAGTATTCAAGTAGTGGGCACCAAGTGTACTGTGACCCACTTCCTTTGTTTTCGGACTGCATTTCCTTAGGATTCTTCCAATGAATTTCAGTCTGACATCTGCTTTACCGACGATCAACTTTATATGATCATTCCATTTTAAATCACTCCTAATGCGTACTCCCAGATAATTTACGGAATTAACTGCTTCCAGTTGCTGACCTGCTATATTGTAGTTAAATGATAAAGGATCTTTCTTTCTATGTATTCGCAGCACGTTAAACTTGTCTACATTGAGATTCAATTGCCATTCCCTGCACCATGCGTCAATTCGTTGCAGATCCTCCTGCATTTCAGTACAATTTTCCGTTGTTACAACCTCTCGATATACCAAAGCATCATCCGCAAAAAGCCTCAGTGAGCTTCCGATCTTATCCACAAGGTCATTTACGTTTATTGTGAATAGCAACGGTCCTACGACACTCCCCTGCGGCACACTTGATATTACCGTTACTTCGGAAGACTTCTCTCCATTGAGAATGACATGCTGCGTTATGTTATCTAGGAACTCTTCAATCCAGTCACACAGTTGGTCTGATAGTCCATATGCTCTTACTTTGTTCATTAAACGACTGCGAATTGCAGCGAGAGCTGAAGTTCCAAAACCGTTCATCAGTGACGCATACGCCCGTTACAGGAAAGCTGATGCCGAAGCCATAAAACTTGGACTACGGCACACTGGAAGAATTTAATTTGGTCGGATGAGTCTTGTTTCACACTGTTTCCATCATCTGGTCTCAAGGATGAAACATTGCGGCGTTTCATTGATGGTTTGTGTAGCCATATTGTGGTATTCCATGGGATCCATGGTTACTCTGCAAAGTCGCATTACTGCCAGGGATTATGTGACCATTTTGGCTGATCAGGTCCTTCCCATGGAATAATGTTTGTTCCCCAGTGGTGATGGTGTGTTCGAAGACAACAGGGATCCTGTCCACACAGCTTGTCCAGGACGGTTTTGTAAGCAGGAGGCTGAATTGTCTCATCTCCCATGGAAACCATAGTCACTAGATCTTGTGGGCTTTCAAATTTAAGATGAAACGTGGTGTGGTCCTCAACTACGTACCCTCAGACTCAAGAGTTGAAATATTAAAAGTTTTGGCTGATTTCGTTGTCTAGGGGCTGGGATACGTAGTTGCCACATTACAAGCCAAATACTTCTGCATCTACAGTATACAATATGAATATACACATGAATCGAATGGTCGAAGGTTCCTATCACTCGGCAATTGCGAATTTCGAATGTTATATAGAAATTTATAAAGGAAAGATTGCAATTAAATAAATTCTGTAGGTACTATTTTAACGACTTTAAATGATGAGTACGATAGCAGAAGTACCTTTAATAATGTCCTTTATTAATGTAAACCAGTTTTTGGTATCGATGGTCCAGTAATTAAATAAAATTTAAGATGAATAACAGGGAAACAATAGATTGCTAATTCACGTAATTAGTTATAAACAACAACACAGCTTGCGAGATATTCACTTCTAAACGCGTACTACGTCTTCACTGCAGAAGCCACGGAAATCTCACGAGGGCACCAGTCGACACTACGAAATATTTCTATCTCCCGCGACCACGCGCATACTCTCCACTCTCCAAGTCTTTCCCGTGACCGTCCTTCTCACCTTCCCGTCCAGCGCTCCCCCGTGCCCTGTGTGACCTGACGCTCCTGCCCCACTTCCATACGGTCTCTCCATTGACTTCAGTAGTCACCTACCGTAGTAACGAGTGCTGTGATTGGCTAGAGCGCTCCCGCCATGTCTCCAAGCCGACACACACTCATAAACATATTGAAACACATACGAAATACTGGATTTACATTTAAATAACTTGAAATTAAATAAATATTCCTATGGCTGGACCATAAACACGCTCTAACACACATTATTAAATACATAAACAGATTAAATAAACATATACAAAGGAGTAGAAACAATGATAGGCCAGTAGCCTAATGTCCCTGTGATTTCTAAAAAAATGGTTCAAATGGCTCTGAGCACTATGGGACTCAACTGCTGTGGTCATAAGTCCCCTAGAACTTAGAACTACTTAAACCTAACCAACCTAAGGACATCACACACATCCATGCCCGTGGCAGGATTCGAACCTGCGACCGTAGCGAAATGTCAACTTCGGCAACTGCTATTGTAGATGTAACGCAATGTTTGCTTTGTTTATCGTTGCCTTTGTTCTGCTTTGTATCAACACCACTAGCACTGTAGCATTGTTTAAGTTACTCCTCGGCGGCAGTTTAACTATGCTACGTAGCTTTATGCTGTTCTCACCATGGGATACCTTCAATCCCGTTCCTTGTTGCCATTGGCAATCAATATTGTGGTTGCTTGGTGGACAGTATGTGGTGTTTCGAATGCCGCAAACATCACTGACCTTTCGCAGCCTCGCACCCAAGGGGTTCCTTGTTAGGCTGTAGTATTAATTGTGACATGTGGGAAAGAGGCAACAGCACTCAGCACTCAGCACTCACTCGTGTGGGTTTCGTGGAGGTTTTATCATGCCATGACCAGCCCTGTGTTAACACGGCTGTTAGCTGTTAAACATGGAGTTGAGTGGATTTCTTTTGACTGAAACAAAGCCTCATAATTGAGTTGCTGCAGCTGGTAAATGTGGATAGATGAATCATGGCATGTACGTGAATAGAACAGGAGAGAAAGATTAGCTGAGCATCTTGCAGAAAGTATTAAGGGGGCCAGAAACGCACAAGAGAAAATTCCCGTGATGTGATTGCTGGAGTCAGAGAGACACTTCTTTTTTTTTTATTAGTCTTGTTAGGACAGACAGTGTTGCAAGAAATTAGAGCAGAACATTACCATAATATAGGTAACAATTTCCAGAAAAATAAAATTAGTTTGTTCCATTAGAATAATAAGGGATTGAAAAACAAGGCAAATGAACGTCTTGTATACCTACAGGATGTGGAAAATTCTGATGTAATAGATGTTCTGTGCCTCTCTGAATCACATAACCAAAGGGATGGAAAAGTTAAATATCAGGTACTATTGACTAGCATAAGTTTCGTTAAAATAGAAAAAGGAGGATTTTTAATATACGTAAAAGTTGGACATAAAATAAAAAATATTGAATAAAATAGTTTTTGTATAGTCAGATACTAGAAGCATGTGTTTGTGAGTTGTTACTGCAGAATAGCCTACTTCTCTGGTAATTGTAGCAGTCTATAGGTCACCTTTAAGAATTTTTCAGCTGTTTATGAGAAATATAGATGCATTAATGAACTGCCTAACAAACAAGAAGAAATAGTAGTTTGTGGGGATTTCAATACAGAATTCTTAAAAGATATGGACAGGAAAAATGAAGTGGAATCTTTATTTGGGTGCTTCAATCTAATTTCAGTAGTCAGCAAAATAGCAAGAGACTGATAGCACCTTTGTAGATAGCAGTCAGGCCGAAACAATTAATGTGCACCAAGTTGTTGATGTACTATCTGATCATGGTTCACAGTTAATGGGAAAAGCAATACAGCACCTTAAAGCCCTGAGGCATGTTCATATAAAGCAGTTAAGTTTATGAATCAGAACAAGGTACAATGATTTAAGAGTAAGTTAAGAGAGTTGGTATGGGTCAATGTATATATGGTAAGGGATGCTGATGTCAAACTCAGCTTACTCCACAGTAGATCTGTGTCAGTATTTGGAAGTTATTTCCTAAAAAGGTATTCAGGAAAGAAATTTAAAAAATAAGTGAGCCACTGACAACTGAGGGAACTAAAATCTCTTGTAAGAGGAAGAGGGAAATTTATATAACTGCCAGAATAAGGCAAGATCCACTATTACTTACACACTATAAAAATTCTGTAATACTTTGAGGAAAGTCGTTAAAATATCAAGAAGTATGTACTTCCTGACAGAACTTAATATTCTGAAAATAAGGTTGAAATTATATGTGTTATTGTCAAGTAGATGACAGGACAGCCAATCAATGTACAAGATGCTACAACATTTAAGCTAAATGACAATGTTGTGATTGATATTTAACAAGCTGCAAGTACTTTTAACAATCACTTTACAAATGTAGCTGCAAAAATATGACTAAATGGTTCAGTGGGAGAAGCAAGAGAATATCTTAAAAAGTCCTCCCACAAAACTTTAAGCAATTAGAAGTAACACCAACATCCTACACTGAAATTTAAAGAATTATAAAAATCCTAAAAAAATGAAAGTTCATGCGGTGTTGATGGAATTTCATAACGAATTCTGAAAAGTTGTTCTGACTTAGTAAGTAATATCCTTAGTGCTACATGTAATCCGTCGCAGACATAGGGAAATTTTCCAGCCTGATTAAAATATACAGTTGTTAAACCTTTTCATAAGAAAGGTGATAAGGAGGAGTTAAATAATTAACATCAATTTTCCTTAGTGACATAATTTTTCCATATATTCGAAAAGTTAATGTACTCGGGAATAGTCTCACATCCAAACAGAAACAATTCACTTTGTGTATCACAGTTGTATTCCAGACGGGTTGTTTGAATGAGAATGCTATTTATACATTCACCCGCCAAATATTACAGGCCTTAGCTAAATAATAAAATATCTTCAGTTGGAATTTTTGGTGATCTTTCGAAGGTGTTTGATTTTGTTGATCATGTTAACTCTTACAAAAACTAAAGTTTTATTGAATTCGTAGCCTTACACAAAACTGGCTAGAATCATACTTAACAAAGAGAAGGCAAAAAGTTGTGTTGCATAACTCAAATGTTGGAAAGTGACTGGGGAGAAATTACAAAGGGAGTCCCACAGGGTTCACTGTCCGGTGCACTCTTCTTTTATATCTGAGTGACGTTCCATTTAATATTCAACAAACACAATTGGTACTTTTTGGAGGCGATACTAGTGTTATAATACTTCTGATTAGAGAGAAAGCCACAGAAGAGCTGATGGATGAGGCTTTGGAAGAATTATTAAGTGGTTCTCTGGAAAATGGACTCTCCCTAAAAGTTGATGAAAAACTCTATATTTCGTTCTGTGCAACAAATAAAGTTATACCAACAATTGATGTGGCACATGAGCAAGAGTCAGTAAACGGGATACAATGTTTCAAATTTTTGGGTGTACATATCGGTGAACAGTTGAACTGGAAATAGCACATTCCTGACCGTCTGAAACAATTAAGTTCAGCTACTTTTGCTCTTCGTGTAACTGCTAGTCTTGGAAACAAACGAATCAAGTTCGTGATATATTTAAGATACTTCCACCCAAAAATGTCTTACGGCATATTTTTCTGGGATAACTCACCACTTAGTAAGAAAGTATTGATTGCAAAAAAGTGACCAGTAAGAATAATATATGGTTTTCAACAGCGATCGTCAACGAGTTAAGCATTTTAGCTGCACAGTCGCAGTATAAATATTCACTTATGAAATTCGTGAAAAATAGTCCATCACAATCTGAGGAGGACGGTGATGTCCATACCTACAACACTAGAGGAAAAAATGACCTTTGGTTCCAATTATTAAAGCTGCCAGTAGTTCACGAAGGAGTTCAATATGGAACAACAAAAATTTTTGATGATTTACCTAATATCATAAAATATTCGACAAGTAGCAAGGCAGGTTTTAAGTCTATTATAAAATAATTTCTCCTGGACAACTCCTTCTGTTACATAGATGAATTTCTACTTAAAAACTGGTAGACTGTAAACAACCGTTTTTAAGAGAAGTTGCATGGGTAGGTCTAAGAAACCATACGTTCATTAATGTTGACACTCATCTTGTATACATATCCTTTAAATAGAGGCTTTACATATCATTTCGGTAAAACAATAGTTCAAATGATCTATGGATCATGTAACTAACTGACTAAAATACCACCAGCCTTTGACTGCGTGCAGGTTGATGAACATTCTAATGCATTCAGGACCATGGCTCGTCTTCCTCCCCCTTTCTCCATAGATCACTCGATTTAAATCTAATCGAGCGTATAAAGGGACGCCATCGACACCCGTGTGTGTTCGGTAAACACAGCACCAGCTACACAAAACAACTATGGGTAGCATTACAGAATAAGTCCATCACTTTGTAGAGGCCACATGCCTCGACGTTTAACCGCAGTTTTGAGGGTTCGCGGAGTGACTTGCAATTAACATCACATCCAGTGCCTTCCCATGACCGTCGACAACTCACTGTAAGGTTCTCGACGAAACATCGTCAAAGTCATTGCTAAAAACAATTAAAATTTTTCATTTAAAGAACAGAAGAGCGTGCTAGTCCACCAAGGTATGCACGAGAGCGTCTGTGGAACTTGGAAAATAGGAGAGCGATACCGGCAGAAGGAAGAAAGATTATGGTTTGAAACTTCCTGGCAGATTAAGACTGTGTGCCGGACCGAGGCTTCAATTTGGGACCTTTGCCTTTCGCGGACAAGTGCTCTACCAACTGAGCTACTCACGCACGACTCACGCCCCGTCCTCACAGCTTTCAATTCCACCAGTACCTCGTCTCCTACCTTCCAAACTTCACAGAAGCTCTCTTGCGAACCTTGCAGAACTAGCACTCCTGGAAGAAAGAATATTGCGGAGACATGGCTTAGCCACAGCCTGGGGGTTGTTTCTAGAATGAAATTTTCACTCTGCAGCGGAGTGTGCGCTCATATGAAACTTCCTGGCAGATCAAAACTGTGTGCCCGACCGAGACTCGAACTCGGGACCTTTGCCTTTCGCGGGCAAGTGGTCTACCATCTGAGCTACCGAAGCACGACTCACGCCCGCTACTCACAGCTTTACTTCTGCCAGTATCTAATCTCCTACTTTCCAAACTTTACAGAAGATCTCCTGTGAACCTTGCAGCACTAGCACTCCTGAAAGAAAGGATATGGCGGAGACATGGCTTACCACAACCTGGGGGATGTTTCCAGAATGAAATTTTCACTCTGCAGCGGAGTGTGCGCTGATATGAAGCTTTCAAGAGTGCTAGTTCTGCAAGGTTCACAGGAGATCTTCTGTAAAGTTTGGAAAATAGGAGACGAGGTACTGGCAGAAGTAAAGCTGTTAGGACGGGGTGTGAGTCGTGCTTGTGTAGCTCAGTTGGTAGAGCACTTGCCCGCGAAAGACAAAGGTCCCGAGGTCCAGCTCCGGTCCGGTACACAGTTTTAATCTGACAGGAAGTTTCATATCAGCGCACACTACACTGTAGAGTGAAAATTTCATTCTGGAGATCATGGTTTAACTTACTGTCGACGACCAGACCATAGAGATGGGGTCAGAATTTAGAATTGGGAAAGTCATTCACAGGCGCCCTTTCAAAGGAACTATACTGCCAATCGCATTAAATGGTTCAGGAAACGAATCCCTTGATACTAGGGGCAACCATAGCTGTGGTGTTCGATTTAGATTGATGAAATTCGCAGTATACACTAGTATAGCTGGCTGCCCTATGAGAAGACGTCCTTTGTGCACTGATGGACAGAAGATCATAACGCCAGAAGGAATTTGCGACGTAAACGGAAGTTAGTAGGCGTGTTTAAACATCTGAAAGATGATTTCTATTCAAATTTTGCGCCAGTCGCATAAGAGTGGCGCTGATACCGCCACTAAGAGCATGCGAAATAGGTTTGCTTTAAACAGATGCTGTAACGCTCGTGAGCGTTAGTTACCTTTGAGACTGGATGTAGTGTGTTGACGTTAGAAGAATGCCTTTAAGGCGACAAAGACGCCATCATCAGCACCTCACTTAGATTGAACGAGGTTGTGAAATAGGGCTACGAGAAGCTGGATTTTCCTTCTGCGATATTGCAGAAAGACTTGGCAGGAATTTAGCCACTGTACATGACTGCTGGCAACGGTGGTCACGAGAATATACGGTCGCAAGAGACCGGGCTCTGAACGGCCACTTAGCACTACCGAGAGGGAAGACCACGGTGTCAGGCGTATGGTTCTAGCACGTCGTACTGCGTCTGCAGCAGCCGCTTGAGGAACACACGCACCGCAGTGACACAACGAACTGTTACAAATCGCTTACTTCAATGTCAAATGGCTGGTTCAAATGGCTCTGAGCACTATGGGACTCAACTGCTGAGGTCATTAGTCCCCTAGAACTTAGAACTAGTTAAACCTAACTAACCTAAGGACATCACAAACATCCATGCCCGAGGCAGGATTCGAACCTGCGACCGTAGCGGTCTTGCGGTTCCAGACTGCAGCGCCTTTAACCGCACGGCCACTTCGGCCGGCACTTCAATGTGAGCTCCTCGCCAGACGCCCTATATCGTACATTCCACTGACCCCAAACCACCCCCATTTGCGACTTCAGTGACGTCAAGACAGAGCTCATTGGAGAGCAGGGTGGAGGACTGTAGTGTTTTATGATCAAATCTGGTTCTGTCTCGGTGCTGGTGATCGCCCCTGTGTTGTTTAAAAGGGGGCAAAATGAGAGCGTGCAACCAACTTGTCTGAATGCTAGACACACTGGACCTACACAAGGAGCTATGGTAGGGGACTAGAGATGGGTCGTTGGCGAACTAACGGATCCAAAGGAACGGTTCACCAAGATGAACGGAACGAGCGAGGAACGAACTCTAGGGAACGGTCTGTTATAGTTCACTTCGGTCGCGGCTTTCTACTTATAGTTCCGGGAACGGGAAACGGTCCGTCTCCTTCCCGCAACGGCACGTCGGCCGGTCTCGTTCCAGGCTCGGTCCCGTTCCCGTCTGTCTCGGTCTCGGTCTCGCTCGGCCGGACTCGTCCTTCTTTCGCGTCGCCACTCGTCGCAGTTCCACTGCCAACTGCTCATAGTTCAGTATCGAATCGTTGTTGTTTGTTACGTTCGCTTCGCACGCCCATTCTAGATCTTTTTCAAACTTTTTTTGAACTGTGAACTTCTGGTTCTTTTCGTATTCTATTCAGCGTCCACGACCGGTAATTAAAATGTATTTTATAATTACGTCAATTACATAAAAATTACATGGTATGTAATACATTTATCTTCTCAGGTAACAAAACAGCGTATCAGCTTACTTCATTATTTCGATAAACAGCAGAAGAAATACTTGTAAAAAGGTAAGATTTTTTGTTAGTACACATGCAAAGGACGTCGGAACGGCACACACGAGTGGCCATTTTCCATCTTTTTTTTTATCCAAGGTAAAAGAGTATGTTCATTGTTATGGAAGGCAGACCGACTTACAACCGAATGAAGTCCGCGCTTCGTGATCGAGTGTATGGTGTCACATTTTGTAAAGAGAATATGATAACTCCTACAATATTATTTCAGTGGTACAGGGTGGCGCACGAAAAATTTGCCCCGAGTACTAGACTGCTCATTGCCGCTTACCAATCGTCATCTATTGTTTCGAAGTTGTTTGTATTAGCTTATTTGTCATTTCTTCACTGCCTAATTATTACTCGTTTATCTATTCTGCTCGTAGTGGTCAACAAATCGTGCTTAATTGGCAAAACAGTCTGTACCCGGGGCCGATTTTTCGTGCGCCACCTTATATTATTTCACTGCGATCAGCCGCATAACGCTGCAGTTGGCTAAACGAGATGTTTTGCAGAATCACGAAAATTACAAGAGAATTCTGTTATGAATAAAAACTCTGTACTCTAGGAGGGAGCCAAGTGCCCCTCTTGGTGCCTTCCATCTTCAGTCACCTATGTTACTAATTTTCAATTTTTCATAAGAACCATATACCAGGTACAATGAACGATGAACGAGTAAAAATGAACGGTTCCTAAAAAAAGGACGAGCACCAGTGAACTAGTTCCCAAGGATGAACGACTTCGTCCATCTCTATCGGGGACGTGATTCGTATGACAGCACAAGCACTCTCGTGGTTATCCCGCGCACCCTGACTGCAAATTTGTCTGTGAGTCTGGTGATTCGACTGTTTGTGCTGCCATTCATGGACACCATTCCACGGGGTGTTTTCCAATAGAATAAAACACGCCCACATACCTCTGTTGCAACCCAATACGCTTTACAGAGAGCTGACTTGTTGCCTTGGCCTGTTCGACCATAAGATCCGTTTCCAGTCGAACACATGGGAAATCGTCAAACGACGACTCCAGCGCCATCCACCACAATTGGCATTAACCGTTCCTATACTGACCGACCATGTGCAACAGGCATGCAACTCCATCCCACAAACTTACATCTGGCACCTATACAACATAATGCATGCACACTTAAAAATAATTGCTTTCAACGTAATGCCGGTTACACCGGTAATTAATGTACCAGCATTTCACATTTATAATAACTTATCTCACGCTTACATTAACCTCCGATTTTGCAATGTTAATCACTTAAATACATTAACTAGATAAATGTATTTCCGAAATTTCGTTACTCTACATCAATTATTTTTAGTGTTACGCGTTTTTTCCCGTCGGTATATGCCTGGGCTACGTCTTTCTCTGATATTTTGTTCAAGATGGTTGCGTTC
Organism: Schistocerca cancellata; assembly: GCF_023864275.1. Taxonomy (NCBI): domain Eukaryota; kingdom Metazoa; phylum Arthropoda; class Insecta; order Orthoptera; family Acrididae; genus Schistocerca; species Schistocerca cancellata. The sequence continues at coordinate 211,974,715 of NC_064631.1, forward strand.
TTTGTGAAGCCAATTTCATGTTGGAAGATAGAGGACCTATAGTTTAAGTTTTAAGAACATTATGTATTGAAGGGTCAACAGTTTGTTACCTGAAGAAATGACTATACTGTCACAAAACTAGTCCTAGACCAAGATTTTATACTGGCAGAAGTGAAGCAGTAAAGATAGGCAGGGATACATCGGTGAGACTACTCTCTGCGAAAGGCAAAGTACTGCGTTCGAGTCCTAACCTGACGCACAGTTTTAATCTATTAGGAAGTTTCAAAGGCGCACGCTCCACTGCAAAATGAAAGACATGTTCTGGAAACAAATCCGTAGCTAGTATGTGGCTAAGCCATTTCTGCGGAGTATCCTTTCTTCCAGGAAGAGATAGCCTGACCTACTGCACTGGAGAGCTTTGTGAACTTCGGAAAGTAGGTGAAAGGTACTGGAAGATGTGAATTTAAGAGGTGGATGGGGGACGGGGGGACAACCCATTTTGCTTGCGAAAGAAAAAATTCTGGATTGGATTCCTTGTCCGGCACGCAGTCTTAATCTGCCAGATAGTTACAAAAAAGTCGCACACGTCGCTACATTCATTGTATGACAAATGAAACAGCAATAAGATTAAAATATTAAAAAAAAGACAAAGGAATTAAATACAAGTCCATCATCGAGTGGAAACATCCTGATTGCTATATTTCTTACAATTATTTTGTTATTTCTTCTCACAGATACGTTTATAAGTTTACGAGGCCAGTTTGAAATATGTCAAACGGTGATTTTTGCGTCTAAAAGTAGCGTAAAGACAGAGCGTAAAGTTTCTACGTAATGTTACATATGAGTTATCTACACTAATATATGGATGGGAACTTTGTTAGCAAAAATCTCGAAAAGTTCTTGACCAATTTACTTCTGATTTTTACACGAGACACTAATAAACATTCAGGTGGACATAGCTTATATATTTCTTTAAGCAACGATGTACACGTTTTCTTTTAAAACCGACTGCGTGACAGAAAATGCAGTATTGTGCTGTGAAGATGTGTGGTTTCGTTTTCTTTTTTACTATCAGTTTTAACTAGAATAACGGGGCGTTTAAACCAATAGACAAACTGTTTCTCCCATATATTGTTTTTCCATACATATGACGTTAAATAAAAAATGTGTACACGACAATGTGCTGGCGTCTTTACACTTTGGCTACTCTGGGTGAGCATTTGCTATTCAGGGTTGCCTGCGGTACGTGAACACGGTAAGGCTCGTACAATTATTTACAGGAGTCCTAAATAGGAAATTTTATAAACCGATTTTTGACTGTGGGCAACAATTTATATCATAAATGCGTCTTTACACTTTCGCTACACTGCGTGTGCTATATGAAAATTAGACGCATTTGCTATGTTCGCGGATTTTTTTCATTTTAATGTATCTTTTAAAGTTTTTCTAGTTTCCTTAGCTCCCTCAGTTTTCCTTGGAGCTCGTCGACAGGGTCCGGAACGTTCTGTAGTTTTACGCGCTGTTGCCAACGAATGTGATTTGCAATGTGCAGCACTACAATGAACGGAAAGTCAGTGTACATTGGACGCGATAGTGTTAATGTGATAGTGATGATGACACAAATCTAGAGTCCAGAAGAATGCAGTGCCTGCGGATGACTTGTTAATGATTATATCCGTTTTGAGTATTAAAATAAATTTTTACATGGTTTTCAGTGTAATTCAAGTCTCACACATTGAATAACTGTCACATGATTTACTTTTTTCTTTATTTCATATCCGTTGATACAAGAAAGCACCGTAACTTAATATGAACTTGCACAATAACGCTCTTCCAGCAAATGTGTTTACTTTCGTGCTGTTTTCACTACAATAAGCGAGGACTGCGTGCCCGCTGGCAATACTGCGAAGAAGCCTTCCCACTGTTACGCGTTGGCTTTTGCTTTCGTTCCTTCTTGCCGCACTTCCCTCTCATCCCAGGAAACTGGAAAAACTTTACATGGAATAATGGCCGATACCCGTGCGTATTATTAATTATACTTCTAATCTGCATGGGAATGACACTTGCGAAACAGATTGTTACTCAGCAATTCAAAAACTGTTAAATGTAATACTCAAGGAAAATAGATCTATTCTCCATGGTAACACATTAGACTCGTTCATTTCCTAAATATGGCGGAATGTCATCTAAAATTAGCGCTTACGGTGTATATTTTTGTACTTTTTAGTTACAATTTAAATTTCTAAAATTTTGACAAATGCAACATGCCTATGACTTTCCTATTACTAAAGAAATTAAATGTTTTATTGTAATAATGACATTAATCAATCAGGTTTCCAATTCATAAAAAAGTAATTAGTTGATAAAGCCAATCTCTGGAATTCATTTTAACTAAGTTCCGAATTTTGTACACTAGAGTACGTGACAGTGAGCACGAGAAAGTTCAATGGAATACAATAATTTTTTTCTCATTTATATTAATTTTCGTTTCAGTGACCTTGAGTCACACAAAAAAAGTCGTTAACACTTGCAATCATTCTGAAAGTCTAGTCTAAGCTATCCCTAAATAAATATATCATTTAAAAGAAAAAGCAGTCTACTCTATGGTTAGTTAGCCGGGAACCCGCGAGGAACAAATTCCGTTCTTCGTATTTGTCGTCCCTATCACAAAAGCGACAGCACTACTCAGCCAAGAATAGATGGCTCCTTCCTCCGACGCTTACCGACAATTAGAACTGAAATCGTAACGCTGCCAACATACGTAGTCCAACAATGTGTGGTGCGGTATTATTTCAGTAGGTACTTCATAATGAAGTAGCCACACATTTGAACATGAACACATATGCAACGCTCTTTAACGGAATCAGGCGATTTTTATGGCGCTCTGAGCCCACAGTGCATCAATAGTTCAGCGCAGGTGTGTTTCCGGCACTGACAATAGCCCTCCTCGCCGTATGTAGTATCTACTTTCTCTGCTCCATACGTGACAGTATTGTGCCTTTTGTGCAGTTGTTTGTGCTACCTATTTACCAATAATTATGAGTGATTGTGAGGAAGACAGTGACCGTTCGTGAACTCTTACTCCTAGAAAAATACCCAAAAAAGGTGACTGGACAAGTAAAAAGGAGGTAACACATCGCAGCATCGCTCACAAAATTTTAGCCATCAGTGATTACAGGATCCGGCTTTTAAGGACTGGCTTTTGCCAGACACCAATGATTCAATTGAAGCTAGGTGTGCATTTTGGCCGAGAACATCGATGATACCTGAAGTATCTAATTTGTAAACTCACGCCACTACCAAAAACAAACCTGGTTCTACGGTAAAAACGCCAACAGTAACATCGCTAGGATTCCAAAAAAGTAACTCCAGAAATTAAAGAAAAAGCACGTGCAAAAATTAAACTTGCTGGCTCTTTTTTTTTTTTGTTTGTAACATTGCATTTTCGGTTGCTGACCATTTGATATCTTTATTAAAAGTTGTGACGGATTCTAAATTAAGGACATAGGGCTCAAATGAACTAAAGTAACAGCAGTGGTAAAGAACGTTGTTGGAGGTCAGAAGGAGAAATAGCCCAAAAACTACAAAAAATAAATTTTCGGTCATGACGGACGAGACAACCGACATGTCAACAGTCAAAACTGCTTGCGTTATGGTACGCTATTTTTATCAAGAAGCTTAAAAAATATGTAACACATTTTTGGAGTTGCACAAAGTTAAGGAAAGAACCGATGCTGATGATATTCCCACAGCCAGTGCCGAGATTTTATACAGATCTCTTGTCGATTCATTCACCAGCTATGATGTACCACTGCAAAGTTGTTGTATTATTGTACTGTGCTATCATCTTTAGCATCTCGGAACTGTTATTGTTTTGTAGTTATTCTGTCCTATGACAGGTCATTTGTTTCAACTGTCTATTTTTTATTTGTCTAACCACATATTTGTTATCTTCAGCGTTGCAAAATGTTGCAAATTTAGGATACAGAATGAAATTAGCAAATAAAAAAATGCCCCCGACCAAGGATCGAACCCTCGATATCCTGCATGATAACCCAAAACTTTATCTACTGCGCCAACCGCACAGAACGTGTGTTATCTGCTGACAAAGACACTTATCAAACATTTTGTTACAGTGTTGCCAGATTGCCGCTCTTTAACGTCCTTTTTCTGCGGATGTACTCATAGGACGAAATTTTGTGAGAGACATTTTTTTATCGCTGGTACGTGAGGAGTTGCGGTACGTTGCCCGAGTGCGCGAATTTCGCTTCACCCTGTATAACGACTCTGGGGATTCAAGATGATGTTTCAAATCTCCTGCTTTCTAACAAAAACTGAGTGGGAAATTAAAATTCGTAGAGTGAGACAAGGAATTTTATAATTTTCTCCAGTAATATTGTAGAAAGGAAAACACAAGTCAAAACAACAAAAAATAAAAGGTAAAAAAAACAGTAAAAAGAAATAAAAAATTTAAACATGCCTATGCACTATGCGTGTAGCCAGTCCTCAGCCTGGATAAAAGTTGAATGTCTGTTCTTATTACAGAACGATCGACAGAGCATTTCCCACAGCTGCATCTTCCTTTGATGATCAGAAAACCCACAACTAAAATATCTGCGGTCGGAAACGTCAAAGGTCGCGAAGTCCACGGTCGGACAGTGCTCTACACCGACATGAAGGAATCGCTGGTGAAGAACCACACCGATTGTAAGGCATTGCTGACAACGCAATAGGAACATTACATCACTGCTTGCAGTATATGCGTTTAGTCTAAAGATGACCACTGGTTGATCGAAACAGCTTACGGCGTTGAGGAATGATCATGTAACTGTGTATTTAAAAATAAAATAGCGCTATTGTTTCTGCTCTATAGTACACTCAGGTCTCGGTGGTAGCAACAATGGCACGAACGTAACCACACTACGTGTTGAAAGGTGGGAGTGTTTATAAACGCATTCTGTCTTAGTCATCAGGAACGTCGCTAAGGTCTGAGCATGTGGAAGGGGGAGGAGGAGGGGATAATTTTGAAATTTCGTGACAAATGATGATCAAGGTTGGTTGGTTTGTTTAAAACAGGGAGGGGGAGGGACCAAACTGCTAGGTCATCGGTCCCTCGTTCCGATTAAAATAATTCCACAAGGGTGGGAGTAAAACGATCGAGACATACGAAACACAGCTGGAAGAGAGGAGAAAACCACAAGAATGACAGAAGGGCAACAAATACTAAAATGGACAAAATCGGACAAGTAAACCACAGAGAGACGCAAGAAACATGCAAAAGATTACCATGGCTGGCTGACCATGAGAATAAAAAGGAGAAGCCAGCCACTCTGCAACACATTAAAAGCACTAGGGTGGAGGACGCAGAGGGACAAAGGATATGCGCTAAAACTTAGATCAAATGATAAAATCCACCCTCACGAATAAAACGTAAAACTAAATCTGCTGTTGAGGCATTGTCGCCCAACACTTAAGATAGGGTGCTGGGAAAGTTAAAAGTCCGGCACAGAGTGGCTAAAATTGGGCAGTCTTGCAAGAGGTGGACGACCGTCATTTGTGAGTCACAGCGACACTGACGTGGGTCTTCACGACGGAGGAGGTAACCACGCATTGGCCAAATATGGTCAATGCGGAGCCGGCAGAAGAGAACTGATTCTCTGCGAGAGGACCGCATGGAAGTCTTCCACACGTTCATAGTCTCCTTAATGACACGTAGTTTGTTGCACGTACTGTTATGCCGTTCCGTCTCCCAAAGCTGAAAAACCCTGCGGCGTAAGACAGAACGCAGGTAATTATCGGAGATTCCCATCTCCAGAAGCGGTTTCCCCGTAGCCTGTTTGGCCAGACCGTCGGCAAGTTCGTTACATGGGATTCCGACTTGTCCTGGGTTCCACACAAACACCACTGAACGACAGGACCCTTCCAGGGCATAGATGAACTCCTGAATGGACGCTACCAAAGGATGGCGAGGGTAGCACTGGTTGATAGCTTGTAGGCTGCTCAAGGAGTCAGTACACAGGAGAAATGACTCGCCAGGGCATGAACGGATGTGCTAAAGATCACGATATATGGCCGCCAGCTCTGCAGTGAAAACACTGCAGCCATCTGGCAAGGAGTGCTTTTCAAAATGTCCTGCACGAACATAAGCAAAGCCTACGTGACCATCATTCATCGTGCCTTCGTTGTCGAGAAACGAGAGGAAGTGATAGCGGATAGCTGCAGGTTTGATAGAGTCCTTAGGGCCATGCAAAAGGTCCAGAAGAATCTGCGGCCTAGGGGTACACCATGGAGGTATACATGAATGGACCTCAAATAGAGGTGGTAACGGGGAGGACTCCAGTTCCGACAGAAGGGACCGGACGCGAACCGCAATCGTAAGCCCTGACCTGGGCCGCCGATGCGGGAGATGAACCGCCGTGGTTGGGAAAAGGAGACGGTAATTTGGATGCGCAGGAGAACTACGAACGTGTGCAACGTAACTGGCGAGCAGATGTGCACGCTTGACCTGCAATGGAGGGACTCCAGCTTCCATCAGGAGACTGGTCACCGGACTCGTTCTAAAAGCTCCCATCGCTAGGCGAACGCCACAGTGGTGCACTGGGTCGAGTAAACGCAACGCTGAGGGCGCCGCCGAATAGTAAACCAGACTCCCACAACCAAGACGGGATTGAACAAGGGCTCTGTAGAGCTGCAGCAGCGTAGAGCGATGTGCACCCCAGTTGCTGTTGCTCAGGCAGCGGATGGCATTTAGGTGCTGCCAGCACTTCTGCTTAAGCTGACGAAGGTGAGGTAACCAAGTCACTCGGGTGTCGAAAATCAGTCCGAAGAATCGATATGTCTTCACTACAGTGAGTGGATCGTCATTAAGGTAAAGTTCTGGTTCTGGATGAACGGTGCGATGCCGACAGAAATGCGTGACACACGACTGAAAACTAGAAGCTGTGGGCTAGAGCCCATTACTGTGCCTTGTGAATGGCTCCCTGTAGGCGCCGCTCAGCAACACCAGTACTGGAGGAACAGTACGAAATGCAAAAGTCATCCGCATACAGAGAAGGTGAGACAGACGGCCTACAGCTGCTGCCAGACAGTTAATAGCTACTAAAAATAGGGAGACACTCAATACGGAGCTCTGCGGAACGCCATTCTGAATACGGGGGGAACTATGGGAGGCACTGATTTGGACACGGAAAGTACGGAACAACAGGAAGTTTTGGATAAAAATCGGGAGCGGGTCCCGGAAACCCCACTCATACAGTGTGGCAAGGATATGATGTCACCAGGTCATGTCGTGTGCTTTCCGCAGGTCAAAAAAGACGGTAACCAGATGTTGGCGTCTGGAAAAGGCTATTCAGATGGCAGACTCGAGGGACACAAGATTGTCAGCTGTAGAGCGACCCTGGAGGAAGCCACCCTGACACGGAGCCAGTAGGCCACGTGACTCCAAGACCCAATCCAACCGCCGACACACCATATGTTCCAGTAGCTTACAAAGAAAGTTGGTGAGGCTGATGTGCCGGTAGCTATCCACATCAAGCGGGTTTTAACCGGGTTTGAGCAGCGGAATGATGGTGCTCTCCCGCCATTGCGATGGAAAGACGCCATGGCACCGCATGCGCTTGAAGATGACGAGGAGATATCGCTTGTAGTCAGACGAGAGATGTTTAATCATCTGACTGTGGATCCGATTCGGCCCAGGAGCTGTGTTGGGGCAATGTTCAAGGGCGCTGAGGAGCTCCCACTCTGTAAATGGAGCGTTATAGGGTTCACTGTGGCGTGTAGTGAACAAGAGGACTTTCCTTTCCATCCGCCATTTGAGGGTAAAAAGGCTGGGCGGGTAGTTCTCCTATGGAGAGGCTCAAGCATAATGCTTAGCAAAGTGCTCGGCAATCGCGTTTGCGTCGGTAGATAACACGCCATAGATGTTAATGCCAGGGACACCTTTTAAGGTCTGGTACCCAAAAAGAAGTCTGATCTTCGTCCAGATTTGGGAAGTTGACGTATGGCACCCAATGGTCGACACGTACCTCTCCCAACACTCCTGTTTCCGTTGTTTTATAAGCTGGCGAACGCGGGCACGGAGCTGCTTAAAGGCTGTTAGATGTTCTAGGGATGGGTGCCGCTTATGTCGTTGTAGAGCTCGCCGACGCTCTTTAATCGCCTTAGCGACTCCCGGCGACCACCAAGGGACTGTCCTTCGCTGGGGGCACCTTAAAGAACGAGGGATCGCTTTTCTGCAGCAGAAATGATCGCTGTAGTGACCTGCTCAATGACAACATCGATGGGACCACGGCCGGCCAGAGTGGCCGTGCGGTTCTAGGCGCTACATCTGGAACCGCGTGACCGCTACGGTCGCAGGTTCGAATCCTGCCTCGGGCATGGATGTGTGTGACGTCCTTAGGTTAGTTAGGTTTAAGTAGTTCTAAGTTCTAGGGGACTGATGACCACAGCAGTTAAGTCCCATAGTGCTCAGAGCCATTTTTTTTTATGGGACCACGTGGAAGAGATTCAACAGTGACAATAGAGGTGAAGGCTTCCCAGTCTGCCTCGTTTAAAGCCCATCTGGGTAGGCATCCGTGGGCATGACGCCGGGGGAGTGACAGGAAGATGGGAAAGTGGTCACTACCACGCAGGTCGTCATGTGCTCTCCAGTGGATAGATGGGAGACTGGCAAGACTGCAAACCGAGAGATGAATGGCCGAATACGTGCCATGTGCCATAGTGAAATGTGTGGAGGCACCTGTATTTAAGAGGCAGAGGTCGAGTTGTGACAGTAAATTTTCAACCTCCCTGCCTCAGTCAGTAAGCATGGCGCCACCCCACAAGGGGTTACGCGCATTAAAATCTCCCAAAAGTAGGAGAGGTTTAGGGTTTTGATCAATCAGTGCAGGCAATACGTTCAGGGGTGCAGCACCATGTGGAGGAAGATATACATTGCAGACAGTTATTTCCTGCATCGTCCTTATCCTGACAGCCACAGCTTCAAGAGGAGTTTAAAGGGGCACAGGTTTACTAGATACTGAGTTCAAGACATAGACAAAAACTCCACCTGACACTCTATTATAGTCGCTATGGTTCCTGTAATATCCCTTACAGCCACAGACGGCAGGGGTCTGCATATGCAGGAACCAGGTTTTCTGGAGGGCAATTCAAAAAGCAGGTGTAAAGCTTAACAACTGCCATAGCTCAGCATGGTGGTGGAAAAACCTACCGCGATGCCACTGGAGGATTACGTTATCATGAGACTGGGAAAGCATGAAACACTCAATGAGGCAGTCTACGCCTCAGGGTCGCCTGCTGCCACCAGATGAGTACCTGTGCAATCAACATCCATTGTCTCTGAGGGCCCAGCGTGATCTAGGTCCTCAGTGGATGCCAGAATCTCCACCTCATCCTCAGACACAGAGCTTGTAGGTAGTGGTGGTGTAGGTGCCACCGCAGTGCCTTGGTTCTTGGGAGTCTTTTTCTTTTTATGTTTTTATCGCTGCTTCTTAGGTTCTTCCAGCTGGGAGAGCTTCACTGTTTCAGTCTCAGGGACTGAGGAGGACTGTGAAGCCCTACTACCAGCTACCTGTGGTTGCTTCAACTACTGGCCGGTGTCAGCTTTGCCACTGGTAGGAACCTTGGAAGGGAGTGATGCAAGGGATACCTTCCTGGCAAGAGAAGTCGAAGAAGACTTACGCTTCTCTGGCTGAGAAGTGGGGACTGATGTCCCCAATGGTTGGGGGTGGGGTTTGCTCCTGAAGTAGGTGGTGCAGGAGCAACAGGGAGGGAAGTGCCCCCTATCTTCAATGGAGCAGGTGGAGTCTGACGGCTCTGAGAGTCAAATATACACGGCGGAATGGCAGATGGTAGAACTGTCGTTGTAGCGGCGACGTAGGCTGACGTTATATGCACAGGGTGTAGCCTCTCATATATTCTCTTAGCCTCAGTGTAGGTCAGTCGGTCCAAGCTCTTGTATTCCATTATTTTTCTTTATTTCTGGAGAACTCTGAAGCCTGGCGAGCAAGGCGAATGGTGCTCTCTGCAGTTGACACAGATGGGAGATGGGACACAGGGAGTATTGGGATGTGAAGGACATGCACAATCCTGACAGCTGACGCTGGAAGTACAGTGGGAAGACACATGGCCGAACTTCCAGCACTTAAAGCACCGCATTGGGGGAGGCATATACAGCTTTACGTCACAGTGGTAGACCGCCAGCTTCTTCTCGGGTAATGTGTCACCCTCGAATGCCAAGATGAAGGCACTGGTGGCAACCCAATTATCCCTCGGACTCCGATGGACGCGCTAGACGAAATGAACTCCTCGTAGCTCTAAGGTGTCGCGCAGCTCGTTGTCAGACTACAAAAGAAGGTCCCTGTGGAATGTAATACCCTGGACCATATTTAAGCTCTTATGAGGCGTGATGGTAATGGAAACATCCCCCAGCTTCTTACAAGCAAGTAATGCCCGTGACTTGGCACAGGCTGTCATTTTTATCAAGACTGACCCTGACCGCATTTTGGGCAAGCCCTCCACCTCCTCCAACTTGTCCTCTAAATGCTCTACAAAAAACTGAGGCTTCATCGAGACAAAGGAGTCCCCATCAGCTCTCGTAGATACGAGATACTGGGGTGAATAAGCTTCACTGCCATCCTTAGCCTGGGTTTCCTCCCATGGTGTGGCCAGGAGCGGGGGGGGGGGGGGGGGGGGACGAGTTAGGGTCATATTTCTTAGCACTGAAGTTAGACCTTGACCGCTTAGAGATTGCTGGTGTTTGACCACCAGCAAGAGATGATGTACTACATACACTTCATGGCGTGTCGTGCGCCCTGATGCCAGCCACTCCGACCACGGGCCCTCCCCACGCGCGCCACCCAGGCGCAGCAAAGGCCACCTGGCTGGATGGCTATTGCCGGGAGTCCCGACGGCCCAGGGTGATGGGCATCTACTCCTTGGCATATGTGACGAGTTAACGGCGCAGGCATCAGCAGAGCGATCCCTGTGTGGTCAGAGAGCTACAACCAACAGGGTGCACGGCGGCCCCACCACAACGGATTGGCTACCGTGCTGGATATCAGGCGCAATCGAGCTAAGAAGTCCATTATCGTCGACAGCGCAGAAAGCGATAGTGCGCAGAGGATGGAGGAAAACTCACCTAGGAGGGTGGCCTCGCCCAACAGCTGGAGAATGAGCGGAAGTGCAGATCCAAGTCGACGAAAGATGCGAGACGTCTCAGCGCATGATTGACACTATACACCATGTAAGGCGCCCTTCCCCAATTGGTTCGCTCTTCGGGAAAATTTTGAAAATGGAGGTCAAACCCTACAGGGGACAATCACATAAAGGCCGAAACATGTGAGACTCCTTTTAGTCGCCTCTTACGACAGGCAGGATTACCTCGAGCCTATTCTAACCCTCAGATCCAGACGTTTGCTAGTGTGGCCGTTATGCTCTGCAAGTATACAAATGTTCGTTTTATAAAATGAAACACCTTTTGCTTGTTGTTCATGTTTCTGATACGTTTCGCCTTTTACATTAAGGCGTCTTCAGCGGATTTAACCTGGAATAGTACAGTTTTTTTATTTCATACTTACAGATTAGAAAAAAGTCCAGTTCATAAATTTTATATTAATCAATTACTACAAACAGTTATTCGTTTTTCCGGTCGAAATCTGCGTTTCTTCTCATCTGGTCACAGGTTAGAGGTCGTACTGTGACTTCACTTATAAAACATCGACGCATTTCCACATCACGGTCTTTTTGTTAATCGGCACGTAAATCTGAAACCGACTTCGGGGAGGCTCAGTCTTTTTTTCCGGATAAATGTAGGAACATGCAAAACAATACTGATCCTACGAATTTCACTACGTGATAAAAAGTATCCGGACACCTTGGTGAAAATGACTGACACGTTCATGGCGCCCTCCATTGGTAATTCTGGAATTCAATATGGTGTTGGCCCACCATTAGCCTTGATGACAGTTTCCACTCTAGCAGGCATACGTTCAATCAGGTGCTGGAAGGTTTCTTGGGGAATGGCAGCCCATTCTTCACAGAGTGATGCACTGAGCAGAGGTACTGATGTTGGTCGGCGAGGCCTGTCACGAAGTCAGCTTTCCAAAACATCCCAAAGGTGTTCCATAGGATTCATGTCAGGACTCTATGCAGGCCAGTCCATTACAGGAATGTTACTGTCGTGTAATCACTCCGCCACAGGCCGTGCATTATGAACAGGTGCTTGATCGTGTTGAAAAATGCAATCGCCATCCCCGAATTACTCGTCAACAGTGGGAAGCAAGAAGGTAGGCCTGTGCTGTGATAGTGTCACGCAAAACAACAATGGGTGCAAGCCCCCTCCATGAAAACCACGACCACACCAAAACACCACCGCCTCCGAATTCTTCTGTTGGCACTACACACGCTGGCAGATGACGTTCACCGGGCATTCGCCATACCCACACCCTACCATCGAATCGCTAAATTGTGCACCGTGATTCGTCACTGCACACAACGTTTTTCCGCAGTTCATTCGTCCAATGTTTACGCTGCTTACACCAAGCGAGGCGTTGTTTGGCATCTACCGGCTTATGAGCAGCCACTCGACCATGAAATCAGGTTTTCTCACCTCCCGCCTAACTGTCATAGTACTTGCACTGGATCCTGATGCAGCTTGGAATTCCTGTGTGATGGTCTGCAGAGATGTCTGCCTACTACACCTTACGGCGGTCTCTGTCAGTCAACAGACGAGGTCGGCCTGTACGCTTTTGTGCAGTACGTATCCCTTCATGTTTCCACTTTACTATCACATCGGAAACAGTGGACCTACGGATGTTTAGGAGTGTGGGAATCTCGCGTACAGACTATGACGTAAGTGATCTCAATCACCTGACCACGTTCGAAGTCCGTGAGTTCCGCGGAGCATCCCATTCTGCTCTCTCACGATATCTAATGACTACTGAGGTCGCTGATATGGAGTACCTGGCAGTAGGTGGCAGCACAATGCACTCAACGTAAGAAACGTATGTTTTTGGGGTTGTCCGGATACTTTTGATGAAAAAATGGTTCAAATGGCTCTGAGCACTATGGGACTTAACTGCTAAGGTCATCAGTCCCCTAGAACTTAGAACTACTTAAACCTAACTAACCTAAGGACATCACACACATCCATGCCCGAGGCAGGATTCGAACCTGCGACCGTAGCGGTCACGCGGTTCCAGACTGTAGCGCCTAGAACCGCTCGGCCACCCCGGTCGGCACTTTTGATGATATAGTGTATTTTGAAAGATAGTTTAAAGAAAGGCAAGCCTATCTTTATTGCATTTGCAGGTTTAGAGAAAGTTTTTGACAGTGTTTGAAATTCTGAAGGAAGCAGGAATAAAGTAGAGGGAGCGGAAGACTACATACAACTTGTACAGAAACCAGTCTGTTACAAGAGTTGACGGATATGAAACCGAAGTAGCCGTTGAGAAGGTAGTGAGTCGGGATAGGAGCTCAACGCCGATGTTATTCAGTCTATACGTTCAGCAAGCGGTAATGGAAGCCAAGGAGGAATTTGAAGAGGAAATTAAAGTTTAAGGAGAAGGAATAAAAACTCCGAAGTTACATTGTAATTGTGATAGCGACAGTAGAGAACTTGAACGTGCAATTGAACTGAGTGAACAACGTCTTTTGGAAGATATAAGATGAATATCAACAAAAGTAAAACAAAAGTAATGGAATGTAGTCGAATTAAATCACACGAAGCTGTGGGAATTAGATTACGAAATGAGACACTACAAGTAGAAGATGAGTTTTCTATTTGGGTAGCAAACTAACTGATGATAAACGAAGTAGAGAGGATATAAAATGTAGACTGGCAATGGCAAGAAAAGCTTTTCTGAAGAAGAGAAAATTGCCACATCGAATATAAATTTAATTGTTAGGAAGTATGTTCTGAAAGAATTTGTATGGAGTCCAGCCATGGGTGCAAGTGAAATGTGGACGACAAGCAATTCATACTAGAAGCTTTTGAAAAGCGATACTACAGAAGACTGTCGAAAATTAGCTGGGTACTTTGCATAACTAATGAAGAAGTACTGAATAGAAATGGGGATAAAATGAATTTTTGGCCCAACTTGATTAAAGGAGGGAACCCACTTATAGGACACATTATGAGACATTAATGAATAATCCATGTAGTATTAGGGGGAACTGTGAAGAATACAAATGGTAAAGGAAGATCTAGAGATGAATACAGTAAAGAGATTCAATTGAATGTAGGCTGAAATAGTTATTCGGAGATGAAAAGGAGTCCACAGGATAGAGTAGCGTGGAGAGCTGCAGTGAATCAGTCTTCGGACTTCAAAAAAATCTTTCGTTCAGTAAGGCAGATGTCGCCATGCTGAAGCTGCATTCTGGGAATAATCTCCTGAGCTTTAGTCCATTCGAGTAAAGAAAACGAATCACTCCCCCTATTTCTTCCATGATGCATAGGAACAACAGGGCACTCGTAATAAAATGTTCTGGATTCATTACGAATAGAGCTATTCAGTAACGCAACACTGCTAACACACAAGAACAACAGGTCAAATTAAGCTGAATTCTCTAGAGATTGCGATAAAAGCTTTAGAATTAGATTAAAGAAAATGAAGTACTTGATAAAATTAATTCAGTAATTTCAGTAACTTATGTGCAGGAGAAAAAAAATTCAAATGGCTCTAAGCACTATGGGATTTAACATCTGACGTCATCAGTCCCCTAGACTTAGAACTACTTAAACCTAACTAACCTAAGGACATCACACACATCCATGCACGGGGCAGGATTCGGACCTGCGACCGTAACAGTCGCTCGGTTCCGGACTGAAGCGCTTAGAACCGCTCGGCCACAGTCGCCGGCTGAGCAAGAGGATTTGCGTTCCAGTTTTGTATGTAGTGCGAGGGCAGGTCAAAGATGATATATAGGGAATAATGAGACATAGATACAGAGGTATTTTTCTCAGATTTTCCCATGTCAGTACCTAGTCGTATTAAAAAGATGGCGATTTCCGTTAAATGTCTTCGAAGGTACTTTAATTCTCTCTTGCACTGGGAGACACGGGCATGGTATAAGTGGTCGCTAGGAGACACCATTTCATGGTAACTAGGCGTCTGAGAGTGGTTCTTCCAGAGCAGCTACAAAAGACGCAATTTGGTCGGCAATAAAGAGAAGCGCCAGTTTTACCTGTTTTCTGTGGGAGCTGACGCCTTAAATAGCAGCATATGTGGACATTAGCCTTCACTTGCTCACTTCATTGATCTCCGTGAGGAATACAACACGCATTTTTACGGTTAAGTAAAAAGTCGTGCTACATGGACCTAGAGTTTAGGTGCCACGTTGTGGCAGTATAGCTGAGCGCTGAAGCATCGTAAGTTCGTGAAGGCTGCCAGTTTTCAGCAAGTAACCCATTTAAGCATTTGTTGGTCATTCATTGCGACAACCTGATTAGCTTAATCATATAATGACAAGCGAGAGTCCAAAGTTGATTAGACCTGCAACTACGAGAGGAAACTGACGCCTGAGTCACCGTAAGAACAGAGAACTACAAGGCATGTCCCGATTTTAGAATGGGCAGGTGGCGCCAGGGAAGGTTATTGCAGTACGTAAATGTTAAGTCAGTGGAATTGACAAACAGAGAGAAAAAAATTGCTCGTTGTGTATTGATTTGCAAAGATATAAATTTTTGGAAATACAGAAGCGTCCGATTCCACCCATCTGCTTTGACCCATGACGTCACAAATATGGCGGAAACGAACATACACTACGACTCCAATATGGCGCCTATGACGTCATCATGTAAACATGACCACAAACACGAAAATACATTGAAAAACCAACACACACACGTTCCACAAAAAACCTAAAGAGACTAACGGGACAAGCGTGGGAAATTGGGGGTTTTTGGGTGGGGACGAAGTAAATATAAACAAATTTAGACACACAGCACCATACAAACCACACAAAACCACGAAAAAAACCAACAACACAAAACTCCCCAAATTCCACTAAACACAATATCCTCTGGAATCGGACACTTCCCTTGATCTATAAAGCTCAAAAGCAACACCCGATACCGGAAACCATAGCTACAACCAAACATTGGAATCGAACACTTCCCTTGACCTGTTAACCTTACGACATCTCCACATACAGCCGTCCCTGGTCCGAGACGCCGGAACTATAAGTAAGCCTCATTTCTTTACACATACTGAACACTTCACGACTTCATTCAAACACCCGAATAGTTGAAGAAATTTTATTAGAGACAACGCACTGTCTCCAATCATCGCCGACAACCGAAAACTGTTGACCCTGTCAGGTATATCCATACCTACCAAAGACATAAAAAAAACAATTTACCAAAATAGACACACGACGAACAAAAAGAAACTACAATAATGTCGAAATAACAAAACGAAAATCGTTAACTCACTAAAAAATATTTCGCTGAAAGCACAGTCCCAATACCACACACGTGCAATGCTATCACGCAAATGAATCCCATACGCCACGTAACACGCTACCCATAAACACACCACCAGAGAAAACCACCGACCGCTACAATACGCCACCTATTAACACGCCTCACACGCAAAATAAAACAAAAACATCACCTAACACACCACCAGAGAGCACCACCGATCACATCAAAACACACCTACAAACACGCCACTGTCACAAACTTAATTTCGCGCCGTAGTGACGTCACACATCACAACAGCCTTACGTCACAGGTCAAAGCCGAAGGGTGGGATCGGACTCTTCGGCTGACCTAATTTTTTTTCCACCAGCCAGGGGTAAAGAGCCCCGGGCTTGGGACCACAGCACGAGGGTCACCTGCAAGCCCGTCGTGGGCTCCTCGCTGAATCGGCAGTCGTGGTGGTCGTCCCCCGGGGTCGTGCCGGCCTGCGCCGTGAAGTAGTCGACGGCGAACGCGAACGCGTTGAGCGGCTTGGCCACGAGCAGAGCGAGCAGGAAGTCTGCGAGCAGCGGCCGCAGCTCGCGCAAGCGGCGGCCGTAGCGCGCCGCCAGCAGCTGCACGCGGTCCTCGTACAGCGACACCAGCTGCTCGTCCTCCCGCCACCGGCTCTCCAGCGGCGGCAGCGACCATCCCAGCCGCATCGTCATGTACAGCCGCAGGCGCGGGTCCGACCGCACCCACCACTCCCTGCGGCCCAGCCAAACAGCGCAGAAGTAAATAAGAGTGGCACTGGGGACGGGTCAGGTGTGTCAAGCTTCCCACTCCCTCTGGGTACCCTCAACCGCAGAGGTGGTGGTCGCTCCACACAACTAAAATCGCACGATACATGGGGAGTGAAATTTCAAGTCATCCAATGTGCCTAAAAATATCGTTTTACGTAGATGAAGCAAAGCTACAACTGTCTCCACAGTTAGTTTCTCAGTAAAACTTCCCATTTTCGCTTAAATACACTAAAGGCCATTAAAATTGTTACACCAAGAAGAAATGCAGATGATAAATGGGCATTCATTGGACAAATATGTTATACTAGAATTGACATGTGATTACATTTTCACGCAGTTTGGGTGCATAGATCCTGAGAAATCAGTACCCTGAACAACCACCTCTGGCCGTAATAACGGCCTTGATACGCCTGGGCATTAAGTCAAACAGAGCTCGGATGGCGTGTACAGGTACAGCTGCCCATGCAGCTTCAACACGATACCACAGTTCATCAAGAGTAGTGACTGGCGTATTGTGACGAGCCAGTTGCTCGGCGACCATTGACCAGACGTTTTCAATTAGTGAGAGATCTGGAGAATGTGCTGGCCAGGGCAGCAGTCGAACATTTTCTGTATCCAGAATGGCTCGTACAGGACCTGCAACATGCGGTCGTGCATTATCCTGCTGAAATGTAGGGTTTCGCAGGGATCGAATGAAGGGTAGAGACACGGCTCGTAACACATCTGAAATGCAACGTCCACTGTTCAAAGTGCTGTCAGTGCGAACAAGAGGTGACCGAGACGTGTAACCAATGGCACCCCATACCATCACGCCCGATGATACGCCAGAATGGCGATGACGAATACACGCTTCCAATGTGCGTTCACCGCGATGTCGCCAAACACGGATGCGACCATCATGATACAGTAAACAGAACCTGGATTCATCCGAAAATGTGACGTTTTGCCATTCGTGCACCCCGGTTCGTCGTTGAGTACACCATCGCAGCCACTCCTGTCTGTGATGCAGCGTCAAGGGTAACAGCAGCCATGGTCTCCGAGCTGGTAGTGCATGCTGCTGCATACGTCGTCGAACTGTTGGTGCAGATGGTTGTTGACTCAGGGATCGAGATGTGGCTGCACGATCCGTTACATTCATTCGGATAAGATGCCTGTCATCTCGACTGCTAATGATACGAGGCCGTTGAGATCCAGCACGGCGTTTCATATTACCCTCCTGTCTTGTGACAGCCAGAGCGAGAGCACCAGCAGCAGCGAGTACTGTTTGTATAAAGCGTTTATTTTGCATTTTGTTTACGACCTTCCACTAAGGAAGGGATTCTATTTGTGTTTATCTGCTCTGCATAGTAACTAACAGTTCTTGATAAAACTTTACGTAGTTTTCGTGTTAGATTTCTTAGTGTTTTCTTGATCGTTTAGAACAGAAAGCGCCCTAAAACCGTCTTTGTTTGTTTCGCGGCCGTTAGCCACTAGTCACTTGAATCAGCAGTTGTCTTGTGACAGCCAGAGCGAGAGCACCAGCAGCAGCGAGTACGGTTTGTATAAAGCGTTTTTGTACTTATTTGCTGCGCTTAGCTTTTAAATAGTTTTTCTGGGAAAACCTAGCGTAGTTTTCGCGTCTCGTATTTCAGTGAGTGTTTCTTGATTATCAGAGTAGCTCATCAGAAGATTATCTTGGGAATTTGTCACCGTATAGGGTAGGGTAAACATAGTCATGTGTAGGGACTGTGGTTGTTGTGAGCGGACGCAAGGAGAATTGGCCACTCTTCGGGGGCAGGTGGAGGCTTTGTCTGTTAGGCTCATCGAGCTCGAGGCGCAGGCGTCGGCTCGTAGTGGCGTTGGGGCAACTGTGGTGAGACCTATGCCTACTTCGGTGGCCTTGGAATCACATGGAACCCCTGATGTCGCTGCGTCTTCCGGCAGTGAGCATCTTACCGGTCAGCCATCACTCCAGGGTGAATGGCGGACAGTGGTGGGCTCGCGCGTGCCTGGCCGAAGGGCGAAGGTGGGATCTGGCCGCGTGGCAACTGCCTTACCCCTTTCCAACAGTTACGGGGTGCTTCCTAGTGGTGATGACATCGTTTCCGAGCCACCACAGGATGCCTCGCCTGTTGGGCCAATGGCCGATTCTCCGGCAAGGTCCCGACAGTCACAGAGGGCGGGCCTATTAGTTATAGGGAGCTTCAACGATAGGCGGGTTATGGAGCCCCTCAGGAAAATAGCGGGTAGGTCGGGGAAGAATGCCAGTGTGCACTCGGTGTGCTTGCCGGGGGGTCTCGTCCGTAATGTGGAGGAGGCCCTTCCGGCAGCTATTGAACGCACTGGGTGTGACCGGCTGCAGATAGTAGCACATGTCGGAACGAATGACGCCTGCCGCTTGGGTTCTGAGGCCATCCTTGGTTCCTTCCGGCGGCTGGCTGATTTGGTGAAGACAACCAGCATCGCACGCGGAGTGCAAGCTGAGCTTAATATCTGCAGCATAGTGCCCAGAGTCGATCGCGGTCCTCTGGTTTGGAGCCGTGTGGAGGGTCTAAACCAGAGGCTCAGACGACTCTGCGACTATAATGGTTGCAAATTCATCGACCTCCGTTATTGGGTGGAGAACTGTAGGGCCCCCCTAGACAGGGCAGACGTGCACTACACACCGGAAGCAGCTACTAGGGTAGCAGAGTACGTGTGGCGTGCACACGGGGGTTTTTTAGGTTAGAGGGACCCCCCCCTGGGCGAAACGATAAAATACCTGACGGCTTACCAGAGAGGACATTATCATCGTTGATAAAGAACGTCCGTCCTCAGAGACCAAAAACAGGAAAAGTTAACGTAATATTGGTAAACTGCAGGAGTATCCAGGGCAAGGTTCCTGAATTAGTATCTCTTATTGAAGGAAATAGTGCGCATATAGTATTAGGAACGGAAAGTTGGTTAAAACCGGAAGTGAACAGTAACGAAATCCTAGACACAGAATGGAATATATACCGCAAGGATAGGATAAACGCCAATGGTGGAGGAGTATTTATAGCAGTAAAGAATTCAATAATATCCAGTGAAGTTATTAGCGAATGCGAATGTGAAATAATCTGGGTTAAGCTAAGTATCAAAGGTGGGTCAGATATGATAGTCGGATGCTTCTATAGACCACCTGCATCAGCAACCGTAGTAGTTGAGCGCCTCAGAGAGAACCTGCAGAACGTCGTGAAGAAGTTTCGTGATCATACTATTGTAATAGGGGGAGACTTCAATCTACCAG
This sequence comes from Schistocerca cancellata, assembly GCF_023864275.1. Classification (NCBI taxonomy): domain Eukaryota; kingdom Metazoa; phylum Arthropoda; class Insecta; order Orthoptera; family Acrididae; genus Schistocerca; species Schistocerca cancellata. The sequence continues at coordinate 211,995,143 of NC_064631.1, forward strand.
GTATAGAATGGGATAGTCACACAATCAGAACTGGAGCCAGGGACAGAGACTCTTGTGACATTATCCTGACTGCCTTGTCCGAGAATTACTTCGAGCAGATAGTTAGAGAACCAACTCGTGAAGCTAACGTTTTAGACCTCATAGCAACAAATAGACCGGAACTTTTCGACTCCGTGAATGTAGAAGAGGGTATCAGTGATCATAAGTCAGTGGTTGCATCAATGACTACAAGTGTAATAAGAAATGCCACGAAAGGAAGGAAAATATATTTGCTTAACAAGAGTGATAGGGCACAAATCGCAGAATATCTGAGTGACCACCATCAAACGTTCATTTCTGAGGAAGAGGATGTGGAACAAAAATGGGAAAAATTCAGAAACATCGTCCAGTACGCCTTAGATAAGTTCGTACCGACTAAGGTCCAAAGCGAGGGGAAAGATCCACCGTGGTATAACAATCATGTACGAAAGGTACTACGGAAACAAAGAAAGCTTCATCATAGGTTTAAGAGTAGTCGAATCATAGCTGATAAGGAAAAGCTGAACGAAGCGAAAAAGAGCGTAAAGAGAGCAATGAGAGAAGCATTCAACGAATTCGAACGTAAAACATTGGCAAACAATCTAAACAAGAACCCTAAAAAGTTTTGGTCATATGTAAAATCGGTAAGCGGATCTAAATCCCCTATTCAGTCACTCGTTGACCATGATGGCACCGAAACAGAGGACGACCGAAGAAAGGCAGAAATACTGAATTCAGTGTTCCGAAACTGTTTCACTGCGGAAAATCGTAACACGGTCCCTGACTTCAGCCGTCGCACGGACGCCAAAATGGAAAATATTGAAATAAACGATATCGGAATTGAAAAACAACTGCTATCACTTAGTAGCGGAAAAGCATCCGGACCAGACGAGATACCCTTAAGATTCTACAGTGATTATGCTAAAGAACTTGCCCCCTTTCTATCAGCAATTTATCGTAGATCGCTGGAAGAACGTAAAGTACCTAGCGACTGGAAGAAAGCGCAGGTCGTTCCCATTTTCAAGAAGGGTCATAAATCAGATGCGAATAATTATAGGCCTATTTCGCTTACGTCAATCTGTTGTAGAATAATGGAACATGTTTTGTGTTCTCGTATTATGACGTTCTTAGATAATACAAATCTCCTTCATCATAACCAACATGGATTCCGCAAACAGAGATCATGTGAAACTCAGCTCGCCCTATTTGCCCAAGAAATTCACAGTGCCGTAGACACTGGCGAGCAGATTGATGCCGTATTCCTGGACTTCAGGAAGGCATTTGATACGGTTCCGCACTTACGTTTAGTGAAAAAAATACGAGCTTACGGAATATCGGACCAGGTTTGTGATTGGATTCAGGATTTCCTAGAAGAAAGAACACAACATGTCATTCTTAACGGTTCAAAATCTGCAGATGTAGAGGTAATTTCGGGAGTACCGCAAGGAAGCGTGATAGGACCTTTATTGTTTACAATATACATAAATGACTTAGTTGACAACATCGGTAGCTCCGTGAGGCTATTTGCAGATGACACGGTTGTCTACAAGAAAGTAGCAACATCAGAAGACTCGTACGTACTCCAGGAAGACCTGCAGAGGATTAATGCATGGTGCGACAGCTGGCAGCTTTCCCTAAACGTAGATAAATGTAATATAATGCGCATACATAGGGGCAGAAATCCATTCCAGTACGATTATGCCATAGGTGGTAAATCATTAGAAGCGGTAACGACCGTAAAATACTTAGGAGTTACTATCCGGAGCGATCTGAAGTGGAATGATCACATAAAACAAATAGTGGGAAAAGCAGGCGCCAGGTTGAGATTCATAGGAAGAATTCTAAGAAAATGTGACTCATCGACGAAAGAAGTAGCTTACAAAACGCTTGTTCGTCCGATTCTTGAGTATTGCTCATCAGTATGGGACCCTTACCAGGTTGGATTAATAGAAGAGATAGACATGATCCAGCGAAAAGCAGCGCGATTCGTCATGGGGACATTTAGTCAGCGCGAGAGCGTTACGGAGATGCTGAACAAGCTCCAGTGGCGGACACTTCAAGAAAGGCGTTACGCAATACGGAGAGGTTTATTATCGAAATTACGAGAGAGCACATTCCGGGAAGAGATGGGCAACATATTACTACCGCCCACATATATCTCGCGTAATGATCACAACGAAAAGATCCGAGAAATTAGAGCAAATACGGAGACTTACAAGCAGTCGTTCTTCCCACGCACAATTCGTGAATGGAACAGGGAAGGGGGGATCAGATAGTGGTACAATAAGTACCCTCCGCCACACACCGTAAGGTGGCTCGCGGAGTATAGATGTAGATGTAGATTCTGCTAACAGTCATTGGATCTCGATCAACGCGAGCAGCAATGTCGCGATACGATAAACCGCAATCGCCATAGGCTACAATCCGACCTTTATCAAAGTAGGAAACGTATGCATTTCTCCTCCTTGCACGAGGCATCACAACAACGTTTCACCAGGCAACGTCGGTCAACTGCTGTTTGTGTATGAGAAATCGCTTGGAAACTTTCCTCATGTCAGCACGTTGTAGGTTTCGCCACCGGCGCCAACCTTGTGTGAATGCTCTGAAAAGCTAATCATTTGCATACCACAGCATCTTCTTCCTGTCGGTTAAATTTCGCGTCTGTAGCACGTCATCTTCGTGGTGTAGCGATTTTAATGGCCAGTAGTGTAAATAAAATCCACTATTATGGAATTCGCGCATGTTCTCTTCTGCAATGCAGTTTTTCTCACTCTATTCTGAGGTAACGACACTGCCGCAAAAAAATTGTACACCCTTTTAGAGGATTCCAATTCCCTCAAGACGTATTGCTGCAACTGTTCATATGGATTACATGAAACGATTACATTTACATATGGTTCAAATGGCTCTGAGCACTATGGGACTTAAAATAATTTGAAGTCATCACTCCCCTAGACTTGGAACATCTTAAATCCAAATAACCTAAGGACAGCACACACATCCATGCCTGATGCAGGATTCGAACCTGCAACCGCATCAGCAGCGCGGTTCCGGACTGAAGCGCCTAGAACCGCTCGGCCACAACAGCCGGCTGATTACATTTACACATCAATAACACAAGCGGTTCTGAGGACCCAGCTATCGACCCATGCTGAAACACCCAATTACCACGTGGTGTTGCCTCCACAGGAGGCAACGCAGGCACTGACTCTGATCGTACAGACTTCGAATCCTGTCCTGGGATATGTTATGCCACGCGTAATCGTCCTGTTCACGTAGTTCTGTCAGAGTTGTTCCCTGATGGGTGGCAAAATTCACTTCTCGCCCCTTCATATCCCACACACGCTGTGTTAGAGACAAGTCCTGTGATTGTGATAGTCAGGGAAGGTGCTGCACGTAATGCAGAGCACGCTGAGTCTCACAGGCTGTGTGTGGGCGACCGTTATCCTGCTGGAACAGCACATCAGGTTCCTTTTGGAAGAACGGCAGAAGAATTGGTCTAACAACATTCTGCACGTACTGAGTGGTGGTTAGCGTCCCCTCCATAAACATCAAAGGAGAAAGAGAGTTATAGTCCATAGCACACCAGACCACAAGGCGGTGGTGGGGACAGTGTGTCTTAGACGAATGCCCTCTACGACACAGCGCTCACTGGGTCTGTGTCATAGATGCAAATGACCGTCACTTGCGTCCAGGGAGAATCTGCATTCATTTCTGAAGACCACTCGCGATATTCCATCGTCCAAGTGATCTTCCGGAAAAAGTCGAGCCGGGCACGTCGATGCTGAGGCGTGAGTGTGGCTAGAGGTGGGCTAGAGGTGTTCTTGCCAGTAGCCCCACTGCTAATAACCAGTTCGCAACAGTTCATGTTGATACGTCTGGGTTCACAAGTCCTCTTATATGTGCTGTGGTAGTCACCTACGTCTTTTTCCAGTCGCTTGGGACTTTGTGGTAGGCGAGAGATTCACAATAAATGCAAGCTAGGTAAGGAGCCACAAGCGTAGTGTACTCTTTACTGGAATTCCATCTGGACCTGGTGATTTATTTACTTCCAAATCTTTCAGTAGTCTAAGCCATTAATGCTTATTACTATGTCGTCCATATGGGAATCTGTCCGATGGTCAAATGACAGTAACTTTTTACGATTCTCCTGTGTGAACGATTTCTTGAACGTGAACTCTAAAACTTCGAGTTTCGTTTTGCTATCTTCAACTGCCACACCAGACTGGTTGACAACGGACTGAATGGAAGCCTTAGATCTGCTTAGCGATTTTACATACGACAAGAATTTTGTCGGGTTCTCTGCCAGGTCATTTGCTAAGGTGTGACGGTGGTAGCTGTATGCTTCACGCATAGATACTCGTATTTCCACAGACGCCGGAATCTCTACTGACCTTCACTTGTCGTCGTTTGTGCGTTCCCATTTAAACCGAGAGTGCAACAGCCTCTGCTTTCTCAGTATCATCCGAATTTCGTTGGTAAACCATGATGAGTCTTTTCCATCCTTTATCCACTTACTAGGCACATAACTCTCCAAACTACGATTTACAATCTGCTTTAACTTTCCCTACAATTCCTCTACATCCATCTTACTGGAACTAAGTGACGTCAATTCGCTGTCTAAGTGAGATGCTAATAACTGCTTATCTGCTCTATCTAGCAGAAACACTCTCCTAGCCTTCCTGACTGATTTACTAACTTTCTTAGTCATAGTTGCTATAATGACACCATGATCGCTAATCCCTGTTTCTAAATGACGTTGTCGATAAGGTCGGGCTTATTTTTTGCTACAGTGTCTAAAATATTTCCATTGTGTGTGGGCTGCGGAGGTAGCTGCTCGAGACAGTTTTCAGAAGACGTGTTCAAAAGTATTACGCATGTCTGTCTTTCTGCACCCCCCGCAATGAATCCATAGACATCCCAGTCTTTACTCGGTAGGTTAAAGTCGCCTCCAACCAGTATTACATGATCGAGGTATTTACGCGCTATTCACCCTAGACTTTCTTTGAATGACTCTAGAACTGTCACAGCAGAATGGGGTGGCCGGTAAAAACATCCAACGATTAACTTGGTTTCACCTAAACCTGTTATTCGAGACCAGATAATTTCACTGTTACACTCAACCTCGACCTCACCAGAGACAATATTTTTGTCAACTGCTATGTACACTCGCCCTCCTATGGCTTCTAATCTGCTTTTCCGATAAACGTTCCATGACTTGCTAAATGCCGGCCGCGGTGGTCTAGCGGTTCTAGGCGCGCAGTCCGGAACCGCGCGACTGCTACGGTCGCAGGTTCGAATCCTGCCTCGGGCATGGATGTGTGTGATGTCCTTAGGTTAGTTAGGTTTAAGTAGTTCTAAGTTCTAGGGGACTGATGACCACAGATGTTAAGTCCCATAGTGCTCAGAGCTATTTGAACCATTTGAACTTGCTAAATATCTCAGAGCTTTCCACTTCGAATTTCAGCCAGCTCTCGTCCCAAGAATAATCTGACGACAAGAACTTTCCTGGAGGACAGTAAATTCAGGAGCTTTATTATGAATACTTCGACAATTTACTGATAAAATAATGACAGTCGAATTGTCTTTATTCTGAACGCCGTTAGACTTCCCTTGCCGACTATCGACTAGCGAGTGTTCATCAGAGTACCTCCTAAAAAAACCTAGCCTAAAAAAACCCCTTGTGCACTTCGCAAGTACTCTGCTAGCCGAGTAGCTGTTCCTTTGGTGTAATGCACCACTCACGTAACGAGGGTCTAGAAATCTGCAGACAACACTGTCACAGAGTCGACAAAGCCTATGGCTGAAACCCTCCACTCCACTCCAAACCAAAGGATCCCGATCAACTCTGGGAACAGTGTTGCAGATTGTGAGCTCTGCTTGCACCCCGTCGCGAGGCCAGCAGTCTTCACCACCTCTCCCAGTACCCTGTACGAACTGACGATCGCCTCAAAACAAATGCGAAAGGCGTCGTTCGTGCCGACGTGAGCTACAACTTGCAGTCGACTGCACCCTGCACGATCAATAGCCGCAGGCCTTGCCTACATCTCGGATGACGCCCCCTGTCAGACAAACAGAGGTGCGCTCTGTATTGGCTTACTTTGCAGTCCTGAACATTATCTCCCTAAGGGACTCCGTAAGGCGTCTAACACTGGAGCTCCCCATAACTAGTAAACCACCACCCCCGTGTGCCTGCTCGGACCCTCCTGAAGGAGCGGCCACCTGTCCACACAGAGGGTGAACGGGCGAGGCCAAGCGGCCAGCCTGCACATTGGCCCTCCGCCTCGAGAGACGCGAACGCGTTATCGCCCACCACTCACCCTGCTGTGAGGAGCGGTCCACCGCGCGGATGCACTAGGAAGTGCCTCGGAAGCAGAGCCCGTGGGCAAAACAAGCGACACCTGAAGTGTCCCATGCGACGCGCCAGATTCTCCGCCACCCCGAGGCAGCAGCCCGAAGGTGATTGACCATAACCAAAAGCGCATTCAGCTGTTTGCGAACTTCGGCCAGGCCCTCCTGCGGCCGCACACAGTGTGAACACATCCTAACCATCCTAGTAAGACTAACGGAAGAAGTAAACAATACAAGCATACAGAATTCTAGATATGCAGCTTGCTATCCTCCTGATGTGTCGTCAATAGAGGCAGATGCGTCAGTGACCTATGTAGCTTGACGCAGTGTTCAGACATGGTTCATCTATTGTTGCCAACATCGTCGAATAATGGCATCGGTGTTACTCAAATGTCGGGCGATTCACCGGCTTCTTTGAGGTCAACTACACGTCCTCTCTCAAATGCTGACATCTGCTATATTGTTCACGCGGCTGTCTGCGAGACATAGTTACTGTCCAGCTGAGTACAGGGAATGAAATTCGCAAAGACTTTATACCATTGTATCGACATGTGACGCGTTCGCTATCCTTGCCAACTGCGCGGGGAAATTGTGCTGCAGCGTCACACGTTTATCCATTGGTCGCCTAAGTTTAAGTTCTGAATTTTCCGTCGATAACTGTATGAACATCAATTTGTGACCAGTTTGCATAACTCCTTCAAGATGCGTCGTTTTTTGTATTTGTATTATATTTACGGTAGTTTTGTTTGAAATACCACTTATCGATTATAATTCTTACAAGCTCATGGATATATGTCGGGAAATATCCAAAATGCTTAAACCAGGCTGATTTGAGTAGAGAAAGGAAGTTACAATGATGAGGCGAAATATTATGACCACCGTCTACCGCGAGAATTAAGGTATCAGTCAAAAAATACGATTAACCTCAAGGTCCGATGCAGTGTTATCAGTGTCAGGGATTTTATCATGTTGCACAGAAGTATCATATGCGTCAGGTGCGCTGGAAGACACCTGCCTAGTGAGTGCACAAAGTCGAGGAATTCCCTGACCAACTGCGTGCCCTGAGGAAAAACATATCTGGTGAAATACCACTGAAGCCACTATTGTATTAAAGTATTGGGCAGTCGACTGGAGACTGGTACCGCCCTTCGCTGTAGGCACATTCCCGCTGCTGTGGCACGCCCAACTGGTAACTCCCACCCTCAAGAGTCTCCCTCTCTGCCGAATTGTCACCGGTCTGCAACTGGAACGAGTTCGCAGGCAGACATATGCCCAAGTTGCTTTCACGACGATCCCACTCTGGCTTCCTACCCTAATTCTAATTCCTCTTAATGATGGTTGGGAAATAACTACCATGAAATTAAGTCTTTGAACAAACAAATTCTCGAAAATCATGATCACAGCCGAAGTTGTTATGACCTCCTTCAGTATGGAGCAGATTCGGCTGAGCTCATTCCTTATCTTGAATTGGAACGCTACTGGTACATACGATAATAAAATCTGAGTTGGAGCACTTCCTGGACCACAATGATATTGACGTGGTGTACCCTTCTGAGATACAGGGTGTCCCAGCTATCTTGTCCACCCAAAATATCTCTGGAATAATAACAGCTATTGGAAAATGACTTTCACCGGTATCAATGTAGGGCTGGGGCCCATGAATGTACATATTTGGAAACATTCTAAAACGAAAGCATACGTGTTTTTTAACACAAACTTATGTTTTTTTAAATGGACCTCCTATATTTTTTCTTCAGCAATCCATAGCATGACAAAGCACATACACAAAGACGTCGATTGCATCGCAATATTCCCATTACATCCCGAGATATTGAGACGCGAAGTTGACGCTAGAAACACCCGACATGCGCTGCTAGCGCACGTCCTGAGGCTCAGGCGTGAACCCCATGCTGCCCGTAATCGCGATGTGATTGACATGTGTAATCACACCTCCATACTTATCAAGAGGTCCGAAACGAATAATACGGTCTGCTGCCATCAACTCTCATAAGCACATAATGGTTTCCCTCTTGCACATTTTACGTATCTACACAATGTGAACCAGTACCGATCGGTGTACACCCGTCAGGTTGTCTTATTTATCCTGCACACCCAAAATAAGGTTTATCTAATGCGTTATATGACCCATTGTGCCCGTCGCGCAGGGCCTGCCTCTACCTAGTCAAGTGTCCAACGTAGTTCCCACTACTGCCACAGTTACCACTTCACCTTGTTTATGATTTGCGACCCATGCAAACTCCTGTACTCCACCACCCTCCGAGCATACCATTTGTTGTTGCTTTGGCATGCAGTACACCGCTTGCCAGTGTAGTCGTGTATCAGAGTGTTCTAGTGACGGCACGGAGGTAGTACACATTGCGAATAAACGTTGTGTTGTGGAACTTATACTGTACAGTATAATGTACACACATGAAGATATGGTAGAAATGCTGCTGATCTATGGAGAATGTACGTTGACGGGAAATACGTTATGAGATTGCTTGTTTGTTGATAGTACTGTTAGCGAACATTATGATTAATATGTCTGTTTTCTACCCTACTCTACATACCTGTACCGTACCCTGTTGTAGGTGGACGAAATGCTGTTCAGGCAGAACGACAGTACAGAAGACGATTTCCTGACAAGCCATCGCCTTCGCGCCGGGTGTTTGGTCGTCTCACATCTCGTCTACGTGAAACGGGAAGCTTAAATCCAAGACCTCGACATCGTTCTAGAACACACACAGATGAACGTGCTGAAGTTGCTGTGCTCGCTAACATAGCTGTGAATCCTCAAATCAGCACACGTCAAACTGAACGTGAAGTTGGTGTGTCGAAATCAAGTGCACAGCGTATTCTTAAACGTCATAAATTTCATCCTTACCATGTTCATTTAAACCAGGATCTTCATGGAAATGACTTCCGCAATAGGGTAACATTTTGTCGGTGGGCTCAGCAAAAACTTCTGACTAATCCAATTTTTTTGCAGATGTTCTCTTTACCGACGACGCATCATTCTCCAACAAAGGAATTGTCAATATGAGGAATATGCATTATTGGTCCGCAGACAATCCAAAATGGCTCCGTCAGGTAGAGCATCAACGTCCGTGGAAAGTTAATGTTTGGTGTGGGATTATTGGAGATACCATTATCGGACCTTTCTTTATAAATGGCATCCAAAATGGCAGACAGTACTCCAGATTTATACGACACAATCTTCCTGTTTTCTTGGCCACCGTACCTCTGAACCGGAGAATGGTCATGTGGTATCAGCATGACGGATGCCCTGCACATAACGCCTTACGAGCACGACGACTTCTGAACCTGGTAGGTGGATTGGACGAGATGGCCCTGTTAGGTGGCCTGCCCGGTCTCCGGACCTTACACAGCTGGATTATTTTCTTTGGGGAGCAGTGAAGGATGCTGTTTACCAACATGAACCAACAACACCAGAGGACATGAAGCAACGCATTATTGATGCTTATACAGCCATCAAAGAGGAAACAGTAGCACGAAGTAGGGCATTCTTCATCCGCAGAGTGACCCTATGTATGTAAGCCAATGGGAATCACTTTGAGCATGAGATGTGAACGCTATGTTTAGTATGTAGTAGTATGTAGTATCACAGTGGAAGTTTCTACAAAGGGCCATTTTACCCAGTGATGTTACGAAACATTTGTTTGCAACAATTTGTCATTTAACGCATTAGATAAACATAACATTGATAATTATGTGATGATAAAACTAATTGGTTAAACATGTTTACATTCATCGTCTATGTCCTACCTGAACTTCCCAAATCAAAACATTTTTACCTAAACAACGGTAAAACTTTTAGTCCACTTGCTCGTTTCACTAAAACCATCAACATGAATTTTACTGTTACGAGTGAATGATTAACTGTCACTTGCGCTATCTACAGTAAAGTAAAGTTTTAACGTTGAACGGCATTACCTTTTTAGTAACGGATTAACGATAAGCGAAGTTAACTTTGTGACTAACGTTGCGGTACACAGATATGTTACAGAACCGCATCACCCCTAGCCTATGGGATAAATACTTGCTGGAATGTACGACGTTAATGCAGGATGGCAGCAGACCGTATTATTCGTTTCGGACCTCTTGATAAGTATGGAAGTGTGATTACGCATGTCAATCACATCGCGATTACGGGCAGCATGGGGTTCACGCCTGAGCCTCAGGACGTGCGCTAGCAGCGCATGTCGGGTGTTTCTAGCGTCAACTTCGCATCTCAATATCTCGGGATGTAATGGGAATATTGCGATGCAATCAACGCCATTGTGAATGTGCTTTGTCATGCTATGGATTGCTGAAGAAAAAATATAGGAGGTCCATTTAAAAAAAAACATAAGTTTGTGTTAAAAAACACATATGCTTCCGTTTTAGAATGTTTCCAAATATGTACATTCATGGGCCCCAGCCCTACATTGATACCGGTGAAAGTCGTTTTCCAATAGTTGTTATTGTTCCAGAGATATTTTGGGTGGACAAGATAGCTGGGACACCCTGTATATTTGACCATCCTGCAAGGTAACTTGGTATTGGGTATGTTTCAACCTACGCAATCAATCAGCCTTGGCGCAGAGCTAGCTGAAACAGGCATTGACTATGGCACTAGGGACCTGCCTACAGAAATCAAAAGCTTCATCGTTGCCAGACACGAACCATCGTTCTACCACTAATCTGGTCGTGGATCGTTGACGCTACTCACTACGCTCTTTTTTTGTTAATCTCATTTTGTTCTATATTGTTCGTTGACTTTGTTTGTGGCGGACGTCCTATGACACTTGTTCTGGTTGTTCGTTGATCCGTTCACTCAGTTTTTTATTACAGAGGATAGCTAAACCCTCTGACCGAACACGCTGAGCTACCGTGCCGGCACCACTCAGCTACCGGGAGCAGACATATGGACAAATTAAAGAGCGGTACACTATTTCGAAGGTGAAAATCAGTCCTACCAAGAGCCAAGCAATTATGTTCACCACCCAGCTCAAGTTCGTCAACCGCCATCTCACAACAGGTGACACATACTTGGCTTGGAGTGACTCACCATCAGTCAAACTTACTTGGGCTGACCACAGACAACAGACTGACTTGTAGGTCACATATGAGCTGTTGCGTCCAATAAGGCTTGTGTTATCAATTGTACTCGCTCTCAGAGAGTGACACACTATCAGACAACACGTAACTGATTATTTGGCGTTCTATAATACTTTCGGTCATCTTGTACGGTTAGGAAGTGTCCTGAACCGCCACAGACAAACTCTTGAAAATACTGCGGACTCATCAGTATAGCACGATATGATATTGCAGTGCCTGTGTTGTTCAGAACTTCGATGCAGTGTTCCTTCGGACATGCATGCATTTAGGATGGAACAGGCACTGCGGCATCTACAGCCACAATGAAAGACATGGAATGTATTCGCAATTGCGAATGTGGACTACCATCAGCCATATAATGGAGTGACGACAATGAACAGGTGTGCCGGACCGGACTCGAACCCAGATTTCCCGTTTATCGCGAGTGGCCGCCTTACCATTAAGTTATCCGAGCGTGCTTCACAGCCAGATCCAAGCTTCCACAGGTCGTCCGCCATGTGTCTACAACACGCACTTGTAAATGGAAATGCCTTGTGGCTAGGGCCTCCCGTTGGGTAGACCATTCGCCTGGTGCAAGTCTTTCGAGTTGACGCCACATCGGCGATTTGCGTGTCGATGGGGATGTAATGATAAGGACACCACAACCTGAGTGGAGAAAATCTCCGCCCCAGCCGGGAATCGAATCCGGGCCGTTATGTATGACATTCCGACGCGCTGACCACTCAGATACCAGAGGCGGACACGCACTCGTACATCCATATGTATATTGCTGTGCAGGAGACATATTTTAATTGAAAGTCGCTTACCCGGTGTCATTGGATAAATATGATATTTCAGTGCCTGTGTTGGTCATAAGTACGATGCATTGTTCCTTCAGACAAGTATGCATGTCAGAAGGAACAAACACTGTAGTGACTACAGCTGTTATGAGATGTTGTTGTTGTTGTGGTCTTCAGTCCTGAGACTGGTTTGATGCACCTCTCCATGCTACTCTATCCTGTGCAAGCTTCTTCATCTCCCAGTACCTACTGCAGCCTACATCCTTCTGAATCTGCTTAGTGTATTCATCTCTTGGTCTCCCTCTACGATTTTTACCCTCCACGCTGCCCTCCAATACTAAATTGGTGATCCCTCGATGTCTCAGAACAAGTCCTACCAACCGATCCCTTCGTCTAGTCAAGTTGTGCCACAAGCTCCTCTTCTCCCCAATTCTATTCAATACCTCCTCATTAGTTCCGTGATCTACCCATCTAATCTTCAGCATTCCTCTGTAGCACCACATTTCGAAAGCTTCTATTCTCTTCTTGTCCAAACTATTTACCGTCCATGTTTCACTTCCATACATAGCTACACTCCATACAAATACTTTCAGAAATGACTTCCTGACATTTAAATCTATACTTGATGTTAACAAATTTTTCTTCTTCAGAAACGCTTTCCTTGCCATTGCCATTCTACATTTTATATCCTCTCTACTTCGACCATCATCAGTTATTTTGCTTCCCAAATAGCAAAACTACTTTACTACTTTAAGTGTCTCATTTCCTAATCTAATTCCCTCAGCATCATCCGATTTAATTCGACTACATTCCATTATCCTCGTTTTTCTTTCGTTGATGTTCAGCTTATACCCTCCTTTCAAGACACTGTCCATTCCGTTCAGCTGCTCTTCCAACTTTGCTGTCTCTGACAGACTTACAATGTCATCGGCGAACTTCAATGTTTTTATTTCTTCTCCATGGATTTTAATTCCTACTCTGAACCTTTCTTTTGTTTCCTTTATTGCTTGCTCAATATACAGATTGAATAACATCGGGGAAAGGCTACAACCCTGTCTCACTCCCTTCCCAACCACTGCTTCCCTTTCATGTCCCTCGACTCTTATAACTGCCATCTGCTTTCTGTACAAATTGTAAATAGCCTTTCGCTCCCTGTATTTTACCCCTGCCACCTTCAGAATTTGAAAGAGAGTATTCCAATCAACATTGCCAAAGCTTCCTGTAAGCCTACAAATGCTAGAAAAGTAGGTTTCCCTTTCCTTAATCTTTCTTCTAAGATAAGTCGTAGGGTCAGTATTGTCTCACGTGTTCCAGCATTTCTACGGAATCCAAACTGATCTTCCCCAAGGTCGGCTACTATCAGTTTTTCCATTCGTCTGTAAAGAATTCGCGTTAGTATTTTTCCGCTGTGGCTTTTTAAACTGATAGTTCAGTAATTTTCACATCCGTCGACACCCGCTTTCTTTGGGATTGGAATTATTGTATTCTTCTTGAAGTCTGAGGGTATTTCGCCTGTCTCATACATCTTGCTCACCAATGGTAAAGCTTTGTCAGGGCTGGCTCTCCGAAGGCTGTCAGTAGTTCTAATGAAATGTTGTCTACTCTGGGGGCCTTGTTTCGACTCAGGTCTTTCAGTACTCTGTCAAACTCTTCACGCAGTATCATATCTCCCATTTCATCTTCATCTACATCCTCTTCCATTTCCATAACACTGTGCTCAAGTACATCGACTTGTATAGACCCTCTATATACTCCTTCCACCTTTCTGCTTTCCCTTCTTTGCTTAGAACTGGGTTTCCATCAAAGCTCTTGATATTCATACAAGTGGTTCTCCTTTCTCCAGAGGTCTCTTTAATTTTCCTGTAGGCAGTATCTATCTTACCCCTAGTGAGATAAGCCTCTACATCCTTACATTTGTCCTCTAGCCATCCCTGTTTAGCCATTTTGCACTTCCTGTCAATATTTTTTTTGAGAAGTTTATATTCCTTTTTGCCTGCTTCATTTACTGCATTTTTATATTTTCTCCTTTCATCAATTAAATTCCATATTTCTTCTGTTACCCAAGGGGTTCTACTAGCCCTCGCCTTTTTACCTCTTTGATCCTCAGCTGCCTTGACTATTACATCCCTCAAATCTACCCATTCTTCTTCTACTGTATTTCTTTCCCCCATTCCTGTCAATTGTTCCCCTATGCTCTCCCTGAAGCTCTGCACAACCTCTGGTTCTTTCAGTTTATCCAGGTCCCATCTCCTTAAATTCCCACCTTTTTGCAGTTTCTTCAGTTTTAATCTACAGTTCATAACCAATAGATTGTGGTCAGAGTCCACATCTGCCCCTGGGAATGTCTTACACTTTAAAACCTGCTTCCTAAATCTCTGTCTTACCATTATATAATCTATCTGATACCATTTAGTACCTCCAGGGTTCTTCCATGTATACAACCTTCTTTCATGATTCTTGAACCAAGTGTTAGCTATGATTAAGTTATGCTCTGCGCAAAATTCTACCAGGCGGCTTCCTCTTTCATTTCATAGCCCCAATCCATATTCACCTACTAGTTTCCTTCTCTCCCTTTTCCTACTCTCGAATTCCAGTCACCCATGACTATTATATTTTCGTCTCCCTTCACTACCTGAATAATTTCTTTTATCTCATCATACATTTCATCAATTTTTCCATCATCTGCAGAGCTAGTTGGCATATAAACTTGTACTACTGTCGTAGACGTGGGCTTCGTGTCTATCTTGGCCACAATAATGCGTTCACTATGCTGTTTGTAGTAGCTTACCCGTACTCCTATTTTTTATTCATTATCTAACCTACTCCTGCATTACCCCTATTTGACTTTGTGTTTATAACCCTGTAGTCACCTGACCAGAAGTCTTGTTCCTCCTGCCAGCGAACTTCACTAATTCCTACTATATCTAACTTTAACCTATCCATTTCCCTTTTTAAATTTTCTAATCTACCTGCTCGATTAAGGGATCTGACATTCCACGCTCCGATCCGTAGAACGCCAGTATTCTTTCTCCTGATAACGACGTCCTCTTGAGTAGTCCCCGCCCGGAGATCCGTATGGGGGACTATATTTTACCCAAGAGGACGCCATCATCATTTAATCATACAGTAAAGCTCCATTCCCCTTGGGAAAAATTACGGCTGTAGTTTCCCCTTGATTTCAGCTGTTCGCAGTACGACAACAGCAAGGCCATTTTGGTTAGTGTTACAAGGCCAGATCAGTCAATCATCCAGACTGTTGCCCTGCAACTACTGAAACGGCTGCTGCCCCTCTTCAGGAACCACACGTTTGTCTGGTCTCTCAACAAATACCCCTCCGTTGTGCTTGCACCTACGGTACGACTGTCTGTATCGTAGAGGCACGCAAGCCTCCCCACCAACGGCAAGGTCCATGGTTCTTGGGGAAAGTGTTATTAGATACATCAAATGTATTCGCAGATGAGAATGTGGACAACCAGCAGCTGTATGAATAGCTGAACATGAGGGCATGTAGGAGACGACCCCTATGTGTTCCCACGTTGAAACAACGACATCGTCAATTACGACTGCAGTGGGCACAGGATCATTGAGCATGGACAGTGTATCAGCGGAAATACGTCGCCCAGTCGGATGAATCAAGTTGCCTGTTATACTAGGTCGACTGGTCGTGCCTAGATAAAATGTCATTCAGACCAAGAGCTGCTCGAAACTTGCAGCGCACCACAGGTGCAGATTGGTAGGGGCAGTTTTATAATGTGGGGGACATTTATTTACCTGGGTTTCTATGGGGCAAATGGTAGTAACTGAAGGCATCTTGACAACTGTGGACTACGTAAACATTAGTGAGGAAGATATACTGGGTGATCAAAAAGTCAGTATAAATTTGAAAACTGAATAAATCACGGAATAATGTAGGTAGAGAGGTAGAAATTGACACACATGCTTGGAATGACATGGGGTTTTATTAGAACCAAACAAATACAAAAATTCAAACAATGTCCGACAGATGGCGCTTCATCTGATCAGAATAGCAATAATTAGCACAACAAAGTAAGACAAAGCAAAGATGATGTTCTTTACAGGAAATGCTCAATATGTCCACCATCATTCCTCAACAATAGCTGTAGTCGAGGAATAATGTTGTGAACAGCACTGTAAAGAATGACCGGAGTTATGGTGAGGTATTGGCGTCGGATGTTGTCTTTCAGCATCCCTAGAGATGTCGGTCGATCACGATACACTTGCGACTTCAGGTAACCCCAAAGCCAATAATCGCACGGACTGAGGTCTGGGGACCTGGGAGGCCAAGCATGACAAAAGTGGCGGCTGAGCACACGATCATCACCAAACGACGAGCGCAAGAGATCTAGCTATATGTTTTTTTTGTTCTATTAAAACTCCATGTCATTCCAAGCATGTGTGTCAATTTTTACCTCTCTATCTACATTATTCCGTGGTTTATTAAGTTTTCAAATTTAAACTGACTTTTTGATCAGCCGGTACATCCTTACATACATGATATGTTCCCCCACGGCGATGGCATTTTCCAACAGGAAAACTGTTGGTATTACAAGGCCAGAGTCGTGCTACAGTGGTTTGAGGAAAATCTTTATCCATTATCGAGAAACACCCCAAAAACACGGCTTTTCGGTACCAAAGCTGAGCAGTGGATTCCAGAATGCCTACGCACAGCAAATGGCTGAAATTTTTTCGATATATTCCTACGATCCCGATCTCGAACAGCCGTGGAAATACAAAGGTTCAAAGCTACCCTAATTGCACTCGTAAAGTATGTAGATCCGGTGTCAGACGAAAACTTAGTTTATAAAGAGAAGTAACCCGGAGAAATCTTCTGTAAAATGGATCCGTTATCATCAGAAGGGTTCAGGTAACACCGAGTTGTAATAGTGAAGCACACGCGAAAGTTTTGTGCAAGCAAAATCCCGTCTGAGGTGTTAAGTTAGTTTCGCGTTATTTCAATTACATTATAGGTAAACTATCAAAATTTTACTGACCCATAAAATTCTTTTAATGTAAGTGACATGCCCTGTTGTAGCAGAGAAAAAAGGTAACCAGAGAAAAACACTCATATCAGAATACCAAAAAGGTGAATATGCCTCTATTTGAAACTGGGTACCAGCTGCCTCATTCTACCTTCCTCCGAACCTTTAAAAACGTTCCTGAAAATTTTGGCATGCGAACATATTCGTGCTTTTCTATTCAAGGCGAGAAGGAGGCACTGGCACTGGCAAAAAGACGTAGAAGCAATAAATACTGGAAGATAGCAGACTGTGGTTGCGGTTTAGAAAGAGCGAAGGAGACAAGGGCAGTGTGTGAGAGAGAGAGAGAGAGACAGAGAGAGAGAGAGAGAGAGAGTGGCAGTGGAATATAACTGATGGTGACGGAACAGTGCTAGGAAAAGAGTGAAGAAGGCAGTGCCAGTGGGAGAGGAATAAATAGGAGAATGTGGACGTTTTTGAGAGCCAGTGATAACGAGAGACAATCTACGTCAACGAGGAAGAGAGAGGTAATGAGGGAGGAGAGAGACAGCAGCAGTAGGAAGGAAGAACAATGTTGATAACGGCTGTGATGTGGGATCTGAGTGGGGTACTGTCAAGTGGGTGGTGCCCCAGGGATCAGTGTTGGGGCCGCTCCCGTTCCTTATTTATATAAATGATATGCCCTCTAGTATTATGGGTAACTCTAAAATATTTCTGTTTGCTGATGACACTAGCTTGGTAGTAAAGGATGTTGTGTGCAACATTGACTCGGTTTCAAGTAGAGCAGTACATGACCTCAGTTCATGGCTTGTAGAAAATAAACTAACGTTAAATCACAGTAAGACTCAGTTTTTACAGTTCCTAACACACAATTCAACAAAACCTGACGTTTTAATCTCACAGAACGGGCATATGATTAGTGAAACTGAACAGTTCAAATTCCTAGGTGTTCAGATAGATAGTAAGCTGTCGTGGAAAGCCCACGTTCAGGATCTTGTTCAAAGACTTAATACTGCCATTTCCACTATTCGAACGGTATCGAAAATGAGTGATATTTCGACACGTAAATTAGTCTACTTTGCTTATTTTCATTCACTTATGTCGTATGGTATTATGTTTTGGGGTAACTCTTCCCATTCTAGAAGGATATTTTTGGCTCAGAAACGGGCGGTTCGGGCAATAAGTGGTGTGAGTTCACGAACCTCTTGTCGACCTCTTTTCACGAGTCTGGATATTTTGACATTGGCCTCTCAATATGTGTATTCCTTATTGTCGTTTCTTGTTACCAATATTAGTTTATTTCCAACAATAACCAACTTTCACTCGGTTAATACTCGGCAGAAATCAAACCTCCGTTTGGATCGGACTTCCTTAACTCTTGTGCAAAAAGGTGCGCAGTATACTGCTGCATCCATTTTCAATAAGCTGCCACTCGACTTCAAAAATCTTAGCAGAAATCCACGCGCTTTCAAATCGAAACTGAAGAGTTTCTTCATGGGTCACTGCTTCTATTCTGTCGAGGAGTTCCTTGAAAAATTAAGATGATTCTCATTGTATTGCTGATAGCGTTTGCTTAAACTTATGGACTGATTTTCTTTCAGGTTCATGAACATTTATTTTTATCTGTTATTACTTTTTATGTTGTAAGTTCATGTACTGACACGTTCCATGACCTTGGAGATTTGCTCCTCAATTTGGTCCTACGGAACTTGACATTTAAATAAATAAATAAAAAAGAAACGAGATAAAAGCAATAAGAGAGGCAAGAGGGAGACAGTGACAGTGAGAGGACACGGTATCAGTACGACAGAAGGAAGGGGAGGGGGCTGTGAGACGGGAGACAGTGACAGAGAGACGCAGAGACATAATTACGCTACTGGCCACCAAGAAGAAATGCAGATGATAAACGGGTATTCATTGGACAAATATATTATACTAGGACTGATATGTGATTACATTTTCACGCAGTTTGGGTGCATAGATCCTGAGAACTCAGTACCCAGAACAACCACCTCTGGCCTTAATAACGGCCTTGATACAACTGCGCTTTGAGTCAAACAGAGCTTGGATGGAGTGTACAGGTACAGCTGCCCATGCAGCTTCAACACGACACCACAGTTCATCAAGAATAGTGACTTGCGTATTGTGACGAGCCAGTTGCTCGGCCACCATTGACCAGACGTTTTCAGTTGGTGAGAGATCTGGAGAATGTGCTGGCCAGGGCAGCAGTCGGACATTTTCTGTATCCAGAAAGGCCCGTACAGGGCCTGCAACAGGTGGTCGTGCATTATCCTGCTGAAATGTAAGGTTTCGCAGGGATCGAATGAAGGGTAGAGCCACGGGTAATAACACATCTGAAATGTAACGTCCACTGCTCAAAGTGCCGTCAATGTGAACAAGAGGTGACCAAGACGTGTAACCAATGGCACCCCACACCATCAGGCCAGGTAATACACCAGTATGGCGATGACGAATACACGCTTCCAATGTGCGTTCATCGCGATGTCGCCAAACACGGATGCGACCATCATGATGCTGTAAACAGAACCTGGATTCATCCGAAGAAATGACGTTTTGGCAATCCTTGTACCCAGGTTCGTCATTGAGTACACCATCGCAGGCGCTCCTGTCTGTGATGCAGCGTCAAGGGTAACCGCAGCCATGGTCTCCGAGCTGATAGTCCATGCTGCTGCAAACGTCGTCGAACTTTTCGTGCAGATGGTTGTTGTCTTGCAAACGTCCCCATCTGTTGATCCAGGAATCGAGACGTGGCTGCGCGATGCGTTACAGCCATGCGGATAAGATGCCTGTCATCTCGACTGCTAGCGATACGAGGCCGTTGGGATCCAGCACAGCGTTCCGTTTACCCTCCTGAACCCACCGATTCCTTATTCTGCTAACAGTCATTGGCTCTCGACCAACGCGAGCAGCAATGTCGTGATAGGATAAACCGAAATCGCGATAGGCTACAATCCGACCTGTATCAAAGTCGGAAACGTGATGTTACGCATTTCTGCTCCTTACACGAGGCATCACAACAGCGTTTCACCAGGCAACGCCGGTCAACTGCTGTTCGTATATGAGAAATCGGTCGGAAACTTTCCTCATATCAGCACGTTGTAGGTGTCGCCACCGGCGCCAACCTTGTGTGAATGCTCTGAAAATCTAATCATTTGCATGTCACAGCAACTTCTTCCTGTCGGTTAAATTTTGCATCTGTACCATGTCATCTGCGTGGTGTAGCAATTTTAATGGCCAGTAGTGTACAGTGAGCTGACCTGAATGAGTGAGTGAGAATGGACAAGTGGCGGTGAATGGGTATCAGCTACATGCAGCAATGGATTAGTGTGTGTGCGCTAGTTGCAGTTAGGGGAGCTCGTGAGCTGCATGTTAAAAAGAGTGCGAGTATGTTCGCATGCCAAAATTTTTGGGTAAATTTTTAAAGATGCTGAGGGAGGTAGAATGAGACTACTGGTGCACCACTTTTGAGTCAGAGTCTGTGAAATAGGAGCATATTCTCCTTTTTTGTGCTCCAATAGGAGCATTTTTGCGCTGTCAAGGCACGCTCACCCCGGGCTGCGCGTGTACCACAGCAGCTCTCCGGCGCGCGTCACCTCGCACTCCACGCTGAACTCCGGCAGGTCTCGGCGCATGGGACGCACACGGCGGACCACCTGGGTGGTATCCTCGCTGCTGCCGCGCGACGACGTCAGCGTCAGCAGCGCCAGGCCGCCATCGCCGTCCAGCAGCGCGAAGAGTGATACGCTGCCGACGAAACGGGACACGCCCAGGTGTCTGCGACAGAGGCCAGGCACTGAATCAAAGCCGAAAGAGTCTCTACGGCCTGTTTCACACGTATGCGGTCCCATTAGGCTCTGTTCGTTTTCGGTTTCTGTTCGGTACCTAATAGAAACAATACAGCACCGAATACTCCCTCTAAATGAACAAGTTTCATCAGGGTACTATAAGGTGCGAACTCATGACCAGGAAACAGAAAGAAATGAAGGCGTTCACAAAGACACGGTTCCGTTTCTGTTTTAATCTGATAGAAAGTGAATCCCTTTAAAAATTATCTGTGTTATAGTTTTTTGGAAGTTTTTGTCGCAGTTTTTCTGATAAAATGAGCGGTTTCCCAGATGTTGATGTGAATCGGTTGAATTCTGCAGTGCAATCCAAACCAGTGCTGTAAGACAAAACTTGTGAAAAATATAAGGATAAATGAAAGAGGCGGGAAGCATGGAAAAACGTTAGTGTTGAAATTTTCAATGACTTTGATGAATATGACGTCACTAAAAAAATGGAATTGGTAAATATTGAAAAAATCATTTATGTCGAATAAGCGACTTAGTATATTAGCATAGCTGATAAAATCACCGCCTTTTTTTGAGGAAATTTAAAAGGAAATGATTTGAAAATTAAGAAAATAAAAAATGACATTTCTTTAATAAAGGTATCAAATTATAACACAGTATAACACAGTAAACCATTTTCTGTGATAAATATTAAGGTAAATAAGGCTTTAGAAAATTGGCAATTCACTGAAGCCACGTCAGTCATGAACTACTGAGCCTGTGTACGGAAGAAAACACAAAATCTAAGATGAATCGAGTGAGAAACATGTACGTGTGAAAAGGTTTCATTCGTTTCCGGTTGCAACCAAAAAGGAACCGAACCGAATGGAACGTCGTACGTTTGAAATAGGCCTAAGGCAGTAAAAAAATTCAAGACTGCTTTATAGTCTTTCTCCTAATTCGAGTATACGAGGATCATTCTGAAAGTGAAGTGGGTTATTGTCTCCTGATATTGTTATTCCAGGTAATGAAAGAAAACTAGGTTGGTGCATAAGCTGGCAGCATTTTTCCATAAGTTTAATAAATAAAGCAGATACACATACAGAGGCTTTAGTCATCAGTAATATATTCTCCTTCACTATTTACAACAGTCTGCCAACGCTGGGGTAATTTTTAGATTCCACAACTGTAGAAATTACGTTGTTTTGAGGCGAAGAACTCGTCGAGCCATGTCCGGAGCGCATTTTCATCCTGAAAGGAAGTTCCTTCGAGGTTGTTCGATAGAGCGGCAAAGGTGAAAATCTGAGGGCGCAAGATCATATGAATATTAATATCCACAGTAATATTTACGTAAACTGACATGGATTCAATCTGTGACCTATCTGAGGCCCGAAAATAAAAAAATTATCTACTTCTATGTGTTATTTTTTGAGCTGATTTTCATACCTTGTCATGTGCTGTGAAAAGTACTCAACTGTACAAAAGTGGGTCTTATCAAAATTTAATGATAGTATAGTTACCTTGAAGCAACTGTGATGTTTCCAGCTACATCATTAGCAGGCTTTTTAGTAAGAAGACTGACACTGTTTTTATTCCTACACTTTTATCACCTGTAAAAGGACAAACTTTACATCTTACGGCAGTGGCAGTAGATCATTTATTTATATAATTTACAACTGTGAAACCAAAGTAGATCTTAATGGTAACCCATGTCTTATTGCTTCAAATTTTAAGTGCCCAATGAATGTGGTCGATTGTTTTCTGTCACGTGAGATAAGATTAAAAAACCGGTTTTAATTTTTGCATGAAAATATGGCCCACGCAATCAAAACCCTTTGTTAACTCACAGAGTATTCACAATAGCAACATGCTGCTGTTGTGTATTCAGTCTGAAGACTTGTTTGATGTAGCTCTCCACGCTAATCTAGACTGTGCAATGCTTTTCATCTCTAAATAACTACTGCAACTTACATCAGTTCCAATCTGCTTACTGTATTGATGCCATGGTCATCTTTGCAGTTTTTATGTCCCGCAGTGCACTCCAGTACCAAACTGAAGATTACTTCTTTCCTATCAACTGATTTCTTTCTTTTGTGAAATTGTGCTATAAATATATTTTTCCAACCTCTATTCAGTATCTCCTCATCAGTAATTTGATCTGTACAGATAAACTTCAGAGTTCTTTTGTAGCATCATATTTGTAATGTTTCTACATTGTTTTTTTATCTGAACTATTTATCATCACATTTCGTACCAGTACAAGACTACGCCCCATACACTTTAAAAAAAGGCTCCCTCACACGTTAGGTGCTAACAAATTCCGCTTTTTCAGAAATGTTTTAGTTGATTTAACCACTCTGCATTTTATATCGTGTCTGCTTCCTCCGTCATCAATTACTTGTAACCCCCCCACCCCCCCCCCCCCAAAAAAACTCGTCTACTTCATTTAGTGTTTCATGTCCTTAAAAAAAATGGTTCAAATGGTACTGAGCACTATGCGGCTTAACTTCTGAGGTCATCAGTCGCCTAGAACTTAGAACTAATTAAACCTAACTAACCTAAGGACATCACACACATCCATGCCCGAGGCAGGATTCGAACCTGCGACCGTAGCGGTCGCTCGGCTCCAGACTGGAGCGCCCAGAACCGCACGGCCACTCTTTCATGTCCTTATCTAACTTCCTCCTCCCCCCCCCCCCCATGAACCATGGACCTTGCCGTTGGTGGGGGAGGCTTGCGTGCCTCAGCGAACAGATAGCCGTACCGTAGGTACAACCACAACGGAGGGGTATCTGTTGAGAGGCCAGACAAACGTGTGGTTCCTGAAGAGGGGCAGCAGCCTTTTCAGTAGTTGCAAGGGCAATAGTCTGGATGATTGACTGATCTGGCCTTGTAACAATAACCAAAACGGCCTTGCTGTGCTGGTACTGCGAACGGCTGAAAGCAAGGGGAAACTACGGCCGTAATTTTTCCCGAGGGCATGCAGCATTACTGTATGATTAAATGATGATGGCGTCCTCTTGGGTAAAATATTCCGGAGGTAAAATAGTCCCCCATTCGGATCTCCGGGCGGGGACTACTCAAGAGGATGACGTTACCAGGAGAAAGAAAACTGGCGTTCTACGGATCGGAGCGTGGAATGTCAGATCCCTTAATCGGGCAGGTAGGTTAGAAAATTTAAAAAGGGAAATGGATAGGTTAAAGTTAGATATAGTAGGAATTAGTGAAATTCGGTGGCAGGAGGAACAAGACTTCTGGTCAGGTGACTACAGGGTTATAAACACAAAGTCAAATAGGGGTAATGCAGGAGTAGCTTTAATAATGAATAGGAAAATAGGAATGCGGGTAAGCTACTACAAACAGCATAGTGAACGCATTATAGTGGCCAAGATAGATACGAAGCCCACACCTACTACAGTAGTACAAGTTTATATGCCAACTAGCTCTGCAGATGACGAAGAAATTGAAGAAATGTATGATGAAATAAAAGAAATTATTCAGATAGTGAAGGGAGACGAAAATTTAATAGTCATGGGTGACTGGAATCCGTGTGTAGGAAAAGGGAGAGAAGGAAACATAGTAGGTGAATATGGATTGGGGCTAAGAAATGAAAGAGGAAGCCGCCTGGTAGAATTTTGCACAGAGCACAACTTAATCATAGCTAACACTTGGTTTAAGAATCATGATAGAATGTTGTATACATGGAAGAACCCTGGAGATACTAAAAGGTATCAGATAGATTATATAATGGTAAGACAGAGATTTAGGAAGCAGGTTTTAAATTGTAAGACATTTCCAGGGGCAGATGTGGACTCTGACCACAATCTATTGGTTATGACCTGTAGAGTAAAACTGAAGAAACTGCAAAAAGGTGGGAATTTAAGGAGATGGGACCTGGATAAACTGAAAGAACCAGAGGTTGTACAGAGTTTCAGGCAGAGCATAAGGGAACAACTGACAAGAATGGGGGAAAGAAATACAGTAGAAGAAGAATGGATAGCTTTGAGGGATGAAGTAGTGAAGGCAGCAGAGGATCAAGTAGGTAAAAAGACGAGGGCTAGTAGAAATCCTTGGGTAACAGAAGAAATATTGAATTTAATTGATGAAAGGAGAAAATATAAAAATGCAGTAAATGAAGCAGGCAAAAAGGAATACAAACGTCTCAAAAATGAGATCGACAGGAAGTGCAAAATGGCTAAGCAGGCATGGCTAGAGGACAAATGTAAGGATGTAGAGGCTTATCTCACGACGGGTAAGATAGATACTGCGTAGAGGAAAATTAAAGAGACCTTTGGAGAAAAGAGAACCACTTGTATGAACATCAAGAGCTCAGGTGGAAACCCAGTTCTAAACAAAGAAGGGAAAGCAGAAAGGTGGAAGGAGTATATAGAGGGTCTATACAAGGGCGATGTACTTGAGGACAATATTATGGAAATGGAAGAGGATGTAGATGAAGATGAAATGGGAGATACGATACTGCGTGAAGAGTTTGACAGAGCACTGAAAGACCTGAGTCGAAACAAGGCCCTCGGAGTAGACAACATTCCATTGGAACTATTGATGGCCTTGGGAGAGCCAGTCCTGACTAAACTCTACCATCTGGTGAGCAAGATGTATGAAACAGGCGAAATACCCTCAGACTTCAAGAAGAATATAATAATTCCAATCCCAAAGAAAGCAGGTGATGACAGATGTGAAAATTACCGAACAATCAGTTTAATAAGCCACAGCTGCAAAATACTAACACGAATTCTTTACAGACGAATGGAAAAACTAGTAGAAGCTGACCTCGGGGAAGATCAGTTTGGATTCCGTAGAAATACTGGAACACGTGAGGCAATACTGACCTTACGACTTATCTTAGAAGAAAGATTAAGGAAAGGCAAACCTACGTTTCTAGCATTTGTAGACTAAGAGAAAGCTTTTGACAATGTTGACTGGAATACTCTCTTTCAAATTCTAAAGGTGGCAGGGGTAAAATACAGAGAGCGAAGGGCTATTTACAATTTGTACAGAAAGCAGATGGCAGTTATAAGAGTCGAGGGACATGAAAGGGAAGCAGTGGTTGGGAAGGGTTGTAGCCTCTCCCCGATGTTATTCAATCTGTATATTGAGCAACCAGTAAAGGAAACAAAAGAAAAATTCGGAGTAGGTATTAAAATCCATGGAGAAGAAATAAAAACTTTGAGGTTTGCCGATGACATTGTAATTCTGTCAGAGACAGCGAAGGACTTGGAAGAGCAGTTGAATGGAATGGACAGTGTCTTGAAAGGAGGATATAAGATGAACATCAACAAAAGCAAAACGAGGATAATGGAATGTAGTCGAATTAAGTCGGGTGATGTTGAGGGTATTAGATTAGGAAATGAGACATTTAAAGTAGTAAAGGAGTTTTGTTATTTGGGGAGCAAAATAACTGATGATGGTCGAAGTAGAGAGGATATAAAATGTAGAGTGGCAATGGCAAGGAAAGCATTTCTGAAGAAGAAAAATTTGTTAACATCGAGTATAGATTTAAGTGTCAGGAAGTCATTCCTGAAAGTATTTGTATGGAGTGTAGCCATATATGGATGTGAAACATGGACGGTAAATAGTTTGGACAAGAAGAGAATAGAAGCTTTCGAAATGTGGTGCTACAGAAGAATGCTGAAGATTAGATGGGTAGATCACATAACTAATGAGGAGGTATTGAATAGAATTGGGGAGAAGAGGAGCTTGTGGCACAACTTGACTAGAAGAAGGGATCGGTTGGTAGGACATGTTCTGAGGCATCAATGGATCACCAATTTAGTATTGGAGGGCAGCGTGGAGGATAAAAATCGTAGTGGGCCTCTTCCTAACCAAGACATGGCCATCACTGGCATCGAGGCAGAACCAGCTTTCACCAAAAAGCACAACAGACCTGCACCCTGCCCTCCAATGAACTCTCGTTTGACACCACTGAAGTCCCAAATGGCGGTGGTTTGGAGTTAGTAGAATGCACGCAACAAGGCGTCTGGCTCGTAGCTGTCCTTTAAGTAACCGATTTGTAGCAGTTCGTTGTGTTACTGTGGTGCCAACTGCTGCTCACATTGCGGCTGCAAATGCAGTACGATGCACCAAAGCCATACGTCGAACACGATGGTCTTTCCTTTCACTAGTGCCAGGTGGGCGTCGGAGCACGGCCTTCTTGAGACCGTGCATTCTCGAGACCACCGCTGCCAGAAATCATGTACAGTGGCTCCACTCTTGACAGATCTTTCTGCACTATCTCGTAGCACTATTACACGACCCTGTTCAAGCTCAGTGACGTGTTGATAATGGCGTCTTAGTCGCCTCAAAGGCATTCTTGACTAACATCAGTTCACCATGTCCAATTTGAGAGGTAACTTACGCTTACAACCGTTACAGCGTGTATTAAAAGCAAACCTGATTTGAATCCTCATAGTGGCGTTACTAGTTACCGTATTTCTTCGACATTTCAGTTTCCCCTTCTTTGCTTAGCATTGGTTTGCTTTCTGAGTCGTTGATGTTCATACAGCTGCTTTACTTTTCTTCAACGGTCTCATTAATTTTTCGATAGGTGGCATCTATCTTTCTCCTGGATATTGCGTGCGTTTACAGCTTTGCATTCTTCCTCCAATCATCCCTGCTTAGCTACTTTACACTTTCTGTCAATCTAATTTTTTTAGACAGCTTGTATTCCCTTTCAACTTCTTCATTAGTTACAACCGATTGAGGTGGCGCAGTGGTTAGCACATATGGACTTGGATTCGGGAGGAAGACAGTTGAAATTCTCGTTCGTAAATATTGGTCTTGTTTTCTGTGATCTCCCTAAAATACTTAAGGCAAAAGCCGGTATGGTTCCTTCGAAAGGGCATGGTCGATTTCCTTACCATCTTTCTTTAATCTGATCTTGTGTTTAATCTCTAATGACGTTGTTGCCAACAGGATGTTAACATTAATCTCTTTTCTCTCATTCATTTGCTACATTTTCAGATTTTTTTCCTTTCATCAGTCAAATTCAGTATCTCCTGTGTAATAGCTTAGCTACCAATTACCTGTCCAACTGTGCGCTTAATCGTGGTATTGAACCTAGCGATACTAATGACAAAACGATCTTGAACACATCACGTCACAAGCCACACCCCCTCTTATAAAAGACGTGATCATCTTTTTTTATAATCATGGTGTCACAGGTCACACTCTTCTCTTCTATGACGACATTTTGGTATGAAATTAAAAAAAAAATTATCAAACAGACAATCAATATATATTTGCAATGTTGAATCTGAGGTAATAGTGTAATTTTCTTTAAATATGTATTAGATTCTGCTGAGTTGTGTAAAATGGCGTCATGTTAAAAGCTAATCGTCAATAATGTAGTTTCGTATCGAAAAATAGGTAACTGTCAAGTAAACTGTGTAAAGTGGCGCCGTATTAAAAAAAAAAAGAGATGTTGCCAATATAACAGCATTCTCACAAATTGCATAAGCTTCACCTGAAATGTGTAAGTTGGCAATCTTGATCTCTCTGTCTGTGTCTCTGTCAAACACACACACACACACACACACACACACACGCATCAAAATAGACGTCTAAAACATCGCTGTGGTCTGTGGAAGTAAGTATTCCAATGCTATTTCCATGTCAAAATTGTTACAAACCGTATGTGGTTAAAAAATAAAATGCTAAGCAGGGATATGACATTTTATTTTTAGGCCTAAATGAGGCTACGTACAAAAATGCATCTGGTCAAGCCCATAACTGCACAGAACACTTGTTGACTAAAATATTATGATAAGCACGCAAGCATTGATAGTGACTGCACAAAGCACTTGTTGGCTAAAATAGTATGATAAGCACACAAGCACTGACAGCGACATGAACAAATAGGCAGTCTAAATTATTATTATTATTATTTTGGAAATTTGTGGTAAATTCCTATGGGACCAAATTGCTGAGGTCATCGGTCCCTAGGCTTACACACTACTTAATCTAACTTAAACTACCTTACGCTAAGGACAACACATACACCCATACCCTGGGAGGACTCGAACCTCTCACAGGGAAAGCCGCGCGAACCGTGTCAAGGCGTTCACGCTGCGCGGCTACCCCGCGCGGCAATCCGAATTATTTTCAGCTATTGGAAGAATACAATTAATGTGTAACTTATAACTTACACTTGACACTTAAAACTGCAGGACCGCGAATACTCAAATTAATTGCCACAATGATAATTCCACCTCCTAATTCGTGTATAACTGTACAAAACACATGCTAAGCAGGCAGTTGACACTTGGTAATAGACAAACATAATAGTGACTCCCAATCTTGGGTATTAACTTCATATTGCAGTATGAAACGTTAGTTATTTTGTGGTTATACTTCTGACTTATGCTATCGAACAGTGGTGACTACATGGCGCTTCAGCACACATGCATCATCAAGTTCCTGTGTCAATAGACACCAGGCCACTCATTGCTCAGTTGACAGGTTTTATTTCTATTTATTCGACACGTGTCAACTTCAGTATAGGTTTTTAAGTATCTGCATGTAGTGCTGAAATTCAGCTTGTTTTGAATTTCATGAATGTTGTAATCTCAGTATTTCCTCTCATTTGACTCATGCTCCCCTGACGAACACCATTTTCGCTGTACTGGTATCTGTTTATAATTCTCTTTGTGGTGTCGATGTGTTGTCCAATAATATTATTTGTCACCATAATTCCAGTATATGAAAAATGCCAGTCGTTATTCAGTATGTCTTCTGTGCACACACAGTCTCCAGACAATTAATTCCTCTGGTCCACTGCCAAAAATTAAAGACTCTTACCTCTTTAGTTCGTGTCCTTTGGTTTACATAGAGTTCCATGGTGTATAAATTTCTAACTGGGTGTTCCTTGTAGCACTATATAAAAAACGTCCTGTCTCGTACATCTCTGAGCCGTTACTCGATTAAAGAAATATCTTTTCAGTTCCCAATGTTATTATGTTTCAACAAAATACAGATTTAATTCGCAATTGCTGTACAATACTGTTTATTACCCCCCATGAACCATGGACCTTGCCGTTGGTGGGGAGGCTTGCGTGCCTCAGCGATACAGATAGCCGTACCGTAGGTACAACCACAACGGAGGGGTATCTGTTGAGAGGCCAGACAAACGTGTGGTTCCTGAAGAGGGGCAGCAGCCTTTTCAGTAGTTGCAGGGGCAACAGTCTGGATGATTGACTGATCTGGCCTTGTAACAATAACCAAAACGGCCTTGCTGTGCTGGTACTGCGAACGGCTGAAAGCAAGGGGAAACTACAGCCGTAATTTTTCCCGGAGGTAAAATAGTACCCCATTCGGAACTCCGGGCGGGGACTACTCAAGAGGATGTCGTTATCAGGAGAAAGAAAACTGGCGTTCTACGGATCGGGGCGTGGAATGTCAGATCCCTTAATCGGGCAGGTAGGTTGGAAAATTTAAAAAGGGAAATGGATAGGTTAAAGTTAGATATAGTGGGAATTAGTGAAGTTCGGTGGCAGGAGGAACAAGACTTCTCGTCAGGTGACTACAGGGTTATAAACACAAAATCAAATAGGGGTAATGAAGGAGTAGGTTTAATAATGAATAGGAAAATAGGAATGCGGGTAAGCTACTACAAACAGCACAGCGAACGCATTGTTGTGGCCAAGATAGATACGAAGCCCACACCTACTACAGTAGTACAAGTTTATATGCCAACTAGCTCTGCAGATGACGAAGAAATTGAAGAAATGTATGATGAAATAAAAGAAATTATTCAGATAGTGAAGGGAGACGAAAATTTAATAGTCATGGGTGACTGGAATTCGAGTGTAGGAAAAAGGAGAGAAGGAAACGTAGTAGGTGAATATGGATTGGGGTTAAGAAATGAAAGAGGAAGCCGCCTGGTAGAATTTTGCACAGAGCAAACTTAATCATAGCTAACACTTGGTTTAAGAATCATGAAAGAAGGTTGTATACATGGAAGAACCCTGGAGATACTAAAAGGTATCAGATAGATTATATAATTGTAAGACAGAGATTTAGGAACCGGGTTTTAAAATGTAAGACATTTCCAGGGGCAGATGTGGACTCTGACCACAATCTATTGGTTATGATCTGTAGATTAAAACTGAAGAAACTGCAGAAAGGTGGGAATTTAAGGAGATGGGACCTGGATAAACTGAAAGAACCAGAGGTTGTACAGAGTTTCAGGGTGAGCATAAGGGAACAATTGACAGGTATGGGGGAAAGAAATACAGTAGAAGAAGAATGGGTAGCTTCGAGGGATGAAGTAGTGAAGGCAGCAGAGGATCAAGTAGGTAAAAAGACGAGGGCTAGTAGAAATCCTTGGGTAACAGAAGAAATATTGAATTTAATTGATGAAAGGAGAAAATATAAAAATGCAGTAAATGAAGCAGGCAAAAAGGAATACAAACGTCTCAAAAATGAGATCGACAGGAAGTGCAAAATGGCTAAGCAGGCATGGCTAGAGGACAAATGTAAGGATGTAGAGGCTTATCTCACTAGGGGTAAGATAGATACTGCCTACACAAAAATTAAAGACACCTTTGGAGATAAGAGAACCACTTGTATGAACATCAAGAGCTCAGATGGAAACCCAGTTCTAAGCAAAGAAGGGAAAGCAGAAAGGTGGAAGGAGTATATAGAGGGTCTATACAAGGGCGATGTACTTGAGGACAATATTATGGAAATGGGAGATGATTTAGATGAAGATGAAATGGGAGATATGATACTGCGTGAAGAGTTTGACAGAGCACTGAAAGACCTGAGTCGAAACAAGGCCCCCGGAGTAGACAACATTCCATTAGAACTACTGACGGCCTTGGGAGAGCCAGTCCTGACAAAACTCTACCATCTGGTGAGCAAGATGTATGAAACAGGCGAAATACCCTCAGACTTCAAGAAGAATATAGTAATTCCAATCCCAAAGAAAGCAGGTGTTGACAGATGTGAAAATTACCGAACAATCAGTTTAATAAGCCACAGCTGCAAAATCCTAACACGAATTCTTTACAGACGAATGGAAAAACTAGTAGAAGCCGACCTTGGGGAAGATCAGTTTGGATTCCGTAGAAACACTGGAACACGTGAGGCAATACTGACCCTACGACTTATCTTAGAAGAAAGATTAAGGAAAGGCAAACCTTCGTTTCTAGCTTTTGTAGACTTAGGGAAAGCTTTTGACAATGTTGACTGGAATACTCTCTTTCAAATTCTAAAGGTGGCAGGGGTAAAATGCAGGGAGCGAAAGGCTATTTACAATTTGTACAGAAAGCAGATGGCAGTTATAAGAGTCGAGGGACATGAAATGGAAGCAGTGGTTGGGAAGGGAGTAAGACAGGGTTGTAACCTCTCTCCGATGTTATTCAATCTGTATATTGAGCAAGCAGTAAAGGAAACAAAAGAAAAATTCGGTGTAGGTATTAAAATCCATGGAGAAGAAATAAAAACTTTGAGGTTCCCCGATGACATTGTAATTCTGTCAGAGACAGCAAAGGACTTGGAAGAGCAGTTGAATGGAATGGACAGTGTCTTGAAAGGAGGATATAAGATGAACATCAACAAAAGCAAAACGAGGATAATGGAATGTAGTCGAATTAAGTCGGGTGATGTTGAGGGTATTAGATTAGGAAATGAGACACTCAAAGTAGTAAAGGAGTTTTGCTATTTGGGGAGCAAAATAACTGATAATTGTCGAAGTAGAAAGGATATAAAATGTAGACTGGCAATGGCAAGGAAAGCGTTTCTGATGAAGAGAAATTTGTTAACATCGAGTATAGATTTAAGCGTCAGGAAGTCGTTTCTGAAAGTATTTGTATGGAGTGTAGCCATGTATGGAAGTGAAACGTGGACGATAAATAGTTTGGACAAGAAGAGAATAGAAGCTTTCGAAATGTGGTGCTACAGAAGAATGCTGAAGATTAGATGGGTAGATCACATAACTAATGAGGAAGTATTGAATAGGATTGGGGAGAAGAGAAGTTTGTGGCACAACTTGACAAGATGAAGGGATCGGTTGGTAGGACATGTTCTGAGGCATCAAAGGATCACCTATTTAGTATTGGAGGGCAGAGTGGAGGGTAAAAATCGTAGAGGGAGACCAAGAGACGAATACACTAAGCAGATTCAGAAGGATGTAGGTTGCAGTAGGTACTGGGAGGTGAAGAAGCTTGCACAGGATAGAGTAGCATGGAGAGCTGCATCAAACCAGTCTCAGGACTTAAGACCACAACAACAACAACAACTGTTTATTAAAAGTCACGACCGGTTGCCTGCCACTAGATGACGCATCCTCAGGTAATATTCGCATCTGTCAGCATTTGCTTTCTTTGCAATTGAAATTATTACATTTCTGAGGGTATTTCGCCTGTCTCATACATTTTACACACCAGAGGGAAGACTTTTTTTTATAGCTGTCTCTCCCAAAGCTGTTAATAGTTCTCACGGAATATCGTCTACACCCAGGCCTTGTGTTGACTTGGTCTTTCAGTACTCACTCACGTTCCTCTCACAGTATCACAATTCCCATATCATCTTTATCTTTGTCTTCTTCTCTTTCAATAATACTACCTCCAAGTTCATTTTCCTTCCACCTTTCGGATTTCCCTACTTTGCTTAGCTCTAGTTTTTCACCTGAGCTCTTGATATTCATGCAGCTGCTTCTTTTTTCCTTAAAGGCCTGACTAATTTTACTGTAGGTAGTATCTATTTTTTCCCTAGTGATACATGCTTCCAATTTCTTGTATTTGTCATGTAGTCTTTACAGATTAGCCATTTTGCACTTCCTGTCAATCTCATTTTTGGACGTTTATGTTCCCTTTCGCCTGCTTCATTTGCTGTATTTTTATATTTTATCCTTTCAGTAAATAAATTCAACATCTCCTTTGAAATCCAGGTCTTGTCTTTTTGCGTATCTGATCCTCTGCTGCCTTCAGTATTTCATCTCTCAAAGCCACCCATTGATGTTCTACTGTATTCTTTTCTCCTGTTGTGGCCAATCGTTGCCTAATGCTCCCTCTGAAATCCTCAACAACCTCTGGTTCTTTGAACCTATCCATCTCCTTAATTTCCTACCTTTTTACGCAATTTCTTCAGTTTTAATGTCCGGTTCATAACCAATAAATTGTGACTGGAGTACACATTACTCCTGGCAGTGTCCTACAGTTTAAAACCTGGTTCCGAAATCTGTCTGATCACTGTGTAATCAGTCTGAAACCTTCCAGTGTCACCAGCTCTCTTACACATATATAACGTTCTCTCATAATTCTTAAGGCAATTAATTGATAGCGATGATTAAATTACGCTCTGTGCAAAATTCCACTAGGTGGCTTACTCTTTCATTTGTTTCCCCCATTCCATAATCACCTACTATTTTTTTCTTTTCTTCCTTTTGCTACTGTCGTATTCTAGACCCCATCACAATGAAATTTTTGTCTCCCTTAACTACAGAATAATTTCTTTTATCTCGTTAAACATTTCATTAGTCTCTTCAGCATCTGCGGTGATAGATGGCATATAAACTTGCGCTACTGTGGCTGGCGTCGGCTTGATTATCTAGGCTACGATAATGTCTTCACTATGCTGCTCATAGTAGCTTAACTGCATTCCTATTTTTTACTCATTTGACCTACTCCTGAATTAACCGTATTTGTATGTATTTATAATCCTGTACTCACGTGACGAGAATTCCTGTCCATTCTGCCTACGAACTTCACTAATTCTCACTATATCTAACTTCAACCTATTCCTTTTCCTTTTTAAATCTTCTAACCCATCTGCTCCATAAATCTAACATTCTGCGTTCCGACTCGTAGACTGTTGATAACAACATCCTCCTTAGTATCACCCAACCAGCGATCCAAACGGGAGACTGTCTTACGTCCGAAATATTTTATCCAAGAATGCGTCATCATTTAACCATACAGAAGAGCTGCATGAGGTCGGGAAAAATTATGACTGTAGTTTCCTCTTACTTTCAGTTGTTCGCAGTACCAGCACAGCAAGGTCATGTTGGTTTACGTTACAAGGCCATATCAGTCAATCATCCAGACTGTTTCCGCTACAACTACTGATAAGGTTGCTGCCCCTCTTCAGGAATCACACGTTTGTCCGGCCTCTCAACAGATACCCCTTCATTGTGGTTGCACCTACAGGTTGACTACCTGTATTGTTGAGGCATGCAAGACACCACTCCACGGCAAGATCCACGTTTTTTTTTGGGGGGGGGGGGGGGTGGAGGCGTGCGAAAATATGTGCTCTAACATAACGAATAAGAATAATTTTGCAATGAAAGGTATTCTTTATATTTAGTAACTATTATTGTTATTATTATTATTCTTTCTTTCTTTTCTCAGACGTTATGTCTGGTCAAAAATGGAAAGTGACGCGGACCTTGATCAAGCGTGACTTCCTTTTAACTGTACGGTATATGTTATATTGCATTTAGGAACTTTCGGGTGTTGAACATGTATCACTAATTACGGATTTCTGAAGTTGTATATATAAGTTTGGATGTAGCTGTATTGCATTGATGTACTGGTGGATATTGTGTGGTATGACTCCTGTAGTTGATAGTATAATTGGTATAATGTCAACTTTATCCTGATGCCACATGTCCTTGACTTCCTCAGCCAGTTGGATGTATTTTTCAATTTTTTCTCCTGTTTTCTTTTGTATATTTGTTGTATTGGGTATGGATATTTCGATTAGTTGTGTTAATTTCTTCTTTTTATTGGTGAGTATGATGTCAGGTTTGTTATGTGGTGTTGTTTTATCTGTTATAAGGGTTCTGTTCCAGTATAATTTGTATTCATCATTCTCCAGTACATTTTGTGGTGCATACTTGTATTTGGGAACGTGTTGTTTTATAAGTTTATGTTTTATGGAAAGGTGTTGATGTATTATTTTTGCTACATTGTCATGTCTTCTGGGGTATTCTGTATTTGCTAGTATTGTACATCCGCTTGTGATGTGATCTACTGTTTCTATTTGTTGTTTGCAAAGTCTGCATTTATCTGTTGTGGTATTGGGATCTCTAATAATATGCTTGCTGTAATATCTGGTGTTTATTGTTTGATCCTGTATTACAATCATGAATCCTTCCGTCTCACTGTATATATTGCCTTTTCGTAGCCATGTGTTGGATGCGTCTTGATCGATGTGTGGCTGTGTTAGATGATACGGGTGCTTGCCATGTAGTGTTTTCTTTTTCCAATTTACTTTCTTCGTATCTGTTGATGTTATGTGATCTAGAGGGTTGTAGAAGTGGTTATGAAATTGCAGTGGTGTAGCCGATGTATTTATATGAGTGATTGCTTTGTGTATTTTGCTAGTTTCTGCTCGTTCTAGAAAGAATTTTCTTAAATTGTCTACCTGTCCATAATGTAGGTTTTTTATGTCGATAAATCCCCTTCCTCCTTCCTTTCTGCTTAATGTGAATCTTTCTGTTGCTGAATGTATGTGATGTATTCTATATTTGTGGCATTGTGATCGTGTAAGTGTACTGAGTGCTTCTAGGTCTGTGTTACTCAATTTCACTACTCCAAATGAGTAGGTCAATATTGGTATAGCATAAGTATTTATAGCTTTTGTCTTGTTTCTTGCTGTCAATCCTGTTTTCAGTATTTTTATTAGTCTTCGTCTATATTTTTCTTTTAGTTGTTCTTTAATATTTGTATTATCTATTCCTATTTTTTGTCTGTATCCTAGATATTTATAGGCATCTGTTTTTTCCATCGCTTCTATGCAGTCGCTGTGGTTATCCAATATGTAATCTTCTTGTTTAGTGTGTTTTCCCTTGACTATGCTATTTTTCTTACATTTGTCTGTTCCAAAAGCCACATTGATATCATTGCTGAATACTTCTGTTATCTTTAGTAATTGGTTGAATTGTTGATTTGTTGCTGCCAGTAGTTTTAGATCATCAATGTATAGCAAATGTGTGATTTTTTGTTGGTATGTTCCAGTAATATTGTATCCATAATTTGTATTATTTAGCATGTTCGATATTATTATTACTATTATTTTCGTATCCAGGACAAAACAATAAAATTATTTACAAAATTAAACATATCTGCAATATATAGACAGGATTTTATACAAGCCAAATTGGTTTTGAGGCCCAGAAATAGTCTTTCTACGACCAGGCTATCGATTGTGCAGGTTTCAGGCAACTACGGGTAGACCAAGAGGCGTGCATATTCAGTATTGCATTGTACTGTATTGAACTGGGGACTAGAAACGACTGAGAGGCTTTGTCCCCGCCGTGACCCTCAGTGTTTCACAACCCCACAACAGGCTACAGCAGTCCACTCACCCCACCGCCGCCCCACACCGAACCCAGGGTTATTGTGCGGTTCGCCCCCCCCCCCCCCCCCCTGGGAACGGCTCACACCAGACGAGTGTAACCCCAATGTTTGTGTGGTAGAGTAATCATGGTGTATGCGTGCGTGGAGAGAGTGTTTGTGCAGCAATCGCCGACGTGGTGTAACTGAAGGGAAAAAGGGGAACAAGCCCGCATTCGCCGAGGCAGATGGAAACCGCCTTAAAAACCATCTACAGGGTTGGCCGGCACACCGGATCTCGACGCTATTCCGCCGGGAGGATTTGTGCCGGAGACCGACACGCCTCGCCTCCCGGAAAGCAGTGCGTTAAATCGCACGGCTAGGATATTCAGTAACTACGAGAAACAGAAGTAAATGTTGATGGTGTTTAGAAAGCAACCAGCCACAAATTTATTTTCAGTTCCTTTATTCGAAGAGTACCATTCCGGTTTCGAATCGTTGTGATTCATCTTCAGATGGTTTTCATGCTTTCATTACAAAATTTTTTACACATTAATTGTCCTAAAATATAAATAATACATAATTATAAGCACGCCACACAAGTGGTTGCGTTACAGATTTTCACTGGATGTGACGTACGTGAAATGTCGGTTTGTAGTTTTGTTTTCAATACATTCGTCCAACAGATGTGAATACATTCCCACTGCATTCTTATCGTTGCTCACGTCAATTTTTCTCGCTGCAGAGGAAATGTATTCACATCTGTTGGACGGATGTAACGAAAACAAACACTCCAAACCGACATTTCAGGTAAGTCACATCCAATGAAAATCTGTAATGCAACGATCTGTGTGGATTGCTTATAATTACGTATTATTTATATTTTAGGACAATTAATCTGTAAAGAAACGTTGTAATGAAAGCATGGAAACCATCTGAAGATGAATCACAACGATTCGAAACCGGTAACGGTTCCCTTTGAATAAAAGAACTGAAAATAAATTTGTGGCTGGTTGCTGTCTCAACACCATCAACATTCGTCTTCAAATAACAGCCACTGTTTCCAACCATGTCATTATATGACAAAATTGCAAGAAACAGAAGTGTCTAATTTAACACCACTGATCACGAGCGGATGGATCGCGCGAATTCAACTCCACGTTTAAAACCGAACTTAAAAGATATTGGTGAGAGAAAAAGACTGTCCCACACATTCACTGAAGAGATCACCTTTAGTATACTTTATTTAAGCCTTCCGGATAGTCGCACTCGCTAGCATGCCGCGTTGAGAAGTCTGGAGAGCGCGATCCTAAATGGCATCCGTCCAGCGGATACTGGGCACAGATATTCACGTCGCGCTTCAGTCACGATTCCCATGTGATAACACTACACGTAACGCTTTTCAAGTTCTCAGGTCACTGTTGATGATGTGATTATGAAGTAAACGTGAAGGACCAACCATAGGTGAACCAGGGCCAGGCAGACCTCATGTATTGAGGAACGGGACCGTCGAGCATTGCGGAGGGTGGTTGTAAAACATCGCAGAAGGAATCACTCAGGAGTTCCAAAGTGTTACAAGCACAATGACTGTGCATATGGATTGAAAAGAATGGCGTACGGTGTTCGAGTAGCTCCCCATAAGCCACACATTTCTTAGTCAGTACTAAGTGATACTTGAGAGAGTGTAGAGAGGGACATTACTAAGGAATGGATGACTGGAAACGAGTGCTGCATTACGATATACCTTCTTGCAATCGATGGAATTGGTATGGCAAATGCCTGGAGGACGTTACCTGCCGTCATGTATAGTGCCAGCAGTGAAGTACGGTGGAGGTCGTTGTACTAGGGGCAGCGGCGGGGTGTTTCATGGTTAGATTGTAGACCCCCTATTGCCTTAAGAAGACGTTAAAAATGGAAGACTGCGAACATACAACACTGTGTACTGCCTGCAGTAGAGGCACAGCTGGGAGACGATTACTACACTACTGGCCATTAAAATTGCTACACCACGAAGATGACGTGCTACAGACGCGAAATTTAACCGACAGGAAGAAGATACTGTGATATGCAAATGATTAGCTTTTCAGAGCATTCACACAAGGTTGGCGCCGGTGGCGAAACCTACAACGTGCTGACATGAGGAAAGTTTCCAAGCGATTTCTCATACACAAACATCAGTTGACCGACGTTGCCTGGTGAAACGTTGTTGTGATGCCTCGTGTAAGGAGGAGAAATGCATACGTTTCCTACTTTGATAAAGGTCGGATTGTAGCCTATCGCGATTGCGGTTTATCGTATCGCGACATTGCTGCTCGCGTTGGTCGAGGTCCAATGACTGTTAGCAGAATATGGAATCGGTGGGTTCAGGAGGGTAATACGGAACGCCGTGCTGGATCCCAACGGCCTCGTATCACTAGCAGTCGAGATGACAGGCATCTTAACAGCATGGCTGTAACGGATCGTGCAGCCACGTCTCGATCCCTGAGTCAACAGATGGGGACGTTTGAAAGACAACAACCATCTGCACGAACAGTTCGACGTCGTTTGCAGCAGCACGGACTATCAGCTCGGAGACCATGGCTGCGGTTACCCTTGACGCTGCATCACAGACAGGAGCGCCTGCGATGGTGTACCCAACGATGAACTTGGGCGCACGGATGGCAAAACATTATTTTTTCGGATGAATCCAGGTTCTGTTTACAGCACAATGATGGTCGCATCCGTGTTTGGCGACATCGCGGTGAACCCACATTGGAAGCGAGTATTCGTCATCGCCATACTGGCATACCACCCGGCGTGATGGTATGGGGTGCCATTGGTTACACATCTCGGTCACCTCTTGTTCGCATTGACGGCACTTTGAACAATGGACGTTACATTTCAGATGTGTTACGACCCGTGGCTCTACCCTTCATTCGATCTTCGCGAAACCCTACATTGCAGCAGGATAATGCACGACCGCATGTTGCAGGTCCTGTACGGTCCTTTCTGGACACAGAAAATGTTGTTCGACTGCTGCCTTGGCCAGCACATTCTCCAGATCTCTCACCAATTGATAACATCTGGTCAATGGTGGCCGAGCAACTGGCTCGTCACAATATGGCAGTCACTATTCTTGATGAACTGTGGTATTGTGTTGAAGCTGCATGGACAGCTGTACCTGTACACGCCATCCAAGCTCTGTTTGAGTTAATGCCCAGGCGTATCAAGGCCGTTATTACGGCCAGAGGTGGTTGTTCTGGGTACTGATTTCTCAGGATCTATGCACCCAAATTGCGTGAAAATGTAGTAACATGTCAGTTCTAGTATAATATATTTGCCCAATGAATACCCGCGTATCATCTACATTTCTTCTTGGTGTAGCAGTTTTAATGGCCAGTAGTGTATATCAGCATGACACCGCAACCGTCGTAAAGCATCATCTATGAGTCAGTGGTCTGCGGCCACAGACATTCGTAAATCGAGTGGCCTGCCTAGAGTCCTCACCTGAAGCCAATGGAATGTCTTCGAGCGAAGTGACAACGTCGACTTCACTCTAGGCTCCAGCGTACAACATCGCTACCTTCTCTGGTTTTGGCTCTTGAGG
This sequence comes from Schistocerca cancellata, assembly GCF_023864275.1. Taxonomy (NCBI): domain Eukaryota; kingdom Metazoa; phylum Arthropoda; class Insecta; order Orthoptera; family Acrididae; genus Schistocerca; species Schistocerca cancellata. Next base: position 212,036,081 of record NC_064631.1, read on the forward strand.
AAGAATGGGCTGCCGTAACTCCACACACATTCAGACACCTCACTGAAGATGTCCGCAGGAGAGTGCAATCCATTATAAAGACAAAGGGTGGGCGCAGCCCATATTAATATCCACTGATAGATGTCTGGACACTTCTGATCAGATAGTGTAAGCAGGAGAACTTCTATGAAGTAAAGCAGTTGGGGCGAGTCGTCAGTTATACCTCGCTATCTCAGTCAGGAGCAGTGGCCGCAAGGGTAAGGTTCTGGATTCGTGTGCCGATACGCTACACAGTTGTAATCTGCCAGGAAGTTTCAATACACTGCGCACTCCACTGACGGGTTTAAGGTTTTTTCTAGCTTGCATTTGATTTTCGCATGAGGTGGAATCAACACAGAATGGGATAACAATATACCTCAGTAACCATGTGTGGCCAGATGCATATCCTCCACCGCGCATGGGAGCAAGGCGCCAGTTTCGCTTTAGTGTCAAAGAATGGGCAAGAATTGTGGGAGACAAACTCATTAGTGCCATACATTTCACCAGGCAAGTTAACAAGTGCTGTTTATTACTCATTTTTGCGCTACAAAATTACCGCGCAGTGGAAAGATTTTACCTTTGCGAAACGATAATTGGGTTAAGCTTGACGACACACCACAATTTTTTTTTTTTTTGCCTCGTACAAGAATACCCATCACAATCTCTTAACGAGCGATGGATTGGTCAAGGAGGTCCTATAGCATGGTCTTCCAGTGCACCGAAGCTTAAGCTCTTGGATTTATAGTTACCGGGATATTTGAATACATTGGTATACACCACACCCGTCGACAATGTGCACACGGTCGTACGAGCGTCGTGTTTTATGCATGTGCCGCTGCCCCACCTCGTATGCACCACATTCCCCAACGTTGCGCAAGGGGGTAAAATCCTCAAACAATCCTGGATGGTTCCGCCACAGAAAAGGAAGGTACCCTCGTTCATCACTTTTCCTTTGATGAATGTACGGTAGACTGAGACAACCGCCTTATACTGCTAACCACATACTGACTGAGAAGCATTGCTGATGTGGTGACTCATGAGGTGCACGAGGGCTTACGCCAAGCAAATGCGGAATGAAACCAAAAATTTACATTTGAAATTCATTTGTACGTATTTACTAGGCAATACGAGTAACCCTCACGCCCACCTCGATTCTTTAAAGAATCTGACTCCCCTGTATTAAACAGCTTCAAACGTTTGGTTCCTTCAAATAATCTAATGTGTTAAATATTTAAGTTAACCACGTGAATCTTTGTGGTAGAGTTATATGAGAAAGACCTACCAACAAAGCTTTTTAATTCTATAAGCATTTATACAACCGAATTTGAGAACAGTTATAATTTTTCTGGAAAGCTATTTTGAGGGGCTGTAAGCGAGAAAAAATTTAGGAGAAGTCATTAAGTGCTCTCATTCTTAAAATCTTGTATGAAAATAGTCTGGCTCAGGACAAATATATAGTTTCTATCTGTAATACATGTCTTAGAATATTACATCTTTAATGTAACATTATACCTCTTAATGAGTAGATTACGAAAGCATTTTCAGCTTTTGAAATCAGTAAGTCATTAGATTCTAATATGGTATACTTTCGCGTGTGCCAGGTTTCGCAGTTAGATGTGATACTCACAGTGTCAATATTTGCAAGCTGCAGAGCTTCACATATAGAAGGCATTGTGATGTAGACTTTTATTGGCTCGTTACAACTCATTTGTATCGACGAATAATACCTGATGAGCATAAGGCTGGCTCCTTCTCCCACAAGATTGGCAGAGACCTTCCTGGAAAGGTTCCATTTTGTAGGTTCCGCGTCTTTACTGGATCTGCAACCGGAACATAATATCTTATTAGTGAATATCAATTGCGGTCCTTCAGGAAGCAACATGAAATTCTGATATCTGCTACACCGGTAAATGTTACTTTTATTCTTTTTTCCCCTGCTTCATAACCTGTCTGTCAACTACATTATTTCCTAGGTTTGAGAATGGCAGGATAATTGCGATTAACGGAATTTAACTTACCATTCTACTAGCGATAGGCACAACTAGAAAGGAGGTCATTTAACTGTGGAGAGAAGGATGTAGATGCAATCATATACGACTCAATTCGCTGGCAGGTACTCTACTAGATGAAATACACTTGCAGGACTAAGTCGGTAGAGCACTTGGCCGCGAAAGGCAAAGGTCTTAGGTTCGAGTCGCGGTCCGGTAGATAGTTTCAATCTTTAGGAAGTTTCATATTAGCGTATAATCCGCTCCAGAGCGTTAATTCATTCTTGAGACATGCCAACGTTTACTGGTAATTTCTATTTCCTTCTCCCAAAATATGGGAAGCAAAGAGCTTGCAGGAGAAGAAATTTATTTCAGATGAAGAAGTGCTCACAAGTCTTAAAGCGTGCCTTTTAGAGCCCATGATTACTAACTTTTATGCTTCGAACGTTCGTTCCTGTCATAGCCCAGAATATTGACTATTCCTTTTGGGACACCGTTGACAGCTGATTGTGGAGTGTGTGAAACTTCTGAATTTGAAGCAGCTGAGTAGTGTAGCAAAAAAAAAAAAAATGGTGACTTTTTTCAAAGTAGTTGATAAATATAAAAGTGTTAGCCCAGAATATTGGCTATTTCTTTTGGGACACCCTGTATTGACAGCTGATTGTGGAGTTTGTAAAAATTCTGGATTTGAAGCAGCTGAGTAGTGTAGCCAAAAAATGGTGACTTTTTTCAAAGTAGTTGATGAATATAAAAGTAGTAACAATAAATAATATCAGTGAGAGTAGATTAGCGCTAGTCAGAATTTGCTGTTAGTATGCTTTACAGGAGTACCCAACGGTGGTTGCTGTCGGCTGCTGATATGTAAATTGACTCATTCTACTTCCATAAAAGCTCTCTTTCACGAAGAGAAGATATTGATGGGACACAGTGCGTAAAAAAGTTAATGAATCTCCGATTCACTGGCTACCATCGGACCACACTACTGGGTATCTTTATAGATGTCATCAGGTCGTTACTACACATACATCTTCAGCTGTTATTACTGTAATGTGGATTACACGGTACGTCTCTATATACCCTGTTACCCGTCATGGTAACACATGAATCGTATTACTTATTAATAATAATTACAATATCAGTTTGTAGAATGTGTTCCATAAACCTGTGCCGTGTAACGTCACATCCTGTACACAGCCGAGGCTCATTACGTTTTCCGTCGGGTAACAAACTCCTTACCCAAGGTCAGCTCATAAGAACGAGGACTATCCAGAAAGTAGATAACAGGAAAAAAATGATGTTTTATCCATCCCTTCGAAACTAACAGCTGCTCAGTAGCTTAAGTGGAAACCGCTGACTTCGGTTTAGAAAGACTAGGTTTGAGTCTTCTCCACATGGTGAAATATTTATGTACTTTTTTGAGATCATTTGAAAGGTGTGGGAGAAATTACTTACACCTGAGGTAGTCCATTATTTAGTTTCCTTTCTTTGCTTATGAGATTACCTTGGACCACTCTTAAGTACCTGTCTGAGAGTAGTTTACTGATTAGACTCAATGTTGCTCGACAGGAGATGACGGGCTTCAATTTATAGAAGAGTCCTCCTTTCTACACTACATCTTAAACATCACACAACAAAGATTACAGTGGTTTCTGAAATACAGCTTAGACGTGTGTAGTCAAGCTTAGAATGACGGCTGTATACAGCAACAGCAGCTACATGAAGCATTACTGTTCAGTGCCAGAGCAGCGAGACTTGCCTGACGACCACGTGCAGGCTTCCATCGCAGATCGTTATGAAGGTGGAACCTTCGCCGGGCCCGTGCCGTCGTTCCGACGACGTCTGCAACGACCATGCTGACACCAGCGCCATCACTGAATAGTCGGGACCAGTCACGTGACACGAGTACTGTCCAACAAAGCACAAACAGATTGTATGGCAGGTCAGTTTCCATTATGAAAACGAAGTGTGAAGTGCTGTATTAGAAACGGTGGCTACAGCTCGTAATAAGAAATAATAAACAGGGTGGATTACCTAAGAATGCACCACTTTTATTTGGTTAACTGTTCAAGACACCGAAACGCAGTTTTCGTGAACTGATAGCCAAAAACTCCACGTAATTTTTTTCTCCCCCTCCCTCCCTTTTTTTCGTGGGTAACTCTAGTGAAGTGGACCGCAAATGCAATGACTACTTCAGAGCGGAACTGGGTAGCAGCGGTGGGTTTGATGAGGTGGCCAGCCGTTGGCAGCTCAAATAAACAAATTCCAAGACTCATACATACTACACTACTGGCCATTAAAATTGCTACATCACGATGATGACGGGTTACACACGCGAAATTTACCGACAGGAAGAAGATGCTGTGATATGCAAATGATTAGCTTTTCAGAGCATTCACACAAGATTGGCACCGGTGGCGACACCTACAATGTGCTGACATGAGGAAAGTTTCCAACCGATTTCTCATACACAAACAGCAGTTGACAGGCGTTGCCTGGTGAAACGTTGTTGTGATGTCTCGTGTAAGGAGGATAAATATGTACCATCACGTTTCCGACTTTGATAAAGGTCGGATTGTAGTTTATCGCGATAGCGGTTTATCGTATCGCGACATTGCTGCTCGCGTTGGTCGAGATCCAATGACTGTTAGCAGAATATGGAATCGGTGGGTTCAGGGGGGTAATACGGAACGCCGTGCTGGATCCCAACGGCCTCGTATCACTTGCAGTCGAGATGACAGGCATCTTATCCGCATGGCTGTAGCGGATCGTGCAGCCACGTCTCGATGCCTGAGTCAACAGATGGGGACGTTTGCAAGACAATAACCATCTGCACGAACAGTCCGACGACGTTTGCAGCAGCACGGACTATCAGCTCGGAGACAATGGCTGCGGTTACCCTTGACGCTGCATCACAGACAGGAGCGCTTGCGATGGTGTACTCAACGACGAACCTGGGTGCACGAATGGCAAAACGTCATTTTTTCGGAAGAATCTAGGTTCTGTTTACAGCATCGTGATGGTCGCATCCGTGTTTGGCGACATCGCGGTGAACGCACATTGGAAGCGAATATTCGTCATAGCCATACTGCCATATCACCCGGCGTGATGGTACACGTCTCGGTCACCTCTTGTTCGCATTGACGGCACTTTGAACAGCGGACGTTACATTTCAGATGTGTTACGACCCGTGGCTCTATCCTTCATTCGATCCCTGAGAAAAAGAGCACAGGTAGTCCCAGTCTTCAAGAAGGGTCGTCGAGAAGATGCGAAAAACTGTAGACTTATATCTCTGACGTCGATCTGTTGTAGAATTTTAGAACATGTTTTTTGCTCGAGTATCATGTCGTTTTTGGAAACCCAGAATCTACTATGTAGGAATCAACATGGATTCCGGAAACAGCGATCGTGTGAGACCCAACTCGCTTTATTTGTTCATGAGAACCAGAAAATATTAGATACAGGCTCCCAGGTAGATGCTATTTTTCTTGACTTCCGGAAGGCGTTCGATACAGTTCCGCACTGTCGCCTGATAAACAAAGTAATAGCCTACGGAATATCAGACCAGCTGTGTGGCTGGATTGAAGAGTTTTTAGCAAACAGAACACAGCATGTTGTTATCAATGGAGAGACGTCTACAGACGTTAATGTAACCTCTGGCGTGCCACAGGGGAGTGTTATGGGACCATTGCTTTTCACAATATACACTCCTGGAAATGGAAAAAAGAACACATTGACACCGGTGTGTCAGACCCACCATACTTGCTCCGGACACTGCGAGAGGGCTGTACAAGCAATGATCACACGCACGGCACAGCGGACACACCAGGAACCGCGGTGTTGGCCGTCGAATGGCGCTAGCTGCGCAGCATTTGTGCACCGCCGCCGTCAGTGTCAGCCAGTTTGCCGTGGCATACGGAGCTCCATCGCAGTCTTTAACACTGGTAGCATGCCGCGACAGCGTGGACGTGAACCGTATGTGCAATTGACGGACTTTGAGCGAGGGCGTATAGTGGGCATGCGGGAGGCCGGGTGGACGTACCGCCGAATTGCTCAACACGTGGGGCGTGAGGTCTCCACAGTACATCGATGTTGTCGCCAGTGGTCGGCGGAAGGTGCACGTGCCCGTCGACCTGGGACCGGACCGCAGCGACGCACGGATGCACGCCAAGACCGTAGGATCCTACGCAGTGCCGTAGGGGATCGCACCGCCACTTCCCAGCAAATTAGGGACACTGTTGCTCCTGGGGTATCGGCGAGGACCATTCGCAACCGTCTCCATGAAGCTGGGCTACGGTCCCGCACACCGTTAGGCCGTCTTCCGCTCACGCCCCAACATCGTGCAGCCCGCCTCCAGTGGTGTCGCGACAGGCGTGAATGGAGGGACGAATGGAGACGTGTCGTCTTCAGCGATGAGAGTCGCTTCTGCCTTGGTGCCAATGATGGTCGTATGCGTGTTTGGCGCCGTGCAGGTGAGCGCCACAATCAGGACTGCATACGACCGAGGCACACAGGGCCAACACCCGGCATCATGGTGTGGGGAGCGATCTCCTACACTGGCCGTACACCACTGGTGATCGTCGAGGGGACACTGAATAGTGCACGGCACATCCAAACCGTCATCGAACCCATGGTTCTACCATTCCTAGACCGGCAAGGGAACTTGCTGTTCCAACAGGACAATGCACGTCCGCATGTATCCCGTGCCACCCAACGTGCTCTAGAAGGTGTAAGTCACCTACCCTGGCCAGCAAGATCTCCGGATCTGTCCCCCATTGAGCATGTTTGGGACTGGATGAAGCGTCGTCTCACGCGGTCTGCACGTCCAGCACGAACGCTGGTCCAACTGAGGCGCCAGGTGGAAATGGCATGGCAAGCCGTTCCACAGGACTACATCCAGCATCTCTACGATCGTCTCCATGGGAGAATAGCAGCCTGCATTGCTGCGAAAGGTGGATATACACTGTACTAGTGCCGACATTGTGCATGCTCTGTTGCCTGTGTCTATGTGCCTGTGGTTCTGTCAGTGTGATCATGTGATGTATCTGACCCCAGAAATGTGTCAATAAAGTTTCCCCTTCCTGGGACAATGAATTCACGGTGTTCTTATTTCAATTTCCAGGAGTGTATATAAATGACCTAGTAGATAGTGTCGGAAGTTCCATGCGGCTTTTCGCGGATGATGCTGTAGTATACAGAGAAGTTGCAGCATTAGAAAATTGTAGCGAAATGCAGGAAGATCTGCAGCGGATAGGCACTTGGTGCAGGGAGTGGCAACTGACCCTTAACATAGACAAATGTAATGTATTGCGAATACATAGAAAGAAGGATCCTTTATTGTATGATTATATGATAGCGGAACAAACACTGGTAGCAGTTACTTCTGTAAAATATCTGGGAGTATGTGTGCGGAACGATTTGAAGTGGAATGATAATATAAAATTAATTGTTGGTAAGGCGGGTACCAGGTTGAGATTCATTGGGAGAGTCGTTAGAAAATGTAGTCCATCAACAAAGGAGGTGGCTTACAAAACACTCGTTCAACCTATACTTGAGTATTGCTCATCAGTGTGGGATCCGTACCAGATCGGGGCCCGCATCTCGTGGTCGTGCGGTAGCGTTCTCGCTTCCCACGCCCGGGTTCCCGGGTTCGATTCCCGGCGGGGTCAGAGATTTTCTCTGCCTCGTGATGGCTGGGTGTTTTGTGCTGTCCTTAGGTTAGTTAGGTTTAAGTAGTTCTAAGTTCTAGGGGACTTATGACCACAGCAGTTGAGTCCCATAGTGCTCAGAGCCATTTGAACCATTTGAACCAGATCGGGTTGACGGAGGAGATAGAGAAGATCCAAAGAAGAGCGGCGCGTTTCGTCACAGGGTTATTTGGTAACCGTGATAGCGTTACGGAGATGTTTAACAAACTCAAGTGGCAGACTCTGCAAGAAAGGCGCTCTGCATCGCGGTGTAGTTTGCTCGCCAGGTTTCGAGAGGGTGCGTTTCTGGATGAGGTATCGAATATATTGCTTCCCCCTACTTATATCTCCCGAGGAGATCACGAATGTAAAATTAGAGAGATTAGAGCGCGCACGGAGGCTTTCAGACAGTCGTTCTTCCCGCGAACCATACGCGACTGGAACAGGAAAGGGAGGTAATGACAGTGGCACGTAAAGTGCCCTCCGCCACACACCGTTGGGTGGCTTGCGGAGTATAAATGTAGATGTAGATGTAGAACCCTACATTGCAGCAGGATAATGCACGACCGCATGTTGCAGGTCCTGTACGGGCCTTTCTGGATACAGAAAATGTTGTTCGACTGCTGCCCCGGCAAGCACATTCTCCAGATCTCTCACCAACTGAAAACGTCTGTTCAATGGTGGCCGAGCAACTGGCTCGTCACAATGCGCCAGTCACTAATCTTGATGAGCTGTGGTATCGTGTTGAAGCTGCATGGGCAGCTGTACCTGTACACGCCATCCAAGCTCTGTTTGACTTAATGCCCAGGCGTATCAAGGCCGTTATTACGGCCAGAGGTGGTTGTTCTGGGTACTGATTTCTCAGGATCTATGCACCCAAACTGCGTGAAAATGTAATCACATGTGACATCTAGTATAATATAATTGTCCAATGAATACCCGTTTATAATCTGCATTTCTTCTTGGTGTAGCAATTTTAATAGCCAGTAGTGTCATACATTTTATTATAACTCACAGAACTACAATTGCGGCGTACCTGCTCGATAGCCACGCTCCTCTCACCGTGGCTGGGAAGGATCGTGATGATTGCTTGCTCTTGCGAGCCTGTCCTCAGCTGCGGCAACACGCCCAACACTGCTGATCCAGTATCAAGAGACACAACACTTTCCACTTTACGGCTGTCTGCGTGAGGAGCCAGTAGTGCGCACGGGAAGAGACTGGAACTTTTTTTTAGTGGATGCCAGTCTCTGGCGGAAGAACTCGCCCTGCAAGTGGCAACTTTCGAGCTAGGCATCGACAGGAACGCAGTGGAGTGGGCGCCTGACGTCCGTACCCCTAGCTGCTACCCTCCAGGGAAGGCATCTGGAGGCAGCCGTGTGATGCTGGAGGAGGCGGCCCACCAGTGGTGAGAACTGTCCAGGAAGGCGGATTCAGGACTCGGAGATAGTCTGGCGGTGGCTGCTGCCCGCAGCAGCTTACTGGGTGTTTATGATTAAATTGCAGCAACTCCCAGAGGTCCAGTGTGGGCTGGAATTGTCTATGGCAGCGAAAGTGGGTAGACATTCCAATGCGTTAGTGAGGAATCGATTTACGCTGCTAAAGAAATTAGTTCCAATCTTACCAGAATGAGAATTTTCACTCTGCAGCGGAGTGTGCGCTGATAGGAATCTTGGCCAGCAAGTGTAAATGTGGCGCTGTGAATGCAAGAAAGAATTATAGATATATTTCCATATATAACGGAATGGGAACGGATGGCAGCGAAAGTGGGTAGACATTCCAATGCGTTAGTGCGGAATCGATTTACGCTGCAAAAGAAATTAGTTCCAATCTTTCCAGAATGAGAATTTTCACTCTGCAGCGGAGTGTGCGTTGGTAGGAATCTTGACCAGCAAGTGTAAATGTGGCGCTGTGAATGCAAGAAAGATGTATAGAAATATTTCCATATATAACGGAATTGAAACGGGACGCAGGCAGAAAAGGTCAATCAAGTGAGAAAGGCATAACGTTGATTTTATTACGAACTGTCATTTTCACAATTTGTTCAATATGAGCACTGGCGACTTCGACGAGATGTTGTACAGACTCAGATTTACATGTGTTGTCCAAAATTCAAATTAATTTTTTCCAGCATAAATTGTTGGTTCCACATTAACGCATTAGCATATCTACGAAGTCTCGCTGCCATACAATAATTACAGGCCGCACTAGACCTCTGTGAATAGCTTCAGTTTAATTAAAACCAACCAGCGCATGCTCCATGTTGACCCGGCGTCCCGTGTAGGCTTCAAGTCCTGGTGGGTACTGCTGGACTGATCTTCCTACCGCTAGAATGGGAGGCCAATTACACTTAACTGTAACCCACTTGCTGTGCAGAGGTGCCGTTTTCCGCCATTACTCAAAACACGACGGCGGCCCACGGGCGTGGCAAAAAGGTTACTATTGCAGAGACCAGCTCGTAGTTTAGGTGATTCGTCAGCGATGTAGGTGTGTGCCTGGCCTCAATTTAGCAAGTATCGGGCCGGCGGCTGTTGCAATGTCGTTATGACTTCCTAAGCGCTTGCGGCCGTTCTGCGTCCACAGTGGCGGCAGCCAAAATTTGTTGACGGCGTTCCATCTTTTATATGGAGTGATTCATTTTTTGAAACGGCGTTTCAATCATCTTGAAAACAGGAGTACAATGATAGTCCGCTTTTTAATGTCAGTGTTGAAATTTATCACATAAATATCCTAGAAATGGGCTAAGCTAAAAGCAATGCAGCCGGGGTCGGTTATTTTAATGTAAAAACCACGAGGATTGGATCCCACCACAGGTTTCGCTGTAGTTTGCTCACTGAGTATTAATGATTATTGAGAACCACCACAACCGCAGTGATACACATTTATTGTATCACGACTGATTTCATTCGTTAGAACATCATCAGGTTGCCGAGTTGTGTCCAAATTGTGGTGCAAGGTGTCTGCTGTTACAGGCAAATCTGGAAATTACGCTCATATGACCATTTTGCCACCTGGCAGAAGCATGGCGAGCAAAGTGCATGCCACACGAGACATTCTGTGTACACTAGACTAGCCCACCTGGCTAATCGATCAGTCTAACGTGCTGCTTCCCAGCGGAGAGGCGTGCCAGTCCCCGGCGCAAATCCACCCGGTGGATTAGTGTCGAGGTCCAGTGTGCCAGCCAAGCCTGTGGATAGTTTTTAAGGTGGTTTTCCATCTACTTCGGCGAATGTGGGCTGGTTCCCCTTATTCTGCTTTAGTTACACTGTGTCGGTGATTGCAGCGCAAACACCATTTCCATGTAAGTGTACACCATCATTACTCTACCACGCAAACATTTGGGGTTACACTCGTTTGGTACGAGACATTCCCGGGGTGGTGGTGGTGGGGGGGGGGGGGGGTCCACTGGGGGCCGAAACGCACAATAACCCTGGTTTCAGTGTGGGGCAGCGGTGGGGTGGGTGGACTGTGTGGCTTGTCGTGGGCTTGTGAACCACTGGGGGCTACGGTGGGATGAAGTCTTTCCATCGTTTCTAGGTCCCCGGTTTACTATATGCATACATACATAGGTACACTAGACTAACAAGGGGACCTTGCTTGCTCGTCATCACCAATTTCGTCCAAGTTTATAGTATATGCAGGACTTGATCTTGTAACGGCGTGTGGTTTGTTTTTGCTTATTCTAGAATTGAGAACAAGTGTGTGAGGTGAAATGACAAGTTTAATGTCGCAATATTTCTAACCAAACTACAGCTTTTCACACAGTTTTCAACTCGCCAACATAAAAACAGCGCAATGGATAACGCATCTTGCTAACATCAAAAAGTGAAATAAGTTTATACACAACAATGTTAAATATTAACTCTCTGAAAGCACATTAATCCTAAACACAATATTATGAAAGTTTAACTGGAAGTTTCTTTACATTAATCCTAAGCACAATAATATGAAAGTTTAATTGGATGTTTCTTTAGAAAATTGCTCCTACACATATATTATGATGTTGGTCAGTACTACGAAAATCGTCCGATTCCGGTTCAAAGTTCGGTACTGTTTATGATGTCAATCAAGTCTACGGTGGATGGTTAGTCAAGTGACAAATTTGAGCGCAAGATTACCCAAGGCTGCTCGAGTTTACAGTGGACGCAAGCTGGTGAACCAACGAAGTTTACGCCTCTGCACGCGGTATTTACTGTAGGCTGCGACGTGCTGTTGTCTGCAAAGCCGCTCTCTCCCACTGAAATTCCTACAAAACTAATCTAGCCTTTGCTGAACTTTCCAGCAGAAACTTTCGCTATGTTTCTTGTTACGCTAGAAAACATGTACTCAGCCCTGGTCATATTATGTGGCGATATACACACGCATCGTTGGAGCAGCGTGCATATTATAGTGCCGTCTCAATTCTCGCAACAACAATTTACTAATTTGGCTGGTTCGTTTCTCCACAGTTGGAGCTAAATGATGCTACAGCTAATTTAGCTGGGGTGCAGCCGCTGTGAACGCAATGTCCACACCAATTTATTCTCTGCGTCATACAGAGTGTTAAGTCCTGCAACTGACGCCAGTTCAGAGAAGAGTCCACACAAAATTTCTCTCTTGACCTACTCATGGCAGAACTGCCTCCCTCCACTTTTGTTTCTTTTTCATGTTGCATCTTTTTTCAGTCAATAGGAGCGTTCCTCTTATTTTGTAGAAACACCCTCTACCAATTGCAAGGTCCTTTCTATCAAACTGCATCGAAACTTCAGTATTTTTCTCCTTCCTAGTGCGTTTCCGCCAATCGGACGTTTTATGCCCATTCTAGACGCCTAAAGTACAATGACTTTTCTGTGTGTCACACTCGCTGGACGAAAATGCCTCACTCTTTTGTTTGTATTCCATTGGAATTCCGAAACGCAGTTTTCTAAAGCTTCTTCTCTGCCCTTGAGCCGATGCCCCCCACTACAGGCGGTCCTCCAGCTTAAGTGCCTCTGGAACGCCCTGTACTTGCAATGTTAAAATAACGCTTATAAATTACATCTTTCCTCACAAAGTATTTGAGGTAGGAAGTTGAACTTTTTACAGATTATTTATTGGAATATGGGCTACAACTTAACACAGGGATTTTACAAAATTTTAGTTCAGTTATTAAAGATGATTTTTTTTCAATTGTAATGAAAATTCACAACATTTTTTTGCAATTTTTTATTTATATATTCAAAAATATACAGTTTTTTGGAAAAAGGCAGTGTTAAATTATGCAGAAGATACTGTGTAACATTTAATAAAAGTTTGAAACAAATATGTTTGGAAGATCCTTAGAAAACATGTAATTAGTATGAGAAAATAAAAGTTTTGGGAATCGAGCGACAAAGATTGGATTAACTTTTTAGTGCATTCCAGGTCCATAGGATGGATTATCTTCATCCTCTGCAAACTCCTCCTCCAGCTTCCTCTTGTTCCTCCTCCTGTTTACTCTTGCTTGTATTTCTAGACTCTTTACAGCCCTGTCTGCAGCCCGAAGGCGTTCCTTGTCTAAAGCAAGCATCGCTCGTACCATGTTAGAACCTATCTTCATTCCCATATTTCTAAATACCTTGCACCTTACTATGTTGCCATCATTGAAAGTCGCAACAGCATCATACACACCAAAATGAAGTGTTTCTATTCCAACAAATACAGTCTTGGGGATTCTCGACCATATAACACTATTTACACTTTCATTGGGGTTTTGAGTTTTTCCGTGAATACACTTTTTCAACAGTTCAGGTGCTGCTAAGTCTCTGAAAATAGGTTAGCCACAACACATACTTTATCTCACATCACTAAAATGTACCTGATGAACACGGACGTTAATAATAACACCATTTGACATCAGTTTAACAGCGCCACAGTGGGTCACGCCCATGTAGAACACATTTCAAAAAAAATTTAAAAATAGTTGTAGTCTTCGGAATTGAATAAATTATATATCTATTAAAAGGTAATAGTCTGCAGATTCAGAAAACGCAAAAAAGTAAAAATTGAACTTTTCATGATTTTGAGCCTTTCCGGAGCCCCTTAAATCACCTGGTCTGGGGTCGATGTCCTCCTCCCTGCCACCCCTTTACGTGGTTTCCGGTGAAACTTCTGCAGCACGACTTCCCTACACTGTTGTGAAGCTGGCTTTTCAAAATTAAAAACGACTTGACTCACGTTCCCTGTTCTACGTTCTGCTCAAAGATATGCATTGTATAGGAATAATTACCATCGATTGACTGTCATCCCTTTTTGCATTGCATATTGATAGGCAAATGTTCTCATAACGGTCGATTTATGTTAGGTGTCATCTTCACCTTCTCACTGCGATTTGTAAAGGTCTCATGTAAGGTGAAAATCTGACCATTTATTCTGCCACCTTACAATCTGTAGTGAAAGTGATCAGAAGTGGGAGCTCCAGATATGCGAGCATTTAGGAAAAACAGCATTTTTGGTGTGGACCAGGCGAGACATGAGCCTCTTATGTCAGTGTAGCTTACTGTAGGACTGTTGTTATTTTTAAAAATATCGGGAATCTGATATATCGATAGTTTTTTATGTTATCTGTCCTCCGTATTTCGAAACACAGTATGGATAAAACGATATACAGACGGAAAAAATATCGACATACTTATCTACAAAAATACTGGCTGAACATAGTAAATATACTGCCAGTTTTATAGTTGTTTGTATAATATTAATTTATTAAGACATTCTGTACAATAAGCTAGCAGCCTGGTTATCCCCCTTAGAGCAAGAACTGAAAGGAAAACTATGCATGTTCACGGTTGGCGATAACCAGTTTGCTGACAATGGGAACTGCATGTAAGTGGGACAATAAAAGGTGTCCAATGGGTCCGTCGTTCGGTTTCGTCACGTATCAGACATATCCGGAACACTTCACGTCGACTTCCCTGTTTTTTTCATTTCTGCAATTGCCAACGACCTAGCAGTTGTAGTATCAAAATTGCGTGGTGAAGTTAAATGTTGCAGTTTGTGTTAGCGCCGAGCACCGATTGCGTCAGCATTCCCCTCACACTCCTCCGCCCACCGCAAAGATCAGGCATGTCATTTAGACTTTCATTCGTCATTTTATGCAACTGTTTTTGAAGAACGCCGATGTGAAGAAATAGCACACTAGTTGCATTAAAAATTGTTTTTTTTTTTTAACGCAACGTGTGTGCTATTTCTTCACATCGGACATCTTGTTATTCCGTTCACACCGCTATCCTCCCAGTACAATCGGACTTCTTGCTTCACACAGTCAAAGAGTCCTAGCTCACAGGCAGCGATTGGCGCAGAGGAAACAGTATAAACCTGTAATCCGTGGGTCTTGGGGTCGAGCTCCTCTGCGGGATTTTTTTTCTTTTCTATTTTTACGTTATTTATGTCTGCCTCTGTGGACGAGTTGTCAATGGGACTGACCGTCAAGTGATGGACCTGGGGTCGATTCCCAGTACAGCCAGGGATTTTTCCTTGGTGGGAAGACTGGACTGTGATGCACTCAGCCTGGTGATACCAACTAACGAACTAGTCGGTTGGGAGGTATTGGCTCCAAGGTCGAATTATCGACAATGTCCGGGAATGTGGTTTGCTGGCATCATTCCCCTCCATACCACATCCGATGAGGAACGACTAGGTATGACCCGGATCCGGTCAACTATTGAGTGGTCTTCAGGGCCTGATCGGGGGGGTTTCCTTTTCTTACGTTACTTGTATTGTAAATAAGCCGAAATAATGTTCGTTAAATTCCACTTGTTACTTTTTTCATAAAAGGCGTGAAAAGGAAAGGCAAAGGGAATTAGATTCTTTCATTATTTCATAGTTGATGAGTTACACGGATTTGGGGAAATATTTAACATAAAAACAGAAGAACTTAGTGTTCCCGTGCAGCTGCCGAGGACAACACGAAGGTGAAAATAAAACTAACGGGAATTCTTGGAAATTATTCTCAACCCCAAATTTTCTTGTGTCTCTTCGTGTTTTTATTAAGATGTTAATAAATGCAATACATTGAGCATTATTTAGGCTCATTTGCAGTGTAAGTAATGTAAAAATTAAAAATATAAATTTTCTGCATAGGGACTCGACCCCACGACCCTCATGTTACCAACCGGTACTCTTTCTGCTACGCAAACCGCTGCTTGGAAACTACGCTAAAAGAAATTGCTCATGTCTCTCCCGACCCGTGCGGAAAATGCTCTTCTTCCCAAACGCTTGGCGATCTGGAGTTCCCACTTCTTTCACTTTCAGTTCTGGCCAAGTCCTGCATATACCATAAATTTAGACGAAATTGGTGACGACGAGTATATGAGCTGGTTCCCAGTTATTTGACAACCTCAACAATTCGATGTTTTCAGATCGTGACGAGTGCAGGTGTTGTTGCAACGAACTATGAAGAGGGTGTTGTTAAGATTACGTAGGATCACAATGTTAAGCGATGCAGAGCACTATTCTGCATTTAACAGAAGCCATTAACATGATTTCATAGTTCAATAGTACCTCGGTGACAAAAATTTTTTATAAAAATGTTCGATTCATCCCAGAGGATTAGTTGTTCAGGAAAATTATCCTCTTGTTTATGTTCAAGGAAGTGATGTTAAATTTGAATCTTATATTGTGTTTATCACAATATGATATCTGTATACACTTCAGAGCACTGCTCAGTCGGTTAAGGAATGCTGCATTCACTATTTGTCCGCGTTATATGGATTTGAAGACCCCCTTTGAACTTGGCTAGGAACCGCTCGAAATATTCGTACGATATTTGTGGACGAACCGTATTTTACCGTTTGAATACGGATGAATTTTCGACAGCTTTCCAGTCTCACTCAAAAACTGATTTGTAACGACGTTGCCGCTCATTGACTGAGAACAAAATACATGTTGTTTCTTAGTTAACGGTTCACATTTTATAAATTGCAGCAAACAAAATGATCTTTTTCTGATGACTTTCATGTACCAGTCAAGCTGCACCTTTGCATGAAACTTCTATCCGAAGTTTGAAAGCTTTTTCTCGCAGTGTTCTGAGTCAGTCAAGTGCAAAAATCAGGTTTCTCAGTGTTGTTCCTTTTGCATTAGCATGTATGAGCTTGAAACTGCTGTGTGTTCACAAAAATCTAAAATCTGTTAGGCATTCATGGATAATAAACAAACTGCTGCATAATATTGCACTGCGAAATAAAGGAGTGTTTCCTTTGGCTCTGAAAGAAATCACGGTGTCACATTTGGAGTGCGCTGAAATGGAACACGTATAAATGTATTTGATATTTTGAGTGAAAAGCTGCCTTGATATTTCCATTTGAAGTATTTAAACTCTTTATTGGATTACAATAATGTTTTATCTCCATATAATTTTCACTTACGAATTTTGAATTCTGTGCCAAGTAGTCTAAGATTTTGATTCTACGCTGATGCATGCCAGCGTAGTTCCGGTACTTTCAATCGTTCTGAAGGATCCCGGTGATTTTGATCAGTATTAGGTACTACATCTACATCTACATCTACATTTATACTCCGCAAGCCACCCAACGGTGTGTGGCGGAGGGCACTTTACGTGCCACTGTCATTACCTCCCTTTCCTGTTCCAGTCGCGTATGGTTCGCGGGAAGAACGACTGTCTGAAGGCCTCTGTGCGCGTTCTAATCTCATTAATTTTACATTCGTGATCTCCTCGGGAGGTATAAGTAGGGGGAAGCAATATATTCGATACCTCATCCAGAAACGCACCCTCTCGAAACCTGGCGAGCAAGCTACACCGCGATGCAGAGCGCCTCTCTTGCAGAGTCTGCCACTTGAGTTTGTTAAACATCTCCGTAACGCTATCACGGTTGCCAAATAACCCTGTGACGAAACGCGCCGCTCTTCTTTGAATCTTCTCTATCTCCTCCGTCAACCCAATCTGGTACGGATCCCACACTGATGAGCAATACTCAAGTATAGGTCGAACGAGTGTTTTGTAAGCCACCTCCTTTGTTGATGGACATTTTCTAAGGACTCTCCCAATGAATCTCAACCTGGTACCCGCCTTACCAACATTTAATTTTATATGATCATTCCACTTCAAATCGTTCCGCACGCATACTCCCAGATATTTTACAGAAGTAACTGCTACCAGTGTTTGTTCCGCTATCATATAATCATACAATAAAGGATCCTTCTTTCTATGTATTCGCAATACATTACATTTGTCTATGTTAAGGGTCAGTTGCCACTCCCTGCACCAAGTGCCTATCCGCTGCAGATCTTCCTGCATTTCGCTACAATTTTCTAATGCTGCAACTTCTCTGTATACTACAGCATCATCCGCGAAAAGCCGCATGGAACTTCCGACACTATCTACTAGGTCATTTATATATATTGTGAAAAGCAATGGTCCCATAACACTCCCCTGTGGCACGCCAGAGGTTACTTTAACGTCTGTAGACGTCTCTCCATTGATAACAACATGCTGTGTTCTGTTTGCTAAAAACTCTTCAATCCAGCCACACAGCTGGTCTGATATTCCGTAGGCTCTTACTTTGTTTATCAGGCGACAGTGCGGAACTGTATCGAACGCCTTCCGGAAGTCAAGGAAAATAGCATCTACCTGGGAGCCTGTATCTAATATTTTCTGGGTCTCATGAACAAATAAAGCGAGTTGGGTCTCACACGATCGCTGTTTCCGGAATCCATGTTGATTCCTACATAGTAGATTCTGAGTTTCCAAAAACGACATGATATTCGAGCAAAAAACATGTTCTAAAATTCTACAACAGATCGACGTCAGAGATATAGGTCTATAGTTTCGCGCATCTGCTCGACGACCCTTTTTGAAGACTGGGACTATCTGTGCTGTTTTCCAATCATTTGGAACCTTCCGTTCCTCTAGAGACTTGCGGTACACGGCTGTTAGAAGGGGGGCAAGTTCTTTCGCGTACTCTGTGTAGAATCGAATTGGTATCCCGTCAGGTCCAGTGGACTTCCTCTGTTGAGTGATTCCAGTTGCTTTTGTATTCCTTGGACACTTATTTCGATGTCAGCCATTTTTTCGATTGTGCGAGGATTTAGAGAAGGAACCGCAGTGCGGTCTTCCTCTGTGAAACAGCTTTGGAAAAAGGTGTTTAGTATTTCAGCTTTACGCTTGTCATCCTCTGTTTCAATGCCATCATCATCCCGGAGTGTCTGGACATGCTGTTTCGAGCCACTTACACATTTAACGTAAGACCAGAACTTCCTAGGATTTTCTGTCAAGTCGGTACCTAGTATTTTACTTTCGAATTCACTGAACGCTTCACGCATAGCCCTCCTTACGCTAACTTTGACATCGTTTAGCTTCTGTTTGTCTGAGAGGTTTTGGCTGCGTTTAAACTTGGGGTGAAGCTCTCTTTGCTTTCGCAGTAGTTTCCTAACTTTGTTGTTGTACCACGGTGGGTTTTTCCCGTCCCTCACAGTTTTACTCGGCACGTACCTGTCTAAAACGCATTTCACGATTGCCTTGAACTTTTTCCATAAACACTCAACATTGTCAGTGTCGGAACAGAAATTTTCGTTTTGATCTGTTAGGTAGTCTGAAATCTGCCTTCTATTACTCTTGCTAAACAGATAAACCTTCCTCCCTTTTTTATATTCCTATTAACTTCCATATTCAAGGATGCTGCAACGGCCTTATGATCACTGATTCCCTGTTCTGCACTTACAGAGTCGAAAAGTTCGGGTCTGTTTGTTATCAGTAGGTCCAAGATGTTATCTCCACGAGTCGGTTCTCTGTTTAATTGCTCGAGGTAATTTTCGGAGAGTGCACTCAGGATAATGTCACTCGATGCTCTGTCCCTACCACCCATCCTAAACATCTGAGTGTCCCAGTCTATATCTGGTAAATTGAAATCTCCACCTAAGATTATAACATGCTGAGAAAATTTATGTGAAATGTATTCCAAATTTTCTCTCAGTTGTTCTGCCACTAATGCTGCTGAGTCGGGGGGTCGGTAAAAGGAGCCAATTATTAACCTAGCTCGGTTGTTGAGTGTAACCTCCACCCATAATAATTCACAGGAACTATCCACTTCTACTTCACTACAGGATAAACTACTACTAACAGCGACGAACACTCCACCACCGGTTGCATGCAATCTATCCTTTTGAAACACCGTCTGTACCTTTGTAAAAATTTCGGCAGAATTTATCTCTGGCTTCAGCCATCTTTCTGTACCTATAACGATTTCAGCTTCGGTGCTTTCTATCAGCGCTTGAAGTTCCGGTACTTTACCAACGCAGCTTCGACAGTTTACAATTACAATACCGATTGCTGCTTGGTCCCCGCATGTCCTGACTTTGCCCCGTACCCGTTGAGGCTGTTGCCCTTTCTGTACTTGCCCGAGGCCATCTAACCTAAAAAACCGCCCAGCCCACGCCACACAACCTCTGCTACCCGTGTAGCCGCTTGTTGCGTGTAGTGGACTCCTGACCTATCCAGCGGAACCCGAAACCCCACCACCCTATGGCGCAAGTCGAGGAATCTGCAGCCCACACGGTCGCAGAACCGTCTCAGCCTCTGATTCAGACCCTCCACTCGGCTCTGTACCAAAGGTCCGCAGTCAGTCCTGTCGACGATGCTGCAGATGGTGAGCTCTGCTTTCATCCCGCTAGCGAGACTGGCAGTCTTCACCAAATCAGATAGCCGCCGGAAGCCAGAGAGGATTTCCTCCGATCCATAGCGACACACATCATTGGTGCCGACATGAGCAACCAACTGCAGATGGGCGCACCCTGTACCCTTCATGGCATCTGGAAGGACCCTTTCCACATCTGGAATGACTCCCCCCGGTATGCACACGGAGTGCACTTTGGTTTTCTTCCCCTCCCTTGCTGCCATATCCCTAAGGGGCCCCATTACGCACCTGACGTTGGAGCTCCCAACTACCAGTAAGCCCACCCTCTGCGACTGCCCGGATCTTGCAGACTGAGGGGCAACCTCTGGAACAGGACAAGCAGCCATGTCAGGCCGAAGATCAGTATCAGCCTGAGACAGAGCCTGAAACCGGTTCGTCAGACAAACTGGAGAGGCCTTCCGTTCAGCCCTCCGGAATGTCTTTCGCCCCCTGCCACACCTTGAGACGACCTCCCACTCTACCACAGGTGAGGGATCAGCCTCAATGCGGGCAGTATCCCGGGCAACCACAGCTGTAGCCCGATCGGGGGATGCGTGGGACGAGCTGGCCGTCCCCGACAAACCCCCATCCGGACCCCCACAGTGATGCCCATTGGCAACAGCCTCAAGCTGTGTGACCGAAGCCAACACTGCCTGAAGCTGGGAGCGAAGGGATGCCAACTCAGCCTGCATCCGAACACAGCAGTTGCAGTCCCTATCCATGCTAAAAACTGTTGTGCAAAGAACGTCTGAAGTAATCTACAGAGAGCGCAAACAAATCGACACAAAATTTAAACAGTTATTAAAATACGAAATTGCCTAGTAAATGCAGTAATGCTGCCACTTGTGCACTGCTGACACACTGCTCGGCGGCGGAAGGAGACTACGCGAATTTACACTATTCAGGTACTAAAACGCGATGCTACAACTCTCAAATACTATAATACGTCCGAAATTTATGAATTAAACAATGCAAGTACCAAAAACACGCAAAGAAATTAAGAATTAAACTATGTAACAAATGAGTGAGCTAGGAGTATACGACTTGCTGCTGCAGCTGCTTATCCAACGGCGGCAGGGAGCACACTGACTGACCAACCGACACTGGCCGTTCAAAACAAAAACAGAAGACAAACGACTACGCGAATTTACACTATTCAGGTACTAAAACGCGATGCTACAACTCTCAAATACTATAATACGCCCGAAATTTATGAATTAAACAATGCAAGTACCAAAAACACGCAAAGAAATTAAGAATTAAACTATGTAACAAATGAGTGAGCTAGGAGTATACGACTTGCTGCTGCAGCTGCTTATCCAACGGCGGCAGGGAGCACACAAATACTGCAGATGCGATCATTTTAAATCCGACAGAGACATTAGCCAAACGTTAAAGATGAGTAAGTGCGACAGTATCATACATAATGTTATTCACAACTGTTAGCTTAAGATTTGCGTGTTGCTATAAGCAAGATGCTTACCATCTCTTCGTTACCAGGGAGGTCTTGGATTTTTTCTGTTGACAGGGTAACAGTACCACACACTTCACCATCTCGCACTACCTGAAACAGTCGTATTTATTTCTGTCAGGTTTGGGTAATGTTGTAGTTGAGAAGAAAATCGCTTTTGTTCTTGCACTGGTAATATTTTTTTACTTTATAATTTGCAAGATATAAGGTCTCCCTTTCAAATAAAGACAGAAAGTGATAACAGTTTTCTTAGTGATGTCAGCAATATTATCATGTCTACGGTACGTTACTCTCTTCTTAAAAATATTTAACACTATCGTTTGATCTGATGCGTTTATTTATGTGACATGTAACTGAGATTCACGACGTTAGTAGAATTTTTATCCTGTAAGCTACTTCTGAGACAGGTTAGTTTCGTAACAAGAGCAATAGAGAATAGGAAGAGTGCAAAAAATTAAAGCTGTTAGTAATTATGCAGTGAGCATACAGGGACCGAAACACTTATAACTGGTTATAGTAAGTTTAATCCACTGATAATACAAGGCTTCGGGTATATCATGAGACACCTGTTTTTTATTCAAAGTCACCCCCACCCATTCCACCTGCAGGAACCTCTGTCCTGTCCAAGCTCCCCTCCCACCCTCCTCTCCCCCTGAAGGCCCACATGTCCTCCTTTCCCTTCCCCTCCTCCCCCCTGGCCCAACAAAAATCAAGCTGTCCCTCCTCATCCTTTTACAATCATAGAAAATATGTGGGTCCCTCTGACCTTGGATGTACGCATGACACCTACGAAGTCGTATCTTATCTTATCGGTGAATTAAACCCGTTATAACTGGTTCATTTCCTACATAAGTACTGATGTGATTTGCAAACACGATCACAGTGGCTGGCTGCCAACAATGAACACTTATTCTAAACTATGCATCAAAATATGCTCATACATTAATATTTTCCACGTCCATTCTCAATATGGAATATGGCTAAACTATTTTTGATCTCACAAAATGATTTTCACATGCCCTGCAGAATAGCAAATGGAAGTTATTCATCATTTATATTTATAAGCTGTAGAATCTTCTGAAATATGCAGAAAAAACATCATTTTCTCCTTAATAAATCGGAAGTTACACCAAACAATAGTTTGTGTCTATCACACTCTCATATAGTCTGTCAAAACAAGTCTACATTTCAAATCTGTTTTCTTTGTAACTTCACATGATCTTCCTGCCTCATTCCATCAAGTGATTGTGATACAGGCTTCAGTGCAAACTTTTCATGGCCATTTTACAGTTCTCATTCGGTCTCAAGAATAACACTACGTAAGTGTGCACTGATGGTCCATGTGTGACTCCTCAATGAGATCTGAGACTTCAGTGGAAAATGTCGCTCAATTCCTGTATATCAGTGCCCCTTAGCTGATGAGACAGAACATTAATTATCAAAATATCCACGGGTGTGCTGCCGGGCACAATATTTCGGCGATCATACATGTCGCCATCATCAGGTGAACTGAGCTGCTGCGCTCCTTTTGTGACTTCCTCACTGTGAGGATGTTCTATTGGAAGTTTGTGGCCGTTTGGCCTTTACTCCCCTGGGAATCTTGTCGAATCTTCTTTCTGTACTGGTAGGTATTTCTGGACTGGCAAGGAGAGCCGATGACCTATTTCCTGTACTTGTCGGTGTGATGATTTTTCTTCTTCTTCTTGGCTGTTGCTGAGGGCTCTTCCTCGGTTGGGATACCGTGCATAAGGATTCCTGCTTTATCATATTCTCCGTTGACCAGAGAGATGATGATGCAGCGCGTTTGCAACTGTGTGAAGATAGGGTAGGAACCAATCAGATTGAATTCCTCCCTAGAAAGACCAATAAGGCCTTCTGGATACCCATGTGGGTGATGAGGGAGTTGGGGTTTAGGATGGTTAGGTGGAACGAAGGGATAAGGGTTGTCGTGGTGGGGGAATGTACCATCGCGAAGCGAGCCAGCAATCTTCTTTGTTACAGCGCTTGCGCTGTACATGTCTGGAAGCGGGAGGAATGGGGCTTCTTCCCACTCTTCTTCTTGCGCTGCTGCTTCGGTGTCCGTCTTGGGCTGTGTTGCCTCCCCATCGGCAGGCACGTCGGTCTGCGTGGCCACCGTCGCGAAATCCTCCCGTGGAGGAGTCGCCTGGGTGGCGGTGTCGACTGTTGTGGCGGAAGCTGCTTTGGCTGAGCGAAGCTCCTGCGTCAGCTCAGCAATCTGACGCCGAGCCTCGCCCAGTTCCGCCAGCATGGCCGCCCTCTCTTCCGCCATGGCGGATTTGAAGGCGGACATGGCGTCTTGTACGGCGTCGTTAAGGCGCCTGGTGACGACGTTTTCTGTGCAAGTGACTACCTCTTCGTATGTGGTGGTCACTTGCTTCTGCGTCTTCTTCTCCCGTCCGCGCCAGTTTCTTCTGTAGGCGCAAGAACGGGCGTTGGCCGCGTGTGCGCCGCCGCAGTTGGCGCAGGTACAGGGGGCGTCCTTCTGCTTCTTGCAGTAACGTGTGTCGTGTGCTTGCGCACACTTCAAGCACGCGACTGCTCCGCTGCAGTGCTTGGCGACGTGGCCAAGCTTTTGGCAGCGAAAGCACTGCGCTGCAGTCTTCCTCTTCTTCTTCCCGGACGTTCCTGCTAGCGTGAGCAGCAACTCCGCCAAGGCAGCAGCTTTGCGTCCCCTTCCGCGTCCTGACATCTCGAGTAGCAACAGCGACAATCAGCTATGCGTTACTCACCGCAGGTGAACTGACGGACTGAGCTCCTGTGAACGTGCCGGCACGGAGATCCGTACGCTATGGCTGCTCAGAGGGAACTGGGTTCGGTCGCGGCGGCCGCCGATTTAAATACCCTCCGCCCGCGGCGCGCTCCCTCCGCCGTCCGCACCCCGCGCCACGGTCGCGCGGTGGAACAGATTGCGACGGCGTCTGAGATGACGTCGGTGTGATGGCTCTGTCCGCCGTGGTCGTCACAACTATACGTTTGCTCGATTTACTCTTGATTAACCCAATCGCTGGTTCCCAAGCCTTGCTAAGATTATAGCCACAGTCACGGTTTATGAGGTCGTCATTGGTGCGAATTTCGATGGCCTCTCTAACAACGCTGTCCCAGTATCTCGACGTCTGTACCAGAATCCTCGTGCGGTCATACTCCACTTGCTCGGATACATCAGTCGAGTGTGCCTCTGGTGTTCACGGCATCGATCCTCGACGGTACGCATCGTCTGACCAATGTACGAATTGCCACACTGACACGGAATTTGGTACACGCCGGCCTTCCTCAAACCGAGGTCATCTTTGGTGCTCCCCACCAGTGCACGAGTTTTATTTGGAGGACAAAACACAGTTCCGACCTGGTGTTTCTTCAGAATGCGGGCGATTTTCCCCGAGAGTGCGCCTGTGTATGGAATAAATGCAGTGGCTACCTCCTCCCTCGTGACTTCATCCATCTCAACAGGTTGTGCTGCAGTGGTTGGGCGGAGAGCACGTTGAATCTGCCACTCTGAGTACCCATTTTTTCGAAATACAGTTCTCAGGTGTTATTCCTGGGGTAGACTCTCTGCGTCAGAGATAGTGCGCGCCCTATGTACTAGAGTTTTAAGTACCCCGTTCCTCTGTGAAGGGTGGTGGCAGCTGTGGGTTCTCTAATGTGGATATACAGCAAAGTATTCTATATAATAATTATGTGGTACTGTACAAGAATGTTAACAATTTTTATAATAACAGCTATTTAATATAAAGCTACAAAGTGCTTATTTTGCGCTTTATTTGCCGCATGAGTGACATAAAGATCTGGACAGAGCTGGCGGCTGTACTTTGGACGAGTTGCGAATTTCACGTCACCAGATTAAATCTTCACCAGGTCGACGGTCATCCAGCATGACAGCCGAAGCCATTCCATATCTCCAGCGACAATAATTACCAAACAATGAAATAAAATTGAATTAGAAAATAGGTAATTCTGATGTTAATATTGTTATCAGTTAGTTCTATGTTCCAGACACAGTACAATTCACATACATGTATGCACATTACTTGAAGTTTTTGAATACATGGCACTGTGATATATTCTTTCATGTTAATGAACGAAGCTGCCGTAATTTGTGTAAAAAAAGCAGCAACTGGGTTTTACATACTTCTTCATTCTTATATGAGGGTTAGAACTTAAATAGTGGCAACTATTTATTCACAACCGATACAAAAGAATTACATGTTTGCACCTGTTACGTCCTTCAAAGTAGTCACCAGCGTTGTGTAGGACCCGTTGCCAGCGATGTGGAAGGCGTAGTATACCGTTAGCAGAGCCTGTTCTGTTGATGGTGCGAATGGAGCGGTCTAAAGTTATGGTGATTCTCGTGTACGACTGTGATGGTGTTATCCCAACGCATTACGTTCCTCCACGGCAGACCGCCAGTGGACAGTATTACTGTTCGTTTTTGGAGCATCAACTGCGACCGGCTTTGCGAAAGAAGCAGCGACACTTTCTGCGCAACCCACCCATAATTTTGCACGACAATGCGCGGGCGCATACAGCGCAAGCTGTAGCTGCTTAGTTCGGTCGATGGGACTGGGAAGTCTGCACCATCCTCCGTACTCCCCGGACTTAAGTGCTTGTGACTTTGATTTGATTCCGAAGATGAAGAAACCACTTCGTGACATTCGCTTCGGAACACTTCCACAGATTCGACAGGCAGTAGACAGCTCCATTCACACCATCAACAGAACAGGCCCTGCTAACGGTATACAACGCCTTCCACATCGCTAGCAAAGGGCTCTACACAGGGCTGGTGACTACTTTAAAGAACAGTAACAGGTGCAAATATGTAACTCTTTTTTTATCGGTTTTGAATGAATAGTTGCCACTATTTAAGCTCCAACGCTTGTATGAAGAAATTTATTTTCATAAAGTGTCTTTATGAAACTTTGATCAGCGGTATTCATATATTTATGTTGTGAGCAGTACAAAAAGGCACTTAATACAACGATGTCATCGGTTTTGAAATACACTGACGACACACATCTAAACTACATGATGAGTGCTTTACATAATATGGAATGCTACTGCTGGAACATAAATGAAAACTACTTAAGTTCATTTGCCTGAGAATAAGTACGAATTATATTAAAGTGGAAAATATTATCTTCGAATGACAGCGCGAAGTTCAAGTGTTGTGTTACTTAGAAGGTGAAAAAAATTTTGTAAAAGGAAAATGAATCATTCTAAAAATTTGTAAGAAGATGTACATGTTTATTAGGAAAATATAACTGCGATTATATGTAGCACACACATTACTATCATTGAAATCGTCTTAGAATCATGACTGAAAAGAAAAAGTGTAGTTTTATGATCCTTCTTTGCTACCTCGATTCACCGCCAGTTGGCCCAATTGAAGGAAGGTAATGTTGACTTCGGTGCTTGTGTTGACATGCGACTCATTGCTCTACAGTACTAGCATCAAGCACACCAGTACGTAGCATCAAATGGTTAGTGTTCATCACGAACGTGGTTTTGCAGTCAGTGCAATGTTTACAAATGCGGAGTTGGCAGATGCCCATTTGATGTATGGATTAGCACGGGGCGATAGCCGTGGCGCGGTACGTTTGTATCGAACCAGATTTCCAGAACGAAGGTGTCCCGACAGGAAGACGTTCGAAGCAATTGATCGGCGTCTTAGGGAGCACGGAACATTCCAGCCTATGACTCGCGACTGGGGAGAACCTAGAACGACGAGGGAACCTCAATAGACGAGGCAATTCTTCGTGCAGTGGTCGATAACCCTAATGTCAGCGTCAGAGAAGTTGCTGCTGTATAAGGTAACGTTGACCACGTCACTGTATGGAGAGTGCTACGGGAGAACCAGTTCTTTCCGTGCCACGTACAGCGTGTGCAGGCACTATCAGCAGCTGATTTGCCTCCACAGGTACACTTCTGCGAATGGTTCATCCAGCAATGTGTCAGTCCTCATTTCAGTGCAAATGTTCTCTTTACGGATGAGGCTTCATTCCAACGTGATTAAATTGTAAATTTTCACAATCAACATGTGAGGGCTGACGAGAATCCGCACTCAATTGTGCAGTCACGTCATCAACACAGATTTTCTGTGTACGTTTGGGCAGGCATTGTTGGTGATGTCTTGATTGGGCCTCATGTTCTTCCACCTACGCTCAATGGACCACGTTATCGTGATTTCATACGGGATACTCTACCTGTGCTGCTAGAACATGTGCCTTTACAAGTACGACACAACATGTGGTTAATGCACGATGGAGCTCCTGCACATTTCAGTCGAAGTGTTCGTACGCTTCTCAACAACAGATTCGGTGACCGATGGATTGGTAGAGGCGGACCAAGTCCATGGCCTCCACGTTCTCCTGACGTCAACCCTCTTGACTTTCATTTATGGGGGCATTTGGAAACTCTTGTCTACGCATCCCCGGTACCAAATGTAGAGACTCTTCGTGCTCGTATTGTGGACAGCTGTGATACAATAAGCCATTCTCCAGGGCTGCATCAGCGCTTCAGGGATTCCATGCGACGGAGGGTGGATGCGTGTATCCTCGCTAGTGGAGGACATTTTGAACATTTCCTGTAACAAAGTGTTTGAAGTCACGCTGGTACGTTCTGTTGCTGTGTGTTTCCGTTCCATGATTGATGTGATTTGAAGAGAAGTAATAAAATAAGCTCTAACATGGAAAGTAAGCTTTTTCGGACACATGTTCACATAACATATTTTCTTTCTTTGTGTGTGAGGAATGTTTCCCGAAAGTTTGGCCGTACCTTTTTGTAACACCCTGTATATATATAAAAGTGTGAAATTTACACAGCTTTATGAATTAATTCATCATCAATTGCTGCAATCAGTATCAGTTCTAAACCAAGAACACTCAGCAACAGCAATGTCTCATCTGCCTCCATTATGGTTAGTATGTGGCTAACTATTGAAAGGAATGTTGACGTAATAGACTTTACAAGCAATCACCAGAAGAATGAAAGGTTAAAAGTCAAACTTTAAAACATTTGCAGACACTGAACTGTGTCAGTGTGTCAACGAACTGATATATAAAGCTTGTTAACGTTGATGACTTAACATATCTTCACACTGTTATGTGAAAAAATACCTAATTACGTTTATATTTACATGTATAGTTTTTAACCTTTGTAAAGTTGTCCAAAACAACAACAAACTTTCTGTTATTTTATTAATTTATTATATGAGATTCTAGTTTACTTATCTCAGAGCTACATTAAACGCTATCACTGGTTGTCCAATCAAGGAAGCAATCACAAACTATACTATGATGACCTAAATACAAAATTTTAAGATGATCTCTTTATTCTCTCTTGTCCATATTCTATCTCAAGAAAAAAGAACTTCCAAATTAACAAATATATTTAAGTGATGGTGTACACATAGCGATACATGGTCTATGCAAAATATTTAAAACGTTGTCATTTGTGACAAAGTATCATTTGCTATGTGTGATATCACTACACATGGTCATAACAGCTGGTCGATGTTTATTACATTTGTATTGGGCTTCCTGATGACAGTTTTTTTCCTCACACAATTTAGGATCGTTTTAACAAAACTCAACAAATGCCATTTACAAAATTTTACAGGAGAGGTATTTTGTAGTTATATTTAACATCACTGATTCAAAAAAATTCCGAAATATAGTAATGGTACTCCTTGTTGACAGGGATCGAAGAAGGAATGGCTTTTATTGAGAAACAAGTCTTCCAGATCATAAACGCTTACAGGACTCAAAACTTGCGTATTTTCATGCATGTTCTTCTTTATTTTATTAAGTTAGGTACACAAATACACGTTCTAAGTATTAAAACCCAACGAGTTCTTAAATATATTACTTTTGTAGATAATACCAGAATAAGAAGCTAACAATGTATTAGTAGATTTACATTTTTCTTGTAGGTTAATACATGGAGATAAGTTTTCACATTAACAAAAATCTGTTTCTCACATCTTAAACCTATTATGAAACTCCTGGTTGTATGTTTAAATGACAAATAAAGCAATAGTAAATATATAAATATAATAATTTTATCTTGGAACTCTTCTGTTGGTCTGTGTTTGCACACAAAAACAACAGTCCAGAATGAGATTTTCACTCTGCAGCGGAGTGTGCGCTGATATGAAACTTCCTGGCAGATTAAAACTGTATACCGGACCGAGACTCGTACTCGGGACCTTTGCCTTTCGCGGGCAAGTGCTCTACCATCTGAGCTACCGAAGCACGACTCACGCCCGGTACTCACAGCTTTACTTCTGCCAGTATCTCGTCTCCTACCTTCCAAACTTTACAGAAGCTCTCCTGCGAACCTTGCAGAACTAGCACTCCTGAAAGAAAGGATATAGCGGAGACATGGCTTAGCCACAGCCTGGGGGATGTTTCCAGAATGAGATTTTCACTCTGCAGCGGAGTGTGCGCTGATATGAAACTGGCAGAAGTAAAGCTGTGAGTACCGGGCGTGAGTCGTGCTTCGGTAGCTCAGATGGTAGAGCACTTGCCCGCGAAAGGCAAAGGTCCCGAGTTCGAGTCTCAGTCGGGCACACAGTTTTAATCTGCCAGGAAGTTTCAAAAACAACAGTGTTGGAATTATGGGTGTGCCTTGAAGCAAAACACTTTTGTTACTTATTTATGAATTTATTCCACAAACTGGTATCAGCGACAAATGTCAGCATCTTCAATGGGTTCTCTAATTCTACAACATGCAGAAATAGCATAGTTATGAAACATTGAAAAACATAAAGTGTTATGAAAGTATTCACAGAAAACAATATTTGGAAAAACAAACAGTACCCATATAATAATGTTCACAATGTTTTATAACTATGTCATTTCTGCATGTTGTAGAATTAAAGAACCAATTGAAGATGCTGACATTTGAATAGAACTCTTTACTTTCCTCTGAATCGTTTTCAAAGTAAGACATCAACTTCTTCATCACATTAGCTTTATTTTTGCTTTGCGATTCACTGATGGAAGTTGAGGCGATTCAGACATTACTGAAGGACTTCTCTTTCCCGGTTTGTGTTCTTAGATTGTTTTTTAATTCCAATCTTGAGCTGTCTTTAGCTCTACAGCACAGCAAGAACAAGCTGCACTACTGTCAGTGTGAGGTTTCCAAAGACCAGGTCGAAATCATTTTAGAATACCTTTATATACTTTGAAAGAGAGCAGTCCAGTAACACATGTGTAACTCGAGAAGCACTGTACTTATCGCGTATTTTTTAAATATTTCATCACCCCTTAACTTTATTTCTACAGTAAGGAGAAGATACGCATTAACACTTAAGTGTATTCTTCTTAACGAAGTGCCTGTGCTCTTCGTCCTTTTCTGTAGCTTGTGAGCTTGTCCACATCGATTCTCCTAAGTAATACACTCTCCAGCTGATATCTTTTGGCAATACACCTCCGTTTGTCTCCAGACTATCCTAAAAAAATTAATTTGAAAGAAATATAATTTGTTCTGGCAGTTATTTTCAATCTCCAATCTTTTTATTTCGCCCATAAATAAAATCAGGCCTACCTGTCATTTTTCTCAATATTGAGGTACATGTAGACTTACACAAGTTTTGTTTACTTTTATTGCCTTCCTTCCCTCTGCCCATTTTAGAAAAGTTCACTCTGATGTATCACAGCAAAAAATGATCCTTTTGTAATGTCTCTTTCATGTTATAAAAATTTTACTTATGTTTTACTACCTTGAAGCTCTGTGCACCGTAACCATAAGCTTTGCCATGTACAATCTGTAGCTATGGTTTTATGTTAACTGTTTGTAATAGATTGAATCTTGCGAGATATTGTATCATGATCTGTTTGAAAAAGACTTAATCTTGTTCTGGTGTTCCTGAAAAAAGTTATGATGTAATGTTATGTCGTAATACATATCATAATACTCTTTTACCGCTTTCATTCGAGTATACCATAAAACCTCCTTGGATATTATCATAACCTATCAGTTATTTATGAACTACAGCATTTCTCACTTTTGAATCCATGAAATACTTAACTACATATTTCTCTGTGGAACGTAATTACTAAAGTAGTTACTGGTTATTGTCTTATTCAGTGTGAACTTTTAGTTATGAACTCCATTGTTTATAACAATTAGAGGCATACTTATAACCTGTACTTCGATTTGTTAGAATTTTAGTCCGATAGTCACGATCATTGTATTGTTGAAGACTGAGATACATAATACATTGCTGCCTGCACCAGACGAGACAGAAGGAATGTTGCACTTACATATTCCGTTCGTAAAATAATAGTGACATACTTTAATTTGGCACCTGCTCGAGGACGCTCAGAGCATGCTATGTCGCTTATTCTCGTGTATTAACACATTTTGACTAAAAGGGAAACCACAGAGAGTCAAGGGGTCTGAGTTGGTGGAGCAGCTCTATCACGCAAGTATATTTACATTCTTTAACAGTGTGTAGACCTGCTTGTGTTAAGCAATAGGATATGTCGCAGTTGCAGTGTGATTCAGTTTTAGCGATGCATTCCGTAGTGCAAGAATTACAGAAGCGCTTCAAGATTGTTTTTTGTGAACGCATATAGATGTGAGATTGCTAAAAGACAAGAAGTTACTACTCCTGATTTAGTTAAAAACAAAATGGTATTAATTCCGTGCTATTTTTTAAAAAAACAAGAGCATTTAGTTAAAGCACAAGATGCAGTTGCTCCTGATTTAGTACAAAGATAGAATGGCATTGCTTCTGAGTTAGTTCGAAAGCAGAACGCTATTACATCTGATTTGGCTCAAAAACAGCCAGATGCTATCGCATCTGTTATCCCACAGCTTGATGTGATACACGATGCTATCATAGAAGAGTTAAGGGAAGAAATAACTGCACTAAAGCAAGCATTTACTGATTTGCCAGAAACAGTGGAGAAACTTATGTTAGATGTTAATAGTCTTAGGGGAGATCAAAATCATTTATCTGAAATTATTAAACAGTAAATCCAAAAGGTAGAACAAATAACTATTGATCAAGATAAAATTATCACTGAACAGCTAAAAACCCAATGTAAAATCTTGTCCGATGAATTTAATACTTGGTCAGGAGCTAAGGAAACACAGATTGCGCAGCTATCTTATATCAAAATTCAAGAAGACTTAGGACAGATTTCTGCAGAGGTGGTTGAGTTACAAACCTAGACTGAAAACTGCAATAGATTACGTAGCTCAGATATTAAATGATAAACTAAGCCAAGAGCTTTTGCTTTTGTGGGAAGCAATTGACGGACATTTGGGCGAAGTAAGCAGAAATTTAAACGAAGTGTTGAATATAGTCATAGATGATATCTTTGGGGCAGGTTCGGATGTGAATTTTGTGTCTGAAGCGCTGCAGTGGAAGTTAGCGCAAATAAAAATCCATCAGATAATGTAATAATCACATGATACGACATGTAACACAGGTGCAGCGCCATATTTTGCAAATGTTATGATGGAAGAAAATTTGATTTGGCAGCGCCAATTTCAAATCTTTTGTATCTGAAAAGAAAGGTATGAATCCCATTGTACTCATTAAAGCTTTTAGAGGAGCAATGCCTAGTTCATGGACCGATGCACAAAAATTGCTTTTGTGACTAAATACATCCACAGAGAAGGATCATTATGGGCAGCAAGTGTTTCTGAGCATTTTAATAGTTATGATGATTTTGAATGTGCGTTTCTTGCTACGTATTAGTAAGATGCTGTTCAGGGAAGATTAAGGTAAGAGGGTTTTAACCGTGAACCTGAACAAGAGAAAATATTGGGACAATTCCATCTCAAAACGAGATTTTGTCCGTATATTGAAGACCAAATTGCCGATATATATTCGAGAATAATTAATTATGGTGTCAGAATGTCAATATTAGATAGCACTGACATGAACAATGAAGATGACAAGATATTTTTAAAAAAATGTTAAAAATAATACTTATTATAATCACAATGTATGTTACAGAAATTGCGCAGATAGTTACTGCAATTAAGGTAACTGCAATAAAGAGGATATTAATGGGAATAAT
Source organism: Schistocerca cancellata (assembly GCF_023864275.1). Lineage (NCBI taxonomy): Eukaryota > Metazoa > Arthropoda > Insecta > Orthoptera > Acrididae > Schistocerca > Schistocerca cancellata. Next base: position 212,069,921 of record NC_064631.1, read on the forward strand.
AATAATAATAATAATAATAACACTGCTAGCCACACGGAAAATGATTTAAATCCAAATAGAGGTGTTTTGCAGGATATGCTTCCTGCAACCACCCTAGAAGGAAAACAAAGACAGAGGATGAGATGGTCAGATGAAGCTAAACGACACCTCATGTTCTGTTATTACCAAGCAACAAGCTTAGGAACCAACACAACTGGATACAGATCACAAGTATACACAACATTTATTACCAGATACCCAGAATTAAAATTTTTAACAGAACAATGACTAGCTGATCAGATCCGTGTAATAATCAAAAATAACAGGATACCCCAGTCAGAATTAGAAAACATCAAACAACAAGTACAACAAATACTGGAACAAAATAATGTGTAGTCAGAAGAAGAAGAAAATACAGTAATGGACTCAAACATCCCAGAGCAAACAAACCAAGAACAACACGCATCCAACAAACAATCAGAGGAAAACGAAATCTTAAGACAGCCACCAGAACAAGCACAAATAGAACATGAATTGACACACATGTTAGATATAGAAGAAAAATTTCAGCTGACATATATGGAATACAAAAACACAAATACAGACATTAGACCATTCTTGCATAGACCACCAAATAACCAACAATTCGAAACAACAATAACAACTATCAACACAATCACACACGACAAAATAAATGAAAATAAAGCTATGGAAGAGTTACAACTACTGGTTTATATAGAAGCACTCACTACACTAAATATGCTGCAAAGGAGCACAAGGATGTAAAGAGCAACTGATAACAGATGCAGAGGTGACATATCAAGCTAAAACTAAACCAAGGTAGCTACACTATGTATACATTGATTACCAAAAAGCTTTTGATAGTGTACCCTACTCATGGTTACTACAAATATTGGAAATATACAAAGTAGATCCTAAACTGATAGAGTTCCTAAACATAGTAATGAAAAATTGGAAAATCACACTTAATATCCAAACAAATTCAAATAATATCACATCACAGCCAATACAGATTAAGTGTGGAATATACCAAGGAGACTCATTAAGTCCTTTCTGGTTCTGCCTTGCTCTGAACCCACTATCCAACATGCTAAATAATACAAATTATGGATACAATATTACTGGAACATACCCACACAAAATCACACATTTGGTATACATGGATGATCTAAAACTATTGGCAGCAACAAATCAACAACTCAACCAATTACTAAAGATAACAGAAGTATTCAGCAATGATATAAATATGGATTTTGGAACAGACAAATGTAAGAAAAATAGCATAGTCAAGGGAAAACACACTAAACAAGATGATTACATATTGGATAACCACAGCAACTGCATAGAAGCGATGGAAAAAACAGATGCCTATAAATATCTAGGATACAGACAAAAAATAGGAATAGATAATACAAATATTAAAGAATAACTAAAAGGAAAATATAGACAAAGACTAACAAAAATACTCAAAACAGAATTGACAGCAAGAAACAAGACAAAAGCTATAAATACTTATGCTATACCAATATTGACCTACTCATTTGGAGAAGTGAAATGGAGTAACACAGACCTAGAAGCACTCAATACACTTACACGATCACAATGCCACAAATATAGAATACATCACATCCGTTCAGCAACAGAAAGAGAAAAGGCAATATATACAGTGAGACGGAAGGATTCATGATTGCAATACAGGATCAAACAATAAACACCAGATATTACAGCAAGCACATTATTAAAGATCCCAATACCACAACAGATAATTGCACACTTTGCAAACAACAAATAGAAACAGTAGATCACATCACAACCGGATGTAAAATACTAGCAAATAAGAATACCCCAGAAGACACGACAATGTAGCAAAAATAATACAACAACAAATCGCCATACAACATAAACTGATAAAACAACATGTTCTCACATACAAGTATGCACCACAAAATGTACTGGAGAATGATGAATACAAATTATACTGGAACAGAACCATTGTAACAGATAAAACAACACCACATAACAAACCTGACATCATACTCGCCAATAAAAAGAAGAAATTAACACAACTAATCGAAATATCCATACCCAATACAACAAATATACAGAAGACAACAGGAGAAAAAAGTGAAAAATACATCCAACTGGCTGAGGAAGTCAAGGACATGTGGCATCAGGATAAAGTTGACATTATACCAATTATACTATCAACTACAGGAGTCATACCACACAATATCCACCAGTACATCAACGAAATACAGCTACATCCAAACGTATATATACAACCACAGAAATCTGTAATTATTGATACATGTTCAATTACCCGAAAGTTCGTAAATGCAATGTAACATATACAGTACAGTTAAAATGAAGTCACGCTTGATCAACGTCTGCATCACTTTCCATTTTTAACCAGACATAACGTCTGAGAACGGAAAGAAATAATAATAATAATAATAATTGTAGTAGTAACCAGGGTTTCATTTAATTTGATAGGCATAATCAGAAGAAAGAACTACTGACATGACCATGGCTATAACAAAAGGAATAACAGTCAGCCATGGCAGCAACAGTTCAGTATTTACCAGACAGAAACATTTTGTCAAAATAATAAAAGTAACATCATCGCAAATGATGTGGCAAGTGAGTCAGTCAGTCAGGCAGTATCATCCAGCCAAGACAGATGCAGCAACAGGGAAGTAACCGATTTTGTGACTTTTACGAGTTCCTAAGCAGGAGCGAATTTTATAATATCATTGGTATGCCTTAATAGTTGAGTTTCTTGGGTTTCTATGTTAATTTGATATCTAATAGCCACAGTGCTCTCGTTTTCGTTTGCGTCGGAAAGTAAACAGTTTTTGTGACATATTACACATTCCTAAACAGGGGAGAAATATTTAGTTCACCTGAATGCTTTGGTAGTTTGAATCTCTGCATATTACTCTAATTTATTAGACACAGTTCCTGTGTTTTCGTCAGCGTCTACAGTAGAGTTTTGCAGCATGTGCCAATAGTCCATTTATCTAATGATTTCAGCGTCAGCTCCACTCCACTCCCTGTAAAAGAATCTTAATACTAACTAAATTTAGTGGAAGTGCTTCAAGGCTTTCCTATTTTTAGTTAGCTGGTAAAATAACGTCGAAAAAGCATTTAAGTTTACCACTGGAATTTTTATTCTACTCACAAAACATTGTTTATAAAATGTACTATTGATAAAAGGAAATATTTTAATACAGAATGATAAAAAGCAACTGCGTTCAACAAAAATGTGAACGAATATTCCCTGAATGGGTTTCCAAGATCTATAATGGATCGAAGGATGGCCTATGCCATATCACATGTGTAATCTAGGTTTAAATTAAGTTTCATAAAAGAGAAAACTATCAAAAATGGTCTACAGTGACCCTCAATTATCTTTAATTACTTATTTAACTTGTCGTAAATTACAATGGCTGATGTGGCTTCTCAATAATTACATAACAGAAAAATCATCGCATTTCAGATTTTAACTTCAAGTAGCAAATGCGAATGCTACGAAGTTTAATTGACGATCGACACTAGTATTACATAACAGATGAGACTTCTGCAGTTCTTAGTGAAGCCTTATGCGCTCTTATGCAGCACCGTGTGTGTTCTTTACCTTGTCGGTGGTTAGGCAGCATCAGGGGCAGCTGGCGGCGCAGCTCCACACACCTCGACATTTCGGTAGCAACTCTCTCGAACTTATCCTTACTACTGTTTACCGAAGTTGGTTTAAGAAAAAGGTATCTGGCTGTGTTTTCAACTAACCAATCAGTGTCTCAGTGTTAACCTTAAGCTCCACCTACAAAAATTCTGTCTATCCAATGAGAAACGTTATACTTCTTGTGGTGGGGCAATGTTTTTAATGTTTGCTATGTAACAGAGACGTGTATAGTCTCATACTAAAACTTGCAGCTGGTGTGGCCCTTTTAGATTTATCATAAGATCAATATTGTTCTTCTTGAGGGCTCTATTTTTTAACATGGGCTGGGGGATGGACCTCCTGGCGGTCACCTGGCGATGCGGGTGTCCCATTGTCCCACTCTTAACGTAGGGCCTTCTAGCCCATATGGCTCTGCTCTTGGCTTCTGTTCTCGTTTCTCCCCTTGGAACTGCATCTGTTTCACGGTGGGAAGGTATGACATGCATTTAGACGTTCTTGTGTTAGTCTGTAGCATTCCATTTGCTCACTCGTTACTTTGGTTAATTTAATGTCAGGATTTATTTGGAGCTATGTGGCATATTGCCGGATTTTGTCAGGGTTTTCATGGAAGGTGTTGGATTTGCCTGACACCTTACACAGTTACACAGCTTGAAGCTGCAGTGGATGAGTACAACAATTATAGGCTGGCTGTGGGGACCCCGTAGATGTCCAGCATGTCTGAGTTCTCCAATCGGTCCTCACCAGTGGCCAGCCAAGTTATTACTCGCACTGAGGTTGATACCTCACCTGTGGTCGAGTGGGAGGTTGCCCCGGGGCATAGCAGACAGCAAAAGATTTCCGATGGGGCTCCACATAAGGCCTCTCCAGTTAGTCTGACAAACAGGTTTCAGGTGCTGTCTGTGGCTGACACTGTCACTGAGACAGATTCCGTCGCCTGCCCTGTTTCAGAGGAAACCTCTCAGCCTGCGAGGTCTGGGCATTCACAGAGGGAGGGATTATTGATAGTTGAGAGCTCCAACGTTAGACGCATTAAGGGGACCCTTAGGGACATGGCTACCAAGAAGAGGAAGAAAGCCAATGTGCACTCCATATGCATACTGGGTGGAGTCATTCCAGACATGGAACAGGTCTTTCTGGATGCCATGAAGAGCACAGGGTGCAGCCATCTGCAGGTGGTGGCTCATGTCGATACCAATGATGTGTGTCACTTTGGATCAGAGGAGAATCTCTCTGGTTTCGAGCAGCTAACAGAAGTGGTAAAGGCTGCCAGTCTTCCTTGTGAGATGAGATTAGAGCTGACCATTTGCAGCATAGTCAACAGGACCGATTGCGGACTTCTGGTACAGAGCCAAGTAGGTGGTCTGAATCAGAAGTTCTGACGGTTCTGCGACCGTGTAGCCTGCACATTCCTCTGTTTGCGACATATGGTGGTTGGGTTTCGGGTTCCGCTGAATAGGTCAGGAGTCCACTATTCGCAAGAGGCGGCCACACAGGTATCAGGGGCTGTGTGATGTGGACTGGACGGTTTTTTGGGCTATAGGATCTCGGGAAAACACAAAAAGGGGTTCAGTCACAAACGATGCAGGACGAAGATGAGAAGAACGAAGATACAGGAACCATCGGTATAACAGTTGTAAATTGTCGTAGCTGTGTTGTGAAAGTACCAGAGCTCCAAGTGCTAAGAGAAAGCACTGATGATGATATCGTTATAGGCACTGAATACTGGCTAAAGCCGTAGATAAGCTCAGCAGAAATTTTTGCGAAGAACCTATTGGTGTTCCGAAAGGATGGGCTAAACGCGATTGGAGGTGGCGTGTTTTTTGCTATTGGAAGTAGTTTACCTTGTCTCGAAATTGAAGTAGATATTTCCTGTGAGTTAGTGTGGGCAGAGGTCATTCTTGGCAAAAGGAATAAAATAATAATTGAATGATTTTACAGACCTCCCAATTCAGATGATACAGTTGCTGAAAGGTTCAAAGAAATCTTGAGTTTGATTTCAAACTCGTACCCGACTCATACGATTATAGTTGGTGGTGACTTTAATTTACCCTCGATATGTTGGCGAAAATACACGTTTAATTCCGGAGGTACTAATAAAACATCATCCGAAATTGTGGTAAAGACATTCCTTAAAAATTACTCCGAGCAGTTAGTTCATGAGCCCACACGAATAGTAAATGGTTGTGAAAACACACTTGATCCCTTAGCAACAAATAATCCTAAGTTAATAATGAGTATCAAATCGGATACAGGGATTAGTGAAAACAGGGTTGTTGCAGCGCGATTGAATATTGTAGCCCCCAAAACTAAAAGAAAAGTATACCTTTTCAAAAAAGCAAATAAAAATTTACATGACACCTTCCTGAGGGACAATCTCCACCCCTTACAAATTAACGATATAAATCTAGACCAGAGATGGCTTGAATTCAAAGAAATATTATCGGCAGCAACTGAGAGATTTACACCAAATAAATTAACAAACGATGGAGCTGATCCTCCTTGGTACACAAAACAGGTCAGAACTCTGTTACAGAAACAACGAAAAAAAAAGTCAGACTTAAACAGACGCAAAACCTCCAAGGCTGGAAATTTTTTACAGAAGCGCGAAATTTTGATTGGATTTCAATGCTAGATGCTTGTAATAGAATCCACAAAGAAACTTTGTCTCGAAACCTAGCAGAAAATTCAAAGGGATTCTGGTCGTATGTTAAATACGCTAGCGCGAAGACACAATCAATGCCTTCTCTAAGCGATAGCAATGAATATACTATCGAAGACAGCGCTGCCAAAGTAGAGTTACTAAATAAAGCCTTCCGAAATGTCTTCACAACAGACGAAGTAAATATTCAGAATTCGAATCAATAACAGCTGCCACTATGAGTAACTTAGAGGTAGATATTCTCGGAGTAGTGAAACAACTTAAATCACTTAATAAAAGCAAGTCTTCTACTCCAGACTGTATACCGATTAGGTTCCTTTAAGAGTATGTTGATGCTATAGCTCCATACTTAACTATCATATACAACAGTACGCTTCGCCGAAAGATCCATACCCAAAAACTGGAAAGTTTCACAGGTCACACCAATATTCAAGAAAGGAATAGGAGTAATCCACTAAATTACGGACTCATATCATTAACGTCGATATGCAGCAGGATTTTGGAACATATGTTCGAACATTACGAATTACCTCGAGAAAACGGTCTATTAGCACACAGTCAACACAGATTTAGGAAACATCGTTCTTGTGAAACACAACTAGCTCTTTACTCTCATGAAGTGTTAAGTGCGTTTGGCAAGGGACTTCAAATTGATTCCGTATTTCTGGATTTCCGGATGGCTTTTGACACTATACCACACAAGCGGCTTGTAGTGAAATTGCGTGCTTATGGAATATCGTCTCGGTTATGTGTCTGGATTCGTATTTCCTGTCAGAAAGGTTACAGTTCGTAGTAACTGAAGGAAAGTCATCGAGTAAAACAGAAGTGATTTCTGGCGTTTCCCAAGGTAGTGTTGTGGCCCTTATCTGTTTCTTATCTGTATAAAGAATTTGGGAGACAATCTGAGCAGCCGTCTTAGGTTGTTTGCAGATGACGCTGTCGTTTATCGACTAGTAAAGTCATTAGAAGATGAAAACAAATCGCAAAACGGTTTAGAAAAGATTTATGTATGGTGTGAAAATTGGCAGTTTACGCTAAATAACGAAAAGTGTGACGTCATCCACATGAGTGACAATAGGAATCCGTTAAACTTCGGTTACACGATAAATCAGTCAATTCTAAAGGCCGTAAATTCCTAGATGGAATTACAATTATGAACAATTTAAATTGGAAGGAACACAGAAAATGTTGTGGGGACGGCTAACAAAAGACTGCGTTTTATTGGGAGGAACAGATGTACAAAAGAAACGGCCTACACTACGCTTGTCCGTCCTCATTTAGAGTACTGTTGCGCATTGTGGGATCCTTACCAGATAGGATTGGCGGAATACATCGAGAAAGTTCAAAGAAGGGCAGCACGTTTTGTATTATCGCGAAATAGGGGAGAGAGTGTCACTGAAATGATACAGGGTTTGGGGTGGAGATCATTAAAACAAAAGCGTTTATCGTTGCGGCGGAACCTTCTCACGAAATTGCGATTAGTAACTTTCTCCTCTGAATGCGAAAATATTTTGTTGAGGCCGACACGATAATTGTTGATAAACCTCTATACATCTCTGCAACAGACATCTGACAACCCTTTCCGATTGCATGTTCTGGTAGCCAACACAGAATTGCCATATTTTGCTTGTTTTCGAAACCAATTATAAACCTTAAAGAAAGCACCCAGTGCCCCAGCAATATGCCGATTTATAGAAAATTACATTCCTCAAATCTGCAAACTGAAGGCCATTTTATAATTTTCAGTGTGATACGGTCCGCAGCTGCTATGAATTTTTTGAAAGATTTCTTGATTCCATCAGCTGCCATTCTCTTTATTTCATGGACGATTGTACAATTTCAGCTTTCAGCCGTTTTCAGATATCCAAAACCGAAGTATTATACGCTGAACACATTAGTAACACTTGTGATTTTGATGTAGGAACATGTCATATCTGTAGATATACTAGGCGCATTATAACTTACTTTATGAATGATTTTTTAACAGTAAATTATGTCATGTATGTCGCTGCTCCTATGACTCCATGTTTGCTCATAAAATAAATCCGAGATGTACACGCTGTTTTAGGAGCACGTTACTTTCGAGCCATTGTTGCAAAGCTCTTACATATAAGGCCCATTTTTTAACGTACTGAACACTAGGAAGATTATATTTATTTTACAGAAATTTGCTACTTAACCTGTAAAAAGTAAGTTACAATGCGCCTAATATATCAACAGATACGACTTGTTCCTACATCAAAGTCACAGGTGTCACTAATGTATCCAATGTGTAATACTTCCGTTTTAGATACTTGAAAGTGGCCTAAGGCCGAAGTTGTAAAATCGTACATAAAATAAAGAGAATAACACTGAAGGCATCAAGAAATCTTTAAAAAGAAGACCATTTTGACAAATAGTGCATAAAATTTCATATTTCAGTATCAGGAAATGGAAGCAATTTTTACAGGTATATGGCATTAAACAAATGCTCATATCAAGCCATAATCCAGAGGTGAAACCCACAGATTGGGTATCCAGGGAATTAAGTAGGTTTATGCGAACTTAGTGCTCAAGTGAACAAACTGCTCGGCATACAGGGCAACAGCAGTCTCAAAATTTCTCCTACATACTCTATAAATCAGAATCGTTTGAATTTTTTCCTCTGTGATTGCAAAATTCATCGTCCACTTGCACATCTGTTTTCCAAATGACAGGTAGGTGTGCAGGCAATAAATACTGCACAAGTATTGTAATGTTTAAGAGCTGTTACCTGTTCTACGTCTACACGATACGTACGCTCTGGTAGCAGTGTACTGTCTGTTCTGAAACGTGGTAGTTCCCTTTACGGCCACGGTGGCGCGCCGGGTAGTCCCATGTTCGAAATGTCGTAAATTACGATTGTGTACCCATTTACATTCCCCCCGATTACTGCGCCATCTATGGCAAAACAAAGAAAATTCTTCAGACAAAACATACGTAGATTGCTCGTAGAATCGTAATCTGCAATAAAAAACAAGGATGCCCCCTCTCCCCCCCCCCCCATCACCCGTCCCGCCACGCACAGCATGGGGTGGCAGGTCGAGTGTGGTATCGTTGGATCTCCTCCTTCAGGAAAAACAAATTATAATTAAAACTTTTTTTAGTCCGATGTGCAGTTTTCGAGATATTTGAATGTCTTCACACATAGCACCACCTCCAAATGCAGTTTCCGAGACTCCGGCGATGAGTTACGAAGTTCTCCGAAGGATGTTCTGGAACTGATTGTTTAGCGAGCAGTAGCAAGAAAGCTGTGTTTTGTTTATGTGACTTTGTAATGTTTGGACTTCGCAGAGTAAGGAATTACTCGAGTGTGCTATGCTGTTTACACTCTTCCATAAACTGTTGCAGAAAAAACGAAAAAAACATGCCAAATTTAAACGGACTGGAAATCTTCAAGAATGGCGATCTTTTACAGAAGCTCAAAATTTGGCGCGCACTTCAATGCGAGTTGCTTATAATAGTTTCCACAAAGAAAATTTGTCTCGAAACCTGGCAGAAAATCCAAAGAGATTCTGGTCGTATGTGAAGTATGCTGACGGCAAAATACAGTCAATGCCTTCTTTGCCCGATAGCAATGGAAAACTATTGGAGACAGTGCTGCCAAAGCAGGGTTACTAAGCACAGCCTTCCGAAATTCCTTCACCAAAGAAGACGTAGTAAATATCCCAGAATTCGAATCAAGAACAGCTCTGAACATGATTAACGTAGAAGTAGATATTCTCGGAGTAGTGAAGCAACGTAAATCACTTAACAAAAGCAAGTATTCTAGTACAGACAGTATACCAGTCAGCCTCCTTTCAGAGTACGCTGATGCATTAGCTCCATACTTAACAATCATATACAAAGACGAAAGATCCGTACCCAAAGACTGAAAAGTCGCACAGGTCACGCCAGTAATCAAAAAAGGTAATAGGAGTAATTCACTAAATTACAGGCCCATAACATTAACGTCGATATGCAGAAGGATTTTGGAACATGTATTGTGAATGAACATGTACATTATGAACTACCTCGAAGAAAACGGTCTATTAACACACAGTCAACATGTATTTAGGAAACACCGTTCTTGTGAAACACAACTAGCTCTTTACTCATACGAAGGGATTGCAAATTAATTCCGTGTTTCTAGATTTTCAGAAGGCTTTTGACACTCTGCCACACAAGCGACTTGTGGTGAAATTGCGTGCTTATAGAATATCGTCTCAGGTATGTGACTGGTTTCCCGATTTTCTGTCAGAGGTCACAGTTCGTAGTAACTGAGGGAAGGTCATCTAGTGAAACAGAAGTTATTTTTGACGTTCCCCAGGGTAGTGTTATAGGCCTTTTGCTGTTTCTCATCTATAAAAACGATTTAGGAGACAATCTGAGCAGCCCTTTTAGGTTGTTTGCAGATGACGATGCCGTTTATCGACTAGTAAAGTCATCAAGATCAAAACAAATTCCAAAACGATTTAGGAAAGTTACCTGTATGGTGCGAAAATTGACAATTGACCCTAAATAACGAAAAGTGTGACGTCATCCACATGAGTGACAATAGGAATCCGTTAAACTTCGGTTACACGATAAATCAGTCAATTCTAAAGGCCGTAAATTCCTAGGTGGAATTACAATTATGAACAATTTAAATTGGAAGGAACACGTAGAAAATGTTGTGGGGAAGGCGAACAAAAGACTGCGTTTTATTGGCAGAACGCTTAGAAAATGTAACAGATGTAATAAAGAAACTGCCTACACTACGCTTGTCCGTCCTATTTTAGAATACTATTTCGCAGTGTGGGATCCTTACCGGATAGAACTGACGGAGTACATCGAGAAAGTTCAAAGAAGGGCAGTACGTTTTGTATTATCGCGAAATAGGGAGGAGATCATTAAAACAAAGTCTTTTTCGTTGCGGTGGAACGTTCTCACAAAATTTCAATCACCAACTTTCTCCTGCCAATGCGAAAATATATTGTTGACACCGACCTACATAGGGTGGAACGATCACCATAATAAAATAGTGGAAATCAGAACTCGCACCGAAAGATATACGTCTTCGTTTTTTCTGCGCGCTGTACGAGATTGGAATAATAGAGAATTATTGTGAGGGTGGTTCGATGAACCCTCTGTCAGGCACTTAATGTGATTTTCAGAGCATCCATATAGATGTAGATTCTCAAAATACAACTCATAATTTAAAGAGCAGTGTGTGATTTAAGTAGTCGACGATAAACTAAGGTAATAATAATTGAGTTCAAAACTGAAATGACGGCGTGGGGTAAGATGACGAATGGCAAGGTGGGTAAGATAATGAGAAGTTCCTTAGTTCGTCATCTTACCTGAAATATTTTGGAGGAACTGTTTTTATCAACGCTTTTGTATTGAATAATTGATTTCGGAACTGAGTTTTAAATGCATTTTAAAAAAAATTTAATTCCTAATGTATGGCCGTCCAACAGATTTTATAAACATAATGCAAAGACATTATACCACGAAAAGTGACAGGGGAAACTGGGAGAAAGTGGCAACGAATGGAGCTATTGATGAAGTAAGAGATAAAAACTATAGTGTAAATGCAGCAGCAAAGAAACATAACATGCCAGAGTCGATACTAGGATGATATTTGATACAGAGATGTGGCCTCATCGGGGCAGTCGTAAGTGGACTATTGTAGTAAAAATTTGTTAAAGAAATGCCTAAAAATATTGCGTTTTTAAATTTATGTATAGAACTTTTATCTGTTTTAGGACTGTCCTCGAATTTTAGGAGGTTTTAAATACACATTTACCGACCATCAAATAAAAGAGCTGAGACGACATGTGACTGATTTGGACAAAAGAGCCTTTGGGATAACGAATAAATAGTTCGGGAAAATGCGTTTTTCGTATGCAGAAGGACTAGGAGTGAACCATTTGTTCAAGAAGGCCGCTGGAAAAGACTTCGTTTAAAGTATTTTCGAAACATCTGAAAACTAATTCTGAAAATGCCAGAGGTAACTTTAGTAGTTCGACTCATGGCCTTCAATCGAGTTAATATAGCTAAATTTTGTAAAACATTTAAAGAACTTAGACTGAAGTATTTGTTCAAAACCCAGAATATCCACAACATCGATGAAACGGGGTTTTCCACAGTGTGAAACAAAACTCCTAAAGTGGTATCTGCATCGGTTCCCACTGTGTGATTAAAGTTTCTTCTGGTGAACGACGAGTAACAGTCACCGCTTTATGCGGTATGAGTGCTACTGGCACTTACATTTCACCTTTCCTCGTCTTTCCCAGGGTAAAGTTGAATCCTGATTTTTAAAATGGGGCAAGCAGATTTGGAGTGGCTCATGAATCAGGGTGGATGACTGATCAAAATTTTCTGAAGTTCTTAGAACACATTACTAGTCATGCTCACCCAAGCAAACGAAATCCAGTCCTAATTATAAAGGACAATCACGCATCATATGTCACACTGGAGTCCATTGACTCTTGAAGGAATAATGGGGCATGCCTACTAGCATTTCCAGCTCATTAAAGTCGCAGGTTGCAGGCACTCGAGCTGCGAAGATTATTTAGTATCTAACCCAGGAGCCGTGATTACAATCCGAGAGATAGCCAAAATATTCGGCAAAGAATACCTCAGAGCGAGTACTATCCCGACTGCTGTGAATGGATCAGAGCTACTGGAAATGAGCCTCTAGACTGCAGCATTTTTACAGATGAAGATTTTCAAGCCTCATACACCACTTACCTTGTTGAAAACAATCGACAGGCTGCTCCTGCCGCTGGTCAGCAGTCATTCCCTCAGACCTTCCTCTAGACCCCATGATGTCAGGAACTCCACCTCCAAAGTCTACCATTTCCTCAGCTGTTCCTCCACAACCATGAAATTTCTCCATAGCTCCCCACTTGCTCAACTCTGCCTTCACTTCCGATGGCCATTAAAATAACAGCCAGGAAACCAAGGAAGAAACTGCCTTCTTACCACATTCCTGGAAGTCCTGTGAAACGAGTTACTGAAGAATTGCTAGAAGTGAAAAAAACAGGAAAGATTGAAAAGAAAATCTGAAAAATTAGCTTAAAAGAAATCCAAGTGATCCAAAGGATCGAAAACACCTACAAAAGTAAAGAAAACTAAAAAGTTTCAACTGGACTACTCATCATCTGATGAGTCATCGTAAGAGATTCCTTATACGGAGGACGACAACACTGATATTCAAAAAGTGTTAGGAGAAGACGAAGAAGACTGCGTTATTTGCGGAGAACATCGAAAGGAAGAGTTGTGGTATCAGTGCTTCATGTGGAAATCTTGTGCATATGCTGCATGTTCTGGTAGGGATGATGGTGAAGCGAAAGACACTCTGGAAGTGTGATTTTTGTGTATAAAGTTTATTGTCTTCCTAATTCATGTTGTTCTAAATTTTTGTTCTGATTAATTTCACAACTGAGTTTTTGAGTTTTATTAAAAACAATCTCTTATTGTATTTTTAGTGTTTCATCTTTAACTTTAATACATTGTTTCTCTCTGTTAATGTGAACAGTTATATATTCGTCAACTTCCCCCCCCCCCACCACAATTCTTCATTTTACGCCTTAGGTTCGATAAGAAAATTATATATATTTTTTTAAAAAAATATTTTTCTTAATTCGAGAAGTGACGATAGCATTTAAATATTTTTGAATAGACGTAAAAGGTTAAAACAAGTATCCCTTTAAATTCCAGAACAGTATGACCACCTACCTAATTGCTGGTATCTTTGGGATGGATAACAGCGGTGATGCGTCGTGGCATGGAAGCAATGAGACCGTGGTAGGTCGGTGGAGGGAGTTGGCATCACATCTGTACATACAAGGCGCCTAACTCCCATGCATACTGGGGAGGAGCCGATGAACTCCGACACCTTATTCAATCACATCTCAGATGTGTTCAGTCGGGCTCAGATCTGACGTGTTGGGGGGCCAGCACATGAATTAGAACTTACCACTGAGTTCCTTTAAGCCACTCCAGCACATTCCTGGCCTTGTGAGATGGCGCATTATCGTCTTGAAAAATGCCACGGCCATCGGGAAACAAGATCGTCATGAAGGGGCGTATGCGGTCCGCAACTAGTGTACGATACTCCTTGGGCGTCACGGTGCTTCGCATGAGCTCCAGGAGTTGTTCGCCTGGAAGACGACAGATTCACGCCCTTCCATCAACTGATGAAGAATGTATCCGGATTCATCAGACCATGCAATGCTCTGCCACTGAGCCAACGTCCAGAAGCGATGGTCACGTGCCCATTTTAGCAATAGTTGCTCATGTTGTGGTGTTAACATTGGAACGAGCATGCGTCTTTGGCTGCGGAGGTCTATTGTTAAGAGTATCTGATAAACTGTGTGTTCAGGCACACTTATACTCGGCTCAGAATTACGTTCTGATGTTAGTTACTGTCCTGTTTACCAGTATGCCCAGCCTACGACGTCTGACATCTCTAATGAGAGGTGGCTGCCCAGTCCCACGACGTCTGGACATGGTTTCACTTTAGTTTCGCCACGTGTTGAATACGCTCGTCATTGCACTCCATGAATACCCAACATGTAGTGCAGTTCCCGAAATGCTCGTGCCGAGCCTCCGGGCCACCACAATCTGACCTTAGTCAGACTCCGATAGATCGCGCGCCTTCCCCATTATACGCACGGAGAGTATGCTCACCAATACTACACTCCTGGAAATTGAAATAAGAACACCGTGAATTCATTGTCCCAGGAAGGGGAAACTTTATTGACACATTCCTGGGGTCAGATACATCACATGATCACACTGACAGAACCACAGGCACATAGACACAGGCAACAGAGCATGCACATTGTCGGCACTCGTACAGTGTATATCCACCTTTCGCAGCAATGCAGGCTGCTATTCTCCCATGGAGACGATCGTAGAGATGCTGGATGTAGTCCTGTGGAACGGCTTGCCATGCCATTTCCACCTGGCGCCTCAGTTGGACCAGCGTTCGTGCTGGACGTGCAGACCGCGTGAGACGACGCTTCATCCAGTCCTAAACATGCTCAATGGGGGACAGATCCGGAGATCTTGCTGGCCAGGGTAGTTGACTTACACCTTCTAGAGCACGTTGGGTGGCACGGGATACATGCGGACGTGCATTGTCCTGTTGGAACAGCAAGTTCCCTTGCCGGTCTAGGAATGGTAGAACGATGGGTTCTATGACGGTTTGGATGTACCGTGCACTATTCAGTGTCCTCTCGACGATCACCAGTGGTGTACGGCCAGTGTAGGAGATCGCTCCCCACACCATGATGCCGGGTGTCGGCCCTGTGTGCCTCGGTCGTATGCAGTCCTGATTGTGGCGCTCACCTGCACGGCGCCAAACACGCATACGACCATCATTGGCACCAAGGCAGAAGCGACTCTCATCGCTGAAGACGACACGTCTCCATTCGTCCCTCCATTCACGCCTGTCGCGACACCACTGGAGGCGGGCTGCACGATGCTGGGGCGTGAGCGGAAGACGGCCTAACGGTGTGCGGGACCGTAGCCCAGCTTCATGGAGACGGTTGCGAATGGTCCTCGCCGATACCCCAGGAGCAACCGTGTCCCTAATTTGCTGGGAAGTGGCGGTGCGTTCCCTACGGCACTGCGTAGGATCCTACGGTCTTGGCGTGCATCCGTGCGTCGCTGCGGTCCGGTCCCAGGGCGACGGGCACGTGCACCTTCCGCCGACCGCTGGCGACAACATCGATGTACTGTGGAGACCTCACGCCCCACGTGTTGAGCAATTCGGCGGTACGTCCACCTGGCCTCCCGCATGCCCACTATACGCCCTCGCTCAAAGTCCGTCAACTGCACATACGGTTCACGTCTACGCTGTCGCGGCATGCTACCAGTGTTAAAGACTGCGATGGAGCTCCGTATGCCACGGAAAACTGGCTGACACTGACGGCGGCGGTGCACAAATGCTGCGCAGCTAGCGCCATTCGACGGCCAACACCGCGGTTCCTGGTGTGTCCGCTGTGCCGTGCGTGTGATCATTGCTTGTACAGTCCTCTCGCAGTGTGCGGAGCAAGTATGGTGGGTCTGACACACCGGTGTCAATGTGTTCTTTTTTCCATTTCCAGGAGTGTACATGTACCGTGCGTATGTCTGACTAGCAGTCAGTCCTCGCCAGGTAATGCTGCTATCTGCTGGACGGGTTTGTATCGATAGTAGGTCGGTGGTCATAATGTGCTGGCTGAGCAATGTATATATCTGTTATTTAGGACATGTCCGAAAGAACAGAAACCACGCACATAAATACATTTGAATCAATAATTTGACGAAGCGGTTAAGGCTACTGCTCGAATTAAGTGTGAGATCCCGGTTTGAGCCCCTGTCAGGCAATATTTCACCTGTCACCACTGATTCATTTCAATGCCCAATTGTGGCTAACTTCACTGAAAACCTTTAAACAAATATTTGTTTGGCTACTGGATGGCGTAAGATATCTGTTCTTTCGGACATGTGCGAAAGAATAGTCACCTACAACGCTCCAAAGCGACGCGTGTGCTCTTTTAATGGGTGACTAATATTTTTTAGTGTGAACGAAGGTTCAGTAGACTTTCGATTGACTGGTTCTCTTGCCCAATAGCAACCTAGATTGAAACGGCATTTTTGCCTTACAAAAAAAAAAAAAAAAAAAAAAAATCATTTCGTTTCGTACAGTTTTCCTTAGTTCCATATACAGTAGAACGCCCAAATCATTGGCCATTCCCCTTTCGATTTTGCACCACCAATATTCAGAAAAACACTGCTAAAAATCAGTTTATAAGATATAGGTGTTTGTCGATGTGTTTACAGCAGGGGAAGGCAAGTTCTTCCTCAGCTTGACGGTCTTTAGCTAATAGGGATCCTTCCACCGGTCGAATACGGTCTTATATTTGATGCAGCACCCTTACTCGGCAATTCAATTTGTTTAAAGTTCTCCTGTGACTATATTCCAGCTCTGAGCTGAAATTCTGGGTGGTCTGACAGTATTTCTCAGCGACTGCCTTAATATGTTCATTAGGTTCAAAATAATTGCTACTCACAAATATTTTTAGATTTGCGGAAGTCAAAAGGCTGCTAATCTGGTGAATACGTGATTGTTTCAACAATCTGTACCAACATTCAATCTCACTTATCTGTTGAAAAATTATCTTTGGAGGTAGGTGTATAACCCATATCAAAGGTTATATGAAGCCCCTTGGGAGACTTGAACCAGGAACCTTGCCATTAATATGCAGTGTTCTTGCTGACTGTCTGTAAGACATTACCCAGTATGGGCAGGGCTCTGTGTTCGACTCCCAGTCTGGCCACTGTTTCAATCAGCGAATCAGTTTCAAAGCAGTGGTCACTGCGTGGCAGAGTGAAAGATTCGTTCTGGGAACAAAAACAATACATTCGTTTTGCAATCCTGGGGCTTTTCTCGCGTGTTATTTATCTAATACAGAAGACTTAAACAGAAATAACGTTCTACTTTTTTCTTTCCCAGGAGATCAATAACAAGCATCTTTTTCTCATTCCAGAAAATACGGCTCATTAACTGTCTAGCATCCAAATCAAGTTTCGTCATTTTTTCTGCTGGGCCATCAGTTTCTAGCCGCCACTCTGACTGCTGATTCCTTTCTGACTGGAAACGTAGCGCCCATGTCTCATCCTTAATAGCAAATGAACAAACAACATCAGCTGGATTCTTTTCAAAGTCATCAAACTCAACTACGTTTTCGGCTATCTATCTTGGTTTTCACATACAATGTGGCTCACGACACTGAACTGATTAGTTTATGTCAGGCTGCGACACAAACGGAACTTTGGATAACTGGGCTGCTCGGATTTTGCCCAGTTTTATCTTCACAAAACTGACAAATTTTTTCCTCCATTCACAGCCATTTTTTATACAGTATTATTGGGTTATTTGCACCATCTTGGAATTTTATCTACCTTTTTCATGCAGAACGTTTAGATTCTTTGTATTTCCAATCAATTTACCTTATATTCTTTTCAGATTTCCTTGTCTAAATGTTCATCAAAATTTATCTTTACTTTTACATTAGATAATTGGAGTATTTCCAACATCATTAACTTTTGACGGCAGGAGTCTGTCGCTACTGCAGGGGTCAGGAAGAAGAGGGCAATAGTTACCTGATGCGACGTCGTGGCAGATTCCTTTAATTAATTACTTATGAAAATAACAGGGTGTGCCCCCGTCAAAGTATCGGCGGTTGTCGACGACGTTATCCGACTAAATGCCCGTAAATTAATTGAACATTTTATACGCTTTCTATGATTTAGTAGGGAGAACAGAATTTGTTAAAGAGTCCAGATTCCAACATAAGAACAGCTGAAGAGGTCCGTATTATCAATAACTACACAGTTTGTCTGAGTAGTATTTCACAATGTATAAGTTCAGAATTAGAGAGTAACGGCGTTCGAAATCTGAACATGTACACACTACACTACACTGAGGTGGAAAAAGTTATGCGACAGCCATATGCACGTACACAGATGGCAGTAGTATCGCGTACATAAGGTATAAAAGGCAGTGCATTGGTGGAGTTGTCATTTGTACTCAATTGATTCACATGAAAAGGTTTCCGACGTGATTAAGGCCGCACGACGGGAATTAACAGACTTTGAGCGCGGTATGAAATGTGGCGCGGGACGCATTTATCACTCCATTTCAGAAACCGTTAGGGAATTTAATATTCCGAGTTCCACAGTTTCAAGAGCGTGCCAAGAGTACCAAATTTAATGCATAACCTCTCACCAGGACAACGCAGTGGCCGACCGCCTTCATTTAACAATCGAGGACAGAGGCGTTTTCATAGAGTTTTCAGCGCTAATAGAGAAGCAACATTGCGTGAAATAACTGCAGAAATCAATGTGGGGCATATGACGAACGTGTCTGTAAGGCCAATGAGGCGAAATTTCTTGTTTATGGGCTATGGCAACAGACGAGCGATGCGAGTGCCGTTGCTAACAGCACGACATCGCCTGTAGCAAATCTACTGGGCTCGTGGCCATATCGATTGGACCCTAGACGACTGGAAAACCGTGGCATCAGATGAGTCGCGGATCCAGTGGTAATAGCTGATGGTAGGGTACGAGTGTGGCCCAGACCCAACGAAGCCATGTACGTTGGCTGCCAACAAGGCACTGTGCAAGCTGGTGGTGGTTCCGTAATTGTGTGGGCTGAATTTAGATGGAATGGGCTCGGTCCTCTGGTCTAACTGAACCGGTCATATTGACTGGAAATGGTTATGTTCTGCAACTTAGGTGCCATTTGCAGCCATTCATGGATATCGTGTTCCCAAACAACAATGGAATTTTTGTGGATAACAATGCGCCATGTCACTGGGCCACAATTATTCGCAATTGGTTTGAATAACATTCTGGACAATTCGAGAAAATTATTTGGCCACCCACACTGTCTGGCATGAATCCCATCGAACAGTTATGAGACGTAACCGAGAGGTGAGTTCCTGCACGATATCCGGCATGGGCAACACTTTCGTAATTATGGATGGCTACAGACATAACAGCATGGTTCAATATTTGTGCAACGGCTAGTTGAGTAAATTGCCTTGTCGAGTTGTTGCACTAAGGAGATCCGACCAATATTAGAAGGTATCCCATGACTTTTGTCACCTCAGTGTTTTTCAGACGTAGGAAACAATTCAAGATGTAGCATTAGTTTGCGTTGCAGTCGCTGATAACGAATTGATAAATGAGAAGCTATGCACAAAGCGATTTCAGGCGCCGCATTCTCCACAGGAACTTTCCAAAGAACATTACTAATATTCAAATTATTTTGGCTAATACAAATTGGTTTGTGTGTTCCACCTGGAGTCGTTCAGTGAAGTACAGCATGTCGGCTGTAAGGATCATTTTGACAGCAAATGAGGACAGGACTTCATCTTCCGACTTGGCAGCCACACCCTTCGACGCCAGCAGCTCTTCGTCCTCTTCCTCATCTGCCACTTCCTCTGTCTGCGTCTCCACTGCTGGGTGCTTTCCTATCTCCAGATAGGTGTTCTCCCATATTCTTCTGGCTCTCTCCACCTCGTCTTCTAGCGGCGCTTGGTAGCCCCAGCTGATACCAATGGACCTGTGAAATATACTTTTCGTAAGACTGGTAGTCATTTAGAAAAATATATGAAACTCCATCCTATGTCCGGAGTGCGGGACTTCGGCTGGTCGATTTCCAATAATAAAATAGCAACAGCCGTTATTTTGGTTTTATTTGTTAGGTAACCGGTTTCGGCATTACATTACGTCATCTTCAGCCCTGCATATATCAGACAACCCTCCTGTTAGAAACCAGTGCAGCACTGTCAACTGGTATCGTGAGGACTTTTTTCCCACTGGCAACTCAGAGTTGCTGACAGCTGTCCAAGGAGTGCACATGCCCGTGGGAAAAAAATCCTCACGATACCAGTTGACAGTGCTCCATTGGTTTCTACACGAGGGTTACTCGATATATGCAGGCCTGAAGATGTAATAATGTAATGCCGGAACTGGTTGCCTAACAAGTGCAACCAAAATAACGGCTGTTGGTACTTTATTATTGGAGTAGTTATTTTGGTTTCCCATCTATTTATGACTTTTTCGTACTATCTTTCAATTTACTGCATTTGATCAGAAAGTTTCAGCCGCAGGAAAGGATCAGTTTTGGATAATGGGTTGTATAAAACAATTGTCACCAGTCATACGTCACTGTCGAATTAATAACTGAAAATTCTCTTGTGGTATTTCTTCCGTTTTTGGCATTTGGGGAACCTAATTCATGTGATGATAAATTTCTCCCACTATTCACTTTCATATGCTGAATTATGTTGTTTACATTTATTAACTATGAAAATTGCTCTTGAACGTATCATTTGCACTCACAATCAAAGAAAAGTATAATACGAGGCGTGTTTTTTTAAGTAAGTACCGTTTTGAAATTAAAAAAAGACGTGCTAAGATATCTCAATAATTTTATTTTTACATGAAAGCCTGTACCTTAAGCTACTTTTCTACATAATTTCCGTCAATATTGAGGCACTTGTCATAGCGTTGTACCAGTTTTTTAATATCCTCCTCATAGAAATCTGCCGTCTGACTTATTAACCACTGCATCACCACTGTTTTGACTTTGTCATATTTTGAAGACGCTGACCGCACAGGTATTTCTTCAAGTGCAGGAACAGATGGTAGTCACTGGGCGCAAGATCGGGGCTGTACGGAGGATGATCTAGAGTTTCCCATCGAAAAGATGTGATCAGATCTTTGGTCTGATTCGACACATGCGGACGGACATTGTCTTGCAGAAAACGATGCCCTTGCTTAACTTGCATGGACTGTTGCTTTGATTCTGGTGTGACGAGGCCACCTATGTTTAATCGCCCGTAACAATTTGGCTTGAGAAATCATCATCGTCGTTGTGGTACCGCTCAAGGAAAGTCAACGTACTGTCTAAACGTTTGGTTTTGTGCACATCCGTCCACATTTTCGGTACCCAACGTGCGCACAATATTCGGTAATTCAAGTGCTCGGTCACAAAGCCATACAAAACACTACGAGAAACATTAGGAAAGTCATCCCGCAAGGAGGAAATCGTAAAGCGTCTGTTTTCTCTTACATTATTGTCCACTTCCTGCACCAAACTTTCCTTAACGACCGAAGGACGTCCACTCCATTGTTCATCATGCACATTTGTGCGGGCATCTTTAAATGCTCTCACCCACTTTCTTACCATTCCATCACTCAAAATGTTTCCTCCGTAAACTGCACAGATCTCACGATGAATATCGACCGCTTTTAGGCCTTTAGCACTAAGAAATCTTATAACAGCCCGTACTTCACAGTCGGCAGGACTCACAATTATCGGAGGCATCTTAAACACTCAGTACACAACTTAAACAAGGAAGAATCAGACTGTAATGGCGCCAGTGCGTAGATTAAGGTACAGGCTTTCATATAAAAATAAAATTATTGAGATATCTTAGGAGGCCTTTTTTTTATTTGAAAACGGTACTTCCTTAAAAAAAAAACACGCCTCGTATTATGTAAATTGAAGGTGGAGTGGGAGAAAGGAAAGGGAAGGGGCTCTTGACATCAGCTGCTTCACGACTTTATGCGCAGTCAGTGGCGACGAGCGAAAATGTGCGCCAGACCAGGATGCAAACCAGAGATGTCCTACTAACGAGGCAGTTGCGTTAATGACTGCGTCACCAGGACACACTGTTTATCGCAATGGCCCGGACTGTGTCGGCAAGCCTGCCGGCTGCCTCACATTTCCACCTATCCGCAGTCCCTGTCCTTGTCCTCCACGCTCGCTTCTTCGAGATTCGCGCAGGAGGTCGAACGTAATTATGCATCTGCGCTGAAGGTAGTGGATTCATTGCCACATAACTAATTCGCCTCGATGGGCAATGCAGCTGATATCAATAGTCACTTTCCTTCTTTCCTCCTCCACCTTCAGTTTATATAGCATGTATCACAGCTGCGGATTCCGTACCACGCATCCGTATAATAGTATAATGTGTGACAGCTACAGGACTCATATCCACCATTGGTTCGCCGATGTATAATCTGGCAAAGTACCTGACGAATTTCCTCGCTCTACCTTGGGGTTACTGTGCACACTGTACTAAGAACGCGCACAATTATATTAAATGAATGAACAGTCTTCGACTTGAAGAGGATGACATTATGGTCAGATCTTATGCAGCGGTGTTAAGAATGTACCTATCAAATACTTTGGACCTAATATTTGCGAATGTTTAGACAGTTTCAACACTGTCTGTATTGTTTTCAGATCTCCCCCACCTCATACCCTTATCAACGATTTATGAAATGCCACACCCCTCTCCCCCCTCCCCTCTTGATATGCCACTTGTTCTATTGGTGGGAAATTCAAGTGTAGTTACCGTACTTTGCGCGGGTTTTGACACAGTATGCGTGGTTGCCAGACAGCGGAAGATCAATGTACGAGGGTTGGAACTTAAATAGTGGTAACTATTTATTGAAAACCGATAAAAAAGCGTTATATGTTTGCAACTGTTACTGTTCTTCAAGGTAGTCATCAGAGTTGTGTAGAACCCTTTCAAAATGGCTCTGAGCACTATGGGACTTAACATCTGAGGTCATTAGTCCCCTAGAACTTAGAACTACTTAAACCTAACTAACCTAAGGACATCACACACATACATGCCCGAGGCAGGATTTGAACCTGCGACCGTAGTGGTTGCGCGGTTCCAGACTGAAGCGCCTACAACCGCTCGGCCACATCGGCTGGCTAGAACCCTTTGCATAGCTGTGGGAGGCGTAGTATACCGTTAGCAGGGCCTGTTCTGTTGATGGTGCGAATGGAGCGGTCTACTGCCTGTCGAATCTCTGGAACAGTTCTGAAACGAATGCCACGAAGTGGTTCCTTCATCTTCGGAATCAAATCAAAGTCACAAGGACTTCCCAGTCCCACCGACCGAACAGAGCAGCCACAGCTTGCGCTGTATGCGCCTGTGCATTGTAGTGCAAAATGATGGATGGGTTGCGCAGAAAGTGTCGCCGCTTCTTTCTCAAAGCTGGTCGCAGCTCCAAAAACGGACAGTAATACTGTGCGCTGACGGTCTGCTGTGGGCGAACGTGGTGCTTTAGGATAACACCATTACAGTCGTACACGAGAATCACCATAACTTTTACCATACTGGAGCTCTGACACACTTCCGACTTTCGCGGCGACCCACAATGACGCCATTCGTTGGATTGGCGTTTTGGCTCGTACAATGTGGTCCATGTCTCATTCAGTGTTACGATGCTGCGTAAGAAAGCCTCTCCTTCGCGCTCATAGCGTTCCAAGTGCGTCTGAGCACCGTCGTAACGCATCCATTTCTGCATTTCCGTCAAGTCATGTGAAACCCATCGTGATGCAATTTTCCGTATGCCCAGGCGTTCCTTCAGGATGCGAAGCACAGCCGTATGCGTTAATCCGGTTTCGTGAGCGAGCTCACGAATCGTATGGCGTCGCTCACTGTCCACTAACGCAGCAGCATGCACTTCTTCTTCAGACGCTACGACGACCTGCCCGATTCATGTCTGTCACAGTTTGCCGACCTTGGTTGAAGGCATTCACCCAACGTGCCACTGTTCTGTAAGGCAATGCCGATTCCCCGCACGCCACTTGAAGACCTTGATGACACTGTCGTGCTGTACGACCCCTGGCACATTCAATCTTGATCCAACTCCGTTGTTCCTGTTTCGAAAACACTAGACACCGTTACGTTAGACCGCTCGCTCACAAGTGACTGTTTTTCCCTCGACTGTGCGCACGCCGGTGACGTGAGACGGGCGAGTCCATTTGCTCGGAGGTAAGGTAGGTATGTCAACAACGTGTGCTATCAGCAACAATAGTAGATTCCATTGCATAGTGTCTCTACAGCAGTGTTGCCACTATTTAAGTTCCAACCTACGTATTACCTAGATAAGGTGTGGGATAATGGATTATGGTGGAAGGCAAAGATGTTGGTGCAAGGCGGCGTCCACTATGACGCCACAGGCTAAGATGGCTCCCCAGAACAGATATCTTCATGAGTTGTACGAGTAACATAAGTCTGCTATTACGACATAAGTCCAATATAAAAACAGTCGGAATTCTACCTGAGATAGTTTGGACAATGAATCGTCTATTTGTGAATAAGCCCATTAGGACTACACGAAGCACAGGGTGACAATTATTTAACGTAAACTACGGCGTGGACACACTTTATTCAACATGTAAACATCACTACAGATATTCGGATTTAGGTTATGACATGTTCGATATGCCTGCCATTATTGGCGATGGTGTGGCGCAAACGAATAGAGAAATTCTGCATGATTCGCTGACGTGCCGAAACATCGATGACGTCGATGACCTCATGAATGGCTATTTTCAGCTCAGCAATGGTTTTTGGGTTATTTCAGTACTCGTTGTCTTTAATCTAGCCCCACAAAAAAGAGTCCCATGTGTTCAGATCCGGAGAATTTGGCGGCCAATCGAGGCCCATGCTAGTTGACTCTGAGTACCCCAGAGCTCGAATGCGGTCCCCGATGTCCTCCTCCAGGACATCAAACACTCTCCTGCTTCGATAGAGTCAAGCTCCGTCTTGCTTGAACCACATCTTGTCGAAATCAGGGTCACTTTGGATAATGGGTTCAAAAATGGCTCTGAGCACTATGGGACTCAACATCTTAGGTCATAAGTCCCCTAGAACTTAGAACTACTTAAACCTAACTAACCTAAGGACATCACACACACCCATGCCCGAGGCAGGATTCGAACCTGCGACCGTAGCAGTCCCGCGGTTCCGGACTGCAGCGCCAGAACCGCTAGACCACCGCGGCCGGCTTTGGATAATGGGGATGAAATAATTTTCCAAAACCTTCACGTACGGTTCGGCAGTCATCTTGCCATCAGGAAATTTCACCAGCCTTTGACTATTGGTTTTACCGCAGTTTCGACTGAGGTGTGCAATGATGGGCCCTGGTTTCGTGAACAGTCACAAACTGCTGTAAAAAGTCTTGTGAATTGCTATTAAACATCGCCAGACATTATGTTGAAATGTTGAGCCGGATGCACTTTTAGTCGATGTGAGCAGTCGCGGCGCCCACCTCTCTCACAGCTTCTTCATAGCCAATTCCCCGTGCAGGATATTATGTACTTGCTCAGTTGAGAAGCCTACAGTCTCAGCAATCTCACGAATTTGTATTCGGCTGTCTTGCATTACCATATCATGGATTTTGTCAATGGTTTCCGTTGTGGAGACATCAAATTAACAGACTGGACACGCTACGTCTTCAGTGTTTATCCGACCAGGTTTAATCCAGGAATAAATGTTCTTCAATAATGGTGCTAAGTCCGTGTGAACCTGATCCATTTCTGTTTTGATTTGTGCGGCATTCCATCGCTTCAAATGAAGATCTTTAATAAGAACACGAACCTCGGTTTTCTCCATTTTCAATCCCAGTCGACACAGTGATCAATTCAGACAGCTGTCAACAAAGAGCAGTACGCTGTACATCGTTGAAATTCTTTATATGATCCTTGGAATAATCAAACCTACCAGTAACAAAAATGTTCCATTCTTTCACGAAAATCAACCAGACTTAGCAAACCATATCCATTTCTTCCATTCCCTTCCTGCGGGCTCCCTTTCTCTCTTCAGGCCATATTGTTCTAGTCTTCTTCTTTGATTTTTCCTCTTGGTCATCTTGCCATTTGTAAATTTTGGATCTGAGGATTTCGCGAAATTTAAACATCTTCTGAGTAATTCTCGCCAGCTTCAGATCCGTCTTGATCTCCTCAAACCCTTTCATTTTGTCTATTTTGGCTTTTCTCCCATTCTCAAGAAACAGACTATTTATTTTGTCAGTCAGTCTGGTTCACTGTTTTAGTGTGTCCACATTATTTTAACTTGTGTTTCCCAATCTCACTGTGGATGTTTGTGCATTGTTTGATTTCCTCATTGCTTCTGAGTCGTTATTGTTCGTCTACAAGTTTTGGGTCTAGGATTTTTCTTACGATTTTTTGTTCCTTTCTCTCAGTGTTTTCAGTATCAGTTTTCTTGTTCAAAATTAGTATTTCTGATCCATAAAGACATTCTGGTTTAATTACTGTATTGTAATGTCCGAGTTCTATGTGCTTCGAGATATATTTCTTGTAGACATTTTGGTTAAATTGGTATGCCGTTTCCATGTTTTAGCATTTAATTTTGTTTGCTTTTGTTTCAGTTCCACTTTCCTGTATCGTTTCACCAACAAATTTACTGAGTCTGTTTATAAATCACTACCCGTCACGATTTTCTTTTATTTACATTTTACACGAGAAATTCGGGAAATGGTTCCCATTGTGAAGAACGTTTTTTGATGTTCTGAATTTTTTTGACTTTACTGCAATCTAAAAAACGCACAGTTTTTAGTTGATAACCGATCTTTATATGTGGTTAGTGGCAAAATTTGGAATAACGTGTACTTACAGATTTTTGTGGTCCATTTGTACAGTCTCATACATGTAAAACATCACTCTCACTTTTCTGTGAACTGTATCCATCGAGAATAACGAACAGTTACAAAGATGTTTTTAGATGTCAACATATATTATACTACAAGTATTCCACAGAGTATGATATACTTCTTTACAGAGGGTATTTAGCGTAGCAGTATGGATCATAATTTACTTATATGATTAACAATGTTGCTTGTATCTACATCGTACTATTTTAGTATACTGTCGAAGCATGTGAAGGAATTCGCCGATTAACTTTCAAGTTTTTCGTTCAACATTTTATCTCAAAATTTTTGTAATGTGAATATATCCCCAGTGCTTCTAACACAACTATTTTATGTCCACTATTTAGTCAGTGGAGTATTTTAACATTTTACTCTACTTTTCCAAATGGTTGTACTGTAATGTGTATGTGTGTGGCTATTACTGATGAGTGTCTGTTATGTTTGTAGACTTGAATGTACTCTCTATACACGGTGTTGAAATTTCGGCCTGTTTGTCCTAGGTGGAACATGGAGCATTACTGGCCTATTACTTTGTATATTCTAGAGTCTGAGTGTAGTTCATGATTATGTTTTATGTTATGCATTAGCTTTTGTTGTAGGTTATTAGATGTAGAAATCCCTACTTTTACTTCGTGGTTTTTGAAAACAATTGCAGTATTCTGTGATACATTACCAACGTGTCGGATGGAAGAGATAAATTTGTTTTTATCTTTTTCTTCTGTGGTGTGGTGCTGGTCATTGTGTTTTTCCATAAATTCTGATTAGATTTGTGCTGTTATGACTTGTTATATTTAGGTTTTGCTCATGTTCCACCGTAAATGTAATTTCCTCCTGTAGACTTTTGAAACAATCCATGTCTCTTATGTCTTTGGCATCCCCTTTGATCCTCATATATCCTACGAAAAACAGTTTTCTTTAGGCAGGATTCTTGGCAGTTAAATAATTTTTGTTACAAATGATTTATGTATATTTCAGCTCTAGTACCTTATATACATGGTCCCGCAGATAGACCCTCTGGCTGCTTGTAAATGTTACCTTTAAACGTCAAACAGTCGTAACTTAGGCTTAGCTGGATGAGATCCATGAATTCAACAGTCCCTGTGCATGCAAGTTTCTTTCGTTTCCTAAGGTTCTTTTGCATTACTGTCACAGCTTCTTGTGCAGGTATGTCTTGTTACCGGCATTTACTCAAAATATACAACATACTATACTCAACACACTCAGACATACCCTATAATGTACTGTGAAAAAGTGCTATTTTGTTTCATACAGATTTTTCAAACTGACAGTTGTATGGTCCCCTTTCACGAACTGGTAGTTCAGAAAACTAGTTAATACTCTTACAACATAGTATACAAAAAATCCCAAAAAATTTATACAGGGTGATTCACCTGCCCATATCTATGGGTTTTATGGAAGCCACAAGGCCTTCAAAAACCATGTGCGAAGTTTTCATGCTCTCTTGCTCGTTACACGGAAACTGTTGGTGTTAGAAAAAATGAACAGGACCTTTCTGTACGAAATTTAATGTAGTGAAATTTTGTACTGGGATACGTTTTCGTTGGAGACCACAGTTTTCGAGTTATTCGAGTAAAACGGGTTTGAAGGTCACTTTTGAATGTATTTCTTGAATAATTAGAGAATTATTTCGTCTAGCAAAAACGTTTCCCTGTACAAAATTTAATTACATTAAATTTCCTACGAAAAGGTTCTGTTAATTTTTTCTGTAGAACTAATGATTTGCATGTAGCGAGCGAGAGAATGTGAAAATTTTGCACGATATTCATAGGCCTTACAGGTTGCATAACACCCACAGGTAGGGGCAGTTGAATCATTTTGTATATTCAGAAGTTTCGTAATTTTTTTATGTACAACATATTCTGAAAAACCTTAAAAACAATAAAAACCAAAAATTAAAACTAATTTCACATTCTATATGATTTATTATAATTTAGAGTTCCATACCATTACAGTAAGCGACGTCCATATCAGGAGCCGAAATGTGGGTCCTGACAAATCCCAGTGTACTCCAGATTAGGCCTTATATCCAATACGAGTAATACATATTTAGCAATTGTGAAACATTATCAAGTTCGTTAGCAGGGATATCCCACTGGTGAAACAGCATTTTTGTCCCAAGTAATGTGAATGGTGTTCTACGCTAAGTCGTGATTACTGAACTCTGAAGTTAAATCTGTTTTTGCCTGTTGGGCTCTGTTATAGTGGTACAGTGCCCTCTGTCTACTGGGTAGTTATGATTAATGTGCAGCTACTCACGGAGACACAGCGTGGACTGTTAATTGTCATATGGCAGCGAAACTTGGCAGATATACTAATGTGTTAATGTGTAACCTATTTACAGTGGAAAAAATAATTAATTCAAATTTTGGTCACCAGGTGCAAATCTGTCGCTGTACATTGTTTGCATGACGGTATGATATCCACGCTGTTATTCGGTAAGCCACAACGTGAGTGAACAGTTTGACTATCGAAAAGTGAGACCGTGCACTGTCAGTGAAACTGTTTTATGCGAACAGCAGCAATATAGTGTTGCATTGAGACAGTATCGCCGACTGGAAGGTCTGGGTAGAGGAACAATGTCACTAAATGGATTAAAGAAGATGATCATGGAATACGAAAACATGGGTGTGTGCTTGGTGGAGCACCTGGAAGAGAAAGGCGTCCTATTCCGGTGGAAGGTATTGACGAGGTTGGTGTTGCTGTAACTGACCTTGCAGCACGTGCACCGGGTAGTGCAGTGTCACGAGAATAGTCCATCCGATGGTCAACAGTACGGAAAGTTTTGTGGTCTCTTTCACACTGCCACTGGTATATGATCCGTACAGCGCAGTAACTGAAACCTAATGATTCGCATTAATATTCTGAATTTGCTCTTCGGTTTATGACATAAATCGAAGTTGATAACATGTGGCCCAGCAATATCCTCTGGCTCGACGAGGCACATTTTACGCTACAGGGTGCTGTGAATACACAGAACCGCCGAATTTAGGGTACTGTTAAACTACGTGTTACGCACGAATACCCACTGCACTCGCCGTATGTGTCTATGTGGCGTGGATTCACTCTTACCTTTATTTGTGGTCTGCTCTTCTCTGAAGAGAATACACCCACAGAGTCTATCAGGATACCGTGATGTCTGCATGTTACCAGACCACGTTGTGCGGCACATGATTCCTGCTTTGAAAGAGCGCAGTTCTGCGGAAAACAGCCGGCCAGGGTGGCCGGGCAGTTCTAGGCGCTACAGTCTGGAACCGCGTGACCGCTATGGTCGCAGGTTCGTACCCTGCCTCAGGCACGGATGTGTGTGATGTCCTTAAGTTAGTTAGCTTTAAGTAGTTCTAAGTTCTAGGGGACTGATGACCTCAGAAGTTAAGTCCCATAGTGCTCAGAGCCATTTGAACCATTTTGCGGAAACCATTGTTTTCAAGCAATATGGGGAACACCTAATTTCACTAGCCTAGTGAAAGATATGCTTAATACAAAGCTCCACGAACGTGTTATCTCCAGAGGTTTTCCAGATGCACGGCCTGCAGTATCACCTGAAATGAATCCATGTAGCTTCTGGCTCTGGGTTTATCTAAGAGAATGCGGTTGCCAGGGACATGTTCGGTCTCTGTCTGATGTGAAAGCCAGTATACAGGAAGACATTGCTGAGATTGCTCTGGAACTGCTGGGAGCATCTGTTGATCACGTCGTTTTACGGATGCAGCATTTCGTCGACGTTTCCGGTGGTCATACTGATCAAATTGTGTAAGTAGAGGTTAATAATAATGGCGGAATGGAATGAAAGAGGAAGCCGCCTGGTACAATTTTGCACAGAGCATAGTTTAATCACAGCTGACACTTGGTTTAAGAATCATGAAAGAAGGTTCTATACGTGGAAGAGGCCTGGAGACATTGGAAGATTACAGATGGATTATGTAATGGTAAGACAGAGATTTAGGAACATGTTTTAAACTGTAAGACATTTCCAGGGGCAAATATGGACTCTGACCACAATTTATTGGCTGTAAACTGTAGATTGAAATAGGAGAAGTTAAGAATTTAAGGAAATGTGAGATGGATCAACTGAAAAACCAGAGGTTATGGAGAGTTTCAGAGAAAGTATTAGGGAACGGTTAACAAGAACAGGGGAAAGAAATACAGTAGAAGAAGAATGGGTAGCTTTAAGAGATGAAATAATGAAGGCAGCAGAGGATCAAGTAGGTAAAAAGAGTAAAGAGAAGAGGGCTAGTAGAAATCCTTCGGTAACAGAAGAGATACTGAATGTAATTGATGAATGGAGAAAATATATAAATGCAGTAAATGAAGCAGACGAAAAGGAATACAAACGTCTTACAAATGAGAACGACAGGACGTGCAAAATAACTGATTTGGGATGGCTAGAGGACAAATGTAAGGATGTAGAAGCATGTATCACTAGGGGTAAAATAGATACAGCCTACAAAAAAATTATAGAGACCTTTGGAGAAAAGAAAACCATCTGTTGAATATCAAGAGCTCAGATGAAAAACCCGTCCTAAGCCAAAAGGGAAAGCAGGAAGGAGTATATAGATGGTCTATACAGGGGCGATGTACTTGAGGGAAACATTATGGAAATGGAGGAGGTGTAGATGAAGATGAAATGGGAGATATGATACTGCGTGAGGAATATGACAGAGCACTGCAAGACCTAAGTCGAAACAAGGCCTTGGAAGAAGACAACATTCCATTAGAACTACTGATAGTCTTGGGAGAGCCATCCCTGACAGAACTCTACCATCTGGTGAGCAAGATGTAAGAGACGGGCGAAATACCCTCAGACTCCAAGAAGAATATAATAATTCCAATCCTAAAGAAAGCAGGTGTTGACACGTGTGAAAATTACCGAACTATCAGTTTAATAAGTCACGGTTGCAAAATACTAACACGAATTCTTTACAGACGTATGGAAAAACTGGTAGAAGCCGACCTCAGGCAAGATCAGTTTGGATTCCGGAGAAATGTTGGAACACCCGAGGCAATCCTGACTATACGACTTCTCATAGGAGATAGGTTAAGGAAATG
Source organism: Schistocerca cancellata (assembly GCF_023864275.1). NCBI lineage: Eukaryota > Metazoa > Arthropoda > Insecta > Orthoptera > Acrididae > Schistocerca > Schistocerca cancellata. The sequence goes on from NC_064631.1 coordinate 212,102,362, forward strand.
CAAACCTACGTTTCTAGCATTTGTAGACTTAGAGAAAGCTTTTGACAGCGTTGACTGGAATACTCTCTTTCAGTGTTTGAAGGTGGCAGGGGTAAAACAGAGTGAGGGGAAGGCTGTTTACAATTTGTACAGAAACCAGATGGTAGTCATAAGAGTCGAGGGGCATGAAAGAGAAGCAGTGATTTAGAATAGAGTGAAACTGGGTTGTAGCCTATCTCCGATGTTATTCAATCTGTATATTGAGCAAGCAGTAAAGAAAACAAAAGAAAAATTTGGAGGAGGAATTAAAATCCACAGAGAAGAAATAAAAACTTCGAGGTTTGCCGATGATATTGTAATTCTGTCAGAGACAGCAAAGGACCTGAAAGAGCAGCTAAACGGAATGGACAATGTCTTGAAAGAATGATATTAGACAAACATCAACAAAAGCAGAACGAGGATAATGGAACGTAGTCGAATTAAATCAGGTGATGCTGAGGGTATTAGATTAGGAAATGAGACACTAAAAGTAGTAAATAAGTTTTTTTATTTGGGGAGCGATATAACTGATGTGGTCGGAGCAGAGAGGATATAAAATGTAGACTGGCTATGGCAAGAAAAGCGTTTCTGACGAAGAGAAATTCGTAACCTCGAGTATAGATTTAAGTGCAGGAAGTCTTTTCTGAAAGTATTTGAATGGAGTGGAACCATGTATGGAAGTGAAACATGGACGGTAAACAGTTTAGACAAGAAGAGAATAGAAACTTTCGAAATGTGGTGCTATAGAAGAATGTTGAAGATTAGATGGGTAGGTCACGTAACTAATGAGGAGGTACTGAATTGAAATAGGGAGAAGAGGAATTTGTGGCACAACTTGAAAGGAAGAAGGGATCGGTTGGTAGGACACGTTCTGAGGCATCAAGGGATCACCAATTTAGTACTGGAAGGATGCGTGGAGGGTAAACTTCGTAGAGCAAGACCGAGAGATGAATACACTAAGCAGATTCAGAAGGATATAAGTTGCAGTATTTATTCGGAGATGAAGAGGCTTGCACAGGATAGAGTAGCACGGAGAGCTGCATCAAAACAGTCCCCTAACTGAAGACCACAACAACAACAACATATTGCAGAGATCGATCATATATCAAAAGAAGTATGTGGTCTCTGCAGCTCCTATGTGATTACTTTACATGAGTTTTATCCTTTTAATGTTTGCGCTAATGTGTTGGGAGCTATTAAGCCCACCAGATAAAAAATTAGTCACTCCAGTGCTGGCGCGCGGAGTGGCAGTGCTGTTAGAGGCGTCATATCACGGATTGCGCGGCCCCTCCCGCCGGAGGTTCGAGTCCTCCCTTGGGCATGGGTGTGTGTGTTGTTCTTAGAATATGTTAGTTTAAGTAGTGTGTACGTCCAATGACCGATGACCTCATCAGTTTGGTCCCTTAGAAATTCACTCACATTTGAACATAGTGCTAACGCACAGATGAATTGTTAAGCCTCTGAAGATGGCATAGCGTTACATGCTCAATCGCGCACGCGCTGCCTCTACGTGGGCATAAGGAAGTAGCGCTCAATGAGTCATTTATGTTTCAACCGGATATTGTGCGAAAACGTGGGTGAATGTAAGGACGTGACAGAGCGGCAAAAAGTTTCAGTCGTGTTTGGCCGTGTCCATGGCCATACGGTGTGTGAAGTTGTCGGATTTGTTGGTATTTCACGGCAGACTATTCAATATATCTACATGCAGTGGTGTAACGTTAATGCCCACGAAATACGACGTCAGAATTGTGAACTGAAAACGATCCTGACTGAGAGGGACGGCAGACGCGTTTCACGATCTGTGAATCAAAATCATTACGAACCGCTCACCTCACGACGGCATTACTCACACAGCCACATAAAGACCGCAATAGAAAAGTTCGTCTTGCCGGTAGGATTTATGACCAGATATCTGAACAGTATTTCACCCTATTACATTTCGAGTGGCCTGCAAAATCATCTGACTTGAAGCTCATAGAAAATCTGTGGCTCATGTTGAAACTGTAGGTAAAACGCTGACATCAGCATCCTCGCAGTTTGGTGGAAATACGCGATCAAATTCTCGGCCAGAGGCTTAACTCGGATGCGATATACCTGTACAACGTTTGGGACTCACCTCAGGAAAAATTTGCTCACAATGGTCTCATCGCTGTCCCGAGTGATTATAAACTTCAGAACATGACGTGACTAACAATAGGTCCAATTATACTGCCGATCACGTGCCAGCAGAGCTCTCAAGTCGATAAAATCACTCCGTGTATGACTTGTAACACTCTTAGGACTTGACTGGAGGGTCACAGATACACACTACACCGACACACTACACTGACTGACGAATAGGTTGATGAGTAGTTCTTCCATGTGTGACTGGAGGGTCACAGATACTGACACACTACACTGACTGACGCCTAGGTTTTTGAGCAGTTCTTCCATGTGACTTCTGAAATTTTCCCGGCGTATTTCTTCTTCTAATAATTTCCGGGTATGCAGCCGGATCCCGTCGCCATCCTGCCACGATATTTCGGCCCAGAGACGTCCGGCCATCATCAGGTGAGTACACAACTACTGAAGAACCCAGGTGCAGTCGCACCTGATGATGGCCGGACGTCTCTGGGCCGAAATATCGTGGCAGGATGGCGACGGGATCCGGCTGCATACCCGGAAATTATTAGAAGCAGTTCTTCCATATTTGTTGCTCATAAAGCGGCCCATGAGGGCGCTTATTTAAACATACACACCGTGCACATTTAGACTGAACAAATGGGATCTACCGTCGTCTGTCCCATTAATCTTCCGTAACATGTAGTTAAGCGCTCTTCTCCAAGTTCCAGGAAAATTCACATTTTACAGCTTGGCAAACGCATTAAATGGAAAAAAAGTAAATAGAAAGTCGTACTTTAACTAGACATGCTAGAAGACCTCTTGGATTTCATTCAGAAAAGAGACATCTCAGCCCGGCACCACAACACTGGCCTCTCTTACCACATAGAAACAAAGTGATCGTAGGCATGCTATCTGATACCTGGAAACTCAAATAGGCACACCAAGTTACCGAAAAAAAGAGGATTTGCTGTGTAGAGATGATAGTATAATTTCCCCGTACATTTCACAGGGGCAGTTCAAGAGGAGTGTGAATCTTTTCCTGTATGCTTTCGCAACCGGAATTGTAAACGTGAGTTATCTTCATCTACAAGGCATCTGGCGGAATTGTAAACTGAGGAGTTAAGGCGATAACAGCGGACGCGACACCGATTCTCAGCATTAGCAATACACACTACGTGGAAAAGATAACTGTACCTCGGCCCACGTTGCCTGTCATTCTCTACTTGTGTAGTCCAAACACTTGGTTCAACTCGGGTTGGTCACTGCACAGTCTTAGGTCAGGTCTGGCAGGGGAAGCAATGAAAAATATGACGTTTATTGAGATAAACAGAACTTTCAGATACTAGAAGAACATACAGTCGAGCCAGCACATTCCTTACTCGTTTTCTGGATCCTTCAGCGTCCCCCAAAAATGGTTCAAATGGCTGTAAGCACTATGGGAGTCCTCTACACTTAGAACTACTTAAACCTAACTAAACTAAGGACATTACACACATCTATGCCCGAGGCAGGATTCGAACCTGCGACCGCAGCAGCAGCGCGGCTCCAGACTAAGCGCCTAGAACCGCTCGGCCACAGCGGCCGGTAGGCGGCTCCCAGAGCTCCACTCTTTGCAGCGGAGGAGCGTACTTTATGGATGAACTGTGACAAGGAAAAAGTGATCCGAAATGAAGTTATAAAGTTATAACGAAGGTGTAGAGGTTTTCAGTGCACATCAAAACTGTCAGCAAATTCTAAGCTGTGAATTTAATATTTGCATCTAATTGCTAGTCAAGCTACATCATCCATATACAAAAGTTATTCCAGGTGGAAGACTCTCGGAAGAGGAAAATTTTCGTTGCTACGCAGCGCAGGTAAATGTTAATATGTGCCCAGTAATTTAGTGGATAGAGAAACGACTGTTTTGAACGATACTGTTACAGAGAAACTTCGACAGCGCGGTAACGTGCCTACACCATGAAGGAACAAAAACGCGCTTAATTTGCTGTTTCTTCCATGTGTTCAGATTAACAGACATCTCCTCTTTGTCCACGAGACTGGATGAGGCATTGTCGATGCAAAACTACGAGAGTGCGCTATAAAGTAATACCTTCGAGTTTTTATGTGAAAGCTCTTAAAGCTTTTAATGAAACAAACGTTTTTGACGTTCTTCATCGTTATTCTTCATGTCTACGTATTTATTTCTCAGCGTAGTCACCCCGGCAACTAACACATTTCTCCCAATGAGAGGCCAGTTTGTGGACGCTATCACTGTAGAATGTTTGACTTTGTTGATGGACAAAGATGTATTCTCTATTACAATGACGTGGATATTTGTGGATTAATGCGATTAAACGATCTTCAGCAAACCATGAAAGTACTCCTGAACGTGAAGGGAGACTAATGTCAAAAAGATCTTCCTTAAAACGAGAACAACATTTCTTGTTGCGCTCTGTCGAATGGCATTATCCCCGTCTGTCATCCCTCTATTGAACTCAAACAGAAGAATATGTCGGAAATATTACGACGTCTCCACATGACACTCCATTTTCTAGTGTCCGTAGCTCCACTCACTATCTCCAACAGTGAACTACAAATAAAAAAGACAATCGATAAATAAATTCATAGCAACTCTAATACCAACAAACAAAACATAAAAGCTACTAACTTATGCGCCAATCTAATAAGTTTTTAGCCCTCCTATCCCCATGCCGCCCCAATTCAGTCAATATGTGCAAACACGATTTGCATGTAAACCTGAGGGGACCCGAATTCTATGTTAATCCACTGATTGTAGCTGAAAATCGTCGTTCACTGTCATTTGAAATTGTGTAAACGATAGTTTGATTCAAAAGACACTTCGCAATTTTCACATTTTTTTGTCGTCTTCATAAACATTACACCAGAAACCATCACAATAAAAAAAAAGCTGCCTCAGTTGATGGTGGACGGTTTTTCTCTCGTTGCTAGCGGAGTGACGGGAGCGACAGGTTCAGATGACACTGTATGCATTCATTTCTCAGTAATAGTACGGTCGCACCACTGATGACCGCCATACTGAAGGGCAAGAGGCACGCAATTTTTATGTGTTAGAGAGTAATAATAATAATAATAATAATAATAATAGTAATAAACAAATCTTAAGTAATAATCCTGTTTGCTATCTTTAAGATCACCTCAGACATCACGTGAAGCCATGGACTTGCGATGCTAGACTAAACAACAACCAGAAGTTGCGTATATCCATGAGAGTAATGGATTTGGGGCTCGAAAAATGTATAAGTTGATCTCAATGTTACGCCCTTACTGAAAATGAATTAACTCGTGTAACTCGCTATCTGACACTACCATTTTCTAAATTGACACTACTTTAGCGGCCTGCTTGACAGGTAGCATAAATGTAACTGGCTCGTATAGATGAATATGATGACTGTGTATGAAGTGTAGTGGTGTGTTTGGATGTTTAAAGGTGAAAAATGGGCGAGAATGAAACCTAATGCCGTTATATTCATCCCTACTCCCCCTGAAAAGCACCAAGGACCCCCCTACGCCCATTTCCATTTCTATAACAGTGTTACATGACGTCAGTCCATCAGACATTGCGGAGAGGTTTTGGATTTAACGCGGGCCACTTTGGTAGAGTCTGTTGATAAGGAGTTTACTGTACCATTTCTCCTTCCCTGGCCAGACAAACACTGGCGATGAAGTGGATATCTACATGCTGCCTCACTTCTTTTGCTGAATGTTCAGTAACTATATACACTGAAGCGCCAAAGAAATTGGTATAGGCATGCGTATTCAAATACAGATACATGTAAACAGGCAAAATATGGCGCTGCGGTCGGCAACGCATATATAAGACACAAGTGCCTGGCGCAGTTGTTAGATCGATTACTGCTGCTACAATGGTAGGTTATCAAGATTTACGTGAGTTTGAACGTGGTGTTATAATCGGCGCACGGGCGATGGGACACAGCATCTCCGAGGTAGCGATGAAGTGGGGATTTTCCCGTGCGACAATTTCACGAGAGTACCGTGAATATCCGGCAAAACATCAGACGTCCGACATCGCTGCGTCCGGAAAACGATTCTGCAATAACGGGACCAACGACGACTGAAGAGAATCGTTCAACGTGACAGAAGTGCAACCCTTCCGCACATTACTGCAGATTTCAATGCCGAGTTATCAAAAAGTGTCAGCGTGCGAACCATTCAACGAAACATCATCGATACGGGCTATCGGAACCGAAGGCCCACTCGTGTACCCTTGATGACTGTACGACACAAAGCTTTATGCTTTGCCTGGGCCCGTCAACACCGACATTGTACTATTGATGACTTGAAACGTGTTGCCTGGTCGGACGTGTATGGGTGCGGAGAAAACAATGGTTCAAATGGCTCTGAGCACTATGGGACTTAACTTCTGAGGTCATCAGTCCCCTAGAATTTAGAAATAATTAAACCTAACTAACCTAAGGGCATCACACACATCCATGCCCGAGGCAGGATTCGAACCTGCGACCGTAGCGGTCGCTCAGTTCCAGACTGTAGAGCCTAGAACCGCTCGGCCACTCCGGCCGGCGGGGTGTGGAGACAGCCTCATGAATCCATGAACGCTGCATGTCAGCAGGGGACTGTTCAAGCTGTTGGAGGCTCTATAATGGTGTGGGGCGTGTGCAGTTGGAGTGATATGGGACACTTGATACGTCCAGATACGAATCTGACAGGTGACACCTACGTAAGTATCCTGTCTGATCATCTGAATTCCTTCATGTCCATTGTGCATTCCGACGGACTTAGGAAATTCCATCAGGAGAATGCGACATCCACATGTCGAGAAGTGCTACAGAGTGGTTCCAGGAACACTCTTTTGAGTTTAAACACTTCCGCTGGTCACCAAAACTCCCCAGACATGAATATTATTGAGCTGTTGGTATAAGGCACCTATGGTTTCCGGTGGCTCTTGAAGAGTAAGAATATGATTTTTTCGTTTTGTTACCTGAATCACCCTTGCAGTTGTGGAAATAACTTACTAATAGTGAAGAAGTCTGTAATATGCAAGAACCAAACTGTACAACAGATAACACAGAGTAATGCAACAATTCTCACACGAAAGACGTCCACATTTATCACAGTGTGTGCAATTGTAATATGCAAGAACCAAACTGTACAACAGATAACACAGAGTAATGCAACAATTCTCACACGAAAGACGTCCACATTTATCACAGTGTGTGCAATCCGTTCTGTCAGTGTACAGTGTAAGGATTGTGTCAGAACTCTCCATTACATTGATTAAATATTACACTGAGTGTCGAAAACAATATAGCCAACTTAAGGCTATTCTTGGCATTGTGTAAGATTCTGCGATTCTCTATGGAAATAAATAAGTACTCAGGTATTTATAGTAACATTCTGAGGGCGAAAACTGGGAACGCGATTCTAACCATTGTTGTGAGGTGAGGTCTGTCTGCGAGAGTAAAATTTCAGTACTGTTGGTCGAGACTTCGGAGACAGAAGACGTGTCTTTGCTGCCCTCACGTCGGTGATGGCAGATCTTACCATACTCAAGGCCTGATTTCATTTATATGGCCAGGAGAGTTTTAGATGGCTTAACTACGCTTGAAGATGGAATTCAAGGAAAAATTCGCAAGTATAGCGTAAAGCGAAATTGCACCGGTAGGCTCGTGATTGTTAGTCCGAGTTTGCAATAATCCCATGTTGTGCTTGTCAATTAAAGAAGACTCCTTATCCTCCAAATAATTCTCCACATCTAATTTATAAATATGCTGAGGTTATTAAATGTTAATGTAACTTTGAAATTGAAATAATTTGTTAATCTGGCACTCAGCCATTATTGATACTTATAAGGTCATTGTCAGGCATTTCACCATTATGAATACTTGTCTAACTATTATTGGTCATGATGATTTCTGAAGTTTTTAAATAGACTTAATTTATGAAATACCTTCATAAAAGTTATTTAGTAGTTAACCGGACCCAAGCAAACTCCTCTTTGTTAAATTCATTCTTAGTAACAATAAGCTTTAGCCGCTGCTGGTACATGCTGCTGCGAGTAGCTGTAAACCACTTGGAAAAAGGCAGTCATTTAAAGAGGTGAGAGTAAAATTCAGGGCCAAAATAGACACACTGACACATCACAACATGTCATGTACGCTAATCCAGTAAATTCCGTTGCACAATCCAGATTCTGTTATCATCCGTAAATTCTTATTCAAATACACAGTCAGATACCTTAGGTATTCATTGCTACAGGTTCATTTTTTCCTGTAGTTTTTCATATTCAAATACGCAGTCAGACAGCTTATCCAAATGTTAGTTTTAAGTTTCGCATGTAACGATCTGTTGAGGGCTTAAATGACAGTGAAATTCAATTTTGTCATATGATGACATGTTGGAGACCGTGGCTGTTTTTGAAGACAAATGTTGATGGTGTTAAGACAGCAACCAGCCACAAATTTACTTTGAGTTCCTTTATTCAAAGGAAACCGTTACCGGTTTCGAATCGTTGCGATTCATCATCAGACGGTTTACATGCTTTTTTTGTTGTACTTTTTTTGTTTGTACCAAAACATGTGGTGTGTGGTTGGAATGATCTCAGCGACAAATCTAAAGTGTACAGTGAAAACTATTACGTGTGCAACAACGAGGATGCAGTGGAAATGCATTTACATCGATTGGATGAACGTTATGGAAACAATCACTCGAAACCGACGTTTCACGACAATTAATCTATAAAAAACACACCAAATGTCAGAAAGAAAGCATGTAAACCGTCTGATGATGAATCGCAACGATTCAAAACCGGTAACGGTTTCCTTTGAATAAAGGAACTCAAAGTAAATTTGTGGCTGGTTGCTGTCTTAACACCATCGACAGTGAAATTGACACTAATAGAACGCGCACACAGTGTTATTCAGGTTAGATTCCGATTACTGATAGCTCACGTTACTCATCGAGTCCATTTTCACAGACGACCTTAGGCTTTATTTATTGTAGGTACGTTACAACAGTACAGCACGGGTTCCGTCACAGGTGTTAAATATTTCGACCACTATGATTACGGCCGAGTATGCAGCGACGCCCTATTGACTCTCTTACATCCTCTAGAATTCCAGGAGGTCGGTGTACCACTTCCGTGACTGTGATAATCTTACAAGGTAAACTCCCCATCGCACAACCCTCAGATTTAGTGGTAAGATGGCTCAGTGGATAGCCAGACAAAAACTTAACACAGATCAAGCGCGAAAACAGGAAGAAGGTGAACTGAACTGTGAAAAAAAAAGTGATCGGTCCAAGAACAAGAAGTACAATAAAGAGCAAACTAAACTAGCAGCACGACTGTCCGTCCGGTCACTGAGATGTTTGTTCTGTTTCTGTGGTCATGGCAGTTGTCATACTAATGTAGAATATTAGTCGTGTGATTAAAAAAAAGGTACCGTTGCAAGTAAATGTGATGAATAGTAAGGACAGGCGAGGTAGCACATAAACGTCTCACAGAAATGAAAACAACAAATAAACGTGTGTGGTCTATGTTGCAACAAAGCAACTGGAGTCTAGACTTCCAAAACGGAACTTCAAAAACGTTAAAAACGTATGTTTTGACAGGGCACAGAGAAACTGTGTGATTGTGAAAGCGTTGCGTTCATTTGTTGCAGATTATGTGAAAAACTATTGTTTTCATCATTTCCTTGGGAGAGATCACACATTCATACGAACACCTATATCGAGCAAGGAGGAATATCTCACTCACTTACCAGTCGTACACATTAATTGCGTCGGTAAGGCATTCTCATCATACGTACGACACACATACTGTCACTAATGCCATGACTGACACACCAGACGTGTTTTTCGGTGGAGAATTCGGTTGACTTTTCGCCTTGTCATCAAATGTTTGCGGTTCACATTCGAAAGCCACATCCTTTCGGCTGCTAAAAGAGTAGTTGTGCAGAATCAACTGTCATTATAGGTCCCTGCCTTACACCTCGCTGTTGCAAACGGACGTTACACCACGATACAGACACAAATTTAAATAAAGCGAGCCGAGCGTCCGCTACGGTCGCAGGTTCGAATCCTGCTTCGGGCATGGATGTGTATGATGTCCTTAGGTTAGGTTTAATTAGTTCTAAGTTCTAGGCGACTGATGACCTCAGAAGTTAAGTCGCATAGTGCTCAGAGCCATTTTTGAAAAAAAAAAAAAACTTTCGTACGAGGGAGTTTTGAAGACGGGTCGCTCGCTCGGCACTCCAACACCGTATCCACTCAGCCACGACGAAGTTTTTCTTCACTACAGCTCTATATTCTACTTTCTGTTCTCTTTCGATTTTTTTCACAGTTTAGTACACCTTCTTCCTGCTTTCAAGCTTGATCTTTGTTCTGCTTTTGACATGCTGTCCACTGGGCCCTCTTACCACTAAATCTGAGGTTGGTGAGATGAGGTGTTTCCCTCGTCAGCAGCCATGTCTGTGTGAGTGTCGACCGGAGCCTCGTGAAATAGGCTCCGCAGAACAGGAAGTGCATTTGTGTCACGTCTGGTGATCGAGTTGACCATGGAACAGGATCATCACGATCAGTCCGTTGTCGTCCAAAGCGTATTGCGATTCCTGACACCGAGTGCAAAGTGTGCCAACGTTACGAAAACGCATAAGCTGACGAATTCTCCGAATTCTCGGCGGCAGATTTTGTAGGAGCTGTTGGAGGGCATGTTGAAGGAACGTTTTGTACACGACTCCGTTCATTGCATGACGAAGTAGGTAAGGTTCATTCACAAAATCGTTGACAATACCAGTCTGTACATTTACAGAAAAGTTCCGCTGATAGCATCGACATACGAAGAGTGTGGAGTTTTGTCACCCCAAACATAGCTTACTATTGAAAATGTCCTCTTTTGTAAACATGGATTCCTGTGTAAAAAACACGAAAGAAGGAAAATTTGGGTTTTCTGGACATTGCTATGATAACTTATTTTCAAACGACATTGGAAATGGGAAGTCAGCGGCTGGAATTATTGCACTATCTGTGGGTGATACGAGAGCAATTGTTGCTCATGAGAGACTCACAAAACAGTCGATTGGGGTGTGTGTTCAGAGCTCGTGCAACGCGCAGACTGCTAGAGGCTGGACAAACACCAATAGCGTGTAACGCACTCACTTCCATAACGCGTGTTCGAGCATATCTCACATAGCCAGTATCAAGCCATTCTAACAAGTAAGGGTCCAGTTTCTCGTAGGCACCGCCTGAGTACAGATGGAAACGTAGTGTGATGTGGTTGCCGTCATTGCAGGAACATCTCAATATAGCGTCGTCGTACCGTTGCATTCAATGAACCCATATCGAGGGGCATGTCGGCCAACTCTTCATCAATAATCTTGTCTGTAGCACTGCAGTGTATTACTGTTAACGCACAGCCAGCCGGAGTGGCCGTGCGGTTCTAGGCGCTACAGTCTGGAGCCGAGCGACCGCTCCGGTCGCAGGTTCGAATCCTGCCTCGGGCATGGATGTGTGTGATGTCCTTAGGTTAGTTAGGTTTAATTAGTTCTAAGTTCTAGGCGACTGATGACCTCAGAAGTTAAGTCGCATAGTGCTCAGAGCCATTTGAACATTTTTGTTAACGCACAATTAACACTGCCGGAAAACTAAACCCTAGAAAGAACCGTGCAGTATTGATTACAAAGTTGAGCGCATCAAGGTAAGTAGGACATTACCGTCTTCAACAGCAGGTACCACGAGAGAATGGAAGCTAGACGCACAGCGCGTATCATCGTCAGTTGTACTGTTGTGCACTATTTCCAATCCAAAACAAAAACAAAGCTAACTGGGTAAGAAACCGAAAGAAATGCAATAGCTCTCTAACGAGTTGCTGGAGACCATGCGTCCCTTATACCAAAATATTCAGAAGGTATTCCTGAAAAAAGTTTGAAGGATTGTCGGTGGAGTTCTGATTCACCCTGTATATGAGCCAAATTGACCCGTAGTCATCAGCTAGTTAGACATATTTAATTTAAAGCTAATATTGCTCACCTATTGTTGCATTCAAGTTAATAGTATGGCTCAAATGACTCTGAGCACTATGCGACTTGACTTCTGAGGTCATCAGTCGCCTAGAACTTAGAACTAATTAAACCTAACTAACCTAAGGACATCACACACATCCATTCCCGAGGCAGGATTCGAACTTGCGAGCGTAGCGGTCGCTCGGTTCCAGACTGTAGCGCCTAGAACCGCATGGCCGCTCCGGCCGGCAATAGTATTTTAGTAGTGTGCTCTTGAAATATGTTTATGCGGTGCTGTATCGTGATTCATATGTTTGAAGGCTTCTCGCTTTGTTCCATTAACCTATAATGCTCACGACTTGTCATTAACAATGTGATACTCATTATAGTCCAGTTGCCGGAGATACATAACATCTGTTAAATCCCACAAATATTCTCAGTGATCAGAACTAAAGGGAATACAGCAGCCTCATTTCAATATTCAACAACCACTACTTTCCTCCCCAACGGCTCAGTGTGCATATTTATCTGACTCATTTCAATAAATTTGAAAATGTCACAGATTATGCTAAAATTACAACTCTAGAACTAACGTTTCTTGCAGGAATGGTTCTACTAAATTAGGTTTCGCAATTCCTGTTGCACTCTCTCATTTAATGACACTCTCATTTTAACGGTCATTTGTTTTTCTTTTACATCTCTTTCAGCCACACTCCTTGTCTGTCTCCCTAACTCAATTATCTCTCTCTCTCTCACTCACTCGACAGCTCTTTCTTGCTTCACAAACACATAAAAGAGACAAAGTAAATGATGTGTCGTAACTTAAAGTAACTAATAGTGACAATAAGCTTCTGTTATTCTGGTTCCATTGCTGACAACTTCTCCATACAGCTTGATCCTGTAGCTGCAAGTTCAATAGCTTATCACTATTATTCTACATTCTCATACTACACCACTTTCTTCCCGCCCGTTTCATCAAACCTTCACCTCTGTCCATTCTTTGATCCCCTGGAACGATCTTCCTTACCTTAACATATAAATTAATTACGTCAATGTTAAGAAAAAAAGTTTTAATGTATCTACTCACAGGATGCCCAACAACCTTATGACAAGCTGGAGAAAGGGCGCTCTGTTGGCCAGGAACAATCTGGAGCTTGGAACTGGAAGTCGTGAAAGATGCCACATGACGGTTTACGGTTCTCATTGCCTGACCAGAAGGCATGGGCACACACCCAGCCTGTATTTTGGCCAGCAATTGGCATGCGGATACCTTGTAGAGTAAAGACGCTTATCGGAGACTGATCTGATAAATGGATAGTTCCACCGAAAAAGGTGCTTATAGGCGCCAGGCAAAGTAAAATGATGATCTTGGAATGCTTTCTGAGGAAAATTTCTTGATGTGTATCTTTTAGCGCGTGTGTAGAAAGTGTAGCGCAAAGTCTTTGAATGTTGCCGTTAAACCAGTAAATTTTCGTGATGAAGATCCTAAGCTGGCCAATCTACTGCGCGGGCAAGTCCACTGGATGCTTAGCAGAACACGAAGGGAGAGAGAGAGACCTAGTAGAAGAGTTTCCCAGGAGACTTCAACAGAGATACTTCGCTACAAATCAAGTGTCGCTCAATACATTTATTTCGCCTGCAATGACTGCCAATTAGAGTAATAGCCCGCAGACGTCTAGGTAAGGACAGCGCTGGGTATCAGCTATAAGAAACGCACTGTCCACAACCTCTGTGCCACCGTTCGCAGCTGCTGCAGCATGGATTTCACGCAACAGCCACATTGTTGACAAACCTTTCATCGGCTGGTAACAACCGGCTGGTAACAACATGTGCTTATCACTCCTGTCATATTCAAATAACTTACGGCAATGCAGCCGGGTGGCGTCATCTACAACCGCCGATATTTCGACACGAGCACACCCTGCAAAACTGCTGCAAGTAGGCGCTGAGCAAGGGCATTTAGAACCTCAGTTTTCAGAGAAACTCCGGAAAGATAACACACACACACTATAAACACTAGCACCATCACAAACCAAATACGACCGACGTCAGAAGTTATTCACAGCGAAATTAATAACCAACGTATGAGGTAGGACTAACTGTGTCCTTCCACTTTTTGACAAGGGAGAGACCAGGATTCTACGAACAATCCAAACAACAACCACCATCTCTTATTTTAAAGTCACTTGCTATCTTAATTTTAACTGCTTCTTAATAATACTATCCCAATAGATGGAAGGACATGTTAGAATCCCTCCCTTATAAAAAAACAGAGGAATAGAGTTAACGGTACCTCACCCTTTGATTACTGACTTCAGCAGTATTTTTAACATGGATTTAGGAAACATCGTTCTTGTGAAACACAACTAGCGGTTTACTTGCATGAAGTGCTGAGTGCTATTTTCAAGGGATTTAAGATTAATTCCGTATTTATGGATTCCCGGAAGGCTTTTGACACTGTATCACACAAGCTGCTTGTAGTCAAATTGCGTGCTTATGGAATATCGTCTCCGTTATGTGATTGGATTCGCGATTTCCTGTCAGAGAGCTCACAGTTCGTAGTAATCGAGGGAAAGTCATCGTGTAAAACAGAAGTGATTTATGGCGTTGCCCAAGATAGTGTCATAGGCCCTTTGCTGTACCTTATCTATATAAACGATTTGGGAAACAATCTTAGCATTTGTCTCAGATTGATTGCAAATTACGCTGTCGTTTATCGACTAATAAACTTATCAGAAGATCAAAACAAATTACAAAACGATTTAGAAAAAGTATTTGTGTGGTGCGAAAATGGCCAATTGACCCTAAATAACGAAAAGTGTGAGGTCATCCACACGAGTGTTAAAAGGAATCCGTTAAACTTTGGTTGCACGATAAATCAGTCAAATTTAAAGGCCGTAAATTCAACTAAATATGTAGGAATTATAGTTACGGAGAACTTAAATTGGAAGGAACACATAGAAAATGTTGTGGGGAAGGCTAATTAAAGACTGCGTTTTATTGGCAGGACACTTAGAAAATGTAACAAAGCTACTAAGGAGACTGCCTACACTACGCTTGTCCGTCCTCTTAGAATACTGCTGCACGGTGTGGGATCCTTACCAGATAGAATCGTGTGGTGTCACCGCCAGACACCACACTTGCTAGGTGGTAGCTTTAAATCGGCCGCGGTCCATTAGTACATGTCAGACCCGCGTGTCGCCACTGTCAGTAATTGCAGACCGAGCACCACCACACGGCAGGTCTAGAGAGACGTACTAGCACTCGCCCCAGTTGTACGACGACTTTGCTAGCGACTACACTGACGAAGCCTTTCTCTCATTTGCCGAGAGATAGTTAGAATAGCCTTCAGCTAAGTCCATGGCTACGACCTAGCAAGGCGCCATTAACCATTTCTAGAGAGAGTCTCACTTGTATCATCAAGAATGCTGTATACAAATGATGGATTAAAGTTAAGTATTCCAGCAGCTACGTACTTTTCTTTATAGCATTCATTACGTATCCTGTTTCAGACCTACCGCCCACCTGCGTGAGTTGACGCGTGCATTTCGGCCTCCTTCTCTAGCTATATAGCAAATCGACAATCAAAAAGTTCAGAGATGGGGAGCACGTTTTGTTTTATCGCGAAGTAAGGGAGAGAGTGTCACTGAAATGATACAGTCTTTGGGATGGACATCATTAAAACAAAGGCGTTAATCGTTGCGGCGGTATCTTCTCGCGAAATTCCAATCACCAAATTTCTCCTCCGAATGCAAAATATTTTGTTGACGGCGACCTACGTAGGGAGAAACGATCACCATGATAAAATAAGGGAAATCAGAGCTCGTAAGGAAAGATATAGGTGTTCGTTCTTTCCGTGCGCTAAACGAGATTGGAATATTAGAGAATTGTGAAGGTGGGTTCGATGAACCCTCTGCCATGCACTTGAATGTGATTTGAAGAGTATCCATGTAGATGTAGATGTAGACTATAGATAACTTCTGTCACCGACCATATTTGGTCTGTGTTGGTGCTAGAACCTACAGTACCAACGGCCTTACCGCTGTGATGAAACTTGTTCCCGACAGATCGCCAAACGGAAGCGCTATCGGGCTTGGCTCGCACGTGGATGGGTCACATTTCCGCCTGCCGAGCACTGTATGGCGAGCGTGATGCACTCAGCCCTTGTGACGCATATTGATGAAATACTCCACTGGGAAGCAGTGACTCGTAAACTGACAACGGTCATATCCGCATCTAGTGACGCCTATAGACTGAGGATGACACGGCTGTCGGTCAGGATCGTCGATCCTCCCGAGTCCTGATCGTTTAGTTTTAGCGTTCAACAGTTTAAATTTCTGGGCACAATATTAGACGAACAAAATCGCAGACAAGTAAAAGTGCAAAATGGTAACAAAGCCCACTACTCCATACAAAAACTTCTAGTGTCTAAACTACTGACGAGGAGAACTAAGCGTCGGACAAGTCCTAACCTATGGATCAGAAACATGTAGTTTCACTAAAATGGAAGGACGGGAACTTGGAGTTCCTTGGAAACTAAGAAGATGGATACTTGACGTACTTTTACACACTGACGAAAAAAAAAGAAAAAATTCACAAACCAAGAAGCAAGTAATTTAATTAAATTCTGGGAATACATTTAGCTAGGTAACATGTATAAGTGATTAAAGTTGCAAGATCACAAGTAAGTGCAAGCTCGAGATAAGCCATTGGATATGAAAAATGCTGGTACATTAATAACCGGTATGCCTGCCAAAATGTTGAACGCAAGCTTTCAACCGTGCATCCATTGTGTCGTACAGCTGCCAGATGTGTTAGTAGGATGGAATTCCATGCCTGTTGCACTTGGTCGGTCAATACAGGGAGAGTTAATGCTGGTTGTGGATAATGCTGGAGTTGTCGTCCAATGATGTCGCATACGTGCTCGATTACGGCCATAGCTGCTGATCGAGCAGGCCCAGAGAACTTGACGACACTCTGTAGAGCACATTGGGTTACAACAGTGGTATGTGGGCGGGCGTTATTCTGTTGGAAGAGACCCCCTGTATTGATACTCATGAATGGGAGAAAACCAAGTTGAATAATCAGACTGACGTAGAAATTTGCAGTTAAGAGGCGTGGAACAACCGCGAGAGTGCTCCTGTTGTCATACGAAATCGCACCTCGGACCATGATTCAAGGTGTAGGTCAAGTGCGTCGAGCAAGTAGACAGGATGGTTGCAGGTACTCATCTGGCCTCCTTCTAACCAACACACGGCCATCACTGGCAACGAAGCAGAATCGTCTTTCATCAGGAAACATGACAGAACTCGACTTAAACCTCCAATTAGTTGTCGCTTGACACCACTCAAGTCGCAAATTGTGATGGTTTGCTGTCAGTGGAATGCACGCTGCAGGGGATCTGGCATGGTGCTGTCCTTGAAGTAACCGATGTGTTACAATTCGTTGTGTCCCTGTGGTGTCAGCTGCTGCTCACATTGCTGCTGCAGACGCAATACGATGTGCAATGGCCATGAGCCGAACAAGACGTCTTCCCTCTCAGTAGCGCCATGTGGCAGTCCGGAGCCTGGTTTTGCTACTGTACCTTCCCCTGATCAACGCTGGCAGCAATCATGTACAGTGGCTATGTTGCTGCAAAGTCTTTTTGCAATATCTCGGAAGGAACATCCAGCTTCTCGTAGCCCTGTTATACGACCTCGTTCAAGTCAGTAAGCTGTTGATAATAGTGTCTTTGTCGTCTTAAAGGTACTCTTAAAGGTACTCACCACGTCAAATCTGAAAGGTAACTAACGCTCACGGCCATTACAGCGTGTATTTATAGCGAATCTGATTTTCATACTCCTAGTGGCGCCACTAGCGCCAGTCTTATCCGAATGGCACAGAATTTTAATAGCCATCATCTTCCGGAAGTAGAAACACGTCTCCCAACTTTCATTTATCTCACTCAATTCCATCTTGGTATTGCGATTTTCTTTCTGTCTGTCTTAGTGTATTTATATAGCGAAAGTCATCTTACAGTATGTAACAAAGGGTACAACTATACTACTATGATCGCTTTATCCGCCTTCCCCCCTCCCCCTCCCCTTCTGCCCGCCTCGATTCTTCACTGTTCGCTTCGTTCTACAGTTATACAGTTCAATACAGTTCGCAGAGCGTCTGCGTAAGCTCGAATTTTCCTGATTTTAATGTTATGGCTACTGAGTGAGATTCACGTCTCAGGAAGTAGCAGGTACCGTCTCTTCTTGGAACGTGCGCTCTCAAAAATGTGATAGGGATAATAAGTAATGAGGGTCTCAGCGACGCTCTCGTGGGAACTAAACGAATATTTGGCGGAAAGCTCAGCTCCTGAACTCCTCTGTTGCCTGGCAATAATTCGACACTAATGAGAAATACCCTCAAACGAGCGTTCCGTACGTTACTTCCTTAGGGGCTGGATTAAATTTTCTCAGTCAATTTCAGTACGGTATCGGCCTTCACTACAGCTAGTTTTATACGGACGCCCTGTCTTAAAGTGCTTCGGATGTTTACTCCTAGACATTAGACGGTTGTGACTCTTACTAGTTATTGCTCGCCAGTTGGCTGGTTGATTTGGGGAAAGGGAACCAAACAGCGAGGTTATAGGTCCCATCGGATTAAGTAAGAATGGGGAACGAAGTCGGCCGTGCCCTTTCAAAGGAATTATCCTGGCATTTGCCTGAAGCAATTTAGGGAAATCACGGAAAACCTAAGTCAGGATGGCCGGACGCGGGTCTGAACCGTCGTCCTCCCAAATTCGAGTCCAGTGTGCTAACCACTGCGCCACCTCTCCCTGTCCACGTCAACGATGTAGTCAAGCAGCACAGAGGTCTTCTTCACCCGGTTAACTTGAAGTGAAAGTACGTGATACCCGACCGAGAGTACGGGACACTGGCTTCCTTCTCTGCAGTGACACAAAGTCGCATCGTGCCAGTTAGCACTATCATCACCATGTATTCCCGTTATGTCGCGAGCATAAGAGATGTGATCTAAAAGTAACGGGCATTTTTTAATTTCGCGGGATTTATACATCCTATTTTGAATTTTTTTATCTTCTTGGTACACGTGTTCCTGATGTAAGTTGGAATTTTCAATAGATTTGAATATTTCGTTTACCGTTGAAAGTCGAAAAGGTTATACGTGTTTTAGTGTGCTCGGTCAATTTTTACTTTCTAAAAATATGGACCAAAGAATTTGCCTTAAATCTTTATCGAAAATGAAATATAGTGCAGCACCGCATACGGAATGTTAACTGTGGCTTTTGGCAAATCAACTATGAATAAGACAAGAGTTTACGTGTGGTATCAAAGTGCCAAAAAGGGTCGAGAGAAAGCTGAAGAAGATGACCGCCCTGCTCGCCCTAGCACATCAATTACTGATGACGATGTGGAAGAAGTAAGGAAAGTGGTTCTGTAAAATCATCAAATCACCACCAGAGAAGTTGCTGATGATGTCGGCGTATCCTTTGGCTCAAGCGAGTCAATTTCTTCGTATGTTTTGGGCATGAAATGTCCACAGTGAAGTTTGTCCCGAAATTGTTGAATTTTGGCCAAAAACGACGTCGCATAGCCATGGCTCAGGAATTGCTGAATGAAGCTGACAACGGTCCAGAACGTCGAAAGAAGGTTATAACAGGTGACAAAAAGTGGGTATAGGATATGATGTCGAAACCAAGCCCCAACCGTCCCCTGTCTGAAGAACCTAGACGGCAAAAAATTCGACAAGTTCGATCACATATAAAGGTTCTTCTCACTGTTTTCTTCGATTACAATGGGACAGTGCATCACGAGTTTCGGCCTTACGGTAGTACGGTCAATAAGGAATACTACCATCGTTTTGAAACCACTGATGAGATAAAAACAGAGTCGCTGAATGAGCTGAACACCATAATGAAAAGTTAGTTTCAGAAGTGATTCCATGACTGGAAAAAGCGCAGGCACAAGTGTATTATGTCTGATGGGGATTACTTTGAAGAGGACAAAGTTGATGTTGATGAGTAATTAAAGATTCTTTAAGCAAAACAAAAATTCCAGTTAGTTTTCTTCACACGTCGTAAGTGTTTACATTACAGGCTTTACGCTAGCATCTCACCAGTTGTTTAGATAGCTCCGCTCCTTCAGCATTCACGGCAGTGCTCCTGCGCTGTTAATATTTCTGAAGAAAACTCGTCAGACGGGAACATTGAAGAGAGGAGTGGCAATGACTAAACGGGCTCACGCCACTTTTATTCTCCGAAACAGCACGCTTTACGACTCAATGGAATTTACGCTTACCACACGGCTTCCCTAAAGATAACAAACGTCAGGCGGTGTTTTGTTAAGAAACGCAGCGTTCAGTTCGTACGCACTACGTGTGAGCTTGTTACTACGCACGGCTTTTAGCCATGAAGGTCATCTGCAGAGCATTGTTATTTAGTTATTGGCGTGTTCCATGGGTCACACTTCTGATCTCCAGTTATGTCTCGAAACGTTTCCGTTCGTTTACAAGTGTGATTCATTTTTTCAATGAAAACAACGATAAGGCGTTGTCCACAGCTCGTGGTCTAGTGCCCAGCGTCACTGCCTCTAGATCATGGGACCTTGGGTTTGATTCCCCGCCGGATCGGAATTTTCTTCGTTCGAAGACTGGGTATTTCTGTTGTCCTAATCGCTTAATCTCATCTTCACCGACTCGTAATTCGCCGAAGTGGCGTCAAATGGAAAAACTTACACCTGACGATTATTTCATTTTATTGTAGCGAGATTTTGACCATTTACAGGACTCCTACAAAAACACCTTTGCACCTACAGCGGCATTTATTGCTGATATATGAATACCATCTTTAATGCCAGTGTTCAGTTTGGCACGACGCTTTTCGGCAGCGTACTTAATTATACATTATTGTGCATGAATACACAGGTAACGAAGTTTGTGCAAGATAGACTAGTAACGAGAGCTACATCAATGCAATCTTCGCAATGAAAATATAACACCTATATATCAGCATGTGAGATATTTGGATTGTTCCGCTTGCCAGAGAGGTTAGATAACGAGGTTCTGCTAACAAGTTTACTGCAGAATCCAAATCCATATCAAGCAGATAAAATTAAATTTACATTGCTGTCTTTTGCATTAATCTTAACATGCCTTTAACTTTTTGCACACACACACACACACACACACACACACACACACACACACACACACACATACACACGCGCGCGCGCAGACACACACAAACATACATACGCCCAGTGCTATTGCGAACTAATGCTCAGTGGTCGCTGGCAACCAAGGACTAAACGATTTGAGGCTGGTCGTTCTCTTTTACGAAGCAAATATTATTAGCTCTTTGATAAATTAAAGTGTTTTTCTAAATTAAAACCTCCATTCTACAACACTAAGGCTTCCTGCAACTGTGTTTCCTATGTTTTATACTAAATCGATAGATGTGATGACAAGTACAAAAAAAAAAAAGAAAACAAATTGTTACAATTTCAGAAAAATTGGATCATGTATTCAAAAGGAAGAGCTTTACAAATTGAGCAAGTAAGTAACGCGCTGGTCGAACCATGGCCGTTATGCAAGCAGTTATTGGGCTAGGCTTTGATTGGCACAATTGCCGGATGTCCTCCTGAGGGATATCGTGCCAAATTGTGTCCAGTTGGGGCGTTAGCTCGCCAGAATCCCGAGATGGTAGGAGGGCGCAGCCTTTTTTTTTTTTCCTTCTTCTTAAGTCATCAGTCTTTCCTCTCCTGTGCCAAATTTTTCATCTCACAGCAGTAAATGCACCCTACAGCCTCAGTTATTTGCTGGATATATCTCTGTCTTCCTCTACAGTTTTTACCCTCTACAACTCCCTCTGGTACGATGGAAGTTAATCCCTGACGCCTTAACATATGCATTACTCTGTTCCGTCTTCTTGTCAGTGTTTTCCATATGTTCCCACTTATTTTGGGTCCTAAGTGACTTATATTTGTGTATTCCTGAAGTTCCCTAAACATTTTTGTGCTTCCTCCTTTCATCGATCAGCTGAAGTATTTCATCTGTTATCCATGGTTTCTTCGCAGTTGTCTTCCTTGTACATACGATTTTCTTTCCAACTTCCATGATTGCCCTGTTTAGCGATGTCCGTTCCTCTTCAACTGTACTGCTTACTGAGCTATTAGTATTGCACTGTCTATAGTCTCAGAGAACTTCACACGTTGTCCCTACATTTCGTAGTACTTCCATATCCCGCTGCTTTGCGGATTGATTCATCCTGACTAGTCTCTTACACTTCAGCCTACTCTTCATCATTACTAAATTGTAATCTGAGTCTATATATGCTCCTGAGTACGTCTTATAATCTAATATCCCACTTCGGAGGCCCTACTTGACCGTGACGTAATCTAATTGAAATCTTCCGTATCTCTCGGCCTTTTCCAAATATACGGCTTCCTTTAGAGAATACTGAACAGAGTATTCTCTATTACTAACTGATATTTATTGCAGAACTCAGTCTTTCTCCTCTTTCGTTTCTACTATCAAGTCCATTTTCTCCCGTATCCCTTTCCACCACTATTCCCCTGCATCTGCATTCCAGTCCCCCATATATTAGACTTCCATCTCCCTTTACATACTGAATTACCCGTTGAATATCCTCATATACTTTCTCTGTCTCATCATCTTCGGCTTGCGGCATCGGCATGTACACCTGAACTATCGTTGTCGGCGTTGGTTTGCTGTCGATTCTGATGAGAACGACCCTATCACTGAAGTGTTCACAGTAACTCACTCTGTCTCTCTCTCTCTTTCTTTATCTCTCTCCTGCCTTCCTATTCTTAACGTATCATACTACCGTTACACTATTTTCTGCAGCTGTTGATATGTCCCTATATTCGTCTGACCAGAAATCCTTGTCTTCCTTCAATTTCACTTCAGTGTCGTCCACTATATCTAGATTGAGCCTTAGGATTTACATTTCCAGATTTTGTACCTTCCGTACCACGGGCAAGCTCCTGATATTTCTCACCCCAACTCGTAGAACGTTATCCTTTCTTTGGTTACTCATGTTCTCCTTCTCCTCGAAGATCCAAATTTGGGACTATTCCGAATCTTTTCCCAGTGGAGAAATCATCATGATACTTTTTCAATTACAGGCCAGATGTGTTGTGGATACTCACTGTGTCTTTAATGCAGTAATTTCCATTGCCTTCTGCATCCTCAT
The DNA here is from genome assembly GCF_023864275.1 of Schistocerca cancellata. Classification (NCBI taxonomy): domain Eukaryota; kingdom Metazoa; phylum Arthropoda; class Insecta; order Orthoptera; family Acrididae; genus Schistocerca; species Schistocerca cancellata. The sequence goes on from NC_064631.1 coordinate 212,125,681, forward strand.
GCCGTTGATCATTGCTTACTCGTCAGCGTTTAGTGGGAGTTTCCCACTCCCAGGGCAAGAGAGTGCCCTGAACCTCTATCCGCTCCTCCACCCTCTTTGACAAGGCCGTTGGCTGAATGAGGGTGGCGTCTTATGCCGGAAGTCTTCGACCGCCATTGCCGATCATTTTTATTCAAAACTGAAGCGGGGACGGGATTTGAACTCGGCACGAAGGGCGTTTTGATTAATAATCGGAAACACTATCCCTAGACCATGGCTGCTGCCTATAACACTTCAAACGATCTCAAATGGAGAGAGAATTGGTGACATTGCTGGCCAAAGTAGGATTTGCTAAGCACTAAGACAAGTAATATAAACTCTCGCCATACGCGTGAAGGCAATTCTACTTCAGTCAGCGAGATTCCAGGACGAAAACGTGATGGCAGGGTAGTGAAGAAGACGTTAGATTTTACTGCAAAGGAGCTCTTCTTTCTCAGAACTTCACTATTGGTCCTGTTGACAGAATTTTGATCGTATATCTTACACCAAGCAATAAGTTGTATAATTTTGTGTTCTAGATTAAATAATTTGTCAGTAGGATTAGCAGTGAATTACTGAGGAAGAAGAACTCATCTACAATAAAATCTAACGGTTTCTTCACTTCTCTGCTACTGGTAAATATGAATAACAAAAATATAAGTTACCACCCCCTAGTTTGGAAAAATGTAAGAACGATTCTGAGGTTAACTTCAAAAGAAAGGTATTAGGCCAGCATATTTCATTCTGAAAACTTTAGGGGCTAAGTATAGACATAGGATATTCACTTTCTGGCAAGTACAGAGACACAGGTGTGTATACAGTCTCTTCCAACGACTTTGAAAACAAATGTACAGGGCAAACTGGATGAGGTTTTTACGTGCGTTTCAAAGAACATCGAAATGTGGCTAACTCAGCATCCGCCAGCAGTAGTAGAGAGATGTTGGCACAGCTGCAATTCTGATATCAAATTGATATTAAAAATAATTAAACTGATCAATTAATTACCCCCACCAACCACGCTGATCCCCACCCATGGATGACGTCATGTGTTTTCGTCAGCCTGCAAGTGGGTCCAGCCCCCTACCAACCCTTCCCCTCCCTCTCCCCCCCCCCCCCCGCCAACCTACACTATGGGTGGTAATTTCTAATTTCGGCACCAATTCCGAATTTTCGGTGTACAATTTAATGGTCAATTCAGAGGACGTAATATTAACAGAAATTATTGATGGAAATTGTTTATAAAACCGAAATAGGTGGTGTAAATTGAAAAAAAAAAAAACAATTGGAAGGAAAGGAAACCGGTGAATTATGGGCTGTCTTGTTTAACTTCCGATCGCTGATCATTTCGTGTAGTGCGATTGAAAAGTTTTTAAGACGCTTTGTGGCACGCTGCTGGATGCGACTGCAATACTGGTGTGGCCGGCTCAGCTCTGCCAGCCCTCCCTCTTTTCCTCACATCAGGTAGCAGCTCCCTTGCATGACCTTGTCAACTCAGTCCGTCCGCAGCCGGGCCACATTCATGACGGTCACCTTGCAGGACACTGCCCAACCGCTTATCCCCATGTGCTAGCCTGCGCATTGCGCAAGACTGAAGTTTCACACGGAATTTGCAGTCTCCCCTCCACAACGGCCACAGGCCGCTCACATGATTCCACCTCGACGAGGCAGGGCGTGACTGCTAGCGCTCCTGGTTTTACTTGAGTGTACTATGTTGCCTCAAAATAAACATTTTTCTTATTAACTTTCGTGTGTAGCGAACATGAGTTTCTACTGCGATGTTTTTATTGTTCAAAATAAAATGTCTGTGACAAAATTGCCGAAAGAGTCGGCTTTAATTTCGTGTACGGCAATTAAAAAGGCTTACGTTCGTGAAATTTCCACTTTAACGTGCTGTAACGAGTTGGCTATTTCTTTGTACATAAACATTTAGCAGATGCAAACAGTTCATTGTTCGTTTCGTTTCTTTATTAAAGTTGCTCTCTGCTGGTGTTCTTGTTAGATTTTACTCCGCATACTTCAAGCGTTATGTTCATAATATATCCGTGTCTTAGGCTGATATAACATTTAATGCATAGTTTGGCAATACATGGGATATGACTTTTCAGAGTTTTACAGTCGGCTGAAGAATGAGTTTCCAACATTTTGTGTGGTGTCACCGCCACACCACACTTGCTAGGTGGTAGCCTTTAAATCGGCCGCGGTCCGTTAGTATACGTCGGACCCGCGTGTCGCCACTATCAGTGATTGCAGACCGAGCGCCGACACACGGCAGGTCTAGGGAGACTTCCTAGCACTCGCCCCAGTTGTTCAACCGACTATGCTAGCGATGGTTCACTGACAAAATACGCTCTCATTTGCCGAGACGATAGCATAGCCTTCAGCTACGTCATTTGCTACGACCTAGCAAGGCGCCATTATCAGTTACTATTGATGCTGTAAAACATGTACCGTCAAGAGCGATGTTAACCATTTATGGATTAAAGTTAAGTATTCCACAGCCACGTCCTTTTTTGCTAGTCTAATTTCCTTGTCCTGTTCCGTTCCTCACGCCAGCCTGCGTGAGCTAAAACGCGTGCCTTTCGGCTTCCTCTCAAACCTCGGTTGGCTCTCTTGCCAATCCACAACATTTTGTCCATTTGCTGCTCAAATAGGATACAATAATTATTGAACTGTCAATATTTTCCATACAGTCGTCCTCAGCAAACTGCTGAATGGTTTTAAAGCTTTGTACAATAACCACATATATTTGCTGCCATCACAAACTCTGTTGCCATTATTATGAATTACCTTATGTATCTATTGCATATCCAAATATGTGTGTGTTATTAGTTTTGGAATCTTGTTCTTTTGAATAACATTGCACAGAAGGTATGATTTCTAGTACACACTTATATTTTTCTAAAGAAACGAAAAATATTGGTGGAGACTACGTGAAATTCAAATAGCGAAATACGGAAATGCGCTTTAATAACTAATTTCTTCTGGACGGCATACATTTAACAAAGCAACGAGCCCAAAATAATGTGGTTTTTGAAGCACGAATTCTTGCCACTGCCTTTCAACAATACATTTTCAAAGTGTAGTATACGCCTATACAAGTTAGTACAACCATCTGCACGAACAGTTCGACGACGTTACCCTTGACGATGCATCACAGACAGGAGCGCCTGCGATGGTGTACTCAACATAGTACACTCAAGTAAAACGAAGACCGCTGGCAGTAAGCCCCGTCTCGTGGAGGTGGAATCACGTGACCGGCCATTGGCGGTTGTGAAGGGGAGACTGCAAATTCCGTGTGAAACTTGAGTCTTGCGCTAGCCTGCTGCAGACAGTTTGAGAGGAAAAGGCATCGTTACTCTCAGGCGGCCTTAGATGACACAACCGCGCCACATGCGCTGCTTGGCTAAGGTGTCCAGTGGTCTACCGTTGACCACTTTCATACGTCCCTAACAGTCTCCCAGCCCTCGACTACCATGCCACAGGGGGGCAGCAGCCAGCAGTTGCAAATCAGTAGTAGATTGTAATGTAAAATGCCACTCTCAAGGCGAGCTTCGTTGGGTGTCTACCATGAATAATAGATTTGTTTTCGAAGGTTATCGTCTCCCAAGTAGTTCTGTCGTAACGAAAACAGCAACATATATTTCGAGGGATGCAGCTGGCATTGGGCATGTCAGACTGTCAGTATGTCTCAGAATGAGCAAAGGATGTTTTTTCTAAAGATAGCAGATGTGTCCAATTTTCCATCACTTGCTGGTAAACAAAGGATGTTTTCAGAAGGGACCCCTACCTGTCTCACAGCATCTTTTGTCACCCACAGCAACCACCTGCACCAAGCCAACTTGAAGAAGAAAAAGAAGGCCAAGTTAGTGTCCTCGCCTCACAGCTATACCTCAACTAACAAAAACATGTATTTCGAAGAATGCAGATGATGTCAGAAATATCAAGCTATCTCTTTGCTTCAGAATTAAAAAAAAAGTGTTTTTTAAAGGTAGCAGCTGCATCCAATTTTGCAGCCTCTTACCAGCAAACAAAGGATTTTCGTCTCGAAATTTTTTTTTCTCCTCCACAGATGTGATATTTTCCTCAAACATCTGCACCAAGCCCTCTTGAAGAGATAAGAAGGCAAGTTATAACTTGCTGGTATGGCATTCTGAGTTCCCATTGGTCAGCAAAGTAGAGGGTGGACTCTGAAGGCATATGAAGCCCATTCCCCACCACAGTCATCATGAGTCTAGTTGGGTCAGAGTGAGTCTTGCAATACGAAACGGTCAGCCAGCAGTGATGACAGCAGTAGTGGTGGTGGGTTTTGTAAACCCTCCTCGCTGCTGCTGCGGAGGACGAGTTGCCACTTTTGTTAGAGTAGGCCGAGTCTCTGAGTTTATGAAACGGCTTCTGGTGCAGTACACCACTAAGACAATTTCTCCTTGCGACTATTACACAGCTAAGTCTCAGGATCAGGTAACAGGATAGGAAAATGCACATATTAGTAACAAAATCGCACAAATGAGTGAAAAGATTTACTTATGTTTGTGACTTGTTGAACAATGAAGTCTGCCAGTACTGTTTGTAATATAACAAAAATAGACCCTCAATGGCTAAGTACAAATAATCATAGGTAAATTTCACAGTGCATAGCAAACACAATTTACAACTGTCTGACCACTTCTAAGAGTTCACTAAATGATGTTCCGTGTCTAAGTCAGCCTTGGACGATGATCCTTAACCAAGTGGGTGAGAGGTGCTCTTGTACCTTCCGAGCAGGCTTCTGTCCGTTGTCGTCCAATCATTGGCAGATTGTACTCGGCCGTCAGTTGGCCGAGGTGAAGTTGATATCTTCATTCTCAGCGCCGCCTGTGGCGCTGGCGGAACTCATACAAGTGGTGAGCCTCTATGGCACTATCACCATCTCGCATCTTTGCCCCTGTGGTACTTTTTTCCTGGCTGCGTCTTACTCGGATTACGCAGCGCTGGGAAATGGCCAGACTTGGGGCAATTCACATGTAAGTGTTTATAAAAAAATTATGAGTTCAAATTGCGAAAGCTATAAAATTTCATAGCAAAGTATTCCCTTTTTCGAGATTGTGATACATTTTCTAACAAGTGGTTATAAAAGTTCTTTTTACTTGCTATTTCAGCATTCATTTCCCAAATGTTGGCAGAACTAGAGCGGCATTTGGAAGCTGAAGGTCGGCAGCAAACCGAAGAGCTTGTGCTACCATCTTGTAAGTACATATCAAAATTCTGTTTGTGATAGTTTACATATTCAGAAAACATCTCTTAAAGTATTCAAATCGCAAAAAGTGCTTATAACATTTTTACTGTTGTTCTAGCATTAGGGCAGCAGCAGCTGGAAGATGAAAGTCACCAGCAAGCGGAAGAGCTTGTGCTACCATCATGTAAGTCCATCTCCAAATTCTGTGTGACAGTTTACATGTTCAGAAAACAACTCTTGATGTGTTCAGATCGTAACACGTGTTTATACAACTTTTGATCTCGCTGTTGCAGCTTTAGAGCAGCAGCTGGTGGACACTGAGCTGCTGTTGGAGGCCGATATGCATTGAGAACGTAAGTACAGTTGTACTATATTGCCATTATACTTTTTTCATTGTATACAGTTGTCTGATGCATATATTATTCACTGTTGTAGATGTTGCTACAGATCAAGAGGAGAATGAGATTCTAGTAGGGGTATGCATCGAGAATGACGACTAGGAATCATAGCTTCCATCTGGTAAGAATTTTTTTTCATAGTTATGTGTAATCAATATCTCGCTGTAGGCAAATTTAGTACAAATTTTTGCTGTTGCTGTGGTTTCTTATAATCATTCTCTTGTTGTAGACAAGTCAGTGGGATGGATCAGTGGCTCCACAACAACAATAATTCCGGCGAGGGTGAAATACCAGAGTGGGAGCGTCCGATGGTGGCTGCTGAGAGGCAGTGCGACCTCTCACTTTTGGAAGAGGAGGTGAAGATATTTGACAGGTTGGGAGATCTACCAGAAAGGTCGACTGGACTGCTCAATTCTGGGACCCAGAGTATAAAAGGTGATTATAATGTGACCGTCATCGTTAAAGTATATAATTATTATTCTGGAATACTGATGTACTTCATTGTCACCGTTTGTTTACAGCATATATTTAAAAAATCTTAAGGGGCTCCGGAAAGGCTCAAAATCATGAAAATTTCAATTTTTACTTTTTTGCGTTTTCTGAATCTGCAGACTATTACCTTTTAATAGATATATAATTTATTCAATTCCGAAGACTACAATTATTTTTAAATTTTTTTTGAAATGTGTTCTACATGGGCGTGACCCACTGTGGCGCTGTTAAACTGCTGTCAAATGATGTTATTATTAACGTCCGTGTTCATCAGGTACATTTTAGTGATGTGAGATAAAGTATGTGTTGTGGCTAACCTATTTTCAGAGACTTAGCAGCACCTGAACTGTTGAAAAAGTGTATTCACGGAAAAACTCAAAACCCCAATGAAAGTGTAAATAGTGTTACATGGTCGAGAATCCCCAAAACTGTATTTGTTGGAATAGAAACACTTCACTTTGGTGTGTATGATGCTGTTGCGACTTTCAATGATGGCAACATTGTAAGGTGCAAGGTATTTAGAAATATGGGAATGAAGATAGGTTCTAACATGGTACGAGCGATGCTTGCTTTAGATAAGGAACGCCTTCGGGCTGCAGACAGGGTTGTAAAGAGTCTAGAAATACAAGCAAGAGTAAACAGGAGGAAGAACAAGAGGAAGCTGGAGGAGGAGTTTGCAGAGGATGAAGATAATCCATCCTATGGACCTGGAATGCACTAAAAAGTTAATCCAATCTTTGTCGCTCGATTCCCAAAACTTTTATTTTCTCATACTAATTACATGTTTTCTAATGATCTTCCAAACATATTTGTTTCAAACTTTCAGTAAACGTTACACAGTACCTTCTGCATAATTTAACACAGCCTTTTTCCAAAAAACTATATATTTTTGAATATACACTCCTGGAAATTGAAATAAGAACACCGTGAATTCATTGTCCCAGGAAGGGGAAACTTTATTGACACATTCCTGGGGTCAGATACATCACATGATCACACTGACAGAACCACAGGCACATAGACACAGGCAACAGAGCATGCACAATGTCGGCACTAGTACAGTGTATATCCACCTTTCGCAGCAATGCAGGCTGCTATTCTCCCATGGAGACGATCGTAGAGATGCTGGATGTAGTCCTGTGGAACGGCTTGCCATGCCATTTCCACCTGGCGCCTCAGTTGGACCAGCGTTCGTGCTGGACGTGCAGACCGCGTGAGACGACGCTTCATCCAGTCCCAAACATGCTCAATGGGGGACAGATCCGGAGATCTTGCTGGCCAGGGTAGTTGACTTACACCTTCTAGAGCACGTTGGGTGGCACGGGATACATGCGGACGTGCATTGTCCTGTTGGAACAGCAAGTTCCCTTGCCGGTCTAGGAATGGTAGAACGATGGGTTCGATGACGGTTTGGATGTACCGTGCACTATCCAGTGTCCCCTCGACGATCACCAGTGGTGTACGGCCAGTGTAGGAGATCGCTCCCCACACCATGATGCCGGGTGTTGGCCCTGTGTGCCTCGGTCGTATGCAGTCCTGATTGTGGCGCTCACCTGCACGGCGCCAAACACGCATACGACCATCATTGTCACCAAGGCAGAAGCGACTCTCATCGCTGAAGACGACACGTCTCCATTCGTCCCTCCATTCACGCCTGTCGCGACACCACTGGAGGCGGGCTGCACGATGTTGGGGCGTGAGCGGAAGACGGCCTAACGGTGTGCGGGACCGTAGCCCAGCTTCATGGAGACGGTTGCGAATGGTCCTCGCCGATACCCCAGGAGCAACAGTGTCCCTAATTTGCTGGGAAATGGCGGTGCGGTCCCCTAGGGCACTGCGTAGGATCCTACGGTCTTGGCGTGCATCCGTGCGTCGCTGCGGTCCGGTCCCAGGTCGACGGGCACGTGCACCTTCCGCCGACCACTGGCGACAACATCGATGTACTGTGGAGACCTCACGCCCCACGTGTTGAGCAATTCGGCGGTACGTCCACCCGGCCTCCCGCATGCCCACTATACGCCCTCGCTCAAATTCCGTCAACTGCACATACGGTTCACGTCCACGCTGTCGCGGCATGCTACCAGTGTTAAAGACTGCGATGGAGCTCCGTATGCCACGGCAAACTGGCTGACACTGACGGCGGCGGTGCACAAATGCTGAGCAGCTAGCGCCATTCGACGGCCAACACCGCGGTTTCTGGTGTGTCCGCTGTGCCGTGCGTGTGATCATTGCTTGTACAGCCCTCTCGCAGTGTCCGGAGCAAGTATGGTGGGTCTGATACACCGGTGTCAATGTGTTCTTTTTTCCATTTCCAGGAGTGTATTAATAAAAAATTGCAAAAAAATGTTGTGAATTTTCATTACAATTGAAAAAAAATCATCTTTAATAACTGAACTAAAATTTTGTGAAATCCCTGTGTTAAGTTGTAGCCCATATTCCAATAAATAATCTGTAAAAAGTTCAACTTCCTACCTCAAATACTTTGTGAAGAAAGATGTAATTTATAAGCGTTATTTTAACATTGCAAGTATAGGGCGTTCCGGAGCCCCTTAAGCATTGTACTTAATTTTTTTTATGTTATTCGTATGCTACAGAGGTACCACCAACTCCGCCACGACGACAGCTGTGTCATGTGCACCTAGAGCGGTGGATGTGGGCATAGGCATCAAACACGCACCTGAGTAGTGTGCACTGCTGTCCAAAGCTCCACTCGTTGCTTGTTGGTGGGAGGGGGGCGGGGGATGAGGGGGTGTGACAGGCGGCCACAGCAACACCGCATACCCTCTGGCGTCTGTGGGTGGTTCAGTCAGAGCAACCATCTCCCACCGCCCTAGCTAGCGATGGTGAAGGCTCCAGTATGCAGCAGCATCAATGAGCGCTCTCTCCAGAGCCTGGGCGCTCCCAGGAGCTCACCACCGTCACATGCTCCTACTCTGACTTTGGCTGTCCACCTTCGCTGACAATGAAAGGTATGTGTGCCTCGGCACGTACTCCTCCCTGTGAAGACCCTCCTTCCCAGCGCCCTCATCCAAGGGTGGATGCAGTAGTCTCCTAGTTGTACAAGTAGTATTAATGATAGTGAACCCGTGCCTAGCGGTGCTCTGTCCCATCCTGATAGTGAAGGACATCAGATTAGCGGTGTCATGACTCCTTTAGAATACTTGGCGGTTGCTAGGGCCTTTGAGGGGAGTACGTCCTTTACTAGAATTGACAATCCGGTGAGGGGTACTGCGATCCAGTCAGGTTTCTAGAAGCATGCCTCCCACTGCTGGAGACAGAGCTTCTAAAAGCCCTAGATGATCCGAGATATAACGCCATTAAATGTAACGCAATACTCTACTGCAAGTTGACTTACCTCCACCCCCCCCCCCCCCCAAACAGCAGGGTGCTGCTGAGGAGAAAAGCCTGAACTACATCTGAGATGTGATGGCGCTATAACTCGGTGTGCATCAATCGCTGCGTGGTATCATGAATCCACCTTGGGTGCTATACTGGCCCGGTTTTCTGAGATGGAAGTAAGAACATAAGCTAAAGCACTCCATCAAATAACACACCTCTACATCCATGTTCATGTCTATGATCCGTTAGATGGATGGTCCAGTTATATCAAATTCCCTGAGAATATTAAGAAGAAGCAGGCTTGCATTAACATTCAAAATGAAAAGGATAACGCTTGTTTTGCATGCTCAATCCTGGCTTGTGAAAGAAAAATTAAACAGAATCAGAAGTGCACATCTCGATGTGACATAGGCCTCAACATTCATGGATGTTGTAACTTTGATGGTATCAACTTCCCTGTAAAGATTCAGGACATAACAAAATTTGAGGCACAAAATCTCGGAAAATCGGTTCGCGTTTATGGCCCTAAAAAGAAGCAGAAAAGCATGTGAAATGAGCAGGGCAAGGATTGGACCACTCCATTTTTCGAAACATGCGGGTGAGTGTGATCTTCATGTAAATGTGCTGCTCTTCTCTGAAGATGATAATCAGCATTACGTGTGGATCAAAGACATGTCCCGTCTCCTTTACAGCCAATTGTCAAAGCATGAACATAGAAAACACATTTCCTTCAGGAGTCTAAATACCTTTTCAGAAGAAAAGCATTTAAAAAGGCATCTGGAGGACTGTGATTCCAAGGCACCCGTTCGTGTTGTTATGCCTAAAGAAAAAAACAAGTTCATTAAATTCAAGCTTGCTCACCATCAGGAACGATGTGTGTTTCTTGTATACACAGACTTCAAATGCCTCCTTGCCCTATCACCCGCTGTGAAGGGAACACCTTAGTCTCACATGCCACCTTCACGCAAAAACACGTACCACATACCGAGCGAGGTGGCGCAGTGGTTAGACACTGGACTCACATTCTGGAGGACGACGGTTCAATCCCGCGTCCGGCCATCCTGATTTAGGTTTTCCGTGATTTCCCTAAATCGCTCCAGGCAAATGCCGGGATGGTTCCTTTCAAAGGGCACGGTCGACTTCCTTCCCCGTCCTTCCCTAATCGGATGAGACCGATGACCTCGCTGTCTGGTCTCCTTCCCCGAAACAAAAAAAAAAAAAAAAAAGTACCATATGCTGCAGCGTACCAAATTGCATGTTCATATGATTCAAGTTGTAACCGCTGTAAATCTTATGTCGGGGATGTCCTGCGGTTTGGCTGCTCACTGAGCTTGAAAAACTCTCATGGGATGTTGATAGGCTTTACAGCACCAAATTCCCCATGACCGTTACGGAGGAGGATAAAAAATTATACAATGATGCGGTTAACTGTAATATGTTCAGACTGCCGTTAGATAGAGAAGCTGAAACTCCCTGTTGAGATCACTGTCATCTTATGGGGAAGTTGCACGGTGCAGCTCACAACGCATGCATAATTTAAGTGGATATGACACTCACTTTCTGACTGAGCAGTTGGTTAATTTCGGTTTGGAGTGTCCTGCCTAAAAGTGTTGAGAAATATGTTTCATTCTCCTAACGAATGACGCCAAAAATTACTCTCCGTTTCCCTGACACGCTACTCGCTGAAACTCTATCTCGAGAGGATATGTATCTCACCCGATCAGCATACTCCAATGAGGAAAATATCCAGCTTGTGACTAGGAAAGGAGTTTTCTCTTATGAATATCTGGATAGTAAGGCGAAACTCAACGAAACCGGGCTACCCGAAATATCTGCGTTCACCAGTATTTTCACAGACGATGCCATAACTAGTACAAATTATGAGCATGCCGTCAATGTCTGGCAGGAATTCAACATTCCAAATTTGGGTGAATACTCAACACAATATATGTACACCGACATGTGCTTGCTTTCGGATGTTTTTGAAAAGTTCCAGGGTGCATGCATGGCCACGTACTCTCTGGACCCTGCCTTTTATTACAGGGCACCTGGTTTGTCCTGGGGCACAATGCTTAAGAAAACGAATCGCAGCATCGAACTTTTAACTGATGCTGATATGCTTCTTTTCTTTGAACGCGGGATCCATGGAGGACTTTGCTAGTGTGTCCATAGACACGCCAAGGCAAGTAATCCACATATGGGTGCGAGGTTCACCGCATCCCTTGATTCAAGTTATATTGTATATTTGGATGTGAATAACTTACATGGGCATGGCATGATCCAGCCACTGCCGGTTGGTGGGTTTCAATGGATGCCCGAAAACGAATTAGAGTAATTAAGTGGAAAAATATTGGGTCTGGCGGCTGATTCTGATGTGGGCAGAGCTCATATACACTGTTAGTTTGCATGGAATGACGAGCGACTTGTTGTTATGTCCAGAGGAACAAGCTCCTCGAGGAAACGCTATCCCTGAACTGATGGTCACTGTTGGACACAAGCAGAGGTATGTAATTCATTATTGTGATCTCCAGCAGTGTCTCAGCTTAGGGATGGAGCTAGGGGGAATCACATGGGCTATCTTCTTTAATCGGTTCCCCTGGTTGAAGATATATTGAATTAAATACCATAAAGAGGGTTGGCGCGACTAGTGATTACGAAAAAGATTTTTGCACGTTGATGGATAATTCCATTTTCGGTAAAACTATGCAGAATGTAATAAATGAACGCGATATTTTGATTAGGACCGAATGGGATGGGCTGTGGGGCATAAGGAAGTGCATCGACAGACCAAATTTTAAGCGGGTCACTATTCTCAATGAGAACTTCTTTGCTGTGGAGATGTCAAAGGTTTCAGTAGAGTTTACGAAAGCGATCTATTTGGGTATTTGTATATTGGACCACTCCAAACTCCACGTGTACCATTTCCACTATGAGTTTGCTAAAACTCATATTGTGGAACCAAAGTTACTTTATATGGATACAGATAGCGTCATTTATTGGGTGAAGAACTGCGATCCATACGAAGTAATTAGGTGTCACAGAAATGAATTCGACACATTGGGATGTGCACCCGATAATCCTTACGGTACTGGTAGTCATAACAAGAATGTTATCGGCTTAATGAAAGATGAGGCGGATGGAGTATTGGGCGACGACGTCATTGCGAGGTTTCAAGTCTACTGATTTAAGAAACTCGTAGTTCGCACGTGTTATCACCTTGCGGTTCTGCTGAGAAGTGCTGTGCTGTGCGCGGTGTGTGCTGGTTTTATGCCTTATGCCCATATAGTCTTAGATGTAGTCATACAATGATTTCTTCATCACGAAAGCCAACAAGTTCGTTGTACTGATCCACAATACGCATCTCTAGATAGTCCAATGTCTGAACTGTCACTGGAAGTCTCAACAGTCTTATGGAAATGAAATGAGCGTATGGCATCGTTGGCCGGGAGGCCCCTATTCGGGGAAGTTCGGCCGCCAAGTGCAAGTCTTATTTCATTCGACGCCACACTGGGCGACTTGCGCGCCGGTGATGAGGATGAAATGATAATGAGGACAACACAGCACCCAGTCCCCGAGCGAAGAAAATCTCCAACCCGACCGGGAATCGAACCCGGGCCCGCTTTCATGGGAGGCGAGCACGGTACTATCCAGTTAAGCAGGCGGACAACAATCTTATACCCTGTTCCAACTGATGGCAACAATCCGTAAATTTAATGAACCAATATATCGTTGCAATGTTACACTCAACACGGACTGTACTGACAAGGAGAATATCCACTGTCTGATCAGATTTGTAAAATTTACTGGGATCCATCTTCAAAACCTGTACCTTTGTGAAACTCACTAGTGGGCCTATTGAATTTTTCTGCTTAAAGTCAATCGGTGTATTCAGTCCTTATTTCAGATTTAAGTGTACTGATGTTTGCACGGAGCTCAATCACTTCTCCAGACTGTTTTAAATCTTCATTTAAATCGTTATCAAGGTTCAATTTCCACAATTTCGTTTTTGCCCTTAATTTTCAGATGCAGTTTATTGTTAGCTTCTGTGATATTTGGGATGGTGTTTTATGTTCTCCAGTACAATCAGAGCGGTGCTCACATCTTCAAGACTTAAATCAATTGGTTGGAAGTAATTCGCTCATAGTGCAGACGATTGTTTTTTTTTTTTATGTCAGGGTGGCCACATCTCCAAGACTTAAATCAATTGGTTGGAAGTAATTCGCTCATAGTGCAGACGATTGTTTTTTTTTATGTCGGAGTGTACGACATTACATCTAAACATCGACTGATGTATGGATGTTAAATACCCGTCCTTGTATATCATTCGTAAGCGTCAGGAGCAACATGACGCATAGATGACCATACAGGGATGTATTAAGTCTTGGTAAGTCGAAAATTATAGAACACCTATCTTCTGCCTGTGAAGTATCGTAGTAATTCTTCTGGGGGTTTCAGGTCGCCGAATAAGTCCAAATAGTAGAATCTGTGTTTCTTTTTTTACGTATGCTACCCAGTGAGTTCCAGGTCCTCCTGCTACATCCAGATTCACAATTCCGCATTATCCTGATTTCCACATAGTCTTCGGTAATGTATTCCGCATAAACACACCTCGGAATGCTGAATTTCCTCGTAACGCACTTAAGCAGATCTGTATTTGCAAGCGCCCAGTCTGGTAGTACTGTTAGGAGGCTTTTTTTTTTTGTCATGAAGAGAACTAGTCCTTTCTTGTATCGTTTCCAATATAGCTCTTTTCCTATGGCTGCTGCCTCCATCATACGGCTATGTCTTCGTGCCTCCTGTAGTTGCTCCTGAGAGCTTTGTGCATTCTTGACTGTCCTGGTAATAGCCGCAGCACCCCCAGCCAGTGAACCCACCGATGAGATGCCGGCTAGGACGTTAATATACAACATGAACAGGAAGGACCCCCACACTTCCCTGGAGTACACCCTAATTTACTTCTATATCTGTCAATCACTCTCCATCCAAGATAACATACTGAGTCCTCCATACTAAAAAATTCAAATTTCGCATGATACTCCACAAGATCGTACTTTTGACAATGTGACACTCAGTCAAATGCTTTTCGAAAATCGGAAAATACTGCATCTACCCGACTGTCTTGACCCTTGGCTTTCAGGATTGCATGTGAGATAAGTGTGAGTTGGATTTCACATGGTCGTTGTTTTCGGAATCCATGTTCGTTGGCACGAAGACGGTCATTCTGTTAGAGATACCTTATTAAGTTAGAGGACGGAGGTTGTTCTAAGATTCTACTGCAAATGGATGTCAAGGATATTGGAGGGTAGTTTTGTGAATCACTTGTGCTATCCTTGTCGTAGGTGGGTGGGACCTATGGTTCCTTTCAACTACTGGGCATGGTATTTTGCTCGAGAAATCTACGGGGCTAACTTAACCGAACATTCGGTATGGAATCCGATAGGGAATCCGACAGGCCCTTGAGATTTGTTCAATTTTAGTAATTTCAGCTATTTCTCAACACCACAAACACGAATACCTGTTTCACTCATCTTTTAAGTGGTACGAGTATTAAAAAGGAACAATACTCTTGAGTTTTCCTTTGTAAAGGAAAATGGAGTGAAGTATTTCTGCTTTTTCTTTGCTACCCACAATTTCAGTTCTTTCTCGTCCATGAAAGTCTGGGCACTAAATCTTGTACCGCTAACAACTTTTACACATGATCATAGTTTCCTTAGGTTTTGTGAGAAATCCTTGTGCCATGCAGGCGTAGTCCAAGCAGGAAAGCATTGATGACTTGGAAAAACGTAAGAGAACAGTGTGATCACCTTCTTAGTTTGTGCTACTGACACCGGCCGGGGTGGCCGAGTGGTTCTAGATGCTACAGTCTGGAACCGCGCGACCGCTACGGTCGCAGGTTCGAATCCTGCCTCGTGCATGGATGTGTGTGGTGTCTTTAGGTTAGTTAGGTTTATGGAGTTCTAAGTTCTAGGGGACTGATGCCCTCAGAAGTTAAGTCCCATAGTGCTCAGAGCCATTTGAACCATTTTTTGTGCTACTGACGACTGGAGTACGATGGACCACATCATAGAGTTGGCGTACATCTGGTAGCCATGTCAGTTTGCTGTCTAGGAGAAGCTTCCTAGAAACTCTGTTTCAACTAATTACAGTAAATGGCTGGATATGGAGAGCTCAGGGTGAGGATGGACCATCTTGAGCATGTAGAAGAGCATAACTCTCATTCCTGACGAAGCTTTTTGAAAGTCATGTTCCTCGACTTAGTCTTGCATCTTTCAGATAGCTCACTAGAGCTGATGTTCAGCACTGCACTTATATGCGCAACTATACTAGAGGCAGAAGTCATCCACATATGGGGGCTGATCGTCAGTCTCACCCCACTGATGAGCCACCTCATAACCACCTGTTTAATAGTTTATTTGTCCGTCCTTGGAACAAAATACATCACAGGTTTGTGGAGGTATGTGGCATTAGATGTCTACGCACAGCTCATGTAATTCGCTTAAATAATGAGCCTCTGATTTGCATACGTGATGATGGTGCCCAATAGTGATCCAGATGGGTTTCGTAGGTTTTACAGCAGGTGAATTTCGTCTCCGAAACATCAACATAAGTTCACTATAATGCTACTCAAACCACTGTAGCACGGTTCTGACTCCGAGACACGGAAAATTATACTACTAAAAGATGACATCGCCGTTGGGGAAGACGTCAAGCATGAAGGGTTACAGATGGTTTGCAGCTGTCAGCATGTCTTCTGTTATTACCACAGATCCCAGGCAAGGGCAGGAGAATGTATTCCCACAGCATAATACTGTTCCCACCAGTCCGTGTCCGTGGCGCGCTGCACGTTTCGAGCCACCGTTCATCTCGATGACGGCATTTTTGAGGACGACCACCGACATAGAGTGGCAACAATGTGGTTCCCCCGAAGAGCCGACACTTTTCCATTGATCGACGGTCGAATCCTGATGGTTCTGTGCTAACTCCAGTCATAAATGACGATGTCATTGGGTCAACAGGTGAACACGTAGGGGTGGACTGTTGCGGAGCTCCATGTTCAACAACATACGACCAGCGATGTGCTCCAAAACAATTTTGCGCGCACCAGCATGGTGCTATTTCGGCAGAGACGTCACAGATCACCATCTGTCCTACTTCACAGAGCAGACAAGCTTCCGAAGCTGTGAAGAGTCTGTCAAGAGTCGTGCACGTCCACCCGTTTAATGCTTGGTGGTAGTTCCTCTGTCCTATCACTTTCTATAGATGCTCACGACAGTAGCACGTGAACATTCGACCAGCTTCACCGTTTTCGAGATACTCGTTTACGGGCTCTTCGTAATTATAGTCTGCTCTTTGTCAAAGTCGATTATCTCAATGGATTTCCCTATTTGCAGGCCATATCTTCGCTAGGGTGATCCACCGTCCGTGTCGGCTGCGCTTACATACTTTTATTACCACGTCACGTGCCCGCAACGCATCCAGGCGGCATCCAACGTCTCAGTGGGCAGAAGTCATAATCTTTTAGCCGATCAGTCTATATCTGTACGATACAAGACCACTGAAGCTCATTAGTCGGGGAAGCTTCTTCTTTAAAAAAGGTTGTTCTATCAAATTAAGCAGCTCACAAAAAGGCATTATATCGTTGCTGCACTGACTTTCGTATCAGCGGACACACGTTGCCCACCCAACTCTCTGCATCAGAAGAGTCACATTGCCTGAAAACAACAGCAGCTTGTAATTCTCTGTTACTCGGTGTTAGTGGGGAACCACCAAAAGTTACATGTGTCGTTTAAGTACACTGATTTAGCGTATTTTGTAGCAGTGCTGCCCTTTTCACACGAGATATCTCACGCTTTTTGTTCGCAAGACTCTGCAATTTCTGCTGCAGGAAATGAGCTTTTCGTTCTTGCGCGTGCTGGCATGACGTCATAGTTACATAATTCTGTAATTATTCAGTTTAATCGGACATCTCATAACTGGTGTTGCACAACCGCAGAGCGAAGAGTCTGCATTGGTCAAGCCATTCCCTTCGTGTTTGACATTCATCTGCAAAGAGAATAAAATATTCTCAGTAATAGTCTTTTTACTTTTGCGTCAGAACGCTGTATACGCATTATACGGGAACTTGCTTTACATTAAAACATAGACGAGAAATGATATTGAGTTAATTAGCAGAATACGAGAAACAGCTGATAGGATAGAGTTATCGTGGGTTTAGACAAATATATTTTTATAATTCGCCTCGAAATAACTGGAATGCAACCGGTGTCATATTTTCACGGGAATTTTAGATCATTATCATGAACTACAGATCTTATTACGGGACCGGTTTACGCATTCTTTTTCAAAGCACAATTTCTCCCTACGTTAAGTTTCTTGCTGAAACATGTTTCAACATACTTATACTATTATTGGTGGGTTATTGTCTGTCTGTAAATACGACGTGTTTCATGATAACGTTTGCGGCCAGAAATGAGGCATAAATTTTTTTAACTTAGTTGCTTAGTCAGTTAGATTTTGTAGAATCTTCACCAAATGTTGTATAAATTGTCTTTTGCAGCAACATGATGTTACTATGAAGATATTTGGAAAGTTATCGAAAATAAGTTTTTCACTGTAAAAAATGGTTCAAATGGCTCTGAGCACTATGGGACTCAACATCTTAGGTCATAAGTCCCCTAGAACTTAGAACTACTTAAACCTAACTAACCTAAGGACATCACACACACCCATGCCCAAGGCAGGATTCGAACCTGCGACCGTAGCAGTCCCGCGGTTCCGGACTGCAGCGCCAGAACCGCACGGCCACCGCGGCCGGCTTTTCACTGTAACGCTGCGCGAAAATAATTCATGAGTACTTATAATTTATTCCGACTTTCTTGTCATCATGTAAAGATGGACACGTAACGAAGCTGCTCACGCGGTTTTTAGAAACGCCATTCGACATCTATTTATCACTAGCTTCAAAACACAATTCTACTCGTACTGGCTATCCCTCCCCCTCTTCCTCTCTCCCTCTGCGTGCGTGCGTGTGTGTGCGCGTGTATCCAGTCCTGCTGTTTTTCCTATAAAAACGTTTACTTTTAGAGTCTCACAAACCAAACGATGGACTCTGTACGACTAACTTTTTTATGTGTGGTGTAGGAAGTAATACACTGGTGTGCAAAACTTAGGGCGAAAATAATTTTGGTATGACGTGTCACTGCCAAGTAAGAAAGCTCGATAAAACTTGGACCATACATAGAAAAAACTGCTAAAATATAGTACAGAAGCTAACTGAAAGGAATACGCAATGAGACGAATAGAAATGACAAGTTAATTCGATGGTAATAATTGCACTGACGTCTCTGCAATTGACGATAGGCCCCTGGACATTATACAAAAGGCGGAAGGTGGAGTGTGATCACCGCGGACTCCAATGCATACTCTGCAAGGTGCTCCCATTCTGGCCATGGGACTGGCAAGGAGTTCTTGTGGTAGGACGTTCCACCCCTCCACAAGTGCGGCTGGATGGTCGTTGGTGCAAGTGGATGTGCTGAAACACGTCTCCGCGAAGCACTGCAAACGGGCTCGATGAGATTTAAGTTGGGGGAATGGGCAGTCCCGTCAAATTCGCCGAATGTCGGCTTGTTCCAAGAGCTCCTCCAACTGTATTGCTCTATGCCGTCATGCATTGTCATCCATAAAAATGAAGTCAGGGCCGAATGCATCCCTGAAAGGAGGCACATAGGGAAGGGGTACAGTGCCACAATAACCTTGACCATTGAGTGTACTGTGCTCGAATTTTTGCTGGTCAGTACGCCCATGCACTATCACACCACTCCCCCAGATATGATAACACCTGGACCACCAAAACAATCATTTTTGGGGATACTGGACTTATCCACATACGGTGAGAACACGTAATGTACCCTGGAACATTGCTGAATACCACGGTTTAATGATGACCGTGGATCATCACGATGACTTCAGTGTAATTATTCCCCCTGAATGAAAGTGTTGTCCTGTTCGTCTTACTGCGTATATCTTTCAGTTATCTTCTGTACTATACCGCTGCAGCTCTTTTTTTATGGCCCAAGTTTCATCGAGCTTTGACACTAGGTAGTGACACATCATGTGGAAGTTACTTTCGTTCTTAATCATATGAGCGTAGTTAGAAAAGTTCTCGAAACGGAATAGAAAGAAGTACTTACATCACTGAAACTTTTTTTGTTTTTCAATGTAGTCTCCTTGTAGATTAATGCACTTAGTTCAACGATGCTCCAGTGCCTTGATCCCATCTCGAAAATGGGTTTCCTCCAGGCCTGTAAAATAGTTGTCAACTCCGGCTATCAATTCTTCGTTTGAAGTGAATCTTCGTCCAACTACAAAAATTTTCAGTTTTGGGAGGAGATGGAAGTCTGACGGAGCCATATCAGGTGAACAAGGTGGGTGTGGCAACAATTCATTTTTTAGTTCGTGTAATTTTACCATGGCGACGGCACATGTTTTTGACCCAGCGTTGAGAGTCGCGGCACTCATCTTGCATATATTTTTTTCATTTCTAATTCTTCAGTTAAAATGTGATATACCCTTTCAGATGACATCAGGTAAGCGTGAGCAATTTCACTCACTTTCAATCGGCGATCCTCCAAGACCATTTTGTGCACTTTTGCAGTGATTTCTGGAGTACTGACACATCTTGGCCAACTACCGCGCGTATCATCATCGAAGCTCTCCCGACCAAATTTCAATTCATTTGTCTACTTGGCAACAGTTGAATATGAAGGAGCAGAGTCCCCTAGTGTATTCTAGAAATCGCCATGAATGTCTTTTGCTTTCATATATTTCCTTACGAAATACTTAATCAATGTTCGAATCTCGATTTTTTCCATCTTTGCAAATCACTACCCGGGAACAACAACAGAGCCACGTCACCGCCACAGCTCTCTTCCAAGAGCACTAACGTGGCTCTTGTTCACAGGCAACAGTCCAATGAATATCACGTGAACAACTCGCTGCGCTAGCGCTGACCTCTCGTGGTGATTCCGAGAACATTTCAAACCACCCTCGTAGACAGGAGACTTTCAAGGCCAGTATTTGCTTTATTACTTATGTTTGTTTTATGGACGTAAGGCTGTGGTATAAGGCATAATACTCTGCCTAACATTTCGTCTTCTAATTATGGAGACATTATCAGAGGATATAACAATTTAGAAAGCAGTTACAGTCTCAGTCTCAGAAAGTCGGACTGTTTGTATGCACCTTCGTAAAAGACTGTTGCTGAGCTTGTTTAAGACTGTAAGGCTGCATCCTTCCTAAGGGACAGAAGCGACCGACAGTGAGTGACTTATGTGTACGCGATACTCCAGTTACAAGTGGCAGCATCGGACAATATGTTCGGATGTCCCGCATGCGAGCGACTATCTCCCGCTACAAGATGGCTACTACGAGAGCCGAAATTCGGTTTTGATTTGAGCGGCAGTTCAACTCTTCAAATGGAAACGTTTAATAACAGCACTAAACTTTGTTTTCTCGTCTTTAAATCGCACTTGACACACTGAGCAATTCACACATATGTCAACAATGAACTGTATGCTGTACATTGTTGAAATATTTTATACAGGGTGTTACAGAAAGGTACGGCCAAACTTTCAGGAAACATTCCTCACACACAAATGAAGAAAAGATGTTATGTGGACATGTGTCCGGAAACGCTTAATTTCCATGTTAGAGCTCATTTTAGTTTCTTCAGTGTGTACTGTACTTCCTCGATTCACCGTCAGTTGGCCCAATTGAAGGAAGGTAATGTTGACTTCGGTGCTTGTGTCGACATGCGACTCATTGCTCTACAGTACTAGCATCAAGCACATCAGTACGTAGCATCAACGGGTTAGTGTTCATCACGAACGTGGTTTTGCAGTCAGTGCAATGTTTACAAATGCAGAGTTGGCAGATGCCCATTAGATGTATGGATTAGCACGGGGCAATAGCCGTGGCGCGGTACGTTTGTATCGAGGCAGATTTCCAGAACGAAGGTGTCCCGACAGGAAGACGTTCGAAGCAATTGATCGGCGTCTTAGGGAGCACGGAACATTCCAGCCTATGACTCGCGATTGGGGAAGACCTAGAACGACGAGGACACCTGCAATGGACGAGGCAATTCTTCGTGCAGTTGACGATAACCCTAATGTCAACGTCAGAGAAGTTGCTACTTGACAAGGTAACGCTGACCACGTCACTGTATGGAGAGTGCTACGGGAGAACCAGTTGTTTCCGTGCCATGTACAGCGTGTGCAGGCACTACCAGCAGCTGATTGGCCTCCACGGGTACACTTCTGCGAATGGTTCATCCAACAATGTGTCAATCCTCATTTCAGTGCTAATGTTCTCTTTACGGATGAGGCTTCATTCCAACGTCATCAAATTGCAAATTTTCACAATCAACATGTGTGAGCTGACGAGAATCCGCACGCAATTGTGCAGTCACGTCATCAACACAGATTTTCTGTGAACATTTGGGCAGGCATTGTTGGTGATGTCTTCATTGGGCCCCATGCTCTTCCACCTACGCTCAATGGAGCACGTTATCATGATTTCTTACGGGATACTCTACCTATGCTGCGAGAACATGTGCCTTTACAAGTACGACACAACATGTGGTTCATGCGCGATGGAGCTCCTGCACATTTCAGTCGAAGTGTTCGTACGCTTCTCAACAACAGATTCGGTGACCGATGGATTGGTACAGGCGGACCAATTCCATGGCCTCCACGCTCTCCTGACCTCAACCCTCTTGACTTTCATTTATGGGGCATTTGAAAGCTCTTCTCTACGCAACCCCGTTACCAAATGTAGAGACTCTTCGTACTCGTATTGCGGACGGCTGTGATACAATACGCCATTCTCCAGGGCTGCATCAGCGCATCAGGGATTCCATGCGACGGAGGGTGGATGCATGTATCCTCGCTAGCGGAGGACATTTTGAACATTTCCTGTAACAAAGTGTTTGAAGTCACGCTGGTACGTTCTGTTGCTGTGTGTTTCCATTCCATGATTAATGTGATTTGAAGAGAAGTAATAAAATGAGCTCTAACATGGAAAGTATATGTTTCCAGACACATGTCCACATAACATATTTTCTTTCTTTGTGTGTGAGGAATGTTTCCTGAAAGTTTGGCCGTACCTTTTTGTATCACCCTGTATGGTCCTTCGAACAACCAAACTTACCAACCTTGAAGATGCAACATCGACCTTCGATTCTTTCATGAGAGTTTACCAGGCTTATCAAACCCCCTCATAGAACTGTCCAGGTATTTCTATAAAACGGCGTCCAAAAAACATAAATCTTAGAATATTGTAACTCGAGAGTAACTCAACAGAATTTGCTTTACTTAGGAAAATAAGGCGATAAAGGAGAGCAATGCAAAAATGGTTCAAATGGCTCTAATCACTATGAGACTTAACATCTGATGTCATCAGTCCCCTAGACTTAGAACTACTTAGACCTAACTAACCTGAGGACATCACATACATCCATGCCCGAGGCAGGATTCGAACCTGCGACCGCAGCTGCAGCGCGGTTCCGGACTGAAGCGCCTAGAACCGCTCGTTCACAGGGGCCGGCTGAGAGCAGTGCATGAAATTTACAACGGGAGGAATCTTCATGGAGAATTTCATAATTTATATCATCAGCAGCGAAAATCACCAGAGAAATTCTTCGAATATACGCTGATGAGCAGAAATACATTCGACTATCTAATCAATAAATTAAAGACGAGTCGATAAGAGTGGAAGAATGACGTAGTGACTAACTTCAGTAACGAAAAACGAGTGACTTCCCCAACAATGTGCCCCTGGCTTAGTAGTACCTTCTTTGGCTGTCCATGGTGTAGTGGAAGTAGCTTTGGCTGGTATTCTGAATCGTCGTGGACCCTTGTTTCGGTTCCAACTACTTGTTTATATCTTAACTGACGCAACTACAATACTTTCACCTGTTCTGTGTATTAAATTTTATCTATACTCATCACACTGCAATTCAAAGTATATTTTTAAGTTCTTGGCAAAATACTCACGATAAACAAAACACATCGAACAACCACGAAATTTTGGTGACGTTTCACTGTTGGGAACGTAATTCATCAAAAATCAAAGCTGATGGCGAGTGTTTCAATTGATCTAAGTAGTCTTCTTAAATAAAACACGTAATATATTTGAAATAAATGTCAAATGTTTTGTGAAATTATTTGTTTGAAAGTAAGAGATAAAATAGATTGGAGAAATATTTGATGCATCTCATTTGCTGCGCATGGTTTTGAGTATTACTCAAAGGCACGTCAGATGCTTCTATAATCTGTTTTATTTCTTCACACATATCATTTCACAAAAGATACGACTTATTTATTTTTCCATTTTTTTATTTTAATATTTTACTCAGAAAGCATGAAGCTATTGACACTTCATTTGACTTCCTAATGTGTTATGTTCTCCAAACGTCGTAAATTTTGTACTTGATTCAAAAGCAAATTTTTTGACATTTAAATATCAAAGCAATGTATCTTTTTATGCGCAAAATAGCCAGATCTTGCAGACATGAACTATTTGATACTTCATTTACATAGCTAACAGCAGCTGCTCGTGAAATATTTTAATTTTCCCAAATGTTACGAAGTTTTTCTTAATTACTCCAGTTACTTTCAAGTAATCAAATATTTGCTTGCAAAACTAGACTTCACAGTGGGCACTTTGATAACTATTTTGTCCATTTCTCACTCTTCATTTGCCTATGAAAAATCGAATAAGGACCCATTGTGTAATCTATAGGGAGTCTTTTTTGCTCTGCTCAAACATTTGACCAAAACATTTCTATTGTTAATCATATGACAAAACACGACTTCTTTGCATGCTGTCATTTGAAAAAAATAAATAAATAACGTTTCGATGTCTTGAACCGTTGCGTTCTGTTGGTCGCTTATGACGCTCATGTAGAATGTAGCCTTACTGCTTTCTGAATTGTTAGTCTCTGATGATGTCTCCAGCAATAGAAGATGAAACATTAGGCAGAGAACTATGACTTGGATCACAGCCCAAAGCCCATAAAACAAATATCAGCAATTTCGTCCTCAAGTTTTGCACACACGTTTATATAAGTAACCAGATCCTCTGCTCTAGAGCCAAACATAAATGTTCACTGGTTCATTTGGGAAAAAGTAATAAAAAAATTAGATTCAGTCAGAAATTACAAGACTGATGGACCTGTAGTTTGGTCCCTTTGCTCTCCAAACCAACTACCCAGGAATTAAAAAGTGTGCCCGTAAGGTAAATACAGATTTTGTAGAAAATATTACTATATACAAAGATCAGATGGCGCTCTCAGACTGATATTCCAAGATCCATCATGTGTGAGTAGATAAAATTTCTCATGCTGTTGTTGCTTCCTGTTGTCAGAAGCTCATTCTCTTGTGGTTGGAGTTCCTCACTTCCTACATTGAGACCCCGGCTTAGTTTCCTGGACGGGTGGGTGATTTTCTCCACATGGGAGACCGAGTTAAGATGGATATGAAAATATATAATCCCATCATGAATGAATTACGGTCTGTATCCCATTAGTCCAAAAAGTTTCGTGACTGGAGCAAGAAAAGAAGTGGAGGAAAGTTAAGACAGTGATTTCAATGTTTCAGCTGTTCTGCGAAGTCTCCTCCCTTTGAATACAACACACAGAACGGTCGTACAACTTCGTGAAACCGCTAGAAAAGTCCTTCTTTGGTATATTGTTCAACTCACGTCACGTTCGCGTATTCTTCGGTCTTGGCCAGGCATCAGAGACACATTCTAAACTTTCTGTGGCGGGTTCTTATTGAGACCATCAAGTATCATGATAATTTTTCCAGAAAATGACTATCGCGTTTTTAATTTCAGTTAAGTAGCAGCTGGTGTCTGTTTCTGTTCGGGTGTCACTGAGTCCGGGACGAACTTTGCACATACTTTTCTTCAAAACATTCTGGAGAATGTCTTAAACACTTTATTTAGAGATGATCAGTTCGTTGCTCCATTGCTATCTGTGACACAGCAGCGTTGAAACACTAAGGCCGCATCTCCACCACTTAACAATGTCTGCACCGAGCGAGTTGGCGCAACGGTTAGCATCCTGGGCTCGCATTCGGGACGACGACGGTTCAAACATGCGCCCGGCCATCCTGATTTAGGTTTTCGGTGATTTCCTTAAATCGCTTCAGGCAAATGCCAGGATGGTTCCTTTGAAAGGGCATGGCTGACTTCCTTCTCCATCCTTCCCTAATCCGATGGGACAAATGATCTCGCTGTTCAGTCCCCTCCTCCCAAATCACCTAAACGCCTTAACACTGCCTGCTAACTGACTGTTCGAATGCACATCTGTTAGTTGAAGCTGCTACTGTAGTTACTATGCTGACGTTGTTTACATGACATGACTAAAATCCGTCTCGGAACATTTTGGGTGGACGGTGTATACAATACTTATTAAAGCCCCTCGCCGCAAATGACAATGAATAATCTGTGACTGAAAACTGACTCCAGAAATTTAGTTACCAATAGGACTAGATCCATTAATTATACACTATGCAACTCTCCACAAGGCTGCTGCTCAGTTTATATTGATAGCAGGAGTCTATGTTTATTTTCTACAGAGAGCGATTTTCCATGTGCGACATTGGCTATAGAGTGTGACTGCTGGATTAGTTTATTTATATACTTTATTATGCAAGGTGTCCGATTATCCAGTCGAGCTATAGGCTTTTCAGGAATTGATACAAAAAATTCCGAGACGATTTTGAGGCATTTAGAGTGACGCAAGGAATTTACATCTTTATAAATGCTCATGTCATGCATGGTTGTGTGATTAGCACTACCGCGATTGCAAAGCAGCCTCCCAATTTAATAATCTTGGAGGACTCGCACGAGTCGTACAAAACCATGTCACCTTCGGAGTTTCACAGAGGGTATTTCGACGGCTTTTACGGATAGAGCAGATGGTCAGTACTTTAGAAACACGCAGTATAAACGTGGATTATAAATTCTGAAGAGACTGTATAGGTTCTGTAAAAAATAGACAAGATATCCGAAAGGTGGATGCTATCCGAAAGATGGATGCTGTAGATGTTGCCCCTACGTAGGTAACGGTTTTCGATTTGTATGCGCGATCTGCGTCACTGCTCACTGCAATTTACATCGATTTTTTTACAAGCTGCAACATAATTGCAAATAGAAACGGTGGTTCCGGAGGTACAGACTTGAGAGATCTGAAGATGGGCACTGTGGACTGAAATCGACAGTCTTCCAGTAATTGTTATTTCAGCATTAACTGGAATTAAAGAAAGATATTCTGTCTACATCTTTACGTCGCAGACGACATTACCATGTGTGAAAGTAGTTTGTTATCATACCGATGTAATTTTCCTCTGACTGTACGATTCGCGAATGGTGCGTGGGAAGCACGTCGATAAAGCTCTGTGTGAGCACTAATTGCTTCTGATGTTCTTGTCGTTGTGATTTCGCGGGACATATGTGGGAAGAAGTAATACGTTGCCAGACACTTCTTGGAATGTACGCTCTTGGAAGAGTCTATGCTAATTTAATGTTTCATTCATATGAGCTGTATGTCTCGAAAGAAATGGAGGAGAATGATATCCGGTTATGATTAATGTTCTACTCTACTGGCCATTAAAATTGCTACACCAAGAAGAAATGCAGATGATAAACGGCTATTCATGGGACAAATACGTATATTACGAGGTGCATTCAAGTTCTAAGGCCTCCGATTTTTTTTCTAATTAACTAGTCACCCGAAATCGATGAAACTGGCGTTACTTCTCGATGTAATCGCCCTGCAGACGTACACATTTTTCACAACGCTGACGCCATGATTCCATGGCAGCGGCGGCGGCTTCTTTAGGAGTCTGTTTTGACCACTGGAAAATCGCTGAGGCAATAGCAGCACGGCTGGTGAATATGCGGCCACGGAGAGTGTCTTTCATTGTTGGAAAAAGCCAAAAGTCACTAGGAGCCAGGTCAGGTGAGTAGGGAACAAGAGGAATCACTTCAAAGTTGTTATCACGAAGAAACTGTTGCGTAACGTTAGCTCGATGTACGGGTGCATTGTCTTGGTGAAACAGCACACGCGCAGCCCTTCCCGGACGTTTTTGTTGCAGTGCAGGAAGGAATTTGTTCTTCAAAACATTTTCGTAGGATGCACCTGTTACCGTAGTGCCCTTTGGAACGCAATGGGTAAGGATTACGCCCTCGCTGTCCCAGAACATGGACACCATCATTTTTTCAGCACTGGCGGTTACCCGAAATTTTTTTGGTGGCGGTGAATGTGTGTGCTTCCATTGAGCTGACTGGCGCTTTGTTTCTGGATTGAAAAATGGCATCCACGTCTCATCCACTGTCACAAACGACGAAAAGAAAGTCCCATTCATGCTGTCATTGCAACATGCCACACGGGCAGCCATGTGGTCGTCCGTCAGCATTCGTGGCACCCACCTGGATGACACTTTTCACATTTTCAGGTCGTCATGCAGGATTGTGTGCACAGAACCCAGAGAAATGCCAACTCTGGAGGCGGTCTGTTCAACAGGCTTCGGCGATCCCCCAAAACAATTCTCTCCACTTTCTCGATCATGTCGTCAGACCGGCTTGTGGGAGCCCGAGGTTGTTTCGGTTCGTTGTCACAAGATGTTCTGCCTTCATTAAACTGTCGCACCCACGAACGCACTTTCGACACATCCATAACTCCATCACCACATGTCTCCCTTAAGTGTCGATGAATTTCAATTGGTTTCACACCACGCAAATTCAGAAAACGAATGATTGCACGCTGTTCAAGTAAGGAAAACGTCGCCATTTTAAGTATTTAAAACAGTTCTCATTCTCGCCGCTGGCGATAAAATTCCATCTGTCGTACGGTGCTGCCATCTCTGGGACGTATTGACAATGAACACGGCCTCATTTTAAAACAATGCGCATGTTTCTATCTCTTTCCAGTCCGGAGAAAAAAAATCGGAGGCCTTAGAACTTGAATGCACCTCGTAATATACGTATTTGTCCCATGAATAGCTGTTTATCATCTGCATTTCTTCTTGGTGTAGCAATTTTAATGGCCAGTAGAGTAGAACATTAATCGTAACCGGATATCATTCTCCTCCATTTCTTTCGAGACATACAGCTCATATGAATGAAACATTAAATTAGCATAGACATGTGATTACATTTTCACTCTATTTGGGTGCATAGATCCTGAGAAATCAGTATCCAGAACAACAAACTCTGGCCTTAATAACGGCCTTATTTGGGTGCATAGATCCTAGGAAATCAGTATCCAGAACAACAAACTCTGGCCTTAATAACGGCCTTGATAAGCCTGGGCATTGAGTCAAACACAGAGACGTGTAATCAATGGCACCCCATACCATCACGCCGTGTGATGTGTCAGTATGACGATGACGAATACACGCTTCCAATGTGCGTTCACCGCAATGTCGCCAAACATGGATGGGACCATCATGATGCTGTAAACAGAACCTGGATCCATCCGAAAAAATGACGTTTTGCCATTCATGCACCCAGGATCGTCGTTGAGAACACCATCACATGCGCTCCTGTCTGTGATGCAGCGTCAAGGGTAACCGCAGCCATGGTCTCCGAGCTGATAGTCCATGCTGCTGCAAACGTCATCGAACTGTTCGTGCAGATGGCAGTTGTCTTGCAAACGTCCCCATCTGTTGACTCAGGGATCGAGACGTGGCTGCACGATCTGTTACAGCCATGCGGATAAGATGCCTGTCATCTCCACTGCTAGTGATACGAGGCCGTTGGGATCCAGCACGGCGTTGCACATTACCCACCTGAACCCACCGATTCCATATACTGCTAACAGTCATTGGATCTTGACCAACGCGAGGAGCAATGTCGCGATACGATAAACCGCAATCGCGATAGGCTGCAATCCGACCTTTATCAAAGTCGGAAACGTGATGGTACGCGTTTCTCCTCCTTACACGAGGCGTCACAACAACGTTTCACCAGGCAACGCCAGTCAACTGCTGTTTGTGTATGAGAAATCGGTTGTAAACTTTCCTCATGTCAGCACGTTGTAGGTGTCGCCACCGGCGCCAACCTTGTGTGAATGCTCTGAAAAGCTAATGATTTGCATAGCAGAGCATCTTCTTCCTGTCGGTTAATTTTCGCGTCTGTAGCACGTCATCTTCGTGGTGTAGCAATTTTAATGGCCAGTAGTGTAGTTACAAACACACATCAAAAATTGCTTTGTATCACCTCGGTTCCGAGAGTTCTGGAATCTATGCAGAAAATTAAAATAGAGATCAACGTTAACATCATTTCCGTCCTTTTTATTGCTCATGAAAACCACACACTGCATGATGCACCACCATACAGCGACACCTTCAGAAGTGGCGGTCCAGATTGCTGTACACACCACTACCTCTAATACCCACTAACACGTCCTCTTGTATTGATGCACGCCTGTTTTCTTCGTGGCATACTATCCACAAGTTCATCAAGGCACATTTGGTCCAGATTGTCCCACTCCTCAACGGCTTTCAGCCCGACCGGGTTTCCTCCACACACGTCTCCGACGATTGTCTGGTTGAAGGCATATGCGACACTCATCGGTGAAGAGAACTTGATGCCAATCCTGAGCGGTCCGTTCGGCATGTTGTTGGGCCCGTCTGTACCGTGCTGTATGGTGTCGTGGTTGCAAAGATGGACCTTGACATGGACGTCGGGAGTGAAGTTGCGCACCATGCAGCCTATTGCGCACAGTTTGAGTCGTAACACGACGTCCTGTGGCTGTACGAAAAGCGTTCTTCAACATGGTGGCGTTGCTGTCTGGGTTCCTCCGAGCAATAATCCGTAGGAAGCGGTCATCCACTGCAGTAGTTGCTCTTGGACGGCCTGAGCGATGCATGTCATCGACAGTTCCTGTCTCTCTGTATCTCCTCCATGTCCGAACAACATCGGTTTGGTTCCCTTCGAGACGCCTGGACACTTCCCTTGTTGAGAGTCCTTCCTGGCACAAAGTAACAATGCGGACGCGATCGAACCGTGGTATTCACCGTCTAGGCATGGTTGAACTACAGACAACACGATCCTTGAACCTCCTTCCTGGTGGAATGACTGGAGCTGATCGGCTGTTGGACCCTCTCCGTCTAAAAGGCGTTGCTCATGCATTGTTGTTTACATACTTCGGTGGGTTCAGTGACATCTCTGAACAGTCAAAGGGACTATGTCTATGATACAATATCCACAGTCAACGTCTATCTTAAGGAGTTCTGGGAACCGGGGTATGCAAAAGTTTTTTGATGTGTGTATAAAGAAAAAAATCGAGAGCTTTGATTTCAGGAAAAAACTACATACACGAAAGGGGGTGGGGAGAGCACGTTTCAGATCTAATAACACGTCGCTGATAAGGTAAACAGAAATGGAACACAAGCTCAGTTTGAGAATAGATGGACAAGTACCTCGAATGTGTTCTGTTCAAAGGTGCCTTAGCAGCAGTTACCTTAAGACTCATTTTCGCCCCACTAATTGTATGAACAGGCAGAATATATGAACATACGTTAATCTTAACGCAGTTTGTGCACACCTTGTAGAAAACCGTAATGCTGCAGCTACATAACACGATGTCTCAGTAACTGTGGCTTTAGGTCGGCTTGGTGAGGAATTGCCGTTTGCCGATGCTTGGCTTTGACAAAGTGCAGTGAAATCGCACATAGCTAGTTACTTGACCGCACATGTGTGAGCGTTGTTGGGTAATCTCAAAGTTTGGTGACATTCCATTCTCTCCAACATCGTCCAGTTTATTCGTATGCAAATTTCTCGTACGTTCCTACTTAAAAATCGGGGCTACAAAACTCGGTCACAGACAATCAGTAACCGAGAACAAGAAATTCAGTAAGAAATTTCTGGCATTCCCATGGAGGTGTTGCAGCGCGCAACGAGGAACCCCAGCGGAAGATTGGACATAAGCATTCATTGAGGATGAAGCTATGCAGGAGATATTGGAGCAAACTGACAAGTGGTAGAATAAGATTCATCACTTAGATTAAGTCTGTACTTCTAGATAGCATTGCCATACATAAATACTGACACTTCACACGATGAAGCACTAAAAACTTGTACAATGACGCCCCTGCTCTTAGTTCAGTGTGGATTAGTATTCGTCGAATACATTGCCTGACGTAATACAAGTTTTAAGGCAATCTGTTGTAGAATAGTAGACAAAATTTTTTGTTATTACTTGCTGTACGTGAATACCTTACAAAGTATGCTTTTCACGGTCACAACTTATTCTGGTCTTATTTTGTTAATCCGACTCCAAAAGTCAAGGACTGGGGAATGGACGAATTGCGACCTCTTCAGCTATGGGAATCTACTATGAACTGTTTATTTCAACGTTTCTAGCACACAGTGTATCGTATAGATTACTCAGTATTACACCGACGCTTATTAAAGGATGTACGATCGTATGGGGATCAAAGGAAATTTGTGGCGAGACTGAAAGTTACTCGACAGGGAGGATGAAGCACATTATCTTTGATGAAGGGCCATCGACATATTTAGAAGTAACTCAAGTCCTGTCCCGAAATGTGTAGAGAAGAAATTAAGTTGTTGTTTATTAATGATTAGGCAGACAATAATATACCTAATAGCAACGTCAGACTTTTGCAAAAGGTGCAGTTATCTATAATACAGAACTATCTAAAACAGTTAGACAAATATTCGTCCAGATCTTGATAAGATTTCAAAGCGGCACAAAGACTCGTAACTTGTTTTAAATGTTCAGAAATGCAGAACTGTGAACTTATCAAAATGCAAAGAAGGTAGTTTCCAATGACTATAACATCAGTGATTTACAACTAGAACCAGTATTTAATTATTTGTGGAAATTAGAAATGGAATGATGAGATAAGCTCACAAGGAGATTGGTCGAATCACTTTTTTGGAACCATCGATACGGTGATGTAGGTTAATGTCCCAGGTATCACACGCTGCAGCCACTCACCCTGGTGGCCGTTATTTGCAAGTAATCGACGAAAAAAGAATTGGAAGTTTGGGTGATATTCTGGAGTCGTAAAAATGATAACACTGGACAGCGTGGCGTTGAGGCATAGTGGTGGAAGTACAAACCTAACACGCAGAAGGCTTTCAAACATTTTATTTTCAAAATTTTATCGAAATGACTTTGATAATTATTCTAATCTCATCAACTGATTTAAACTAATTTTTTGACTTTCTAATTCTTTACCAGATCATTTCAATCACCACATTAATTATTTCGTTTGCTCTTATTTTGTATTGAAGAAATAATGACTGAAATATTAGGGCATATGATTTGAATTACTCTTGATTTGTCTGTCATAGTTTCTGAAGTTTGAAAATGCTGATCTATCGGTTAAAAACAAAAGACGATGTAATCTATTTATACTGGTCGTGCAATGGTGTTAAGATTGTACTTTTGTTGCAAAGTGTACATTTTCGGATGCCACTTGCTATACAAATAGTTAATGGTCATACAAACATTTAAAACACAAATTCTTGTTGCGTCGCGGACAAAGTAACGCAATATGAACATTTGAACGAAAGAAGGGATGATAAATAAAATGAAGTTCTAGCAATGAGAGGAACAAAAATGATTTATATAAAATGATAAAACGGAAGAAATTACAATATGATAAAGGATCAAAAATTTAAGAAGAAAATACATTTAAACCAATTAAATGAATAAAAATAATTATCAGTGTCATTTACATAAGGATTTCTAAATGAATTATCAAAATCGATGCCACAGCATTCACTTAATCAGGAACGTACCTTAACCACTAGGCCAAAACATTACCAATTGCCTGTTATCGTTTTTAATGCTTTACAATGTCACAGAAAATTCCAATTTTGTTCTTTTGTCAATTTTTCACAAACGAGGGCCCACCAAGGTGGTTGGCTGCAGGGTGTCGCACCCTGGACCCTAATCTACATTATCGAGTAGATGGTTTCAGAACGTCGATCCCATTCCTGGAGACCCGTCCTTGTTAGTCGTAGGGAAATAAGATGGAAGACTTCTGTTCATTTGCAGGCTACTAGGAAAATGCAGTCAGTCTACAAAAGAGATTGCTTACAGAACACTCGTGCTACCCATCCTAGAGTACTGCCAAATTATGTGAGACCAGTACCAAACAGGGCTAAAAGAGGAATCTGAACATATACAATAAAAAGGCAGAAGAAATTCTCACAGGCCTGTATGACGCGTCACGGAAGCGCTAAAAAACCCGGACTGGCTGACACTGGGAGGTAGACATCAGCAATGCCTTGAAGACCTACTTAGGAAGTTTTTAGAAGCAACTTTAAGGTCTGAATCTAGAAATATATTAGAACCTCCCACATATCGATGCCACAGGGATCGGGCAAACAAGATTAAACTAAAACAGCATGTGCAGAGACATTTAAGCAATCATTCTGCCCACGTTCTGTAAGCGAATAGAACAGGAAGAAACACTAATATATGACACAAGGGGAAAGACACTCTGCCGCACATTTCCCCGTGGTTTTCAAAGTACTGATATAAACGTAGAAGTAGATGATGTGAGTTTTGTTAGTAGAAGTTTCGTCCTGAATCTATCATTATCTACACTTCTCTACTGACTGTTTTATAACGGAAGCACAAGCTCAGAATGATTCAAGGATGGGGAAGGAAATCGGCAGTGCTCATTCAAAGGAACCTTCCCGTAATTCGCCTGGGTGTATTTAGGGAAATCACGGAAAATGTCAGTCAGGATGGTCGGTCGTGGATTTGAAACGTCGTCCTCCCGAATGAGAATCCAGTGCATTAACCACTACGACACCTCACTCGCTGATTGTTTTGGTCATGGTCATTAAAACGTGCAGCTGCATCAGGGGATTTTTTTTTTGAGAGACATGGTTTTTACGTTGGAAGTTATACTACTTGATCTTCCTGCAAGCATGTGAGTGTAACATGATGAAGCTACACTGTACGAGGTGCATTCAAGTTCTAAGGCCTCCGATTTTTTTTCTCCGGACTGGAAAGAGATAGAAACATGCGCATTGTTTTAAAATGAGGCCGTGTTCATTGTCAATACGTCCCAGAGATGGCAGTACCGTACGGCAGATGGAATTTTACCCCCAGCGGCGAGAATGAGAACTGTTTTAAATACTTAAAATTGCGACGTTTTCCTTACTTGAACAGCGTGCAATCATTCGTTTTCTGAATTTGCGTGGTGTGAAACCAATTGAAATTCATCGACACTTAAAGGAGACATGTGGTGATGGAGTTATGGACGTGTCGAAAGTGCATTCATGGGTGCGACAGTTTAATGAAGGCAGAACATTGTGTGACAACAAACCGAAACAACCTCGGGCTCGCGCAAGCCGGTCTGACGACATGATCGAGAAAGTGGAGAGAATTGTTTTGGGGGATCGCCGAATGACTGTTGAACAGATCGCCTCCAGAGTTGGCATTTCTGTGGGTTCTGTGCACACAATCCTGCATGACGACCTGAAAATGTGAAAAGTGTCATCCAGGTGGGTGCCACGATTGCTGACGGACGACCACATGGCTGCCTGTGTGGCATGTTGCCAAGCAATGTTGTCACGCAACGACAGCATGAATGGGACTTTCTTTTCGTCGGTTGTGACAATGGATGAGACGTGGATGCCATTTTTCAATCCAGAAACAAAGCGCCAGTCAGCTCGATGGAAGCACACAGATTCACTGCCACCAAAAAAATTTCGGGTAACTGCCAGTGCTGAAAAAATGATGGTGTCCATGTTCTGGGACAGCGAGGGCGTCATCCGTACCCATTGCGTTCCAAAGGGCACTACGGTAACAGGTGCATCCTACGAAAATGTTTTGAAGAACAAATTCCTCCCTGCACTGCAACAAAAACGACCGGGAAGGGCTGCACGTGTGCTGTTTCACCAAGACAACGCACCCGCACATCGAGCTAACGTTACGCAACAGTTTCTTCGTCATAACAACTTTGAAGTGATCCTCATGCTCCCTACTCACCTGACCTGGCTCCTAGTGACTTTTGGCTTTTTCCAACAATGAAAGACACTCTCCGTGGCCGCACATTCACCAGCCGTGCTGCTATTGCCTCAGCAATTTTCCAGTGGTTCAAAACAAACTCCTAAAGAAGCCTTCGCCGCTGCAATGGAATCATGGCGTCAGCGTTGTGAAAAATGCGTACGTCTGCAGGGCGATTACGTCGAGAAGTAACGCCAGTTTCATCGATTTCGGGTGTTTAGTTAATTAGAAAAAAAATTGGAGGCCTTAGACCTTGAATGCACCTCGTATGTATGTTGTATGGGGACGAACCCTCTCCGTCGTTTCTAGGTCCCCGGTTCCACACAATACAATGTAATACAAGTACGAAGCTCCAAACCAAGTGAAAGAGATGAAATCACCGGTAAAAGTGAAGGTGCAGCTTCCAAAGAAGACTACTATTATTCACGTCACATGAGTTAAACCCTTCAGTGGAGTGATAGATGTTTTGTTGCAGATTCCATCACCGCAGCTGGTACAGGAAAAAGTGCCTGCAGGTAACAATAATAACGGTACATACAGCACATTGTGTGTAACAAGACCACTTCTAGGTAAACAGTATTTAGTTTCTTTTGTCTCGATATGTTTATTTGTCTTGTAGTTTCTGAGGCATTGGGATTCGTACTAATGTGTTTTGGGGGTTGTCTCTTATTTTGTGACGGGTGGTTTATGAGCTGGGGGAAGTGATGGGAAATTCCTTTCCGTCAGGCGGCGTGACATACACAGGGATATGAGTTCCTCACTACTGCCGCTGCATCTGTTGCTAGCCAGACTGCGGGAAGGACGAAAGAACTTTATAACAGCTACGGCGTGTAATGGAAGCAACTGAAAGCAGTTTGGCGTTGTTTCGTCACACGTTAGTAGTTGGCGCCAATATAGATGCTGCAACGCTGCAAGTCAGTATGTTTTCCAGGAGTAATCTTGAACGCCCAGCGTTTTATTGTATGCACTTGCCAACAAGACAGTATCACGGTCTGTCCAACCAGTGTGGTCGAGACTGACACACAAGCATGTGTGATGCAATTGTTTCTTGGGAAAGTTCCTCGAGAAATCTGAGCAAAAGAGGGCCAGAGGAAGTGCTAAGCCCCTAGCCACATTTTCAGATAATGAGCGTACACTGCATTTATTGAGTGTTCACTCCAAAGGTTATAATTCCGAATTGTTACGAGAAAGGAAAGCATCATGGTATGATGAAGATGGAACTGAGAGACTGTAGCACCCTAATAAATGATATGCTTTGTGAAAAAGCCAGAACAACCTTCCGCCTTCCAGAATGATCGAGCTGACGAACTCTTGGCTGTTCTGGCCAGAGAAGTCCTTGGGGATATTGCCAATTCAGAACTTGACCTTTTCGAATGATTCCTTAAACCCGGATATCATTCACTTGTTAGATAAATTTATAGCATCACAGAAGGGGCAGATATCCGCAGAACAGCACATCTAGCACATCCAGTAGTACTGAGAGAAGCAGCATATTACTGTTATGAATATAAGCATTTCAGCTACCAGTGCTGTAGCAGTTCTGGGTAATACTTGTGCGATATGCGTAACTTGCAAGCAAACGGCTGAACGAATGCAGAATTACCTGTGCATCAGTTATGTGTTACCTAGCTTGTAGTGTGACAAGAAGTAATACTGAGTAATTAAGTCGAATCATAGATCTATGTATTAGTAAATAAAGGGTAAA
Source organism: Schistocerca cancellata (assembly GCF_023864275.1). Lineage (NCBI taxonomy): Eukaryota > Metazoa > Arthropoda > Insecta > Orthoptera > Acrididae > Schistocerca > Schistocerca cancellata. The sequence continues at coordinate 212,162,916 of NC_064631.1, forward strand.
GAGTCACCTCGGAATTAATGGACTAGATTAAGGATTCAAAAGTAAGGAATTTTGCTTTGTGGAATGAATTGGCTTAAAGCTTTGAGGAGATAAACGTTTGTCTATTTACGGCAAGTGTAACAGCTCAGATGTCACTGTTTTGTTTCATATAGGACTAGAAAGGACAGCCACCACTATTTTTTAGGTTTTGTACAACACTTGGTTGTATCTGTGATTCCTGCGGCGGCATTCCGAACTGTTTTCCTATTCTGCAAAAGTGAAAGTGTCCCGTAAAACACTGAATTTGGAGCGATGACGTGCAATACTGAAAGATTTTTCAGGGACGAAATTCTCCCATTTTTATTTTTTGGTGCTGCCTGTTGATGTCTGGAAACGCGTTACCTGGTCGGACGAGCCTCATTTAAAATTGTATCGAGCGGATGGACGTGTACAGGTATGGAGACAACCTCATGATTCCATAGACCCTGCATGTCAGCAGGGGACCGTTCAAGCTGGTGGAGGCTCTGTAATGGTGTGGGGCGTGTGCAGTTGGAGTGATATGGGGCCACTGATATGTCTAGATACGACTCTGACAGGTTACATGAACGTAAGCATCCTGTCTGATCATCTCCATCCATTCACGTCCAATGTCCATTCCAACGTACTTGGGCAATTCCACTTCAGCTGGCCACCAAACTCCCCAGACATAAACATTATCTGGGATACCTTGCAAAGTGCTGTTTAGAAGAGATCTCCAACTACTCGTACTCTAACGAATCTATGTACAGCCCTGCGGGATTCGTGGTGTTAGTTCCCTCCAGCACTACTGCAGACGTTAGTCGAGTCCATGCCACGCGTGTTGCGGCACTTCTGCGTGTTCGCGGGGGCCCTAGACGACATTAGGCAGGTGTACCAGTTTCTTTGCCTCTTCAGTGTATAAATCTCATCTGCAAATGACAATTGCGCAAGATATATATATATATATATATATATATATATATATATATATATATATATATATATATATATATATATATATATATATATACAGTCATCGGTGGACTGGCAACATACTCCGAAATTCATTTATACTTGAATCACATCAACAAATGACTGAAAATCAATCACAGCACGGGTCTGACCACACCTTCCATCTTGTGCATAGCTGTCACATCGCTCCGCTAGTTCGGCTGCCGGTTACCCGTCATCTGCGGATGACAACTACGATATCCAGTTAATTGTTTTGATTTGTTCTTGCATCGTTTGCTTCTCTGTGCCGTATGTTTTTAAGGGAATATATGAAGATAACTGGAAAATTTCTTCGGAATGTAGTGATACTACACACATCAAAAAAAGGTTTTCATCACCCCGGTAGTCCATAACTCCTGAAGATAGACGTTGACTGTGGATTTTGTATCACAGGCCATTTGACTGTTCAGAGATGTCACTAAACCCGCCCAAAGATGTAAACAACCGAGCATTAGCAGCGCCTATTAGGCGGAGGGGGTCCAACAGCCGATCAGCTCCAGTCATTCCACCAGGAAGGAGGTACACAGTTCGTGTTGTCTATAGTTCGACAATGCCTAGACGGTCAATACCACGGTTCGATCGCGTCCGTATTGTTACTTTGTGCAAGGAAGGGCTCTCAACAAGGGAAGTGTCCAGGCGTCTAGGAGTGAACCAGACCGATGTTGTTAGGACATGGAGGAGATACAGAGAGACAGGAACTGTCGATGACATGTCTCGCTCAGGCCGCCCAAGGGCTACTACTGCAGTAAGTGACCCCTACCTACGGATTATGGCTCGGAGGAACCCTGACAGCAACGTCACCATGTTGAATAATGCTTTTCGCGCAGCCACAGGACGTCGTGTTACGACTCAAACTGTGCGCAATAGGCTGCATGATACGCAACTTCACTCCCGACGTCCACAACAAGGTCCATCTTTGCAACCACAACGCCATGCAGTCCGGTACAGATGGGCCCAACAACATGCCGAATGGGCCGCTCAGGATTGGCATCACGTTCTTTTCACCGATGAGTGTCGCATATGCCTTCAACGAGACAATCGTCGGAGACGTGTTTGGAGGCAACCCGGTCAGGCTGAACGCCTTAGACACACTCTCCAGCGAGTGCAGCAAGAGTGTCATTATGTGGCGCCGACGTACGCCGCTGGTGGTCATGGAAGGCGCCGTAACGGCTGTGCGGTACGTGAATGCCATCCTCCGACGGATAGTGCAACTACATATATCGGCAGCATATTGGTGAGGCATTCGTCTTCATGGACGACAATTCGCGCCCCCATCGTGCACATCTTGTCAATGACTTCCTTCAGGATAACGACATCGCTCGACTAGAGTGGCCAACATGTTCTCCAGGCATGAACCCTATCGAACATGCCTAGGATAGACTGAAAAGGACTGTTTATGGACGACGTGACTCACCAACCACTCTGAGGGATCTACGCAGAATCGCCGTTGAGGAGTGGGACAATCTGGACCAAATGTGCCTTAATGAACTTGTGAATAGTATGCCACGATGAATACAGGCATGTATCAATACAAGAGGACGTGCTACTGGGTATTATAGGTACCGGGTTGTTCAGAAATCTGGACCACGACCGCTGAAGGTCTCGCTGTATGGTAATACAACATGCAATGTGTGGCTTTCATGAGGAATAAAAAGGGCGGAAATGATGTTTATGTTGATCTCTATCCCAATTTTCTGTAGGTTCCGGAACTCTCGGAACCGAGGTGATTCAAAACTTTTTTTTGATATGTGTATTATGTTCCTGCAATACGAGCTCAGTACTGCACATTAATTGGGGATGTGTGAAGGCACTCAGGAAAGAATCTAATAGTTCCTGCTAACAGAGCCATATTGCACTTCGCGTAAAGCAGCCAGTACACGATCCAACTAATTTGTCAAATTTTCTCTTTTCTATTCACGGATTTATCAATCGGGCACGTACACGTAGCTACGAAGTTTGACAATTTAACCTCTCTTTTGAAGCAGATGATCTTCATATCGTGTAGTATTTTGACACTACAGGGAATGGCTACCAATGCGGACAAAGCGTTTCTTGCATTGACTTTAGCACCGTGTATGAAGAGGCTGGTTCAGGAAATACTTAAACTGAGATAGAAATATATCAATGAAGATCTGCCAGAGGAAATATTACACCCAAATACTGATTATTACACCAGTATTCTTCCAGTGCGCCGTCCAACTTTTAATAACTCAGTTATTTCGCGCTCACATAGAAAAAGCAGGCACAAGCAGCGAAAATGTATTATCTTCTACTTCGTCCTTTACTGACAGCAGACTAGGATACCACAACGTGGAAACATAGACACTGAGGTGACAAAAATCATGGGATACCTCCTAATCTCGCGTCGGACCTCCTTTTTGCGAGCTAGTGTAGCAACTGGACTTGGTGTGGACTCAACAAATCATTGGAAGTCCCTTGCAGAAATGTTGAGCCATGCTGCCTCTCTGAAGGCTGTAAATTCAACTAACTACTTAGGGATTACAATTACAAATACCCTAAATTGGAACGATCACGTAGATAATGTTGTGGGTAGAGCCAACCAAAGATTGCGATTCATTGGCAGAACACTTAGAAGGTGCAACAGGCCTACTAAAGAGACTGCTTACACCACGCTTGTCCGCCCTGTTCTGGAGTGTTGCTGTGCGGTGTGGGATTCGCATCAGGTGGGATTGACGGATGACATCGAAAAAGTACAAAAAAGGGCAGCTCGTTTTGTGTTATCGCGAAGTAGTAGGGGAGATAGTGCCACAGACATAATACGTGAATTGGAGAGGCTATCATTAAAACAAAGGCATGTTTTATTGCGACAGGATATTCTCGTGAAATTTCAATCATCATTTTTCTCGTCCGATTGCGAAAACACTGTGTTGGCACCCACCTACATAGGGAGAAATGATCATCACGATAAAATAAGAGAAATCAGTGCTCGCACGGCAAAATTTAAGAGTTCGTTTTTCCCGCGCGCCGTTCGAGAGTGGAACGGCAGAGAGACAGCTCGAAGGTGGTTCATTGAACCCTCTGCCAGTCACTTTATTGTGAATAGCAGAGTAATCACGTAGATGTAGCCATCCGTAATTGCGAAAGTGTTTTCAGTGCAGCATTTTGTGGACGAACTGGCCTCTCAATTTTGTCCTATAAGTGTTCGACGTGATTCACGTTGGGTTATCTGGGTGGCCAAATCATTTGTCCGAACTGTCCATAATGTTCTTCAAACCAATCATGAACAATTGTGGCCTAGTGACATGGCGCATTGTCATCCATAATTGAAGTCTATGAATGGGTATAAATGGTCTCCAGGAAGCCGAACATAACCATTTCTAATCAATAATCGGTTCAGAGGCCGCAGTCCATTCCATGTAAAACAGTTCACACTATTATGGAGCCATCACCAGCTTGCGTAATGCCTTGTGGATAAGGTGGGTCCATGGCTTCGTAGGGTCTGCGCCACACTCGAACCTACCCTAAGCTTTTACTAACTGAAATCAGGACTCGACTGACCAGGCATGTTTTCCCAGTCGTCTGGGGACCAACCGATATAGTTTAGCCCAGGATAGGGGCTACAGGGGATGTCGTGCTGTTAGCGACGGCACTTGCGTCGTTCGTCGCTTGCATAATCCATTAACACGAAATTTCGCCGCACTGTACTAACGGATAGGTTCGTCGTACTTTCCACATTAACTTCTGTGGTTGTTTCCCGCAGTGTTCTTTGTCTGTTGGCATTGACAACTCTAAGCAAAAACCCCTGCCCTCGGTCGCTAAGCGAAGGCGGACGGCCACTGCGTTGCCCGTGGTGGGAAGTAATACCTGAAATTTGGTATTCTCAACACGCTATTTACACTGCGGATCTCGGAATATTGAATCCCCCAACGATTTCCGAACTGCAATTCCACGTTCAGAGACTGTTAATTCCCGTCGTACGGCCTTAATCAAGTGGGAAACCTTTTCAAATGAATCATCTGAGTGAAAATCGCAGCTCCGCCATTGCACTGGCCTTTTACACCTTGTTCACTCGGCACTACCGCCATCTGTATATGTGCGTATCGATTATTTTTTTATTTTATTGCTCGCCCGTTTGCATGTTGTGCGTAGAACAACGATTCTTTTCTTAAACTCTTCCTGCGTAATGTATGACCGAGAAAGACGCAACGCTTCTACCATATTGGTAATTGCCAGTGCTGTTTTGTTTTTATTCTTGACCACAATTTCCATACTTATGGAAACTTAGGATACAGTGATATAATTTATAATAAATCTCTTTTTCGCTAACGATATTTTGTTAAATAAGCCGTCAATCAAAATTTCTTTCAAACATGCTCTATGTTTGACAAACGCAGTACATGGTTTAACAAATCTAGTAAAGTTTGACAAATTGCTTGATGCTTTAACGGCGAACTGACAGCATTATCATTCCCCTTTTCCACCCTCAAATGTCAGTAACTCTGTCATTTTGATCCAGACAAGACTTTTCATAAATTTGCCCTTCTATATTAACTCATTACAGTATTTCACTGGGTCTCGATACCTTTCAACAAGAAAATCGCTTCTTGGTAGCGCGATAATTATATTTAGACCTCTGAGGCACTTATTATTGGAATGTAACTATGCTTCCTTTGAAGTATTGTGTTTTTCTTCTTCTGTAACAAATGTAATTTCCCATTACTGGCCGGCCGGTGTGACCGAACGATTCTAGGCGCTTCAGTCTGGAACCGCGCGACCGCTACGGTCGCAGATTTGAATCCTGCCTCGGGCATGGATGTGTGTGATGGCCTTAGGTTAGTTAGGTTTAAGTAGTTCTACGTTCTAGGGGACTGATGACCTCAGATGTTAAGTCCCATAGTGCTCAGAGCCATTTGAACCATTTTTGCCATTGCTATTACTAATAGTCTAAGTAACGGTGTGAAAACAGAGCAAATAGGTATAATATTCTTATACGAAAGTCACATGTGATTGCAACTTGATGTTGGCTACATGCGCAATAAGCTATGCTTCCTCCGTGGATATTTCTGGTCTGTGAATATTTATGTACTTATAACGCACGTCAGTTGTTAAATATAATCATGGCGCAAGGTGGGGAGAAATATGTAACGCTTACCAACAGATGATACAACAGACGTCGAGGAGTGTAGTTTCATGCAAAATGCTGTAGCAAAATGTTTATTAGTAATTTCAAACATTTCTATGCTTTTGTAGAAAAGAGACATGGGCACAAATGGAAGTCTTTTTTAGCGACGAGACGTAGTTGGAAAGTAAAGTTCAAGCGGAAGTTCTAAAACGAAAATGATGCGTGACAAGATATTAAGTACATATACATGTGACACTAAAATGTAGATAGGAAGTATATCTATTACGTAAAATCATAAAAATTGCCATACTCTACTTTTTTGTTTTTTATTTTTTTTGTTTTTTTTTGTTTTTGTTTTTGGAACTGCGGGTTAGCAGTTGGCGGAAATACAGAAGCGTCCGATCTTACCCGTCGGCTTTGACCCATGACGTCACAAATACCGCGGAAACGACTATAAACAATTCCAATATGGCGGATATAAAAACATCGCATACGTATTGTAAACACTGAAATACACAAGTTTCACAAAAAGCCTAATGACTGTAACGGGACAAGCGTGGGAAATTAGGGGTTTTTGGGTGCGGAGAAACTAAATATACAGAAATGTAGCCACCGACCGCCATTCAAAACCACGCAAAACAACGAAATAAATCAACATCACAAAACTGACCAAATACCAAAAAACACATTCCTATCCATAATCGGACACTTCCCTTAACCTATATAGCTCAACAGAACCTACCGATCACATCCCCCAATAGAAAACTAAGAAACGAAAGCTTCCCTTACACCTACATACATCGGCACTTATGCAGTTTAGCAGGTACGGAAAAAATTTTTCATTTTTTTTCAAAATTTGATCATCATGTGTCGTTATGCGGTGGGGGGAGTCTGCAGTGCCCCCCCATCCCCCCACAGGCTTCATTAGTGTCAAATCAATATTTTCGAATCATAGGCGGCCGCTGCCGCGGCCGCATTCCAAAAAAAAACTCCCAACCTAACCTCAAGTGGGCTACGCTACAGATCAATATGTTCATCAAATTGCTTCATATTACGTATACATGTTCATTAGTGTCAAATCAATATTTTCGAATCATAGGCGGCCGCTGCCGCGGCCGCATTCCAAAAAAAAACTCCCAACCTAACCTCGTATTCAGGGCTACGCTACAGATCAATGTGTAGGTCCCTTACGTCACGGGTCAAAGCCGACGCGTGAGATCGGATGTTTCCAACCTATACCCAATACACAAAACAGCATTAAATTAACCATTAACTCACTAATAGAAATTCCGCTTCAAATCCAACACCTGAGCAACAGAAAACTGACCCCACCACACGAAACAAACGAAACAAACGAAAACCATGAACACACCACCAGAGAGCACGACAAACAAAAACAAGACATCTACAAACACGCCACAATCGCAAATCAAACTCCGCGCCGTAATGACGTCACACACCACAACACGCTTACGTCACGGGTCAAAGCCGACGGGTAAGATCGGACGCTTCTGTTGACCCCAGTTGGCAATGAGTGAAGTTGACTGACTGCTATTTGATAATAGAATCAGTGATATTATGTACGGTAAACGTTTTCTGTATGATAATATCAAAATAATGTCAGAGTCGTAAAAAGAAGAGTTGGTAATCCACGCGGTGACGTCATGATATGTAATTATGTAGGGCAGGGCTTCCCAACCTTTTCAGCTTGAAGGACCCCTTCTTCAGTGCAAAATCCATGGCGGACCCCTAGTCAGTCACGACGACCACAGTAACTTTAAATTTCAGAGCGAAATCCATGGGAACTGAAAGTTTCTTAATGCAAGTTCCATGTTCCCAATGAACCCTCCCCCCCCCCCCAAAGTATCAATAGTCTTTGGTTTAGAGAGGAATGAAAACAACTTGAAGGTGAAAAATCGACTTATGAAATAGGTAGTGCACTGACAAAGCAAGTCAACATTTAATGATGCCTGGGAGCGCATACGTGCCAGGGAGCGCTGTGATTGGTCGACAAAGCTCGCTCCGCGCATGCGTAAAAAGGTTTCAGTGCATCTACCGCCGTGAACCGGCGCACAAACGACCCCCGTATTGTTGCGATACAGTCGATCAGAGAAGCCGCATTCTCCGGCACTAATCTGTGTATGCGTTCTCACTTGGGAATACGACCTGAAGTAAAAGTACACATGTTTTTCACACGAAACAAAAATAGTGATGAATTTTATTTTCACATTATTATTCAATAATTTTACTCATTATTTTACACGACTTGGTGAAGGGTGGCAACAGACCCCTTAGAAAGAGCCGGCGGACCCCTAAGGAGTCCGCGGACCACACGTTGGGAAGCCCTGATGTAGGGCATAATATAGAGTGGAATGTGCAGTTCAGTGTAATTTTCTGACTAAATACAAGAACTTCTAGCAATCATTCGAATTTCATTAAAACTGTAAATAAGGTGGCAAACACTGCCATGACAGTGGCATCACCCCTAACTGTAGCTGTACTGTCAGGGTCCAACCTGACTACGATTTCGGAAATCGCGACATATTTCTCGTGGAGAGCAAAATAGATTAAAATTACGATTGTAAATATAATTGCTGTTAGTTTGATGCATAGAAATCAGGATCCATCATAACCATTGCCTCTTAAATCGTGACACATTCCTAGACAGCCACAAAAATAGGTTACAATTCACGACTGTAAATGACACTGTTCCTCTGTTACCTCTCAGCAATTTAGATGTCCTATCATGTTCTGATCCAACAAAGAACTGTCAAAATTAAATGACAATTACTAACTTGAAACAAAATACACAAACGCAGTATCGTGTTCCATCACTGTCCACTTCCGAATACCGGCGTGCTTTGAGACAAACACTTATGGTTTGTTGATAAACTATGTTAATTTGCCAAAAGAGGCACCACATTTGCCACGATTCTAAATCATTTCGTACATTGCATGGCAAAGGTGCTACCGTCACCAACTTTACTAACAATGAACTTTAGGCTAGTGAAATTGCATAAGGTCGCTTAGTGGAGAGTGTGGAGATAATACAATAGTAAATCTCACCGTTTTACTGTGTACATACGTGATGGATCTGTCTTCCCGGAAACGGACGTCCATCTTTGTAATATTTATGCCGACGAAATCCCGCGACGCTTGGAGACGCACTAAGTAACACGGACGCTGGCAAAGCTGGCGCTGTACACGTGATTTTTTTAGGTTAGTGCCAGAGATTCTGCCCCAGAGGGCACAGAATAACTTTAACTGCCAAAACCATGGAGGCAAAAACAGAAGAAAGATGGCGCTGTAGACTTACACTGTACTATACGCACAAAGATGCCAATCAGCGTGGTGGCTGACGGGAGCGACTGTAAATGGGAAATGCCTTTAAAATCGCTGACATCAGCCGCCACGGAGTGTCAGTTTAGTTTGCGGGTATAGTACGTTGTTTTGAAGTCATAGTGGGCGGAGTCTGCTCCCATCTTGAATAGCTCAAAATTTTAGTATACTACTTCTTACAAGTTATTGGTTCTTGTTCATTATCTGCGTCGTGTGCACGCAACAACTATTTTAAACACTAAAAATTACAGAACTTACATGAATAGCACAGTGTCAAGAAGGAAATTTCGAATGTTTATGTTCCTGAATGCGTATTAGTAATGCGACACATTTGGCCTCGTTAATGTAACTTGTTTTTTGTTGATATATTTTCAGCCTTCAACGCGTATGCACAACATTTTTAATGTTTACATTTGCAAAGAACTTACTTGTGTGTTCTTTGCTAACTCATGAACGTGTGCAACGGGGAAAGAATCAAGGCATGCTATCGTATCTTGTGCACGTCAACAAAGTGAACAATTATTGAAATGTCCGAGAAACAAAACTTCATAGAGGTATACCTACATGCCGAATAGAGTTCTTGTTTTATTAGATTGCCAGTGCATTAGTTTTACTGTTGTTCACACATCCTCTCACTTCGAAATTTTACCTATGACGCGTTATTCAGTGTTTGACGATTCATAGCAATTTACAGGGTAAATTGTGCATTATGCAATACTATAAATGTAATTCTCAAACGCTTTGACCCCGTAATCGATATTTTGCTGTAACTTGTATGTAAATCATTTTTCAAGTAACGATAGCGTATACAGGTCTGTCTTTACAATAGCAGCCTATTTGCTTCTTTTCCCGAACATTTCTACCCGTGATTGTCAGTTTTTCGGAAGTAACCCAACATATGACACCTGGAATTCATTTTACTTTTGAATTTCAGTTTGAGGTTTTCAAAGCATGCAAGTCTATACTATGCTTTGTGATGTACCAATAGTTAGTTTAGTGTTCCATTATCACTTCCACGATAAATCGCAATGATGTGGGACAAGTCATTTTATATTAACATCAACTTTTTTTGTAAATATGCTTCCATGCTGATCATTTACTAGCTTCTTTTATTTTTTTAATTAAAGGCAGATATTAGACAGTAATTCCTACCCATCACCATTTACACAAACAATAATAGATAGTCTCCTGCGGAACAGGAGGAGCTGTCAAAGAGAAACTTTTTCAGTTTAGTTTCAGATTTTATTTTGCTGTCTGTCGGGCAATTTATACTGCTGGGTAAGTGATCAAAACTTTTTGTTGCAGTAGTGTGAACCTCTGTTTGTATTACAGACAACCTGAATGTGGCGTAATGAACGTTATTTTTTCTTCTGGTATTGTAATTATATACGTGACTGTTCCTGTTGAAAAGCAGTGGATTATTTACAACAAATTTCGTGAGGGAATAATTATAGTGAGAAGCGGATAGGCTGCTACTCGCCCTCCGAGCAACAGCCAGGCAAGATTTCGGCCGACGTTTTTGGCCAGAGCCTCTTCAGGAAGGAAGCAAAGCACACACACACACACACACACACACACACACACACACACACGTTCATACAATCATACACACAGAACTAACGCACATGACCGCTGTCTCCGGATGTTCCAGCCATAATCTTTTTTAAAAAGGGAGGAAATGTGAAGAATGAATTATTATTGGCGGGAGAAATTTAGGGTGCCAACAATCAGCACGATCAAGTCGCTCTCTGTTGTGCAGGGATGAGTGTTGTGCGGGGACGAAACCATTGTTACGGTGTAGCTCGTATGTGAGAGCGTTTGCGCTTCGGAAGGTACTGAAACCCACTGGAAAGAATAAAAGTAAACAGCGCAACCATAATCCACATGTAAGACAGAAAATATTGCTTGTATGGCTATATTTACGAATGAAATATCGGGGGCGGCGGAGGTGAGGGCGCATCGTCCATTCGCTCCTCCTGGGGTGTCCTGGGGGCTGCGAAGGCCGTGCGGTCCCGTGAGGCCGTGGATCTGGGGGAAGAAAAGCAGCAGAATCACGGGGCAAATGACAAGCACGAATTTGATTCTGGTGGCGGCGCTGCAAACCATCGGGACCTGCAACCAACTACATAAAAGAGCCAATGCGTTCCTGTATCATGCCTCTTTCCCAACCTACAGCTGCTACAAACCCTGAAAAGAACAAGATCGCGTGGCGCAAAGCGATACTTGTGAACCATTGGCGGCGTCAGATGCTGTCGTGGGTGCAGCAAGTGTAGCAGCGTCCGTTAGAGGTGGCCAGGCAGAAGTTCCGTCGGCGATGGTCGTCTCTTGGGTGGGGGCGACAGGAGGCGAGAAAGAGTTGCAGCTCCTGTTCCCGTGTGTGAGTGGTGCGAAGCTTGACCATCTGCTGTTTGAAAGTGCGTACGAAGTGTCCTGCTTCTCCGTTGCACTGGGGGTGAAACGGTGCACTTGACAGATGACGAATGCCATTTCGCTCGCAGAACTGTTCAAAATCACGTGGAGTGAACTGTGGTCCGTTGTCTGACACAAGTACTTCTGGTAAACCTATGCAAAATATGGAGGACAACGCTAGAATGGTGCTACGTGCTGTGGTAGAAGCCATAGGCACCGCAAGTGGATACTTGCTAAAAGAGTCTACCACTACGATCCAACGAGTGTTCCAAAATGGTCCTGCAAAGTCATTGTGCATTGTTTGCTACGGCGATTGAGTCTTAGGCCAAGCTGAGAATGTCTGTGGCGTAGCGGACTGGTTTTCCGCGCATGCGCGACACTGTGACGTCATCTGTTCAATTTGGGTGCCCATGCCCTGCTATGTGCAGTGCCGTCTCGCTTGCTATTTAGTGCCGTTACCCAATGGAGCAATCGCAACTCATCCTTTTGCACTACTTTGGGAATAAGCACGCGCGATTGTGCACTGTCATCTTGAACTAGAATCACATCCTGTTGAACTGAAAGGTTGTGCCGACGTGCAAAGTATCGGCGCACAACTAAGTTCTGGAAACTGTTCAATGAATGAGGCCAAGACATGCGAATGTAATGCAACAAAATCTTGAGATCTGCTTTCGTGGCCTGTGCAGTGCAAGGGAAAAGATTCCAGCGATCCAAAGTCCTGCGCATCGATCTGGCAACAAGATGCGGCAGATGCAGCAAAATCAGAGCCTGGGCCGATGGGAAGGTGAGATAGGGCGTCTGCATTGCCACGTTTTACCGTAGGTCTGTAAACAATTCCATACTGATATTTCGAAAGCAACAAAGCCCAACTTCCATTTTTTGAGCAGGGCGTGTAGGAACCGGCGCTGTGGGATGAAACAAGGACTGCAAAGACTTTTGAACTGTCTCTAAAAAGAACTTGCGATCATAAAAATAGTGATGGAATTCGGTCACATTATACACAACAGCGAGAGCTTCTTTTGCAGTCTGAGGATAACTGCACTGAGTTTGAGTTAACAACTTTGAGGAAAAAGCAATGGGTCCGTCTTGTGCACCAATTCTGTGCGAAGGCAAAGCGCCGATTCCGTAGGAAGAAGCATCGACTTTCAAAACTACCAGCTTGGCAGGGTCAAAATGCACTAAACCTCTGTCACTGAGCAAGGCATTTTTTAGTTTCTGAAATGCACCTTTACAGTCTTTAGTGCACACGAAAGGTACATTTTTGCGATGCAAGCGATGTAATGGAGCGGCGATCTGAGCTGCATTTGGTATGAACCGAATGTAGTATGTCATATTGCCGAGTACTGACTGCAGTTATGACACATTGGGAGGAACAGGTAGGTCACGGATTGCAAGCAAATGAGATTGTAGGGGGTACACACCCTGACTGCTTATCACATGACTATAGGTCAGTTTGAAAAAAAGTCACGCTTTTCGAGACGACACAGGAGTCCTGCTTCCAACAACACTCGAAAAAGAGTACACAAATTGGCAATGTGTTCCTCTGGTGTACGACCGGAAACGACAATATCGTCAAGATAGTTTGAACAAAATGGCACTTTTGGAGTCAGCTATTCTAAGTAACGTTGAAAATGGCAGGTGCAGAAGCACTGCCGAAGGGCAAACGCAAATACTTGAACAGTCCTAAGTGTGTATTTACAACAAACACTTTCTGCGATTCTTCATACAATAGGGAGAGGTTCCATGCCCTCTTTTGCATGTCGCCTCTCATTTTCATCAATTTTATTAATGTTCTGTGTCATTGCACGGTAGTAACGGACCGAATAAGGTTATTGTAATGAGAGTATTTGTACTGAGAGCTCAAAAAATACTTTTCACTTTATCCCTATACATGTTGGGTTATTTTCCTGGGTGGTTTGTGCGAGGCAAGCATCTGAGGACGCAGCACACGGCATTTCTTCCCTGAATTCTGAGGGGTTCGTACAATGGCGTACGTCGGTCGAGTTTCGCCTATTGTATGCAGGGCGAAACGACCTGCGAGACGTCTGAGTGTCGTCGCAGTTTATGTGTTTACCGTTCCGGTGTGTCTGGAACGAAGATTCCTGGCACCGATTGACTGGATTGTCCTCTTGATTCTCAGAATACTTGTGGACAGTGCCCTGCTGGGTGCGACTGTCTGGCGCCGGATGGCCGGTGGACTAGGCAGGTTGTTTTCGTAGCCGGTCAAACGGCAGGTTCAGTGCCCTCTGCTGAATAGCAGAGGCATGATTGGTCAACTTAAACTGAGGCTAGTTGTCGTCAGAAAGCCCTGCTCGAAACATCATTTCGTAGATGCATGCAGAATCCCATTTCCTGTTGTTTATTATGATAAAGTTCTCTCTTTTTTCTGAGTAGATTACGATTTTTATTAAATTATTGTGAGTGTGCGCTCCTTATTTTACCAACTACCAGGATCCACCATCATTTTCCTCCGTTACCGTTGTGCGAATAATTAATTAGGTGGTAGATAAGGAGGGGGTCGAGTGCATATCTCGTCCTCATGCAAAATTCGTCAGAATTAAAGAGGTACAAACTCTTCTCCACTCCTTCACCTCGCAATGGAATTTGCAAGTAGACATCACGCAAATCTATCTTAGAAAAGTAACGTCCTGCACCAAGCCTGTCTATGAGTTCCTCTGGACGAGGTAACGGATAAGTATCAACTACTGTCTGTGGGTTGACAGTACGCTTGAAGTCAAACACAAATGCGAGTTCGGCCAGAAGTCTTAGGCAACATAATTAGAGGACATGCCCATTGATTAGCTTGAATGAGGGCAGTTACACCGTTATCTAGCAAGTCTTTAATTCACTGGCTAATTTGTCTCTTAGAGCAATTGGGATGGCGCGGGCCCGGAAAAACTTAGGCTGTGCATTGTCTTTCAATGTAACATTCGCTAGAAAGGTATTAGCTTTACCCATTCCTTCTGAAAATAGTTTAGGAAATTCTTCAAGCAGCTTAGCTACACTGTCTTATGAATTGAAAGCAGTCACTGAAAGTACATTGTCTTGGATACTGAGTCCCAACAACTCAAAGGAATCTGAAAAGAATATGGTCTTTTAATTTCAATACAGAAAAATTCACTGTCCTATTGTGAGATTTGTGACTGGCAGGCAAACTACGCTCTACAAGCACTGGAATTTCCTGTCCGTTGTAAGCAGTGAGGTGCTTGCTAGATTTAGAAAGGTGTGGTGAGTCTAACTGTTCGTACGTGGCACGATTAAGCAAAGTTACTGAGGCACCTGTGTCTAACTGAATGTTCACACGGCGGCCAGCAATTCGTAATGAGACAAGTAGTTTGTTAGAACGAAGTTGCACAGCACTAGGGCCAGAAGGAGGCACAACCTTAATCTTACTTTTGTCAGAACCTGTTGTACATTTTGAAAACACAGCGTTCACTGCATGTGCACGAGCTGGTTTTTCTGGGAGTGGGCGAAATTGGCGTTTTTGTGCCGTTGCAAACAAACTGCTTGGACATGGCCTTTTTTTCCATACGTGTAACACGTTGAGTTATGCGATGGGCAATCCTGTCTTTTATGGCGAGCAAAACATCTAGGGCAGACCTGTTTACATGTCTACGTGGCTGTCCGCGCTCGTTGTTGTGGCTATTTTGGCGGTCGCGAACAAGGGGGGACTCGACTCGACAAATCAGGGCCTGGTCAGACTTAAAAATGGTTCAAATGGCTCTGAGCTCTATGGGACTTAACATCTATGGTCGTCAGTCCCCTAGAACTTAGAACTACTTAAACCTAACTAACCTAAGGACAGCACACAACACCCAGCCATCACGAGGCAGAGAAAATCCCTGACCCCGCCGGGAATCGAACCCGGGAACCCGGGCGTGGGAAGCGGGAACGCTACCGCACGACCACGAGATGCGGGCCGGTCAGACTTATTGGCCGCTATGGTCGTCGAATCATATTGGCCTAAGGTTTGCAGTACTTGGGGAAGTGATGGATCAGAGTACTTTAAGATCTGTTCCCGTATTCTACTGTCTGGGACATTGAATGTTATTGCGTCCCATATCACGTGTGTGAAATCTTATGGGACTTAACTGCTAAGGTCATCAGTCCCTAAGTTTATACACTACTTAACCTAAATTATCCTAAGGACAAACACACACACCCATGCCCGAGGGAGGACTCGAACCTCCGCCGGGACCAGCCACATAGTCCATGACTGCAGCGCCTTAGACCGCTCAGCTAATCCCCCGCGGCATCCCATATCATGAGATCACTGTAAAAGTTCCCATAACTACATTTAAATTTTCACTTCCTAGTCATGCCCGTTAGTTCTGTGTACCACTGGTGGTACTTGTGTTCCGGCCTTTTCTGCAAGCGAAAAAACTGACATCTAGCTACAGCTACTTGGACTTGCTGGTCGCCGCGCGGGATTAGCCGAGCGGTCTACGGCGCTGCAGTCATGGACTGTGCGGCTGGTCCCTGCGGAGGTTCGAGTCCTCCCTCGGGCATGGGTGTGTGTGTTCGTCCTTAGGATAATTTAGGTTAAGTAGTGTGTAAGTCTAGGGACTGATGACCTTAGCAGTTAAGTCCCATAAGATTTCATACACATTTAACATTTTTTGAACTTTCTGGTCATACACTCCTGGAAACTGAAATAAGAACACCGTGAATTCATTGTCCCAGGAAGGGGAAACTTTATTGACACATTCCTGGGGTCAGATACATCACATGATCACAATGACAGAACCACAGGCACATAGACACAGGCAACAGAGCATGCACAATGTCGGCACTAGTACAGTGTATATCCACCTTTCGCAGCAATGCAGGCTGCTATTCTCCCATGGAGACGATCGTAGAGATGCTTGATGTAGTCCTGTGGAACGGCTTGCCATGCCATTTCCACCTGGCGCCTCAGTTGGACCAGCGTTCGTGCTGGACGTGCAGACCGCGTGAGACGACGCTTCATCCAGTCCCAAACATGCTCAATGGGGGACAGATCCGGAGATCTTGCTGGCCAGGGTAGTTGACTTACACCTTCTAGAGCACGTTGGGTGGCACGGGATACATGCGGGCGTGCATTGTCCTATTGGAACAGCAAGTTCCCTTGCCGGTCTAGGAATGGTAGAACGATGGGTTCGATGGCGGTTTGGATGTACCGTGCACTATTCAGTGTCCCCTCGACGATCACCAGTGGTGTACGGCCAGTGTAGGAGATCGCTCCCCACACCATGATGCCGGGTGTTGGCCCTGTGTGCCTCGGTCGTATGCAGTCCTGATTGTGGCGCTCACCTGCACGGCGCCAAACACGCATACGACCATCATTGGCACCAAGGCAGAAGCGACTCTCATCGCTCAAGACGACACGTCTCCATTCGTCCCTCCATTCACGCCTGTCGCGACACCACTGGAGGCGGGCTGCACGATGTTGGGGCGTGAGCGGAAGACGGCCTAACGGTGTGCGGGACCGTAGCCCAGCTTCATGGAGACGGTTGCGAATGGTCCTCGCCGATACCCCAGGAGCAACAGTGTCCCAAATTTTCTGGGAAGTGGCGGTGCGGTCCCCTACGGCACTGCGTAGGATCCTACGGTCTTGGCGTGCATCTGTGCGTCGCTGCGGTCCGGTCCCAGGTCGACGGGCACGTGCACCTTCCGCCGACCACTGGCGACAACATCGATGTACTGTGGAGACCTCACGCCCCACGTGTTGAGCAATTCGGCGGTACGTCCACCCGGCCTCCCGCATGCCCACTATACGCCCTCGCTCAAAGTCCGTCAACTGCACATACGGTTCACGTCCACGCTGTCGCGGCATGCTACCAGTGTTAAAGACTGCGATGGAGCTCCGTATGCCACGGCAAACTGGCTGACACTGACGGCGGCGGTGCACAAATGCTGCGCAGCTAGCGCCATTCGACGGCCAACACCGCGGTTCCTGGTGTGTCCGCTGTGCCGTGCGTGTGATCATTGTTTGTACAGCCCTCTCGCAGTGTCCGGAGCAAGTATGGTGGGTCTGACACACCGGTGTCAATGTGTTCTTTTTTCCATTTCCAGGAGTGTAGTATTGAGTTAATGCGGTGGTTACTTGGTCATTGTTGAATTCGTCGGGAGACACAGTTGGGAATAGTGGCCGTGGTCCATGGAATTCTTCTATTCCTAATGTTTCGTTCAGTACTACGTTGGACATCTTCAGAGGTATGGCTGGTCCTGCTGAGTCCTGCCGACTGACCAAGCAGGACCAGCCATACCTCTGGAGATGTCCAAAGTAGTATTGGACGAAACGTTAAGAATAGAAGAATTCCATGGACCACGGCCATATAACCCGGAAGAATTATCAACAACAGTACCATCCGGTCGTGAAAGCCTTCATTGTTTGAGCAGTTGGGAATAGATTTTGTATTAACCAGAATAGTGGGGACCCCTCAATGGAAAGGAAGTATTGTAACTTTACAGTACCTAAAACATGATGAACTCGACAATGTGCTTGGAACTGAGTCAGGTATTCGAGCCATTCTTCTTCTGATTCCTTCAATTTCCGGAACGTCGGTGTACTGGTCGGCGGCACTTGTTGGGCTGGCTGGTTGGTTAGTCTGTTGTGCGCCGACACAGAACCAGTAGTTGTTGGAAATTTGTGGTAAGGTCTTATGGGAGCAAACTGCTGAGGTCATCCGTCCTTAGTCTTACACAATACTTAATCTAACTTAAACTAACTTACGCTAATGACAACACAGACATCCATGCCCGACGGAGAACTCGAACCTCCGACGGGGGAGGAGGCGCGCGAAGCGTGACAAGGCGCCCTAGACCGCGCGGCTAGCCCGGGCGGCAGTAGTTGCTGTTACGTCATCACTAGGGAAGCAATTTGTTGGTTCTGAAACTGAAAAGCTTGTGTTAGATCCATCATATTAGCCGTCTGCGTCTCAGGCGCTGGGGCAGGGGGTGGGGAGGGCGGGGAATTCACGGTTTACACAAATACTTTATAGCAGAAAGCAAGTAAAGCCTCTGAACAGAGAAATTTGATAAGTTCTGCGGCTCTCCTCCTGGAATACGTGCAAGAACACAACAACAAATTAGCAAACACTTGAACACGATCACCCCTGCAAGCTAAAACACAAGCAAGCAAAATCGTCGGCTAAGTTAATTAACTTCGATCGTCACTGAATTATCCTCGTCGCCACTGCAGTATCCTCGTCGCCACTGTAGAGTCTCGTACCGTAGGAAGCAAGGGAGAGGATGTTATTATGGGTGGCCGGTATCCTCTTTCTACAATAAACTCGTAGAATAACACGATTCTTTATTTAATCGAACAGGTAGCTGCTATTTCACTTTAATAGTATCCATTCGTCGTGGTACTAGCTCATTCATAATAGTCCTCTTGCAGAGAATATAGGTAATCTTGTTGTTACAAGCTTCAGTCTCGCTGCTAGCCTCTACCTGGTCGCTATGCACTGTCGTAGCCTGAGTAAGTCAGTGACTGAGCTCTCCGGTCAGTGACGGCGGTCGAAATACTTGCTTTCGAGAGGGCGTTGACAGCGTGTTGATTGTCAGTCTGCCTCTGGCCTTTCTCGTGATAGGCGAGTTTGATCCAGCGCCTACTATCGATCTTCGCGCTACATTTTTGCCGACCGGTGTGCTTGTGACAGCTTACATCATCACAAGATGCTATTTGAGATACGACTACAGAAGTCGATAGGTATCTCCAGCAGTCGAGGGGAAAGAGGAGGAGATTAGTGTTTAACGTCCCGTCGACCAGGGACCCACTACAATGATCAGCATAGCGAATGAAACATCGTAGCTAAAATACACATTTTAGCCCGTTTCATCGGAGTTCTAGATCAACATGGACTGTGGGTAACTCTGAGAGATATAGGCAGAAGAAGAACAACTAGACAGAAAAACAAGGCCAAATAGATATTTTCGGTTAACATGTGATATATTAAATTTAATTAACACAAAGGGAAAATATTTAAACGCAGCATGTGAAACAATTAAAATGAAATACACTAGTGAAAAATATTAAGTTCTCCAGGAAATGCAAAGTGACAAAGGAACAATGGCTAAAGGAGAAAAACTATACAGGAGAATTGGGCATGATGCAAGGAAAATGTAGGTACCGCTCGTAGGAAATTTAAAGAAATCTTTGAAGAAAGGAGAAAAATATGTAAGAGCATCAGGAGCAGTTTTGGCTGTATTGCCAATCCAGTAGTTTGGAAAGAAGAGAGACCTGAAAGGTGGAAGGATTGTATCGAAGAGTTGCACAAAAGATAAAAAAGGTGATGTCAATATTAAAGAAAAAGGAAAGGAAATGGTTGAAAATGAGATAGTTGATACGATGTTGCGAGAAGAATTTGTCAAAGCACTAAAAGACCTAATTCGAAACAAGGCACCCACATAAATTATGTTTCTTCAGAACTATTAAGGACATTTTGATGTGCAAGCATTGTAAACCTTCCAGTTGGGATGTAGGATATACGAGACAGGTGGAATACCCTCAGCCTTAAAACCCAGCGAGGAGACGCAGGGATAACACACCGGACTCGCCTTCGGGAGGACGACGGTTCAAATCCGCGTTCGACCATGCTGATGCAGGTTTTCCGTGATTTCTCTGATTGCACGAGGCACATACCGGAGTGATGGTTCCTTTGGAAGAGCACGGCAGTTTTCCTTCCCCATGCCTGAATCATTCCGAGATTGTGACCAGGGAAAGGAGTGTAGTCGAAACAAGGCAGGTAATACCTCATGTTTTCATTGTGGATATTATCGAAGAGAACATATCTCATGTTAGCGTTATGTCCAGTATAGTCCAGTCATGAATGAGGTTCCAAACTGTCTGTTCCAAACAACTTTAAATGTACCAGTGAAATGCTGGAAGATGCAGTCCGATTAGGGAATGTATCTCCTAGCGATCGGAAGTGTTCTGTACAGTTTTCTGTTCCATGTGGGACTGTGCCCGATTGTGTATAGAAGGAGCCGTGTATGTGTGTGTGTGTTTGTTGTGTGTGTGTGTGTGTGTGTGTGTGTGTGTGTGTGTGTGTGTGCGCGTGTGTGTGTGTGAGTGTGCGTGTGCACGCCTGTGTACAGGTCGGCGAATAGCGAGGCGATTGGCGTCCTTACATAGAAGAACCCAATTATGTTCAAGCGTTTACCGGATTTCAGTTTCTTGTCTGTTACGGCAGGTACACCCCTATTTTCCATTACACTAGTTTCATTACGAATATGTTACTGCTTTCAATTTTAGATGTTACCCAACTTTCTTTATGTGGTATTGCATTCACCTTAATTCGTTTTAAGCATCTCTTCAGACTTGCGCTTTGTAACGAATGCTTCAGTAGTTGCTCACTAGGGTCCAAATAGCTTCGTCTATTGAGGCCGTATCTTTAGGTATTACATTAATACTTCACTGTCTAGTACAAGTATACTGAACGAGGTGGCGCAGTGGGTAGCACACTGGACTCGCATTCGGGAGGACGACGGTTCAATCCCGCGTCCGGCCATCCTGATTTAAGTTTTCTGTGATTTCCCTAAATTGCTCCAGGCAAATGCCTGCATGGTTCCTTTGAAAGGGCACGGCCGACTTCCTTCCCCGCCCTTCCGTAATCCGATGAGGCCAATGACCTCGCAATTTGGCCTCTTCCCCGAAACAACCCCAACCTCGAGTACAAGTATCATTATCTGAGCTCTATGGGCACTCGCTTATCTAAAGTCCTTTCTGTTAAGCCCCCACACAATCAGCTGGGCAGCAATCTCAGCGTGCAACGCAAATCTGAGCCACGAGAACGTCCGTACGGTTGTCAACTATACGCTACCAAGTATGTAGTTCTCGCTTTCTATTAGAGTCAGAAACAGTGTCCTGGCTCAGATCTGGGGACAATGCTGCAGGGGGCAATGCTGCAGATTATGAACTTTGTTGAAAGTCTGTAAGGAAGACAGGTCTTGTCAATCTTCTACGGAAGTCGCTGCAGTGTTCAACGAATAATCTTTGAGTCCAGACGACAGTCATTGTTTGTTCCCACGTGGGCAACAGTCTACGGTTGGTTACACCTCGTTTATCAGAGGCTACCAAAACATCTTCAGCATGTTGTGCTGGACAGACTTTCATGATTATCTTTCCCAGGCAATCAAGATGCTTCATAGGGAGTAAGACAGTTTTTCCTTGGTTGACGCTGTGGTCAATGTAGACACCGTGTTATCCACTCAGTGCACTACTGGAAGTTGATTGTGGTTTGCACTGATGAGTGAAAATATTATGACTGCACAGTATGCCGGTCCAGCTTCGCGATGCAGTTTTCCTGCGATTCTGCATCATATCGTTTCGACAAGTCCCTGAGAGGTATCTGGAGAGTGAGTCACCAGCTATCTACTTACCGGAGATCATAATTTGTGTAAAATACGAGGCACTGGTTTTCGGCATGCAGTTAGTGCCAGTATTGTTCCATTAGTTTCAGATCAGGCGATTTTAGTAGCTAAGACAACAACATTGGTAGGACAGCAGTATCAACACGTGGTAAGGTAGCGACCTTGGCTCAAAGACACTTCCATGATGAGAGGTGTGGTAACTCCGCCCATGAACCTGAGGCAATTGGAACTGTTATCGTCAAGATCAAGGGAATCCCCACACTCCTACACCCCCATCCCCCAGGGGAATTCTAGTATCTTGGGCACTTGCATGTGGTGCACTGCAAGTCATGAGGTAACCACATACGGGTAAAATGCCTAGCCCAGGGCTGTAGAGCATTTGTGTGATATATAAATAGCTTGAAATCCTTCCCCTACCACCCCCACCCCCGCCCCCCTCCCACGTTTCCTTTCGAGGTCAATAAGAATCAAACTCACCACCTCCCCACCGCCCCTTTTATTTCTGAAGCAAGTCCACTGTCCTCATCATTTGAAGTGTCTGCACCGTACGATGGTCATCAGCACAGTTATCCTACTTTTAAAATGGTGGTACGTGTTATACTTATGAGGTAAGAGATTTTTGACATTATAGTGTGTGACTGGGGTGCAGACGAACTGCTGCAATTTAATGAGTTCGTGGCGTATTCTGCAAAATAGCTGTAAATATTAACGTAATTTAAGAAGTAAGACACTTTGACTTTACAATGTATGAGCGAATTACTGTAATACAATGATGTCATGGCATATTCTGCAAAATTGCAATAAATATTAACATAATTTATGGAATGAGACACTTTGACAATAGAGTATGTTGAGGAATTGCTATAAATTAATGATATCATAGCAGCTTCTGTAAGCACTACCAAGTATGATCCCTTCCCACTGCAAATTGCTCTACTTTTAACTTTGTTCTTCAAATACGCACATTTCAGTTCTAAATGACAAATATTTAACGATTACTGCAGATCATTATTTCAACAAAATACGTGGATATCCTGTGTTAAATAATTTCCACAATTAAATCTGTAATTCCCAAGGATACTTCCACTAATTAGTCGTTATTAAAAATCATTGTATCACATGTGGATATCTGTCCAAAGGGGTACTATTCCTTTGTTATTTTCTTAAAAATTATTTCACAAATTCCAAATTATGGGAGTCCTATGATTTCCGCATATATCGAAGAACGCTATTGGTCTTCATTCTTCTCTGAATACGAACATATAAACCATGTAAGGGTTCTTGTCTTTAGGATGTAAATACTAAGTTTTACGTATTTATTTTGATAACAATATCTGTTTGTAAACTACATACATCGCCACAGGTATGTATGTAGTTTTGCAGCACCCTTGTGTTCGCTGTATTGGTGGCACAACCATACTGCAGCGCTAGCAGTGTGGAAGACTTGACAGTTGTATTTCACGGTGATGAGATGGTATTGGGATTAAATTATTTATAAACATGTGCCAAGGCGTGCATCTGTTAGCCAATGGATAAGCCCATATTACCTTTTCGTTTAAGTCCTTGTGTTTAATAAGGTAAGGAGTTTCATTCAGAATGTAACTAGTTATTGCGTTTATGGTCTCTCATTAGGTATCTTCTCTAATACACATATTTTAGAGTGTAATGCTTCATACATAGTTGTTGGCATGCATCTGTAACCTGTGTTATCTGCAGTGACACCCTCATACGTCTTTGGTACACTGATCGACTTGCAGGCAGTTTCATTGGATTTGATATATTTTTCATTACAAGGGCTGGATATTTTGCTGCACAATCTGTAAAACGTAAGTTACCTTCTGTGATTTCAAACTACATGGAGCAGCATAGCAGTCCATATCAGCTATCCTAGTATCAATATTTGTTCTAACTTTAGGAATTCTAATCTGAAGTGACGTCGTGATCACGTCATCAACTTACAGACATGAAGCGATACAGCATTACGATCTTAAGCTTTTTCTCATCCAAGATATAATACAACGTTTCTCACTGTCATCATCTTACCCACACACGGTTCAGTTTGCGTCTTAGTTGGAATCCAACTTAAGTAAGATTGCTGCTGAATCATAAACAGTATGGGAGTCTGTGTAATCGTTTTCCAAATAGGCTACTTCTCCACCGAAGTAAATGATCGCTAAATATAATTATTCCATGGATGTAAAATACAAAACAGCAATGATCTTAAAAAGCAGTTGACAGTGTACCTACATATTAGCCATAATTTCCCAGATTTCCATGGTGTGATAAGTATGGTGAAGGAATTAATATGTTGCATCTGTACATACGGTTTGCTTCTGGCTACAATCCACGCTTGTGTTGTCTAGCACAGCTAAACGTCTACACACTAAAGCAAGCTTTAATAGTAGCGTAATCTACAAGCTGAGTTGTGTACTCCTGTTACTCCATTTTCTTAAGCAGAAAATTTCTAGGTATGGTACTACTGTAGCCATTAACAAAAAAATGTTCCAGTAAAATTGGAGCTTAAAGTATACAACTTCAGTAAGTTGGTTGATGAATCGCAAATCGTGTTGGAACCTGTGTAATTGATTTGCATGTAATAGCAAAACAAATAATCATTAAATGTAATTATTCCTCAGGCTCTAAAAACCTATGCAACGAACCTAAAAAGGGATTGATGGTAAACCTACATATTGGCTCTAATTGGCGGGATTTTCCCATTGCGAGACTTACGTGAGAGGAAGTAATATATTTCAGCTGTAAAGACACATTGCTTCCTGCTATTATCCATGCTTAAGTTGTCTAGCGCAGCTAAATTAGCAAGTAACAAACCCTTATTCCATCAGGCCCAAAATTATCCACACTAACGGGAACCAAGCTCTCACTGTCTATGTCGTGTGTGTGTGTGTGTGTGTGTGTGTGTGTGTGTGTGTGCGTGTGTGTGTGTGTGTGTTTGTGTGTGTGTACTTCTACGTACAAACCGTTGTAGAGCGTACTTACCTACCAGTGGGTCTTCTTTATAATTTGAATGGAGGCCAAAAACCTACAGCAAATAAAACTCCTCCAAATTTAGGAAATTAAACTTAGTTGTGTCGAAAAGCCATTACTTCAGCAGGGCAATGGAACAGGATGTGCAACATTTTCACTTGCAAGTACCTAGAAGCAGTAAACAGAGTATGGACTACTATCTTTCCACAGTTCATGATTGTCTAGGAAGCGTGTACTTTCGAGTGTTCTTATTACTGCAGAATCACATTAGTGATGCAAACATAGTTTTTTTATACTCAAAATCAGCTAATCATAATTCAGTAATATCCAAATGTTAGACAGTATTGTTCCAGGCAACTGAACGATTTTAATGTCAGCCCATCCCACTTTGCAGCAAGAGTGTATTCATATATTTAAATAATGCACTACAACAGTTATTAGACAATAGGACACTAACAGCCTGGCACTGATTGGTTGTCGAATATCTTTGTTGCTCTGGTGTAAGCTTCAGGCACATGACTTCTACGACAACATCCCTGACCATCTGCGGTGTGCTGTGACTTCGTGGTCACAGTAACAAGTCACACGTTACAGCAGTCTCGGACGAACTACGAACGTGCATCTCCAACGCAATGCAAACTATCCAGAATATAAAAACCACCCACACATCTATTATGCTCTCCATGTCTGAAGTACCATGAAAATTAATGTGCACATAGTTAAACCACGCAAAATGTCCACTCAGAAAAGAAACCTTCTCCAAGACAGAGTGGTGACTGACGAAGCTAACACTTACTGACATTAAATATCACATACATATGGCCTGTGAATAACATCACTGCTTCCCTGGTAGTCTTCCTTTTGTAATCAGAAGCGATGGTGTGTGTAAGGTAGTCACACATCTCCATTTTGATAAAATGATCCCGAATAAAATCTCGCATAATGGAATTGGCCAGTTGCGCTTGACAAGGCATAGCCGTAGGCTTTTATACTTCCTGTAAATGGTTTCCGGAACTTCCCTGCTAAATTGTGTAAGAGAATAAGGCACTTATGTCTTGACACCAAGGCCCTAGAATGTCGAGTCTTTCCACTATTAAATCATATACATGTTGTGTCATCCCTCTCCTATATATATTGGTTATTTTAAAGTTCTGTACTTAACTGCAGTGCAGTCTGTAACTAATCTGGATCTTGTGTTTACCTAGACGAGACTTCATTTGGCTTTCAAACTTGTTCTGAAGAGTTTAGTACACAAACTACTCGGCTGTTGTATTTAGCAACAAAGTATTTCTCAAGCTGCTCTGTTCATCTTCATTTCGGTTTACTAGTAAAAGTAGTGACTGCATCCACCACTGGTACAGGAACTGTAACTAAACGAACCTTGAGAAATTCCTCGCGCTATTGAATACTTATGTTTACTATTACAGCCACCACGTTCTGAAGGAACAAATATTGAAAGTTGAATCTGTCCATTCAACTTGGAACAGTTATACAAGTTAACTTTTAATACCAGAATGACCCTGATATGATATTCGTTGACTTCCCTTCAGTACTTAAGACTGTTCACAATTCAGTTAAAGTTAATGCGTATCACTTAACCCTAGCAATACCAACGCATTTTCTATGACGTGTATTACCAAGGAGAGGCAAGGTAGTGTACAATATGCCCACCACAAAATTAAAAATTCTCGTTAATTGTTGTTAACTATTGTTAACAACATATTTTAACAAGGCATTAATGTAGAAATAGATCCATAACCTGCTGAAAATATCTATTAACACAATTTTAATAAAACCGACGCAATTTCCATAATGTATATACCGAGGGGAGGGATACTGTATGGCCATCAGAGTTAAAATTAAAAAAAAATAGAAATTTCATTATTTCTCATTGAATTTCATTCACAACATACTGTTTAAAGATATACAGATGTGTAAGAAGGTTCCTGAACCTAAAAATATGAATTTGAAATTTATTGCAAGAAGTCATATTCACGACTAAGATTTAAATTTTTGTGTTAAGTTTTATGTAACAATTTAAAAAGTTACGGAGTCTGGTATAAGAAATCACTAAAACAATAACTATTTGTTTCAAAATTTCAAATATAGTGTACGTGATTACATTACAATATTTTCAGAAGGTAAGCATAACGTAGCCCTCCCCCCTCCTTGGTATAACGAGTGTTGATTAAAGAAAATATACTCTTCAAACATTTTAGAAAATGTCTTTATGAAAAGAATAGCATAGCTACCCTCAAAACTACATAATATTACGATTCTTTAAGAAAACACTAAAGCTAGTGTGGCTGCTGTTACAATCATCATGGCTCCTTTTGAACGTAAGGATTAAGAGGAATGAAGCAGATTTTTAAATGAAACAATAACACTCTGTAGATATAAACGCCAATATATTCAACGAAACATGCTTCATCACAGAACGAATTAAATTCAGTCTTGTGCTCCTTTACATTAATGACAGTTCAAAAAGTTCGTACCTTGCCTTATTAATTGCAGTACGGTTAATGGTGTCGTGCCAAAACACACATCTGCAAATTCTTCACGTCTGTGGTTAACGCAATATGAGGACGGGGTCGCCAAGGCTGTACATAAGGCGCCAAGAAGCAAATTGTGGTAAATCTCCGTTTTCTCGAAAATTGAGCGGCTGCCACCAATTTCTTCTCTTTACTGCCGTCTATCCATTCGGCCTGCAAAACACGATTACAGCTTGTGTCTACCTTGAGACGTACCTTCAAAACAGCCCACAAATGCAAAAGATGGTATGCTGATTTATGATTGCAAAGTAAAAGTGAGTAAACCCATGGTATGATAAAGCAGCAGAACCTGGTATATCCTTGGCAAGCGCCTTTAACCATGAAGATCTGGAGATGCAGAACTCGCTTTGTATTTGTTGTGTTTTTTGTCTGCATAATGGTGTTTTCCAAGCTTATTACTTAAAGGACGCTAATTTTGAGCCTACGTGTGTCAATTTCGTCAGGTTGTCCCCATACCACACGCTACCATGAAACAAAAAACTGACTGTTACCTGGTGCATTTTTCATGGTTTATCTCGCTTGTGAATAAATGGAGAACATTTATAGTATTGTCTTTTTGTTTTTTGATTAAATACCAAGAGTTCTTTATCGTTTCCTCCATACCAATGGATGTTAATGATGGAATACAAGAACAGTCGGTGCCAAAAGGGAAGGCTGTATAAGATCAGCAGCTCTGAGGGGTATATCTCTAAACTGGGTCACAAGCCTGGAACATCTGGCTTGGCTCATTATGGACTCAACTCAGCTACAGAAAAAAAATCACATACAAATCCTCTACCAGTAAAAGAGAGGATTAATATATTCGTATACAGCTTCCTCTGACAGTTTCTGATGTTACAGATCACAGTCATTAAACAGGAGTCAGATAGTAATGATTATAAATCACATTATGATTGGGTCGATGACATGCGCCAATCCGTTAATCGACTGTCGCGTACCACTGTTATTAAATATAAATTTTTTCTCATTCCAGAGATGAATCTCAAATCTTTGGCATCGATACATGAAGATGTGCTTGACGGACTCATGTTTGTGGCGTTCACTGTAGTGCTACTTAAGTCACCAGTAGATTACCCTACGCCCACTTTTTTATTTGCACTGACTAAACTGAAAAGTACTGCACACGAACACTTGGATCGAACGAACACCGGACTACAGATGCAGTATTTTCGTCCCCGCGGCATGCGTTGTTTAAAATTTCATCATTATGCGAGCTTAGTTTCATTAAAGAAAAACGCTACTATTATAGATGAGAGTGGTGTGAAAACATGACTGCCATTGGGTGTGTTTAACGTTACTGAAACTTTTCAGATAGTGGTCACAGCACTGTCTGAGAACGTACATGTTTAGCTTATTGTATTTTGAGAAAAATCGAATCATTGGCTTCAGAGACATGGGAGCATCATGCCGACAGACTTCACAAACAGCTGGCTATTCTATAATAACGGTAGAACGACTGATGACGAGATAGTCACGACAATAACGGAAGGAAGAGTAGGCAGTGGTATTTCCAGAAGAACTTGAACGTGAGAATATCTTTGGACTTGAAAGTTCTCTAAATAAATGAAAATATGTGGCATCTCTGTTTATGATAGTAAGACCTCTGCTGTAATAATAAATCAACTTTCGTAATCAAACTTGTACTGTCGTAATGTGAAAGCAAAACTCAATTGTAATAATAATTAATTTCGTAATGTAAAGGAAAGTCTTTCGTACTGTAGAAGTTAACAATCTGACTGCAAAAATTTTGAACAGTTTAAACTGCCTGAATAATGAACTTTGACATAAAACCTAAGATAATTAGTTCTGCAAAACTGATCCCAGATCCGAGAACTAAATGTGATACACAACAAAGGAAATCTGCGTGAATAAAAAAATATTTAGTTGTTACCTCTATTCTGCGCAAATCTGGATAACGCGTTGCAGTACTGCTCTATCTCGCGCGCCGCTATGCTACAGGTGCAGATGACTATATCTGCATAGAGACAATCGTGAGGTGCAATGAATTCTCTGTTAGTTGTAAATCGAAGTATACTTTTGGAAAAATCATAGTCAATTAAAAATTACAATGAAAAATGAAATATGGGCATAAATGACAACACAAAGGTTTCTTTTGTTTTTTGTTTATTATTTTATTTTATTTTATTTTTTTGCATACAGTGAAAAACTGCTCAAGGCTGATGGTAAATTTAATGAACGTCTTAACATCCAATCTAGCAACTCTCAGTACAAGAACCAAGTTAGTCCAATGGCCCTGTAATAAAGAAAAAAGTAACATCAACATAATATATACCTCTCGCATTCCACTTCTGTTATATACTTAGTTCCATTAAGGTTTCTCCTTCACAAATCAGTTTACGTTGCAATCTTGATATAATCATGTTCATTAAACGCATTGATAAACTGAGACTTTACATTTGAAACATAACATTACCATTGCTTCCTCACTCTAACACAGATTAACATTATCTGGTCACTGCGCCCTCACGCATACCAAAGATAATACCTCAACTTCTGCGAATACAGCTTTACAGCATCGCTGCTCGCTCACAGTCGATTCAGATACCGAAAGTATATATGAGACGTACTGGACAGTTCGACATTCTAGTGAATAAACGGATGGCGACAACTGGGATCCGAGCAAAGAGGCAGTATCACAACGAGCCTTCTGCAAAAGATACTGGAACTGCCATGCGTCGTTTACCACAGCGACCATACCTCAGACAACAGAGAGTTGTGTGGTGGAGGGCCAGAGTCAACTTGCACACTGAATAGCATTCTGCGGCCTTTCGCGATGGGTCTCGCTTCCGTTTGTGGCGGTAGGATCGACATGTCTGTTGGCGACCTGGTGAGATATCACATGAAGCAGAGATTTACGAGACCCATGTCTCTGCAATCCTGTGATTACGGCGTGGAAAGTTATTCCATATGACAATTGCTTTGGTAATTGCTTAAGCAACCCTCTTTGTTTACTTGAATGCCTCGAGAACGTTAAACCAGTTGTCATAACCCTCAAGAGCAGGGTACATAGTGGCACAGAAACTCCTCAGCATGCCATTCGCAGTCTTAAACGCTGCAAGGAACACAAAAGTGTATTCATACACGTTTGCACACTACTCAAACTGCTGTTGATGATGGGCACCATTTCTGAAGAGAACTAATGTTCACTTTCTAACTCTTACATTTTTGTGAGGATACTACACTACTGGCCATTAAAATTGCTACACCACAAAGATGACGTGCTACAGACGTGAAATTTAACCGACAGGAAGAAGATGCCGTGATATGCAAATGATTAGCTTTTCAGAGCATTCACACAAGGTTGGCACCGGTGGCGACGCCTAGAACGTGCTGACATGAGAAAAGTATTCAACCGATTTCTCATACACAAGCAGCAGTTAACCGGCATTGCCTGGTGAAACGTTATTGTGATGCCTCGTGTAAGGAGGAGAAATGCGTACCATCACGTTTCCGACTTTGATAAAGGTCGGATTGTAGCCTATCGCGATTGCGGTTTATCGTATAGCGACATTGCTGCTCGCGTTGGTCGGGATCCAATGACTGTTAGCAGAATATGGAATCGGTTGGTTCAGGATGGTAATACGGAACACCGTGCTGGATCCCAACGGCCTCGTATCACTAGCAGTCGAGATGACAGACATCTTATCCGCATGTCTGTAAAGGGTCGTGCAGCGACGCCTCGAACCCTGAGCCAACAGATGGGGACGTTTGCAAGACAACAACCATCTGCACGAACAGATGGACGAAGTTTGCAGCAGCATGGACTATCAGCTCGGAGACCATGGCTGCGGTTACCCTTAATGCTGCATCACAGACAGGAGCGCCTGCGATGGTGTACTCAACGACGAACCTGGGTGCACGAATGGCAAAACGTCATTTTTTCGGATGAATCCAGGTTCTGTTTACAGCATCATGATGGTGGCATCCGTGTTTGGCGACATCGTGGTGTACGCACATTGGAAGCGTGTATTCGTCATCGCCATACTGGCGTATCACACGGCGCGATGGTATGGGGTGCCACTGGTTACACGTCTCGGTCACCTCTTGTTCGCATTGACGACACTTTGAACAGTGGACGTTACATTTCAGATGTGTTACGCCCCCTGGCTCTACCCTTCATTCGATCCCTGCGAACCCTACATTTCAGCAGGGTAATGCACGACCGCATGTTGCAGGTCCTGTATGGGCCTTTCTGGATACAGAAAATGTTCGACTGCTGCCCTGGACAGCACATTCTCCAGATCTCTCACCAACTGAAAACGTCTGGTCAATGGTGGCCGAGCAACTGGCTCGTCACAATACGCCAGTCAGTACTCTTGATGAACTGTGGTATCGTGTTGAAGCTGCATGGGCAGCTGTACCCGTACACGCCATCCAAGCTCTGTTTGACTCAATGCCCAGGCGTATGAAGGCCGTTATTACGGTGGTAGTTCTGGTTACTGATTTCTCAGGGGTTGGGTTGGGTTGGGTTGTTTGGAGGGAGAGATGAGTAGCAACTCTCCTTTTCACAATATTGTTACTGATCATAAATTACAGAATACTGTGTAGTTTTGTAATTTGTTGTAGTAGTAATAATCAGTAAGACCCCAGAATTGTGCATTCCAGTTTGTAATTTGTTGTAGTACTAATAATCGGTAAGGCCCCATAACAGTGCATTCCAGTAGAAGACGTAATTCTCGTTAGCACGTAAACACCCAGTTGCAAATTAAGAGGTTTAGAAACGCATTTCGTCTACTGAGCTGAGCGAGCGAGAGGAATCAGACTTGTCGTCGTCATGTACGCGTTGCGGCCTCTCGGTCCCGCGGGCCTCGTTGTGCTTAGTTCATAATTTATTTCTCTGTAGGGTCGTTCATTTTCATGTTTCCACTGGCTACAGAACAATAGTTTTTATATGTCTTTTGTGTATTACAAAAAAGTATTATACGACCACTTTGGACTTAATTCCAAAATTTTGGAGAGTTATCCGTAACTGTGGAGAGAGACCAACCCTTAACAATAGTAAGATAATGTAATTTTCAGTACTTACTCAGGGGTGAAGAAGTAGCCCGGTATAGACGAGCGTGGAGAGCTGCATCAAACGAGTCTTCAGACTAACGGGCTCAACAATGGCAATTGCGAAGTGCTAAAAACTCAGATCGGCTGCCGTATCCGCGGAAACTCACAACAATGGAGAGCACGTTATAAATAGCGGTTTCCGCGGAAACTGGGTGTTATTTCTGAGACTCCGACTATCTGTGCACAAACGCGCTATGTTCGAGTATTTCAGAAATTTCATTAGTGGAGAGGTTTACGAGGAGGCCGTGCGGCCGCTGGGGAGCCATGTGAGTGGGCTGGCTGAGGGGATGGGCTGGAACGTGTTTTGGCTCTGGAAAGACTCTGATGAGCCTAAGGTGCGGCGGTACGGACAGCGCGCTGCCCAGATGGCCTTAGAGGGGTTCGGGGGGAACGGAGTGCCGCGCCAGCGGGGGCTGGCCGTCCCCGATGACGCGCCACTCGTGGTGCGAGCAGCTGCCGCGGGTTACCGCGGGGCTACTGACACCGGCCCTTACGGACACCCTTATAGGTCACTCGCCAGCACCGCCAGGGCCGCGTACCAGCAGCCGCAGTTTCGGAAGCAGCTGTGAGTGACGTCTGCAGCCGCATTCCGGCGCTGCGACACCGAAACCGGACGCCAAGCACCGCGCAGATCGCTCACCAGCACCGCACGGCTATGTATCGAGGCCCACTCCACCTATTGCCCGTGCAACCTAAGTTGACAGCGGAGCTGTGGCGGGTGGGAGCGACCGTGGAGCGACCGTAAATGGGAAACGCCTTCACGTTCGCTCTTATCAGCCATAAAAAAAAAAAAAAAAAAAAAAAAAAACGCACCGGGTCTCGACTTAGTTTGCGCGGACAATGGCCCTTTTAAACTCTGATGGGTTCATTTTTTTGTTCGCTACTATGGGAGTGAGCATCGACAGAAACAAGGAAGGAGAGAAGCTGCAACGGCTGGTGGCAGGAATCCAAAATGCACACTGGCATACAGCGGGCACAGCAGCAGTGACAGAAGAGCCAATGACCGAGAAGTCAGCACGTTCCGGAAAAGCCATCGCCCTCCCCACATCAGCGGAGCAGGGCATCGCCAGACCGGCTCATGTGTTTCTCAATTGTCACATGTGATCACAGGCACTCGCCTACATTCCAAGAGCCAAAGGCCGACGATAACAAGATTCTTCGAGAAGCTTTCCAACGTGAGAGAAGAGGCAATGACCGTGAAGTCGTTCACCTCCAGCGAACTAAACTGAATAAATACGCGAGACGCAGTGGGCCCGACTAAAGAAGAGTAGTTTTCAGTTCAGTTTCGGAGCTGAAGACCGTCATGCAAGAAGAGACTACATCGTACACAGACGCACCAAGTCCGCCGTTGTAATGGAATAGCAAGCAGCAGCCTCGGCGCCAGAAGACAGAAGTTAAAAGGTATTTGAAGACTGATTTTTACGTACCCGGGTGACTCGTGAGGACGGGAAGGAGACGGCCTCACATCAGCAGTCACCTGTGAGCTAGGATGAAGATCAAGACTGGCAAGCTGGAGTCCGTTGTTCGAGTCCGGGACACTGGCCTTCGCCAGCCACGCCGCTCCGCTGGCCGACGGACGACACTGACACACGCGGCCGCTTAGAGAAGAGAAACACTGGGATGCCACATCCAAGGTATCACCATCCGATGCACGACTTCGTTCTCAATAATTAAACGTGCCACCGCACGATTCGCGTCTCCAGTCAACTGGGCGATACGGCGACACGAGATACACACCGCCAGGCGTAATCAGACGCCGCCGCTGCCGCATCAGAAGGCTTCGCAAACGACACAGCTGCCGCTCTACACAGCCAGGACAATCCAGTGACAAAACCGTTGTACAAATCTTCAATAAAAGTTACCATATGTAAAAATGCTGTTTCATTCTACCTCATACCCGAGCCAAGGAAGAACCCAATCTGCCCACATGTTGTTAAGAGAGAAATTAATTTATTTAGTAGTTTCACCCTGACATAATGCTTTAGAATTAAATGCCCTTTGCAGTAATGCTCATCCTGACAAATGACTAGCATCAAAAAGAGAAAACCCAGCTACATTTAGTAGCAGAAGTGTTACACTGTATATAACACTTCCAAATTAATACAATTCTTTATTTCTAAGAAGGGAAGAAACGTAACTTAAATCCTCGTTATGAAGTGGCCAGACGCCACCTAGTCGCATTTCCGACTCCAGCGTTCGTGCTATGGTCTTGTGAACCGTTTCCTTGTTGTCACTGATAGCTGGACTTTATTTCTTGCTATATTATCTGTAATGAGTCTTGATACGCTTGGAGAAATACAAGTAAACCAGTTTATTGTGACACTTCGTTCACTATTCATTTGTACTCCTGTTTAGCTTTCCTACGACGACAGTTGCCACACCAATCCGTAGCCCATGTCCTCTTACGAAGTCATACACAACTAAACTAGCTACGAGTACTGAAACCTACAAGTGGCAGTCTTCAAGTCTAATTCTTCCCATTCTGTCGTTATTTCTCTTTTCTTTTTTCTTTTTTAGCATTCGGTGTCCTCAGTGTTCCTCTTTCTTGTGGTCGTTTCCTAGGTTCAACAGTTGCTGCTTTCGCAATCCTTTTTGGTCTCTCTGTGCTATTGTTGCTTTTCGCTGTTTGCGCATTGCTTAATTGTCTCGTTATTTTGCGCATTGCTCAATTACTATGGATACCAAGCCAGAGTCAACAAATCACGGAACTATTTGAAGTAATGAGTCGTTTCGTGAGTTCGACGAGGCGAAGGAAGACTGGACAGAGTATCTCACACATTCAACGCGCACCTCGCAGCATATCACCATACAAGGTACTGACAAACTTTCTTATTTCTTGGCAATGGCGGAAGTCATCATGCACCACATATAGGTCAATTCCCGTGTCCCGCTCTGAACTAGTACCATACGAGGACCAATTAGAGTGCGAGCCGGCTCTGTAGCCGAGCGGTTCTAGGAGCTTCAGTCTGGAACCGCGCTGCTGCTACGGTCGCATGTGCAAATCCTGCTTCGGGCATGGATGTGTGTGATGACCTTAGGTTGGTTAGGCTTAAATAGTTCTAAGTCTTAGGGGACTGATGACCTCAGAAGTTAAGTCCCATTGTGTTTAGAGCCATTTGAACCATTTTTTTCCGCACGAGTGGCGGTTACCTACCATCATTGGGTGACTGAATTGCGATATCTTACTAGACAGTGTTGATTCAAATGTGACTGTGGCAAATAGTATATATAGTGAAGCAGTGATTCGTGAGACCATCACACGCGGTGTAGCTGACTCTCGAATTCAGGAACAGATTCTCAAATACCCAGATCCTTCCGTGCCACAGCTTTTTCAAATTCTAGGCTATCAAGATTCCTACGAAAGCCCACCAGACTGATCTGAGTCAGCGCCTCTTCGTTGTATAGATAACAGTGCCAGACAAGTCTCGCCTCCAGCTCACAAACACATGCTCGTCCCGCCACAGCCACAGCGCTGACGTAAACACGTGGCGGGTCTGGCACAAGATGTGAAGTCGTACCTTGGTTGTAACACAACACATGGTCGTTGATCTTGCCCCTCGCATGATGCAACTTGCTTCTTTTCCGGCAAACGGGGACACCTAAAGTCCGCGTGCTTATAGAAACGTAAAGCACCCCTTCTGCTACTCCACCGGCAGCTGTGGCCGAGCGGTTCTAGGCGCTTCAGTCCGCGACCGCGCTGATGCTACGGTGGCAGGTTCGAATCCTGCCTCAGGTATCTGTGTGTGTGATGTCCTTAGGTTAGCTGGGTTCAAGTAGTTCTAAGTCTAGGGATCTGACGACCTCAGATGTTAAGTTCCATACTGCTTAGAGCCATTTGAACCATTTGAACCATCTCCTACTCGTTCACTCAAATTTAAGTCACAAACAGTGTATAGTGTGTTTTCCAATCACCACAGTGTCGTTAGTACAAAGCAATAGCCTAATAGTCATTCTGGAAAGGCTCGAAATTCATCTGCTGTGCTACTTGAAAACAACTTATGTGTCTCTACTGCTGGACATTCCGTCCGTCTGCATTTTGACACTGGGGCTTCAATGACTTTTGCTCAGCTGTAGCGCTTACGTGTGCTAGGCAAAGCTAAGTTGAGCACATCGCGCCATACGCTGACGCCATATTACGCTCAAGACATTCCAGTCTTAGGCACTTTTAGCCTTCCTGCAACTTTCAGTCACGAAGATGTGATAAGGTCCTCACTCGTCTTCGCGTAGACCACAGCCCTCTGACGCACGGCTTCTCGCTCTGGCGAGAGGACCCTTCAATGTGTGGTGCTTGTGGCGTACGAATCACTGCAGGCGGCTTTTTACTAGACTGTGTTTTATTTTCGGACGAGAGGACAGCGATAGATTTGCCAACGGATGTGCCCTGTATTTTAAGGGCCAATTAGAGTGCGAGCCGGCCTTTGTAGCCGAGCGGTTCTAGGAGCTTCAGTCTGGAACCGCGCTGCTGCTACGGTCGCATGTGCAAAAGCTGTAACAGTGGACTCCTCTTTTTTCAAATTACCAATATGAAGTGGTGTATCGGCCCATTCCTAGTGCACCAACGTAGATGCTCTTTGTCGTCTCCATGTTGGTCCAGATTCAATGTTCAATGAGTCCTTTGCTTCTAGCTGCTGCGTTGATGCCCAAGACATAGATGCTATGCATAGCTATCTGCTATATCACCAGAAATTGGCCAGACCACAGAAGCGGCTTGTGATTTGCAGATTCTGTTGTACTACACCTGCATTGGTTGACACCATTCACCCTGACAGATTCATAGCTCTGTGGCTCGCCGATATATTCCCTGTCAGCACGAGCTTGGAGTTCACCAGTGTGTCATTTTGCTCCACGCCTTAGTGACCACTCATGTGCTGTGGAACCATGCGCTCTTCAGCCTCGTTTGCTACACGAAGGTCACTGGGACGACGTCCATACGAAGCAGTTGGAACAACGTCAGTGCACTTGGCACAGTATGTATGCGCAAACTGAACAGTTGACTTCTCAGTGACAAGCCTGTGCTAAACATAAGTGAGCACCACCTATATGTTTCCTGGAATGGCTCAAACTTTGAGCACCTCGTCAGTGTTTGCACTTGGTTTTCACAGGACTTCCTGGAATACACGGTGACTCACTGTCCTTGACGCTTTCAGCAAATTTCCATTCTTGGTTCCTATGCCCTCTGCTATGGCTCGTTCCACAATCCAGGCCTTGACGTCGATCTTTTGCTTCAAAGGCAGCCTTGCGAAAGACTATCACTGATGGAGTTGTTACATGGATTGCACCACCGCATCTTGCTTCAGTTGCAGCACTCGCCAAAGTGGACGACGCCCACTCTGCTCAGACTGGCATGGCATCAGACTAAAGATCCAGTCTTTTATGGATAGTATAGTGGATGAAGGCTCTTGGGAGCAAGGTACCAGTGTATGTTTTCTTGGACGATCTATGTTTCTCCTCTAGGGACCGGTAGGATTGTTGAGAAACTACCAATATAAAATTAGTTCACGTAAACTGCATGATTCCGCCCTGGGCCCTGTGTTTGCCTACATTTAGCATCCCTCGCTGCGTGTAGCTTCTGAGCTCCACACCATCGGCGTCAATCCCAGAGCCAGTGGAAGTCTCGACAGTCACTGTCGTCTGGGGATGGGCCCCTGTTCCTGGTTACTATCCCGTGTACAGCCTCGGGTCCCTCTACATTCATCGAATTGCCCCCATCTTCATTTGCTGCCCTACCGCTCTATGTAGGTGCGTGCCTTCTGCCCCATCTTTTGACTGGTGTCCCAGATCGCAGGGTATACGTCGGGGTGCAGGCAGGATCTTAGCCCCAACCTAAATTTCAGCTCCCACCGCCTCATTGCCACCTATATCCAACCCTAACCGCCCCATTGTGATTCACTCATCTATTCTACAGGATGATGGTGAGGAGGTTTGGTGGGATAGGAATGTGGTATTATGTACTGATACCACCCCACTGGCGTTCTACGGTTGGTAATGGATTTTAAGTTTCCGTTAGACGCTGATAGCAGTCACGCGGAATTTGGCGGACCGAAGGGTTTACGCCTTTATGCCTTGCCTCTAGTGACACTGGACTATGAGCGCTCCCTGCGATAGAAAATCGCCACTCTCTCGCCCAGTTGGGCGTGTGTGCTGCCTTTCAATAACCTCATGCTCAGATGTTCCGCCTAATTTAATGCAGCCCACATAATGTAACTGTAATTTGTGATACCACAGTTTGGCAATGGTGCAGAAACTTTGAAGCAGGATATATAGACATTAATGATACAGGCTGTCAGAAAAGCAAGCGTGTATCCCTGAGTACAGCATCCGGTTGCTGGATATGGTCTTGGCGACGCCACGTTTTCTGAGCAGGGGACTGGTAAGTGCCACTAGTCCTCTGTAAGCCCTGAGCACGCTTCAACAACCGATGTGGTGTGTGGCTGTGGAAACTTGTGCGTCACGAGGAAAGGGACCTTGGCTTGACCACCGAGATAGTGGGGCTGGTATAAACACATATAAAAAAAACTTCTCAGCCTCGAGGTATGCCGTGTGCTCATGAGATGCATGACTGTTGAGGTTGAACAGTCCTTAGCGGGAAACCTGCCGCACCTCAGTTGTACAAGACTTACCTAGGCGAGCGGGGTTCTGCCTAGGTGGATTTTTATTTCCCTAGCTGCTAGTAAGGCAGAGGAGGAAACCTCTAAATTTCCTCCTCTTACTCCTGGTGGAATGGGTGGGTCTCTGGCAGGTACCAATAAGCAAACAAACAGCAAAATCATGTAGCCAGTCCTCCAGGCTCAGGACTTACACAGAGCTCTTCATTCAACAGTAAGAGAATGCACGCTGCTGGTCAGATCGTGTTTTTGATTGTGATCACAAGGGGCGGGGTTTTGGAAATGCTTTTTTTTTACATTGAAAAGGATTTAGAGGGCATTGCAGGTACTATGAAATCAGTCAAGACAGACAAGGCCATGATACAGCCTCCCATATTTGCTACATCTTTTGCTTTGGCCCTTAAAAGCCTATTTCGACATCCAACGCTTCTACATAAACAGAGTTTTCTAGTGTCAGCACTAATATCTGTGTTTGCCAGTACACTCATCAAGCCGTTGTTTCAGAGCCCATAGCTCTTCTGAGAACATGAGATACAGCCGCAGTAGGCACTGTTGTTGAGCATCTGGTTCCACCAAAGGCAGAGCCAGACAAAAATTCCAGCGCTGACTCCAGTGCTGCTGCTGTTTATCGCACAAAGTCCTCCCAAACTTAACCTTCCACTGCAGGCGAAAACAGGCGGTAGACCAGATCAGGTCATGTTTATATCGTTGGACGTGACAATTCTACAGAGTCTGCTTCAGAGCTGATGGACTGCGAAGTCTACCTGGCCAACCATAATGTCCCAAGGTTGAAACTTCGTCTGTTACAGGCTCTCCACCCCGGCAGAAATATAAGGTGAATGTGACTCCCGCACTACAGTGTAACATAAATCAGTTCAGGACTCATGTGGAGGAAATGAAACTCCTGGCAGAGGCTCAACCCTTGTGCTTGTGTTTATCTTCCACCAAAACGATAACCAGACTGCGGCACACTCCCTATGTTTGTGTTGCCTTCCACCGAAAGGATGACTTGGCTGTGGAAAGAGGCAAGTGAGGGGTTTCACTAACACATTCCGCTCCTCTACTCTCTCTTTGGTTACTAACCTACAATCCATAGCCATTGCTGTTCACGTGGACCACAAGATAATGGTTTACTCACTGCATTTACCTCCACAGGATAGAATAGAATTTGAGGCTCTCATGGTTCTTATTGTACACCTCCACGCCCCATTTCTCCTACTGGATTATGGGGCTTAAACTTCACTTGCCCCAGTGATCGAGTCTTGGAGAATAACATGACGTCTTCAATACCGGCAGTCCCACACATTACTTACCTGATACTGGGACATCCTCAGCCACCGACCTCTCTTTCTGCTCTCCAGTCCTTGCAGAATCAGCACAGTGGGAAGCAACTTATGACCTTCATTCCAGCGATCACATCCCAATGTGGATCACCTAGTGGATGGACGACTGCTTGAACAGAATCACCAAAGCGGGTTGTCATCAGGGCTAACTATATGGTGCTCAGATAGCTGGCTGTGTTTGAACACCGCAGCAGCGTCCAGCAATGGATGGATCACATCACACAACTGATCCATCAAGTCAATGACTTACCCTTCCAAAGACTTAAGGTCATCTTAGGAGGCAACCTGTACCTTGATGGGCTCTAGATTGCCGTCCAGTAACCTGGTACAGGTGTGCAGCTCTTCGACTGTTTAAATGCGGCGCAGCTTTTCAAGTCACGAGAGCCAAGGCTCACCGCGTAATTAAGAAGAGAAAGAAGAAGTTCATGGCATGCGTTCGTGGACTCTGTCAGCAGTTCCACTTTTCTACAAAAATATGGGGAGCCGTCAGGAGGGTTCCCAGTAAACACATTCGTCTACAATAGCAGCAGTCCTGAAACACGTGTGTCTCCAAACAACACCTGGAAACATCGCTCAGGCGATGGCAGAGTGTTGTGGAGAAAGTATAGCCAGTGCCAGCCAGGACCCAGCATTTCGTCACTACCTTGTAACTGCAGAGAGGGGCAAGCTGGACTTCAGATCCAACAATCCTGAGTCTTAGAACTTCCCTTTCTCCATGTCGGCTCTGGAATCAGTACTGCCGCGCGGAATTAGCCGAGCGGTCTAAAGCGCTGCACCCATGGACTATGCCGCTGGTCCCAGAGGAGGTTCGAGCCCTCCCTCGGGCATGGGTGTGTGTGTTTGTCCTTAGGATAATTTACGTTAAGTAGTGTGTAGGCTTAGTGACAGATAACCTTAGCAGTTAAGTCCCATAAGATTTCACACACCTTTGAACATTTGAATCAGTACTGCTGATGCTCGTTATACTGCACCCAATCATGACGAAATCCAATACTCCATGCTTTGTTATTTTCCAACGGCGTCAAACGAAATCCTGCTCGATGTTTAATCTGATAAGGGAGACGGGCCACTTTCGTAATTCACAAAGAGAGGCGATAGTGAAGGCTCTCCTCAAACCAGGAAAGAATCACATGTGTCCCAATTGTTATCGTAATATCACCTCATCGAGCTGTGTCGCAAAGACCGCGGAGGGAATTGTTAACCACTCGTCTGGTCTTGTTGTTAGTGACCAGGTATCTCCATAGCCGCTCTCAGTGTGTATCCTGGAGATTTAGGTCTATTGTCGACAGCCTGACGCAGCTAGATGTTGCTATTCAGCAGGCTCTCATACACAAACGTCCGTGACTCGCTATCTTCTTTGAGGTCAGTAAGGCGTCTGTCACTTCTTGGAGACATAGTGTTCTAAAGCAACTTCATCAACGGGGCCTTTGTAGCCACTTAACCATCTTCATACAGTCCTTCCTGTCTAACCGTTTTTTTTGAGTACCCGGTTAGTACATGCTGTCGGTTGTTTATAGCAGGAGAATGGCGTCCCATAGGCCAGTGTTTTAAGTGTTACCCTCTTTGCCTTAGACACAAACAGTATCACGTCTATGGTAAGGAGCCCTGTACAGTGCTCCTTATTTGGGGACAATGCTGGCGATTCCTGTTGCTCTTCCAGTGTTGCAGCAGTGACTCATCAGTTGCAACTTACAGTGGAGAGATAAGGGGAGTGGTCTGCAAAGAAGGGTTTTCAGTTTTGTGCAGACAACTGTGATTGCGTGTTCATTTTCATCGCGCTTGTCTCCTTTCAGTTTGCTTGACTTGTTTATGACTGCTTCATTTTTTATTCCTAATTGTCGTGGTTGTCCGGCCGCTGTGGCCGAGCAATTCTAGGCTCTTGAGTCCGGAATCGGGCTGCTGCTATGGTCGCAGGTTCAAATCGTGCCTCGGGCTTGGATGTGTGTGATGTCCTTAGGTAAGTAATGTTTATGTAGGTCTATGTCTAGGGGACTGTTGACCTCAGATTTTAAGTCCCACAGGGCTTAGAGCCATTTGAACCATTTTGTCGTAATTTCCACACCTGAGAATTCCGAAAGCCAGAACCCAAAAGGCACTGAACAGCATGAAGTGCCTTAGCCACAGGTCTTGCAAAACAAGTCAGGGCGCGTTTGCTCCAGTTTTATAAGGCTTACCTTCATTCATGTGAGCACAGAGTATGGATGCTTATAGGACCAACCTCATACCTGGTCTCTGTGCTGAGGATGGTGAATCGCCACTTACAATCCGACAGGAACTCCTAATGGTGCAACAGGCATGTAAGTTCCTAGCGCCTGCGAAATCGTCTCTGTACCATACTGTTGCTTGTCTGCCTCTGGAACGCCTTCTGTCCAATCATCCTTGAGCAACAAATTCTTTTTGGATACGCGTGTTGCGTGTGCTAGAGCCACTTGGTGTGGAGCAAGTACAACCCCCAACCCCAGGGCTTAAAGCATCTGCAACCCTGGTTACTGCAGAGGTCCAGCGCAATTTTACATTTAGTGCATTACAGGAGAAAGTGCACTGCCATATAGGTTTATAATAACAGTGTTAAGGATATTTTAACTGAGCACCGCAATTCTTTAGCTGTCATTATGGATGAGGCAAAACAGGGAACTCTGTTGATTGGTTTCATGTTTTCCCTGATCGTGTCCGATTGTCTCAGACTTTACTGTCTTTGACTCGGAATTAAATGCGGTGTTGCTGACGCTAGAGCAAATGAGGCATAATTTCGGTACTCGATTCCTTGTCTGTACTGATCTCTGAGTGCCCTTCATTCTATATAAGGCTTTTACGCAGCAGATAAAGTAGTCCAGAATACCCAGGATGCTCTCCTTTAGCTACAACGGCTAGAGAAGGAGGTATCTTTCCGCTATGAGCCAGTGCAAATGGGTATTGCGGGAAATGAAAGGGTGTATGTAGCAGCCAAGGAGCCACGCCGCGATCCTCAGTTATTTCAGTGTGC
Source organism: Schistocerca cancellata (assembly GCF_023864275.1). Lineage (NCBI taxonomy): Eukaryota > Metazoa > Arthropoda > Insecta > Orthoptera > Acrididae > Schistocerca > Schistocerca cancellata. The sequence continues at coordinate 212,206,655 of NC_064631.1, forward strand.
CAACCCCCTGCACGCCATCACCTCGCGTTTGAGGTACAGAGTCTTTTGACGATGGGAAAATGAGTGGCTATAAGTGACACACAATAAGCTCCCTCTAATAAATCTCACAACACGGCCGTGACGTACCTCTCTCCCCCTCCCCCCCCCCCCCCCCCCCAGCCACGTTGGCAGCAAGCGACTGGAATAGCCCACAGCATCATGTAGCAGAGATTCTTGCTCCTGGGAGCATTGCGTGTTGCTTTCAGGTGTACATATGCCGCACATTTTATTTGTCTGCAATTTATTTTCTGACCAGAAGGCAGCAACAAAAAATGGTTCAAATGGCTCTGAGCACTATGGGGCTTATCTTCTAAGGTCATCAGTCCCCTAGAATTTAGAACTACTTAAACCTAACTAACCTAAGGACATCACACACACACATACTTGCCCGAGGCAGGATTCGAACCTGCGACCGTAGCGGTCGCGCGGTTCCAGACTGTAGCGCCTAGAACCGCTCGGCCACCCTGGCCTGCAGGCAGCGACAGATTTACCGTCTTTTAAGTAACGCTCAAACGAATGTGCTGAGAGTTTTAAGGTTTTGTGATTTGTCCAGCTGGTTTCGAAAAATTTTTGGGGAGAAGATTTTAACATGTTAGGGGGTGACAAGCTAACCCATGTCTTAAGTTAGTTGTCACCCAGTCACATTTTCCTGTGACTTTGTTTTAGCTCCTCTGTCATTTCACTTCTGTTTTAATCCAAGGTATAGCAAGTTTTATCATATCTCCATTGTCGTATGGCGTGTGAGATAGAGTGAGTGATTGTGTAGGTGAAAACGAGTGAAGTGGGAGTGAGAGTAAGAATGTCATTTGATATCCTTCCTCCTGACTGTGTGACAACTAATTTCGTAATTTTCTCCACATTCTTTTTTTTTTTTTTTTTTTTTTTGATGTATGAAAGGCGCTGATAACCTCGCCACTGAGCGCCCGTTAGCTCCAAACTCACGCAGACACACACACACACACACACACACACACACACACACAAACACTTCTTCCCTCGTTATATGATTCTTTTCAGCAAATGGATCAGGCGATTCAAGAAAATCGTCCACGAAGGGCAATTCTGATCAGGCAAAGAAATGATGTCATCTGGCATTATCCTTCACCACGACAATACTTGGCTGCACACTGCTGCTGCAACGAAGACGCTCCTGCAGGGTTTTCAATGGGGAGTGTCAGATCAACCACCGTATCGGTTTGCCGCTGGATATGGTGACAGCACATTGATACGGACAACGACCTGCAGACCGCAGCAAAGAATTGCCGGAGAGCGCAGGCGGCTGCACTCTGTGGCGAGGATATCGGAAATTTGGTACCACTGAAAGACAGTTGTCTCAGTCAGTGCGGCGAATATGTAGAGAGGTATCTAGAAGCGTAACTATTTGTTGCAAATAAAAAGTTTTTTTTTAACTGTGGTTTCTATTTCGCGGCTGATCTGACTTTGAAAAATAAAAAAAAACAAAAACAAAAAAACGCAAATACAGCTGCTCTGACGTAAGTAGAGTGCTACTCTCATCACAGCAAACACGATATTAGCTCGATTTAAAGTTACTTCTTTTGCAAAAAAATCGTATGATAGTCATCCATACGGAATATGTTCAGAGATGGGTGAGTGGTTCGGAGATTAATTGACTAATAGGTCTCAGCACGTTACAGTATGTTTGAGGATACATACAAGGACTGTTATATTGTCAGTATACGTAATCGAATTATCAAATAAGATCTTGGAAAAATGTATGAAGACTTGAGCAGTATTTGTACTTCATGGAATGAATGGCGTCTCTGTTCAAATGGTAATAAATGCAAATTGTATTCTGCAACTAATGTAGATAACACGATTGTATCTAATTACAAGATTAGTAGTAAATATCTTGAGCACGTCACATTGAATATTGAGAGACAACACTAAGATGCGATATAAACGGAACGATCACATGAAATCTGTGTTAGGAACGGCGAATGAAGTAAAAAACCGTAGATTCCCGAGGCGTTAATATATGAGCTGCGTGATCATCCGCCTTATAACTCTGACGTTGCTACCAACTTTTTGAATCACGATAAAATATTCTGGTGACACACACTTACAACTTCCAATTCCACGCCGCTGGCATCTAAGATATAAGGTAACAGAAAACAATCCCACGATATTCTAGGTGTCTCAGTTCCAGTGACTTTATATTGACAAATACTTTACTGATTGCCGTATTTGTTACTGCAAATATTGCCTAGCGACTGTGACAGCGGTTCGTTTAATCGCTAAGGAAAAATCTGAGATTTCCGATGAGTTTAGTACTTACTTATAAATTTCCACTTTTATCGTAATACTGCAAGGTAGTCCAACATTGCACTTCTGTTTGATATGTCACATCGTAGCAACACGTTTATGTGCTTTAGCCGTATTTGCGGTAAGACAGGATCGATGAGTGTGAGATGTCCACAGCCCTTGGACTCTTGGTTCAGCCGGTACTGGCTTAGATAGCAGAGAAGTTCCACTTATTATACTGCAGATTACACGTATAGCTTGAGGCATCCTAAGAGTATACACATAGGTCGCAAGCGTTAGATCTGCCCTGAAGTTATGCTACGCACATTTACAGGATGTAGTAAGTTTTTCGTAAGTAAAAAAAAAAAAAAGTTCGTGATAATCAGTGTTAGTATTGTTGGTGAAGCCGAGACAATGAATGACAAACATAATAATAACTTCTACTGTCTTTTGCATAGCGTTCTGAAATTGAAAACATTCGTTTCCAATCATAGGTTGCTCATAAGGGCTCCAGTTAGTAGTAGCAGGGTCTGAAATATATGTAACAAAAATCAATATTATTCGGGCTTTTTACGTTATAAAAAAAATCTGCATATAGTAATGAGCCAAAACAGGACCACGTCCTTAATTACCTTTTGGTATAGCTTTGGAACTCGGTACTGCACTGATTATGCGTGGCATGCATCGGATTGCCCTTGGTAGGTTTTCCAAGGCATATGACACCGTATGGCCACACGCAGTTCACCAAGTTGCCGTAAACTATGGGCCGGTGGTTTGTCGGTACAGAACTGGCGCCTTGTAACGTCCCTGGTGTGAACTTTTTGGTTCAGATCAGGTGAGTCCACTATTACGCTCCCCAAACGGCTGTAGCACGATTCCGGCCATGTGATAGGTATCCTGTTGGAAGGTGTCACCGCCAGCGGAAAAGACATCAAGCATGGCGGGACGTCGGTGAACTGCGATAACGTTCACGTAGTCCATATCCGTCTCGATACCGTCTATCAGTAACACGCATTCCCTCGAACCCCAGTTTACTGGCCTAAATTGCATAATACTTCTACTAACTTTGAGGACAGTTTCCTTGCAGCAGAGCAAGAAAAAGTTCATATGAACATTTGTCCGAAAATACGTTGTTTTAGAGTTATTACTGAAATCTGACCTTCATCGGCTTCCTATGTAGAAACCAAAAAAGTCAGGTACCTATCGACCGTATCCACTAATTTTATTCTAGCCGGCGTTGTGTTCCAAGGGAGACTTGTTCCTCTATCTTCAACATATCCATTGTGTGCCTGTACTACAGGTAGTGAATATTCCGTTCAAAAGTGGGAGGCTATTCATTTCGTGAGTAGGCACACATGGTTTTCTTGTACCAGACATATATCAGACGGCGTTTACAAACCTAAGGCAGCAGATTCATCGAACCTTTGGTGCTGTGTATCGTTTTCTTGCCGAGACAGGATCCAGAATATCGAGGAAAACTGCTTGTTACTCGCACGTCCGACCAGAAACAGATGTTCTACCTGCTGTCGAAGAGCATGGTATCAGAGCGAGAGAAGCGGCCCTGGCATGTGATACATCTTCAAGTTCAGCGTGGAGAATACCTCACGAGGAACGCGTGTATCCGTATCGACTTCAGCGTGAGCAGGGTCTTAACCCTGTTGGTCACACACCGCGGAAAAAATTTGCTGATAGGTTTCTTTAAACACAGCCGACCCGTTGTTTTAATCTTCAGTTTTGTTTACAGACGAGACAGCGTTTGGAAGAGAGGGAAAAACCAATTTCCACACCAGTACGTATGAGCTGATCGCAATCCTTGTGCTACAGTACAGGCTAGACATCAGGATTAGTTTAAGAGTAATGTGTGGTTTGAAATTATAGGTGACTATCTGGCAGAGTTTTAAGCAATTTACGCGGTTGGAAAACTGAGAACATTTTATTCAATGTTATCGCCGCGAGTCTCTGCATTCATATATCGATGTGTATTGGTAGTCGAGATGTTGTGGTCTCTCTGTCAGCTCTAACCTGAGTAATGTTGTATGCCCAAAAAGGGGTAGAGTAAAAGGTTGGAAAGAACAGAATAGAGTAAGTGAAGGAAGTGCTCGTTGATAGAAAACGTTGGCACAGAGCAAGAAATGCGTATGTCTTACAGATAGGTTTTGTAATACAGCACTGTATTGTAGCGACACCTCAGGCAGTCGTAGAATACGAAAAGCGTGTGTCTTAAAGATAAGTTTTGTAATACAGCACTGTATTGTAGCGACACCTCGGGCAGTCGTAGAATAAGAAAAGCGTGTGTCTTACAGACAAGTTTAGTACTACAGGACTGTACTGCAGCGGCATCTCACGCAGCTCCGCCGTCAGCCGGGAACGCCAGCCTCGCAGTGTTACCGCACTCTGGGGCCCCGCTGGCCGCGTCCACTGCAGGCGAGGCTACGACGACGCCTCGTCCCCTGCGCGCCGTGGGTTCGGCGTCCTCTCCTCCGTCTCACCGTCTACTGGAGGTGGACAATGGATCTCTGATGTGTGGTGAAGAGAAATAAATCTACTGTTGCAGTTTGGATGTTCTCTATTTACTCCTGCTGTTAATAGAGAACCTGCATGGCTGATATGAATGAATCTTACCAACCGGCCAGAGAAGTCTGCTGCTGGTTTTCCCACCGTCCAACGGCGTAGATGCTGCCCAGCACTTGGGAGTCAAAAGACAGGCTGTATTCCGTCTAAAATACTGAGAATTACTTGAGCTTAAAATGCTTTACGCAACCAACGAGCAATTCGTGACCCAAGCGTTACAAAAAAATGGCTCTGAGCACTATGGGACTTAACTACTGAGGTCATCAGTCCCCTAGAACTTAGAACTACTTAATCCTAACTAACCTAAGGACATCACACACATCCATGCCCGAGGCAGGATTCGAACCTGCGACCGCAGCGGTCACGCGGTTCCAAACTGAAGCGCTTAAAACCGCACGGCCACACCGGCCGGCCCAAGCGTTACAGTCTTGTGATCACGTTACTGTGACGTCATAGACGGTGTTGATTTCAGTGATTTCAGTCTTTCACCTCAGCGGAATTTGAGTGCTCTAATCGGGTTGTAACGACATGAACAGTGCGATCAGCTCTTGTCGACTCGGAAGCTTTCCCCGCTATACTGAATTTGTGGTTTCTAGCTTGTTATGTTGATTCAGAAATGAAGGATGAAATTTTAGTTATTGTGCACATACCGTAAGGCTGGGAGAATTAACAATGAAATTATGTCCACGAATCAGCATGGTTTTAGAAAGCATTTCTCGTGTGAAACTCAGCTTGCCCTTTTCTCGCATGATATGCTGCGAACTATGGATGAAAGACAACACGCAGATTCCATATTTCTAGATTGCCGGAAAGCATTTTACATGGTGTATTGCAGACTGTTAAAGAAGGTACGAGCATATGGAATAGGTTCACAGGTATGTGATTAGCTCGAACTCTTCTTAAGCAATAGAACACAGTGCGTTGTCCTGGACGGCGAGTGTTCATCTAAGACAGAGTATCGGCAGGAGTGCCTCAGGAATGTGTGATAAGACCACTGCAGTTTAGTATATATATCAATGATCTGATCGACAGGGCGAGCAACTGCCTGCGGGTGTGTGCTGAAGATGCTGCGGTGTACGGGAAGGTGTCGAAGACGAATGTCTGTAGGATCACACAAGATGACATAGAAAAAATTTCTTGTTGGTGTGATGAATGGCGGCTGCCTCTAAATGTAGACAAATGTAAATTGATGCGGATGAATAGGAAAAACGGACCCGTAATTTAGGATAAAGCATTAGTCGTGTCCTGCTTGACACAGTCAAGTAGTGTAAATATCTTGGAGTAACGTTGCAAAGCGATATAAAATGGAACGAGAGTATGAGGATTGTAGGGAAGGAGATCGGTTGACTCCGGTTTATTGAGAGAATTTTAGGAAATTGTGGTTCACATATAAAAGAGACCGCATATAGGACCCTAGTGCGGTCTGCTAGATTTGTTACATGAATATTCGAACAACACGCAAGTGTTACGGAGACGCTTCGGAAACTCAAATGGGAACCCCTAGAGGAAAGGCGGCTTTCTTCTCGAGGAACGCTACTGAGAAAACCGGCAATTGAAAGTGACCGCAGAAGGATCCTGCTGTCACCAACATACATTTCGCTTAAGGACTGCGAAGGCAAGATACGAGAAATTAGGGCTCTTACGGAGGCATACAGATAACCATTTCTCCCTCGGCCTATCAGCGAATGGAACAGGAAAAGAAATGATTACTAATGGTACAGTTTACCCTCCACGGCGCCCTTTAAGTTGGCTTGCAGAGTATATCTGTAGATGCAGATGTAGATATCTCTTCCATGTCGATTCCAATTACTTCTTCCATTATGTCATTAGGCAATTCCTTCTCCTTACAAAGGTCTTCAGTATAATCTTTCCAACTTCCGCTCTCTCTCTCGCTCTCTCTCTCTCTCTTTACGTTTAAGCGTAGAGTTCCTATTGCACTCACACCACAGTACTGCACGAAATGGGAGAGCAGGAAACGCATAAACACCATTTTCTGCATCGGGTCACATCCAGATTTCGTCGAATGGTTCTGAACGATCCCTAGTGGTTCCACCTTGTAAATCAAAGCAAAAATGGCAGTCACGCAACACTCCTAAGGTATGTGAATGAGGTCAATGGTATTGAAGGCCCACGATAGCGTAAGAAAAGAGTTGAATTATCCGGGAGTGGCTGACACAGAAAAGAGCTGAATTATCCGAGGGTGGCTGTCAGCAGTGTCAAAAGGTTGTCAAGAAAATCGTTCTGTCGCGCAACGCACTCCGAACTGTCGTTTTCACGCGAAATGTATGAGAATAAACGCCCCAAGGGAAGGGGTGGTTTCATTGACGTCCTTTATGCTATTCACCTGAGGCCTTTTCGTGTCAGTTCTGAGCTGCGGTTTGTGTGAAATGTTTTAGTCGTTTATCAATAGAAAAATGCGTGATTTCAACACTAGTCGTTGCGGTTCTGACCTCCATCGCTGAGACATCAAGGGAAAGGCGAAATGAGGGTAACGGGTGGTATGATTACGTTCCCATCCCGTGGCACGTCCACGGAGGTATTGGTGAGAAATTTGGTGTCCATGTGATATCATCACTTACATTCAGATGAACTTCTGAACTCTGGTGTTTTTTCCCATGTGCCGACGACACCTTGCCGTGTGGAGCGTCGCTAAGCCAAATTTGAAAGCTCTGCTTCTTAATGGAAGAGAATTATGACTTTCGAAAAAGCGACCCTTTAAATGTGTTGCGTAGTGTAGACTGACTGAAGAGAAGTATGGGATTTGCAGCAGTGTAAACGCAGCTAGAAGTACTTATGGCATTACAAATACATTATTTAATATTTACGGAACTGATAAGAAATTGTCTTCAGAAGCTTTGAACATTTTTGGAAGATAACTATTAACAGCCGTTAAGTTATATGTAAAACGCATGTTTGGCCATCAGCTGCTTTTTTACTTAAAAGCCAAATTTCGACCGGTTTCACTCACACACCACCTTCACAGATAGGGATTAATACAGTTTATACCACAACATAACGCATGTCATTACTTAAGTAATTGCAACGTCTCATATGTAGAGCATGAATTCCACTATACCACACAGGACTTTTGAAGGTAAACATACTACTAACATGCGTAATCTTAGCAGTACCGGAAAGAAGATCAGAGGTGCCTGTAGCGGCTCTGGTCTCGTAAGCTGACATACGGCCGGGAGAGAGAGTTGTGATGAGTACATGCCCCTCCATATTCGCATTCAGTGACGCCTGTAGGCAGAGGATGACGCGGCGGCCGGTCGGCACCGTTGGGTCTTCATGGCCTGTTCGGGCGGAGTTCAGTTTCATATTAGTTGTTTACATACACATATAACATTGAATTACTTTTCGCAGTCACATCTAGGAACTAAATTTTTCGTTTACCTTTCCCAAATTTTATTTATCTATCTATTCCATCCATTGTAGCCTGTTATCTGTAATTTAAACACAGGTTGTATTGATTCTTACAGAAGTTATGCCATATACATTGATACTATAATATCCCGGCCAAATATGTGCTAGTCCCAGACATTTTTTTCGTTTATCGTTTTAAAGCTGGGCCGATCAGCTGACGGATGCGTTTACTCCGAGAAATATAGTTGCTACATGGCGCGCGGTCGGTCATGCTAAAAACTTTGCTATCGGGAAAACGGACTCGATATACTACTACTACTCCTTGGCGGTACAGCCCTTGTAGGGCTTTAGCCTCTTGGACAACCTCCGCCCACTCTTCTCTGCTGGCTGCCTTGGCTCTCAGTCTTCTCGCTCCCATCCTTCTCAAGTCCTCTTCCATGTTGTCTAGATGTGTGGACCTTGGTCTGCCCCTTATACGACATCCACCGGGTTTTCCTGTGAAAACTTTCTTGACTGTGCTGTTCTCCACCATTCATTCTACATGTCGTAACCAATGAACTTATTACTCTTTATTTCAGTCACAATATCTGCTTTGTTGTTCAACTGTCTGCTGTCCTTACTGTTTCTGATTCTCCAAAAATCCCTATCATTCACTGGCCCGTAAATTTTCCTAAGTATCTTCCTTCCCCATCTCTGCAACAGCTCATCGTTTTGTGTCATAGTCCAGGTCTCCGAGCTATACATCACTACAGATCTAACTAATGTACGATACATCGTCAACTTCAGATTCCTACTAAGGCTCCTTGCTTTAACACATTACCCAGTGCAAAGTAGCTCCTGTTACCAGCTGCAACCCTTGCATGTATTTCTTCTCTCATATCATTATTTTCAGTTACCAGAGACCCAAGATATTTAAAGCTCCCACAGCGTTCATATTCTTTTCCGTTCAAAGTCATGCTTCTTTCTCCTTCACTGTGTCATTTCCTAGATGTTAACATATACTTGGTCTTAGATTGATTAATGGTCAGCCCCATCTCCGCACCATACCTTTCTGCTGTTTCAAGCTATTCTTCCAGGTCCTGTTTCCTCCTGGATAACAAATCAACATCATTCGCATGTGTCTATGTTTTTTTTAGTGTTGATTCTGGTTTTTAGCCTCCGATTTTAAACTGAGTTTTCAATGTGTTCTCGGTGGTTGGCTTTTTTTCTCTATAGTCGGCCAACCACGGTCACACTCTGTGTGTTTTAATTTGTTTTGTCTGATCCCTGTTGGAGTATTTCTTGTCCTGTGTCGTCTGCCGTCTTTCCTGTTGTTCGTTTTTTTCTCTTTGGGTGGTTTTAGTTTTTTTTTTTTTTTTTTTTTTTGGAAAAAGGGACCGATGACCGTAGCAGTCTGGTCCCTTTAATCCAACAAACCAACCAACCAACCACGTGTGCAAGCTCCTGAGTCACTCTGCTTAACAGTGGTCCCCCAGGGTTGTTGCTTTAAAAACAATAAAGCTCCGACAGAAGACAATATTACAGTAGGAACGATAAAATATGGTGGAGAAAAACTACTAAGGGTTTTGTATGAGATTATAGTGGAAATATGTCGGAAAGAAACCATGCCAAAACAGTGGAGTACAGCAATACTCTGCTCTATACATATGAAACATGACAAAGCTGACTGTGGGAATTATGGAGCATTTGCACTACTCTGTATAGTATACAAAGTATTGGGAAAAATCATTGCTGGGCGGTTAAGAACATACGTAGAAGAGTATCTAGTAGATATGCAGTGTGGTTTCTGAACAAATAGATCCACTACAGGCCATGATTTTCGCTATCAGACAGATCTTTGAAAAATGTTATGACTACACATCTATGTCCACCAGCTGTTCATTGACTGATGACAGTATCAAAAGGGATCAACTTTGGAAGGAAATGCAAGAGGCAGAAGTCCCTAACAAACTGATAAGATTGGTTCAAATGACTTTGAGAAGAGCAGTGTGCAAAGTAAAGATCGAGGGCACTTTATCAAAGCCATTTGAACTTAGCCAAGGACTGCGGCAGGGTGATGTGCTCTCAGTATTCTGTTTAATGTCGCATTGGAGTGTGTAATGCGAAAGACACAAGGCAACAACCCTGGGAACTCGATACAAAGAAGTGTTAATGTTACCCAGATGCGCATCAATGTTGGATGTTGAGCACCATTTTGTAAAAAATAAACTGGTACAGAGTTGTACAAAGAAAATATAGATAGTAAATCGATGCTAATATGTATGGAAATTGAATAAAAGGTAATTCAATCGATCTCAAATACTTTATGAACTCAATTTTGAAGAAGTTAATTATGCTGAGTGCCTATAGGAGCTTCGGACTTTTGGTTTATGATGTTTGCTGGTGGATGTGCAAGCACGGTCAAGGGCATTTAGAAGTGTTTTCCTGTTATTAATACAAATCTGCAAACGGCTACTCGTCATATGATCAAATGTGAACTTAGTCGCATAGGATTAGTATCCGAGGATCTTATACAAGTTCCCATTTATGAACAGTAAAAGTTTTACAAGCGGCTGGAGGATATCAGCAGTTACTTCTGGTCTACGGGGTCAACGAGACTTCAGTTCTACAGAATTAATATACTTTATAGGTTAAAATCTTATCGCCGGACATTTTTTGACGAAGACAAAATGATATATGTTCATCTTCTGTAAGACGGTGGAAGTACAATAAGAACAGCAGTTCGTGCTGTAGAGACTTTCCAGCATTAGCGAGGGGGTATTTGCTTATTCACGGCACGAACTTTCTCAGCATAGAGCAGTAGACACAGTTTCACACGTTGATGTATCTCTATTAGCTTCAAGTAAAGATTGCTTCAATTTTAATTGTTTGCTTTTCACGATTAATTACACCTTCAGTGCAATATATCCGCACATACATACAACAATAAACACAAACATAATAATGGATACATTCTAATAATTAATTTTACCCTACACAATGCTGTCTCTCATCACCATAACTGTTTCTACTAAAAAATAATACCACTAGTCAACAGCTATTTTGCTTCTGGGATGTGATACATCCACTAGTAAGTGTTTTGGTGTGTAGAGTCCGAATATACCTTTCAAAATGTTCTAGCACGTACCATTTTTGAGTTTTGAAGTTTTTTCGTGATCAGTATTCCGCTTTTTGCTGTTCTTCTGTTTTGATGTTTAATTGTTTCGATTTACAGAGGAGAGCTAGAAGATCTACAAATCGTCAGTAAATGATTTTTGTGGTAATCCAGTGGTGTGAAAGAGATCCTCAGAGAGTCTTTTCTGTGAAATATAGTGCAAACTACTTGTGTTTAAAACTAACTCTAACAAAAATGGCAACTAGTAAATCTCGTTGCTGTCTAAACCAACTCGACAACTTTTGTTATGTGTGTGGGAAATTCACTCCAAAAGCTCAAAGAAAACCAACCATTGATGTGGTTAAGAAGGCATATTAATTGTATTTTGATTGTCTTGTGCACCTCATAGTGCTTGCGTAACCTGTACTGCAACCTTAACCGAGTGGCTGATAGGAAAACGCCGAGCCACGGCATTCACTGCTCCGATGGTGTGGTGTGAGATTGCAGGCCATTATTCAGACTGTTACTTCTGACTTACAAATATTTAGGAACATTCAAGCAAAATTAGACATAAAAGAAAGTATCCAAATGTATCTTCAGTGCCTTTGTCTGTGCGTCATGATGAGTGGTTGCCAGTTTATGTCTGTAACTTGAAAGCCACTGAATCAGACACCATGCCAAGTGAATCACAAAGAACTGAACATATAGAAGAGTACTGCCCTCATTATCATGACACTTCGCCTCAGCTCTTTCAATAAAAGGAACTGAACGATATGGTTCGCGATATAAAACTTTCGAAACAGTAAGCTGAACTCTTGGGGTCGAGACTGCAACAACGGATTCTTCTAGCTACAAGGACAAAAATTTCCTGTTTCAGTTCAAGAGGTGCTTCCTTCTCTAAATATTTCGATACGCAGAATTCAATGTGTATATGTAGATATGTCAATGCTCTGATGATGCAGCTAGGTGTACAACATAATCCACAGGAGTGTCGACTATTTATTGACTCCAGTAAAACCAACTGTACTACTGCACAATGGCAATGTATTTCCATCGGTACCTTTTGCTTACGCAGTACGCATGGAAGAAACTTATGAAACCATGGCTTTGCTGCTAGAGGCAATCAAATATAAGGATCATGAATGGAAGCTTTGCTGTGATTTAAAAGCCGCTGCATTCCTTACAGGTTTACAGGCTGGATTCACAAAGTACTGCTGCTTTTTGTGCCTTTGGGACAGCCATGACTCCATGAACCACTAATAAAGTCAAGGAATGGGCTATAAGGAAGTCATATGTTCCTGGAAACATAAATGTGAACAATACCACATTTGCTGAGCCCGATAAAATCGTTTTGCCTCCCGTTCACATGAAGTTGGGTCTTATCAAGAACTTTGTAAAGGCTCTGGATAGAGAAGGTGAGGCCTTCAGTCACTTAAATGTAAAGTTTCCCAAATTAAGTGAGGCAAAGCTGAAAGAGGGTATATTAGTTAGACCATAAATAAGAAAATTGCTGAAAGGTCCAACCTTTGATACCAAACTCACAGATATCCAATTAACTGCTTGGTCTTCTTTTAAAACAATTTTGAAGGGCCTTTTGGCTAACAGAAAAGACTAAACCTATGCTACCATTGTGAATAATCTGTTGGACAATTATAAGAATATGGGGTGTAGAATGTCGCTTAAAATGCACTTGTTACATTCTCACCTTGATTTCTTCCCGGAAAATTTGGGAGCCCTAAGCGATGATCATGGTGAACTCTTTCACCAAGACACTCTTACCGTGGAACACCGTTAAGAAGGCCACTGGAACCCTTCGATGATGGGTGACTACTGCTGGGGTCTGGTTAGAGAGAGTGATGAAACGGCAAACAAAAGAAGAGTTCCGTCGTCACATTTTTCAAAAACCAAGGGCCATGGCCATTTAAGGTGAAAATATCTTCCGAACTAATTTGGACTTTTTGTTGGCAAAATGACCATGTATACATAAAAAATTGCACTGATTTCAAACGTTCTGAGAGTGTAATTTTGTTTGTCTTAAATTTGTCGATTTTCGCTATTACCATTTTTTTTATTCTGCTGTGTATCTAGGAAATGTGACGTCATAGAGAAAAACTGATTTTACCAGTGTATTCGAGACCCCAAAATTAGATAAATCCACCCATTTACAAACCAGATGCAGAAAAAAGTTTAAATTTTTCAACTACTGTAATAATAATAAAATACGAAAAAAACTCCACACCTACAAGTAGATCTATGTCTACTGCTGTTATGACAACTTCAGTTTTTGTTTGTCATATTCCACAATGCACTGCATCTCTCCTTGGTCCAATGGCACGTGCTGCCCGTTCCTTGGACGCTTGGAGGGTGTTATGACTGTTACCTGCTTCTTCCATTGTTTGTTGGCTCCCTCATTGGTGGGAAGCCTCCCTTGTTCCAAGAAGCATAGTTATTGCCAGTGACGCCTGCCCACCTTCACCGCGATTCTGGTTCCTTGGGTGGCGAGACGCAGCACTCGGCTGCGTTTGTCTCTGGTGATAGTACAGTGGTTGCGCATACCGTGTTGGCAGTTCTTCTGCCACAACTGTTGATAGCAGTTGCCTTCGCTGCGTTTCTTCTCGACCTTCTGTCGCAACCTCTCGTAGTGCAATAGACGGGTGTTGGCTGATAAGATAACGCGCTATCCAAGGCTTTCCTGGGACAGCATCAGAGGTTTTGTCCGAGATTTTCCACTCTGTTTCGCAACACTGTATCTCTTTGACATCGAGTCTTCCACTCCGATTCAGTTGCGTACCGTTCAGTATCAGCTGCATCGGCATATGGCGGACATCCCCAGATGGTTTACTCTGGCGTACCTTCTTCACCACAGGTAAACTCGGAGGTGTGCCTTCAACCAATTCGATGCAATCAGGCGGCGTAGGGCCCATGACGAGTCAAGAAATAAGTCAGGCCTGTTGAGGGATTCAGGTGCTTCATTTACATTTAGCATAAAACCATAGGTACTCCTCGCTCTCTGGGCTTCATCCCATCGTTCCTCCCATAGGTGGAAGATCTGATTTTGAATTTGCTGATACGTTATGGCCCATATTCCTCTGACATTTAGCACTTCATGATATGCTCCTTAATGAGTCAATACATCGCCACTTTTTACCGCGTCAAAAGCTCCCGTCAACCGTTCGCGTTGCACCCTGTTAACTACCCGTCCCGGCGTTATGAGCCAAAGTCTGTGAGCCCGACCATTCGCATAGTCTCCAATGATCGCAGTAAAGATAGCATTATGATACGTTCTTATCGCTTGCATTGGCAGCTTATAATCGTAACTGGTGAGACTAATAATTTTGTTCACCGTGTTCATGGCTCTCTAGATCCTGTAGATCCTGACAGATTTCAGATAGATTATATAATGGTAAGACAGAGATTTAGGAACCAGGTTTTAAATTTTAAGACATTTCCAGGGGCAGATGTGGACTCTGACCACAATCTATTGATTATGAACTGTAGATTAAAACTGAAGAAACTGCAAAAAGGTGGGAATTTAAGGAGATGGGACGTGGATAAACTGACTAAACCAGAGGTTGTACAGAGTTTCAGGCAGAGCGTAAGGGTACAAATGGCAGGAATGGAGTATAGAAATACAGTAGAAGAAGAATGGGTAGCTTTGAGGGATGAAGTAGTGAAGGCAGCAGATGATCAAGTAGGTAAAAAGACGAGGGCTAGTAGAAATCCTTGGGTAACAGAAGAAATGTTGAATTTAATTGATGAAAAGAGAAAATATAAAAATGCAGTAAATGAAGCAGGCAAAAAGAAATGCAAACGTCTCAAAAATGAGATCGACAGGAAGTGCAAAATGGCTAAGCAGGCATGGCTAGCGGACAAATGTGGAGGCTTATCTCACTAGGGGTAAGATAGGTACTGCCTACAGGAAAATTAAAGAGACCTTTGGAGATAAGAGAACCACTTGTATGAACATCAAGAGCTCAGATGGAAACCCTGCTCTAAGCAAAGGTGGAAGGAGTATATAGAGGGTCTATACAAGGGCGATGTACGTAAGGACAATATTATGGAAATGGAAGAGGATGTAGATGAAGATGAAATGGGAGATATGATACTGCGTGAAGAGTCTGACACAGCATTGAAAGACCTGAGTCGAAACAAGGCCCCCAGAGTAGACAACATTCCATTAGAACTACTAACAGCTTTGGGAGAGCCAGTCCTGACAAAACCCTACCATCTGGTGAGCAAGATGTATGGGACAGGCGAAATACCCTCAGACTTCAAGAAGAATATAATAATTCCAATCCCAAAGGAAGCAGGTGTTGACAGATGTGAAAATTACTGAACTATCAGTTTAATAAGTCACAGCTGCAAAATACTAACGCGAATTCTTTACAGACGAATGGAAAAACTGGTAGAAGCCGACCTCGGCAAAGATCAGTTTGGATTCCGTAGAAATGTTGGAACACGTGAGGCAATACTGACCCTACGATTTATCTTAGAAGAAAGATTAAGGAAAGGCAAACCTATGTTTCTAGCATTTGTAGACTTAGAGAAAGCTTTTGACAATGTTGACTGGAACACTCACTTTCAAATTCTGAAGGTGGAAGGGATTTAATACAGGGAGCCAAAGGCTATTTAAAATTTGTACAGAAAGCAGATGGCAGTTATAAGAGTCGAGGGCCACGAAAGGAAAGCAGTGGTTGGGAAGGGAGTGAGAAAGGTTTGTAGCCTATCCCCGACGTTATTCAATCTGTATATTGAGTAAGCAATAAAGGAAACAAAAGAAAAGTTCGGAGTAGGTACTAAAATCCATGGAGAAGAAATAAAAGCTTTGAGGTTCGCTGATGACATTGTAATTCTGTCAGAGACACAAGGGACTTGGAAGAGCAGTTGAACGGAATGGACAGTGTCTTGAAAGGAGGGTATAAGATGAACATCAACAAAAGCAAAACGAGCATAATGGAATGTAGTCGAATTAAGTCGGGTGATGCTGAGGAAATTACACTCCTGGAAATGGAAAAAAGAACACATTGACACCGGTGTGTCAGACCCACCATACTTGCTCCGGACACTGCGAGAGGGCTGTACAAGCAATGATCACACGCACGGCACAGCGGACACACCAGGAACCGCGGTGTTGGCCGTCGAATGGCGCTAGCTGCGCAGCATTTGTGCACTGCCGCCGTCAGTGTCAGCCAGTTTGCCGTGGCGTACGGAGCTCCATCGCAGTCTTTAACACTGGTAGCATGCCGCGACAGCGTGGACGTGAACCGTATGTGCAGTTGACGGACTTTGAGCGAGGGCGTATAGTGGGCATGCGGGAGGCCGGGTGGACGTACCGCCGAATTGCTCAACACGTGGGGCGTGAGGTCTCCACAGTACATCGATGTTGTCGCCAGTGGTCGGCGGAAGGTGCACGTGCCCGTCGACCTGGGACCGGACCGCAGCGACGCACGGATGCACGCCAAGACGGATCCTACGCAGTGCCGTAGGGGACCGCACCGCCAAGTTCCCAGCAAATTAGGGACACTGTTGCTCCTGGGGTATCGGCGCGGACCATTCGCAACCGTCTCCATGAAGCTGGGCTACGGTCCCGCACACCGTTAGGCCGTCTTCCGCTCACGCCCCAACATCGTGCAGCCCGCCTCCAGTGGTGTCGCGACAGGCGTGAATGGAGGGACGAATGGAGACGTGTCGTCTTCAGCGATGAGAGTCGCTTCTGCCTTGGTGCCGATGATGGTCGTATGCGTGTTTGGCGCCGTGCAGGTGAGCGCCACAATCAGGACTGCATACGACCGAGGCACACAGGGCCAACATCCGGCATCATGGTGTGGGGAGCGATCTCCTACACTGGCCGTACACCACTGGTGATCGTCGAGGGGACACTGAATAGTGCACGGTACATCCAAACCCTCATCGAACCCATCGTTCTACCATTCCTAGACCGGCAAGGGAACTTGCTGTTCCAACAGGACAATGCACGTCCGCATGTATCCCGTGCCACCCAACGTGCTCTAGAAGGTGTAAGTCAACTACCCTGGCCAGCAAGATCTCCGGATCTGTCCCCCATTGAGCATGTTTGGGACTGGATGAAGCGTCGTCTCACGCGGTCTGCACGTCCAGCACGAACGCTGGTCCAACTGAGGCGCCAGGTGGAAATGGCATGGCAAGCCGTTCCACAGGACTACATCCAGCATCTCTACGATCGTCTCCATGGGAGAATAGCAGCCTGCATTGCTGCGAAATGTGGATATACACTGTACTAGTGCCGACATTGTGCATGCTCTGTTGCCTGTGTCTATGTGCCTGTGGTTCTGTCAGTGTGATCATGTGATGTATCTGACCCCAGGAATGTGTCAATAAAGTTTCCCCTTCCTGGGACAATGAATTCACGGTGTTCTTATTTCAATTTCCAGGAGTGTAGATTAGGAAATGAGACACTTAACATAGTAAAGGAGTTTTGCTATTTGGGGAGCAAAATAACTGATGATGGTCGAAGTAGAGAGGATATAATATGTAGACTGGCAATGGCAGGGAAAGCGTTTCTGAAGAAGAAAAAATTGTTGACGTTGAGTATAGATTTAAATGTCAGGAAGTCGTTTCTTAAAGTATTTGTATGGAGTGTAGCCATGTATGGAAGCGAAACGTGGACGATAAATAGTTTAGACAAGAAGAGAATAGAAGCTTTCGAAATGTGGTGCTACAGAAGAATGCTGAAGATTAGATGGCCAGATCACATAAATAATGAGGAGGTACTGAACAGAATTGGGGAGAAGTGGAGCTTGTGGCACAACTTGACTAGAAGAAGGGATCGGTTGGTAGGACATGTTCTGAGACATTGAGGGATCACCAATTTAGTATTGGAGGGCACCGTGGAGGGTAAAAATAGTAGAGGGAGACCAAGAGATGAATACACTAAGCAGATTCAGAAGAATGTGGTCTGCAGTAGGTACTGGGAGATGAAGAAGCTTGCACAGGATAGAGTAGCATGGAGAGCTGCATCAAACCAGTCTCAGGACTGAAGACCACAACAACAACAACAACAATCCTCCCACCTCCATCTGTCCATCTTCCCTCACCTTTCTCTCTGTGTATCTTCTTCTACCCTTCTCTCCTCCTCTGTGAACAACTACTCCACCTCCCTCTGTGTCTTCTCCTAGCCCTCTGTCCATTCATTCCTTCCTCTCTCATGTTCCCACCAACTCCTCCTCCTCCCTCTCTCTGTACATTTCCTCACAACTGTCTCTGTCCATCACTTCCTCTCCTCTCACTCTGGTCATATCTATGTTTCTGTTTGGCCATCTCCTCTTTCTCACCCCTCCCTCCCTCTCAATTTTATCCTACCACCACTATCTGTCCATTTCCTGCTCACTCCTTTTTGTCTGTCCACCTACTCGTCTCCTGTCTCTCTATCTCCTATTCCCACTATATGTCCATGACACGCTCCTCCCTTTCTGTGCCTGTCTCACGCACTTCCCTCATACCATCCATCACCTTTATTCCCCTTTATCTGATCAGCTGTCTACCTGCGCATGTATCCACTGGAGCACATTCTGCTATTACCCACAAATCCAGTAGTGCAGGGCATTCAAAATGTCAGGCGCTGCTACACCTTTTCACGCCCACTCCCACGCCTGTGGGAGCTAATGTGGTTATTTCGACACAACACTTCTTTCCAGATGATAAGTAGAATGGTGTGTGTGTGTGTTTGTCTGTGTGAGACAGAGGGAGAGAGAGAGAGAGAGAGAGAGAGAGAGAGAGAGAGAGAGAGAGAGAGAATCAACAGTAAATCATCATTATGTGTCTACAAGATCACAAACGATCTTTAACTCTTATTTATATCACACTAAAGTAATTCCACAATGAATTCATACAAGAGTACTTTATGTAAATATTCTCTATTTAACATGCACTCTTAATCATCTTTCCGGTACATAACAGTATAAAGGTTCCTTAGCTATCATTTAACTCAAAGGGTACCAGAGTGTATGAATACAAATACAGGGTGAATGTAAATGTTCTCCTACAGCTCAACATATGTGAGGAGACAGCGCTTT
Source organism: Schistocerca cancellata (assembly GCF_023864275.1). Classification (NCBI taxonomy): domain Eukaryota; kingdom Metazoa; phylum Arthropoda; class Insecta; order Orthoptera; family Acrididae; genus Schistocerca; species Schistocerca cancellata. The sequence continues at coordinate 212,226,038 of NC_064631.1, forward strand.
ATATTACATAGAGAGTTTCATATTACAAAAACAAAATAAGAATCACCCACGTGGACTGAGCACTTTTCTCTGCTCTTTATGCCTATATACGTCACAGGAGAACTTCACACTTGTTGTTACGATTTGTTAGACACCCCGGATCGTAGTACAACCTTTGAGTGGGTGGTGGCAGGTGTGCTGTCAGCCTGTGGGTCAGGGCATTACTATGACAAGATTATCTTTTTAAGAACACTTGTCTTCCACAAATGTTAGAACAGAAGGATGGGGCAAAACACCTCTAGCTTTGTCCTCCATCACAGCTGACACACCATAGAAACGCACTAGTCTCGTTGGAGTTGTCTGATATTAGAGGCCTGACCGACATGTGCTGTATCAAGAAAAGGTGACCTGCTGTTGGATCGTGGATGGCAGTTGCCACGTGCATGTTAAAAATGATGCCGTCTCCTCCTGGGATAGAATACAACCACTCCTCAGATATAAGGTACCGCACCAGTGTCCTCGCCTTACTCACTTATCTATAGTTCCGCTTCATTAGTGACCGTAATAATATCTCCAACATTCCCTCAGCCATCTGTTAGAAAGCCATTAAGCATCGCTCATACTTGGCGTTCTGCAGGTAGTGCGACCATGGCCCCCCTCGCCCGATCCATTTGTGCTGTTTTGTGGATTGTTACGGCGTAAAGTCAAGCGCCTGCACGCCAGTCGGGAACGGGAGAGCAAGGGCTGTGAAGAAGAGGTCAGCCAATTTCATGCTGACCGACCCCTCTCCAGGACAACAACACGACAGAAGAGGCCCCCATGCGAACAGAACATAAGCGCCGCTCCCGACTGGCCGCAGCCCAGTCCTACAATAGCTTCAAGACTGGTCATTTCGCTTGTACTATAGGCATTGTATATACTAAAGAAACTCGCTTATTTTGTCTGTCGCCCTTTGCTTGCGACATGTCTGTGTATTTCTCAAATTAAAGTAGTGTCATTTATCTTAATGTAATAAAAACTCATTAATACCATTAGTTTGAATGTTGTCTAGCGATCCGCGAAAGCAGATTTCCTAGAATCCCCATAGTTGGCAACTAAGCAGGATTCAACTTAGAAAACAGTATAATCTGGTGATTTGTTGACAGTGTCCTACACCATTTCGTCATGGGTAGTGGCTTTGCGCGATCTCCAGTTAGGTTTCGGTAGTGCAATTTAACTTAACCTACATGGCATGACTAGCACAGTCATTAACAATTAATTACCCTATAATGAAAAATTTATTGTTACAAAGTAGATAGAATATCGCTTTCCTTTACCTTGTCCCATAGCTCTTCAGTCTTATTCGTCTCTGGGTTTCTAGTTCCACAGTGTCCTCATAGGCTATTCTATTCACCCTGAAATGATCTGGGGAGAAAAAACTATTTAAATTCCCCATCCCCTTACTGGACTTGTCTTGTTGTTTTCTCAGATAAGGTTTCCAGTCTGGTACAGGATGTGCTGTTTAGTCTCCATATCATATACTGCCCTGGCCACTTATACAAACCGCTTCCACGCTAACTGCCTTGTATTGTGGCTAGACCAGACCCTCTCATTTCAGCAAATCTTGCACATCCTCCATTAGTCCATCGGCTTCAGCCGAGCTATACTTCATATGGTGAAAATCCTGTGGTGGTGCGTGTGAGCACATATAGGACATGCCCAAAATCGAGCAGTCTACCGGCCAACGTATTGTGCTGCCTATGTCAATTTTGTCGGTGCATTCGTCCAATCTCTCTCACAATACTTTGGCTAGAAATACTGCGAAAAGAACAGAGAGGTGTGTATCGGCTGATCTTCAAGTCCTTTAACGTGACAGTCCATCCTCTAGCAACAACTTTGGTCTGTTAGCAGATATTACCTAGTTTGACTTACCACACCGTCTGGTGAAAACTTTTGCTATTTCCCTTGTAATACCTCGCCTGAGGGGAAAAAGCCTTACAAGCTTCGAAAGGAGCTCGTCTATTACCATTACGTGCATGTTAGATTCTTTGCTCCTTGACCTATGCAAGGTCACTGCTGTCGAATCTGTAATGCCTTTAGGACCTGGCTTGTACATCACGTTGGGAATTCAGTTCTTTGACATTCTGTGCAGGAAAGCTACAACTCTCTTATTCGTCTCATTATGTTCTTAAACTGGCAATTTCTTTTCAGCTATGCTAAGCATTTCTCTGCTCCAGAATGTACCTGGCTGGTGTATACGAGCTTTAAGCGGTTGTTTACTACGTCATCACCCACGAAAACACACTGTTACCCTTGCTACTAACTACACATGTGAAAACGCTCGTCATTTCTCACTAATTAAAATTTCGCTTCACATCCACATAACTACACTGAAATTCATATTCATTTCGGACAGAGGATCCATCAAACCACCTTCAGACTATTCATTTATCCTTCCACTCTCGAACAGTGTGCGAGACAAAACAACACTTTATATTTCGTACGAGCTCTGATTTCTCTTATTTTATTTCGAAGACAATTTCTCCCTAGGTAAGTGAGCGTCAATAAAAGGAGAAAGAACTAAGTTGCTGACTGAAATATCCTGAGCAGATCTCGCCGCATCTAAAAACGCCTTTGTGTTAAAGTTTACTGCCCCAACCCTGGTATTGTATCTATGACACTCTTTCCTTTATTTCGCGATTATACAAAACGAACCACCCTTCTTTTGAATTTTTATGATGGCCTCGAGCAATCCACTCTGGTAAAAACCCCTCACCTCGCAACAGTACTCCACAAGACGACGGACAAGAGTGTAGGCATTCTCTGTAATAGAGATGTCGGATCTTCGAAGTGCTCTGTAAATAAAATGCAGTCTTATGATTCGCCTTCCCCACAATATTATGAGTGTTATGGTTCCAGTTTAAGTTGTTCGTAATCGTAATCCCTAGGTATTAGCGTCACACTTCCCCGCTCTGTCTTAACGGATACTTTCGTAGTACGCCCCAAATTTTTTTTATTTTGAATTTATCCATTTATCTACTACCGTGTAAAGTTTAACCCATTCGTTCAAATTTAAAGTATAGAAGTGGCACGCTTCAGAAAACTGTCTGAAAAACATGTTTTTTACACATAAAATCCAAACGTGTTTTTGGCACATAAAATCCAAACTTATAACTCCAGTCCGTAGTTATCTGGGTGATTGGAGTGCCACAGTACGGTAAAAGATCATATATGAAGATTCAAAGCATATAAAATAATTTAGAATTTTCAGTTTAAGAAGGTGCAAAATCTGGTTAGAAATTCTAATTAGATATTATTTATTTTTTAAGAACTGTATTTGTGCTCCGGAAAGTTATCCAATTTTTGCTGTGTTCGTATTCAAACGTTTATATTTCCAAATACATTAGACACAGAAGGCTGTGGATTTTCCGTTGCAGAGACTTTGATCCTGTGTTTGGTACTATTGTTGTAGCAACCAGTGGTGTTTAAAGTTAAGTTTTTGATCTGTTAGTGTATGTTCCGGGTCTTTAGTTTCGTTTCCGACACTTTCGGAGTTAATCTGTATTATTGTTAGTTTATTACTCAGTGCAATTTTCTAAGTTTTCAAGGAGTGCATCATTATTTAAAAAGAGTAATTTCCGCGTGAATCGATTTACGGATACCTTTTGTATAAGTGGTTCTGCTTCATCATCTGCTGATGATAGGGAACGTTTTAACGTTTGTACGCATGGAAAGTGTGAATAAAAAAACTTATCAAGCCATGTAAGCGAATTTACGGATGAATCCTCTAACGAAAAACTTCTCATGAAAAAGGTGATATAGCGGACATTCCTATCTGAAAATAATAAAATCTATTGGACTTTCCTGCAACGTTGCTTTTGTATGTACCAATTGTGAAAACGAGACCTATTGTTGGACCGCAGAAAATGTGTAGTAATATGTCTGAGAGGTATATCAGGCTTCTGTATGCACTATGAGCAATTGGTAAAGAATGTACTGCCGTTCAAACACTTCGTGCCATAATGAATCTTCCACCTCTACTCGCTAAAATAGACAAATACACCGAAGATATAGGAGAATCTGTTCAGTGTGTTGCAGGCATGTCTATGAAAGGCGCTGCCAGTGAAGCTAAATATATAAATGAAGGAAACCCAGATATCCCAATTGCTTTTGATGGAATCCGCAGAAAAGGGGTCACGCGAGAGAAAGTACTATTCAACTGTTACTAGCGTGGCCAGTGACAAATCTTTGGGTTATGAAGTAGTCGCTAAGCGTTCCTACAACTGTACATCCAATAAACGAGACGAAGCTCACATGTGTAACAAGAATTATGAAGGTACAAATGGAGGCATGGAAGCAGCAGCTGCTGTGAATATATATATATATATGTGTGTGTGTGTGTGTACGCGTGTGTGTGTGTGTGTGTGTGTGTGTGTGTGTGTGTGTGTGTGTGTGTGTATGTGTGTGTATTACTTCGGGATGGTGACTCCAAGCATAAACAAAAAGTGTCACACGTTAGTAGGACTAACAAATTAGAAAGCGTTTTGGTCACGTTCAAAAAACAAAAAATAGACATCCGTCTAAGGAAACTGAAGCAGAATCTAAAGTATAAAACTGTGCCAGGTGGTAAGAATTTTTCATGTCACTTAGCAGATAAAACTTTAAATGGACTTAAGTAATTCTACAGTACGGCAAGTCCCGAAAGCTGTATGGGAAACATATTTACACCGATCACCGACTAACGACAGTAATTTTCATTTTGCTTGTCCACATTTTCCAGAGTTATGGGGCAACTACAGGAAAGCTCAAGTTGTTAGGGTTTCTTATCACTACAAAAATTCTATCCCAGTGGTTGTTATGAAAGACATTAAGCCTGTATAGACTCGGGCCATCCCGATCTTCTCACAAAGTGCCTTCATGTTTGAGCTCAGAATCAAAAAGAATAATTTAACAATCTCATATCTACTCGAATGTCTAAGAATGGGTTTTCTGGGATAAAAACTTGGAAATGAGTAATTTCAGTGATGGTCAACTACATAGATTACAGGTCATCGAAAGGCTTGAGGTTGTTAAGGTGTTAACACCATCAAACGTTTCCAACTTCTGGAAAAACTTAGAGCAAGAAAGGCTCAGTAAGCAGTTCAACATATTATAAAGAAAACAAGCTCAGCACGAAGGAGAAAACTTCTAGGTGAAAAAGAAGATCCAGAAGGTGACCCTAATTACTCTGGTGGACACTTTTGATAATTTCACAATAGGTATCTGTCAATTTTTATCATAAATTACTGTAATCGCATTTTTTAGCGTTTGACATTTTCAGTGGTATGTGTACCCTTTTCTGACAAACCACCAAAGCTATGAAATTCAAATTTTCATAAATTATATAAAATATTAAAAAGGAGCCAATGAACTAGAAACATGACATGAACTGGCTTATTTTCTTAATTAGGGAGATTTATATGAAATTTGTCCCAAATAAAATGGCCTTAGAGTCAAAAATTCATAAATATTACACAAACAAAAAAAAAGCATTGATTATACTGCAGTTAACTTACAGTACATGCTGATAACAGAAGCAAAATTTCAAAGTTCTAGGTATAACAGTACCAGAGAAAGAAGGTATATGAAGTTAGAAAATTTAACAGGGTGCTATTACCTGAACATTAATTGCAGTCGAGTTAAAATCTTTTACCAAAGGAATTAATTCGCACAATTTGGCTATGTACCAGCTTCGGTTCGTCAATTCAACGGTGCTTAATATACTGTAAAATAGCTACTTTAAGACAGATGTCCGAATGGCTATACAAACGACTGCTGGTCGGGACTAAAGAAAAAGCTTTTTAGCCCATGTTCCAAGCCCAAACAGAAACAGAATGCTCCATATGTTATTCACTTTCAGGCCCTCCTTCTTCCCAGTGAAATTTGTGAGATGTTTAATAATTTCCATTGCCTCTCTGTATAGTCTTACTCTATATCCGCTTATGGCTGCCAGTAATTGAATCCTATGTGTGACTGTAGTGATCTCCTGCCATTTCTGAAACAGTTTATCTGCCAGTCTCTCCCCTTCTGCAGTTGCTCTTCTAGTCGTTTTATGACTGTTATTTTTTAGTACCCGCATACATCTCCCCCTCAGTGGCTCAGCCTTCGTTTGCTGACTATGGGCTTGTCGACCCTGGAGTTTCTGGACTGGGGATTCGTAAATGCAGCCAGTTCCCTGTCACCGTAAGCTCTGGGCATGCTTCAGAGGCAGTGGAACGTTGTGTGTCACAGGCAATGGAGATCTTGACTTGACTTGACCACCTGGATTGTGGGGATGGTAAAAACTTCTATTAAAAAAAGAACTCTGAGGCTCAAGATGTGCAGCGAGGTGATGAGATGCACCGCTGATGAGGCGGAGCGGTCGTTATCAGGCAACCTCTGGGAACCCTGCTGCAGCTCAGTTGTACAAGGCTTACCTAGGCAAGCGGGACTCGGTCTAGGTGGCCTTTTACTTCTCTAGCTGCTCGTGGGATCTAAATGGACCTTTCGAAATTTTATTATCCACCTCCCTGTGGGAAGGGTGGGCTGCTGGAAGGTACCAAGGCCCAGTCCAGTTAAACGGCTTGCGAAGCTAGTCCACCAAACTTAGAAGTCTTTCAGAATTCTAGCAGTTACAGTAGCAGATCACATGTTGCTAGATAAATGTATTTTTAATAGATAAAAGGAAATAAGGGACATTTCAGAAAGTGTCACCGTTTTACTTACAAAAAGGTTTGGAGACAATCGATGAAAGTTCAAAATCTGTCAGTCGATTGCAAATCGAGACTTTGTTGGTAGAAACAGCTAATTTTCAACAGGTGAAGAACATCCAGAAAGCTCAGTGCCTCGGGAAGTACAGAGTAGAAATGAACTGCACAACACTTTGAACACAGCAAAGGTGTTGTGACTTGCAGGGATTTGGTTGACCTTTCCCAAGAATAACTGAAAGCAGAGAGGTCCCAGCAGGGTATCGTTGATGTGCAAAACATAATGAAAACGGTGGATGGCGATATCGTGAAATCAGTCTCATTTCTACTGACTTTCAGCAGCACAAATCTTCCAGAGGACGTTAATGCTGGTTTCCTTTGCCTCAGCGTGTGACTTATTTTTGCTTACCTTATGCGATGTTTTACATGCCAGGGCTTTGGGCACACAGCCTTAAATTGTAAGGGAAAAGTCACTTGTAGCAGATGTGGTAATGCCGCCCATGAATGTGTTTGTTGTCCATCTCCTCCAAAGTGTGTAACCTCCTCTGGGAATCAGACAGTCCGGAGTAAAGCGTATCTCTTATGGTGAGGCCAAAATATCGGAAAGGCCATGCAGCCTTGAGTCTGTTCTCAAACAGCCAGTTCAGATTCCCAATGTTGCTACACAAACGGTAGTTGCTTTTGTAATAGGATGACTGGAGCGGGTGACGTGGTCAGGGTTGTAGGGCATAGCTGGGTAGAAGAAGGTGGCTGTTTTTAGCAATCTTCCTCTTTATTGTTGGTTCTTCCAATACATTTTCCGGTACCTCAGCCCCACCACTCGTGTCGTGGTGGAGACGTGCTGATGCGTGCAGTCCGGGGAATGCGACGCCGTGCTCGATCAGCGGCTGTGCAGGCGGTAGGAGGTCAGCAGCACGAGGCCCAGCCTAGCTCGCCTCCTGCAGATGCTGGAGCTCGTGACGACGCCGGGAGTCGCCGGTGCAGCAGCGGGCAACGCGCACTGCCGGCTGGTCCTCGGGGACAGCGCCACTCATGACGACGACATAACATCGACCGAACGCCCAATCGGTCGAACCGATGCCAACGCCCACCTCTGATGCCCTTAAATAGTGCAGACCGCTGCTGAATCCGCCAGTTATGCGGCGCCATGTTTATTAGAATGTTCTCGATGAGTTGGCTAAAGCAACCGCGCCACACGCGGCCCACACCTGTTTAATTCTGCTAATGCTGTGTTCTGGCTGTTGATGGCTGCCGCGCTTGTACACACATACCGACGCTCGTTGCAAAACTGTGTCACCTGCATAACGCGCCAGCCAGCCTTCATCTGCCGTCTACCATGAGGCTGGCGTATCGCACACTGAAACACCATAAATCATAATTTCGCACCTTATTTCCTAAAAAGATAGGCAGATGTGGACTCTGCCCACAATCTATTGGTTATGAACTGTAGATTAAAACTGAAGAAACTGGGAAATTGAGGAGATGGGACCGTGATAAACTGAAAGAAGCAGGGGTTGTAGAGAGCTTCAGGGAGAGCATTAGGGAACGACTGACAGGAATGGGGGAAAGAAACACAGTAGAAGGAGAATGGGTAGCTTTGAGAGATGAAATAGTGAAGGTAGCAGAGGATCAAGTTGGTAAAAAGACGAGGGCTAATAGAAAACCTTGGGTAACATAAGACATATTGAATTTAATTGATGAAAGGAGAAAATATAAAAATGCAGTAAATGAAGCAGGCAAAAAGGAATAAAAACGTCTCAAAAATGAGATCGACAGGAAGTGCAAAATGGCTAAGCAGTGATGGCCAGAGGACAAATGTAAGGATGTATAGTCGCATATCAGTAGGGGTAAGATAGATACTGCCTACAGGAAAATTAAAGAGACCTTTGGAGAAAAGAGAACCACTTGCATGAATATCAAGAGCTCAGATGAAAACCCAGTTAAAGCAAAGAAGGGAAAGAAGAAAGGTGGAAGGAGTATATAGAGAGTTTATACAAGGGTGATGTTCTTGAGGACAATATTATAGAAATGGAAGACAATGTATATGAAGATGAAATAGGAGATATGATACTGCGTGGAGAGTTTGACAGAGCACTGAAAGACCTAGGTCAAAACAAGGCCCCGGGAGTAGACAACATCCCGTTAGAACTACTGACAGCCATTTGAGAGCCAGTCCTGACAAAACTTTACCATCTAGTGAGCAAGATGTATGAGATAGGCGAAATGCCCTTAGACTTCAAGAAGAATATAATAATTCCAATCACAAAGAAAACAGGTGTTGACAGTTGTGAAAGTTACCGAACTATAAGTTTAATAAGCCAAGGCTGCAAAATACTAACACGAATTCTTTACAGACGAATGGAAAAAATGGTAGGAGCCGACCTCGACAAAGATCAGTTTGGATTCAGTAGAAACGTTGGAACACGTGAGGCAATAATGACCCTACGACATATCCTACAAAATAGATTAAGGAAAGGCAAACCTACGTTTCTAGCATTTGTAGACTTAGAGAAAGCTTTTGACAATGTTGACTGGAATACTCTCTTTCAAATTCTGAAGGTAGGAGGGGTAAAATACAGGGAGCGAAAGGCTATTTACAATTTGTACCGAAACCAGATGGCAGTTATAAGAGTCGAGGGGTATAAAAGGGAAGGAGCGATTGGGAAGGGAGTGAGACAGGGTTGTAGCCTATCCCCGATATTATTCAATCTGTATATTGAGCAAGCAGTAAGGGAAACAAAAGAAAATTTCGGAGTAGGAATTACAATCTATGGAGAAGAAATAAAAACTTTGAGGTTCGCTGATGACATTGTAATTCTGTCAGAGACAGCAAATGACGTGGAAGAGCAGCTGAACGGAATGGACAGTGTCTTGAAAGGAGGATATAAGGGGACATCAACAAAAGCAAAACGAGGATAATGGAATGTAGTCGAATTACGTCGGGTGATGATGAGGTTATTAGATTAGGAAATGAGACGCTAAAAGTAGTAAATGAGTTTTGCTATTTGGGGAGCAAAATAACTGATGATTGTCGAAATAGAGAGGATATAAATGTAGACTGTCAATGGCAAGGAAAGCGTTTTTGAAGAAGAGAAATTTGTTAAATCGAGTATAGATTTAGGTGTCAGGAAGTCGTTTCTGAAACTATTTGTATGGTGTGTAGCCATGTATGGAAGTGAAACGTGGACCATAAATAGTTTAGACAAGAATAGAATAGAAGCTTCAGAAACGTGGTGCTACAGAAGAATGCTGAAGATTAGATGGGTAGATCACATAACTAATGAGAAATGGAGAGAAGAGAAATTTGTGGCGGAAGGGATCGGTTGGTAGGGCATATTCTGAGGCATCAAGGGATCAGCAGTTTAGTATTGGAGGGCAGCGTGGAGGGTAACAATAGTAGAGGAAGACCAAGATATGAATACTCTAAACAGATTCAGGAGGATGTGAGTTGCAGTAGGTAATGGGAGATGAAGAAGCTTGCATAGGATAGAGTATCATGGAGAGCTGCATCAAACCAGTCTCTGGACTGAAGACCACAACAGCAACAACAGGCACATATGATTCCAAAAGTTACTCGACTTTGTGCTCATTAACAGGGATTAGGCGTTAATGTGTGTGCCGGAATTCCTGGTAATAGGCTCCACCTCAGTGGATAGAGATATCTCATCTTCGTAGAACGAACGTTGCTAGAACTGTTGGAGGATAGACCTCTGAATGTTAGGAAAAAAATGCATATCCAGGTGTGTAGGGCTCCAGTCCATTTCAACACTGCTGTTAAGAATCATCTAAGGGGCCCCTTCAGTGGATCAGTAAAGCTGGCCTCCCAGGTACTCTGACCCCACGTGTGTGGATTTCTGGCTCTAGGGCATGTGAAGCAGCTGATATATGAAACCAAAGCAGAAACGGTAGAAGATGTTTTCGTTAGAATTCACTTCGCTGCTGGTACCATACGGACATGCCAGGAATTTTAGAATGGATATGACAATCAATCATCCGGTGATGTACCGTCGGTGTACAAGCTCTGCATTCCAACGATTTTTGTGAATTCCACTGCTGTAACCATGAACCATGGACCTTGCCGTTGGTGGGGAGGCTTGTGTGTCTCAGCGATACCGATGGCGGTACCGTAGGTGCAACCACAACGGAGGGGTATCTGTTGAGAGGCCAGACAAACGTGTGGTTCCTGAAGAGGGGCAGCAGCCTTTTCAGTAGTTGCAGGGGCAACAGTCTGGATGATTGACTGATCTGGCCTTGCAACACTAACCAAAACGGCCTTGCTGTGCTGGTACTGCGAATGGCTGAAAGCAAGGGGAAACTACAGCCGTAATTTTTCACGAGGGTATGCAGCTTTACTGTATAGTTAAATGATGATGGTGTCCTCTTGGGTAAAATATTCCGGAGGTAAAATAGTCCCCCATTCGGATCTCCAGGCGGGGACTACTCAGGTGGACGTCGTTATCAGGAGAAAGAAAACTGGCGTTCTACGGATCGGAGCGTGGAATGTCAGATCCCTTAATCGAGCAGGTAGGTTAGAAAATTTAAAAAGGGAAATGGATAGGTTGAAGTTAGATATAGTGGGAATTAGTGAAGTTCGGTGGCAGGAGAAACAAGACTTTTGGTCAGGTGAATACAGGGTTATAAATACAAAATCAAATAGGGGTAATGCAGGAGTAGGTTTAATAATGAATAAAAAAAATAGGAGTGCCGGTAAGCTACTACCAACAGTACAGTGAACGCATTATTGTGGCCAAGATAGACACGAAACCCACGCCTACTACAGTAGTACAAGTTTATATGCCAACTAGCTCTGCAGATGATGAAGAAATTGATGAAATGTATGATGAGATAAAAGAAATTATTCAGGTAGTGCAGGGAGACGAAAATTTAATAGTCATGGGTGACTGGAATTCGAGAGTAGGAAAAGGGAGAGAAGGAAACATAGTGGGTGAATATGGATTGGGGGAGAGAAATGAAAGAGGAAGCCGTCTGGCAGAATTTTGCACAGAGCATAACGTAATCATAACTAACACTTGGTTCAAGAATCATAAAAGAAGGTTGTATACATGGAAGATTTCTGGAGATACTAGAAGGTATCAGATAGATTATATACTGGTAAGACAGAGATTTAGGAACCAGGTTTTAAATTGTAAGACATTTCCAGGGGCAGATGTGGACTGTGACCACAATCTGTTGGTTATGAACTGTAGATTAAAACTGAAGAAACTGCAAAAAGGTGGGAATTTAAGGAAATGGGACCTGGATAAACTGAAAGAACCAGAGGTTGTACAGAGTTTCAGGGAGACCATAAGGGAACAATGGACAGGAATGGGGGAAAGAAATACAGTAGAATAAGAATGGGTAGGTCTGAGGGATGAAGTAGTGAAGGCAGCAGAGGATCAAGTAGGTAAAAAGACGAGGGCTAGTAGAAATCCTTGGATAACAGAAGAAATATTGAATTTAATTGATGAAAGGAGAAAATATAAAAACGCAGGAAAAGAAGCAGGCAAAAGGGAATACAAACGTCTCAAAAATGAGATCGACAGGAAGTGCAAAATGGCTAAGCAGGGATGGCTAGAGGACAAGTGCAAGGATGTAGAGGCTTATCTCACTAGGGGTAAGATAGATACTGCCTACAGGAAAATTAAAGAGACGTTTGGAGAAAAGAGGGCCATTTGCATGAGTATCAAGAGCTCAGATGGAAACCCAGTTCTAAGCAAAGAAGGGAAAGCAGAAAGGTGGAAGGAGTATATAGAGGGTCTATACAAGCGCCGTGTACTTGATGACAATATTATGGAAATGGAAGACGATGTAGAGGAAGATGAAATGGGAGATGCGATACTGCGTGAAAAGTTTGACTGAGCACTGAAAGACCTGAGTCGAAACAAGGCCCCGAAGTAGACAACATTCAATTGGAACTACTAACAGCCTTGGGAGAGCCAGTCCTGACAAAACTCTACCATCTGGTGAGCAAGATGTATAGGACAGGCGAAATACCCTCAGACTTCAAGAAGAATATAATAATTCCAATCCCAAAGAAAGCAGGTGTTGACAGATGTGAAAATTACCGAACTATCAGTTTAATAAGTCACAGCTGCAAAATACTAACGCGAATTCTTTACAGACGAATGGAAAAACTGGTTGAAGCCGACCTCGGCGAAGATCAGTTTGGATCCCGTAGAAATATTGGAACACGTGAGGCAATACTGACCCTACGACTTATCTTAGAAGAAAGATTAAGGAAAGGCAAACCTAGTACATTTCTAGCATATGTAGACTTAGAGAAAGCTTTTGACAATGTTGACTGGAAAACTCTCTTTCAAATTCGAAAGGTGGCAGGCGTAAAATACAGGGAGCGAAAGGCTATTTTCAATTTGTACCGAAACCAGATGGCAGTTATAAGAGTCGAGGGAACCAGATGGCAGTTATAAGAGTCGAGGGGCATGGAAGGGAAGCAACGGTTGGGAAGGGAATGAGACAGGGTTGTAGCCTCTCCCCGATGTTATTCAATCTGTATATTGAGCAAGCAGTAAAGGAAACAAAAGAAAAACTCGGAGTAGGTATTAAAGTCCATGGAGAAGAAATAAAAACGTTGAGGTTCGCCGATGACATTATAATTCTGTCAGAGACAGCAAAGGACTTGGAAGAGCAATTGAACGGAATGGACAGTGTCTTGAAAGGAGGATATAAGATGAACATCAACAAAAGCAAAACGAGGATAATGGAATGTGGTCGAATTAAGTCGGGTGATGCTGAGGGAATTACGTTAGGAAATGAGACACTTAAAGTAGTAAAGGAGTTTTGCTATTTGGGGAGCAAAATAACTGATGATGGTCGAAGTAGAGAGGATATAAAATGTAGACTAGCAATGGCAACGAAAGCGTTTCTGAAGAAGAGTAATTTGTTAACATCGAGTATAGATTTAAGTGTCAGGAAGTCGTTTCTGAAAGTATTTGTATGGAGTGTAGCCATGTATGGAAGTGAAACATGGACGATAAATAGTTTGGACAAGAAGAGAATAGAAGCTTTCGAAATGTGATGCTACAGAAGAATGCTGAAGATTAGATGGGTAGATCACATAACTAATGAGGAGGTATTGAATAGAATTGGGGAGAAAAGGAGTTTGTGGCACAACTTGACAAGAAGAAGGGACCGGTTGGTAGGACATGTTCTGAGGCATGAAGGGATCACAAATTTAGCATTGGAGGGCAGCGTGGAGGGTAAAAATCGTAGAGGGAGAACAAGAGATGAATACACTAAGCAGATTCAGAAGACTGTAGGTTGCAGTAAGTACTGGGAGATGAAGAAACTTGCACAGGATAGAGTAGCATGGAGAGCTGCATCAAACCAGCCTAAGGACTGAAGACAACAACAATAACAACAACAATTGGCAAGTTAAACTAACTTCTGTCTATATAGTTCCCTAGCCTCAGAAACTGCCGTCAGGGCTCGCCTCAGAAACTGCCGTTAGGGCTCATATGTAGCATAATGAAAAAATTTATCTTGATGTGATCCATCTCTCATATTAACTTGAAACAGTAACTTCGAAACGTCCTGTTTATTTATTCTACGGTTTGAGCTCATCCAAGTTAAACTATTAATTCCACCTATCTTATTGTTGATCAAAATCACATTGCTGTTTACTTGGTAGTCGTACTGCCCACAGAAGCTATGGTTTAATGTTACGTAATCAGTGTCTCCATTTTGTTAAAAACCTCAGTAAAATCTTTAGTGTATCCAGGTGATTTAGTCATCTACACGAAGCTGCTCCAATATTACAGGCACCTCATCCATCAGCTAAGCCATTTTACTCTTTTTCTATGTGGTACGGCTACAGGATTTCTGTATTTTATTTAAAAGGTTTCTAATGTTTCCTTGCCAAATTTTTGAAAAATGGCTCTTGCCATCACATTGTCGTTCCTGCGTAGGAGAAACTGCGGGAGGTAGCGCAGTTGTCAGCACGCTCGACTCGCATTCCGTAGGACAACGGTTCAAACACGCGTCTGTCCATCCTGAGTTAGGTTTTACGTGATTTCCCTAAAACACTTAAGTCAAATGCGAGGATGGTTCCTTCGAAAGGCTACGACCAGTTTCCTTCCCTATCCTTCCCTAGTCCGAGCCTGTGTTCCGTCTCTAATCATCTAGTTGTCGATAGGGCCCTAAACACTAATCTCCTCCACCTCCTGTGCAGGAAAAATTGTAGTTCATCCTTGATGCTATGTTTCACAGAGATAAACTTGGACAATTGGCCATGTTGATAATTGTTGACACAAAAAAATTCATAATTGGAGACATTACAGAATTTCCTTTCTCTATTACTTCTTGACAGTCTAGAGCCACCATAGCATTGTCACAAAACCGTACAGGCTCTCTCAGGAGCTCAGCATTCGTTTGCTGGGTTCAGGAGTGGCGACCCTGAGGTTCCTGATATGGAAGTGCTAAGTGTAGACAGTCGTTTGTCACCATAAGCTCTGGGCATGCTTCAGCGACCACTCTACGGTATGGCAGTGGAACATTGTGTGTCACAAGGAACGGGAATCTTGGTTTCACTGGTGAAGCTGGTGGAAACCTCTATGAAAAACCCCTCAATCTCAATGTGTGCAGCACGCTGATGAGATGAATGGCTGTTGAGGTGGAAGAGTTATCAGCGGGCAGCCCCTGGGGAGCCTGCTGCACTGATGTTGTATAAGGAATGTCTAGGCACGTGGGGCCCTGTCTAGATGGACTTTTATTTCCCTAGCTGCTCATGAGACTGCGATGTATCCTTAGAAATTTTATCTGCTGCCTCCCAGCAAAGATGATGGGCTACAGGTAGGTACCAACACCCAATCAAACATGACGGCTCTTGTAGCCAGTCCCCCTGACTCAGGAGTTAATTCTAAAAGTTAAGGGTCTGGTAACAGAATGCATACTGGTAAGTGAAAGGGAAAGAGGAAAATTTCGAGAATGTT
The DNA here is from genome assembly GCF_023864275.1 of Schistocerca cancellata. NCBI lineage: Eukaryota > Metazoa > Arthropoda > Insecta > Orthoptera > Acrididae > Schistocerca > Schistocerca cancellata. Next base: position 212,241,669 of record NC_064631.1, read on the forward strand.
TCGGCTTTCTGTATACCAAAAGGGCTAGAAGGCATTGCTGACACTTTAAAATCAGTCAAGCGATTGCGTAATGAAACGTTGTTGGTAGAAACTTCATTGTTGGTAGAACTTCTAGTTCACAAAATGTTAAGGCCCTCCAAAAATCTCAGTGCCTTGGGGAATAAGCCATCGAAACTGAGCTGCACATCACTTCGAATAACAGCAAAGGTATTTTGATGTGCATAGACCTAGTGGACATTCCCAAGAAGGAACTGAAAGATAAGAGAGCTCTCGAACGTATAGTCGACATGCAAAACGTAATGAAGTAGGTGCATGTCGATTTTGTAAAATCTGACTCCTTATTCTTGTCATTCAGTGGCACGAAACTTCCTGAGAACGTCAAGGCAAATTTGCTTCGTCTAAGCACGTGGCCTTATGTGCCGTTTCAGATGCCAGCGCTTTGGACATACTACAGTGTCCAGGAGAAAGCACTTGTGAAAAATGTGGTAAGCCTGCCCACGAATGATTTGCTAGTCCATCTCCTTTGAAGAGTGTGAACTACTCTGGGGCTCACCCTGTCTGGAATCGGGACTGCAGCATATATTTTGGAAAACGAATCATACATGAGCTTAAGACAATGAAACGTATCCGTAAAATGAGGCCAAAACGATGTGTTAAGCCATGGTGCCGCCCAACGTTTGCTACCTTCTTTGATTCTGTTCTTATCCCTCCGTTACAAAGGTGGATCCTATACCACCAACACAAAGATGGGGTGGAGTATATGTCAATGCCTACAACTATCCTGCCTCATTGATTTTTTGTGTAAGACCTCTACTGCGTGGTTGTTTTACGTTTCGTTTCTTTTTCACACTTTATTATAGCTAAGGAACACTTTACAATGAACAAATTATGTATGTTGATAACATTTTACAATTGTCAACTTATTTATCTTTTTAACATTGGCAATGAAAACTTCAGAGGTTACATAAAAAATCCAACATACAATAAACGTCCAAGTTGAATATCTATGCCTGTGTTCGTTCTTCACCACGACCTGGGAGTCAGCTGATAAGTGCTTCAAGTTCTGAGAAGCAGTCGGGACAAAGGAAGGTTGCATGTTAGGCAAGGTCAATATACTGACCGCAGGCTTTGCATAGGTAGTTCGTCTCTCTGTCCTTCTTGTGGCCGCACGGCCCACAGCTTGAATTCTTCTACACGTTTTTTGGCCTGAGGGGGTGTCACGGCCTGGTTGCTAGAACTAGGAATGAAGTCCTTGAGGTGCTGCTTAAACGGTTTAGGAAGGTGCCTGGATGCCTCCTGGAGCTTGTAAAGCTGATCTTCAAAAAGGGCGAGAGCGAGAGTTTTGAGGAATTGTGGGCGTGTAAATAGTTGCATAAGTGGATCACTTGTGCATTGATACCAGCGATGCTGAGTAGCTAGAACATCTTGAGGGGCCATCTTCTGCAAGTTCGGCTCACGTCGAAAGGTCCGAACAAATGATCGACGGTGTCAATACAGCCTTTGGTCTTATTGTAGTGGGTAATCACCTCAGACTTCTTCTTGTCCCCAGTCGATTCGTTATATGATTATCGTGCTGAAAGCTTGAGCGAAGAACCAAAATCTTTTTGGAATGTAGGACGCCAAGATGATCTGGTGCCAGAATCCGATCATGCAGCAGCAGACTGCGCGGCCCGAGGTGTTAATGACTGCCTTAGGGATTTCTCTTTTGTTTCTCCTGTATGTTCTTGTGCTTGCGAAGGTGTGTATTGGCCAGTGGAACGCTGGTGTACAAGTTATCCATTATTAGGTTTCTTCTCGATCCAGTTATCTTGGCTATGAGGCATTCAATCACATCAGACGTGGGGTGGCTCTTGTGGAAAGCTCCGTGAGGTGACTTTCCGATGTACACCTCAATGCAAGAGGTCTAGAAAACTTCAGAGTAGCACATGGTGAAGATCTTGATGCTATACTTGCCAGGTTTGATGGGATGTATTGAATGAAAGAGCATCGGCCACGGGACCTCTCCAGTTTATCGGCGATTTTAACGTTACTACTAAGGATGTAATTGTTCTGACAGTTCTTGATGAACTGGTCAAAGACTTCATGTATTGGAGACATTTTATCCTGTGCACGCCTAGCCTGTTGAGTACTGAGATCATCAAATCTGGAACAGTGCAGCAGTAATCTGACTCGAGTCATGGTCATCGTCAGGTGGAGGATTCGACACCAGTCCCATCGCTGACCCAGAAGCTTGCCAGGTTTTTTCGTCCAGATCTGAATGCCTCCATTAGACAGAGAAGTCCAGTGTCCTACTTACCATACAGGATATCTGTTTTGGTCTTGTAGTTTTTGGTAGTTGTCCCTATTTTCTTGTTGGTGCAGTCGACCATGATCTGGACAGTCTCTAGTGTAATGAAAAGACTGAGGGTTTCCTGGGGAATCTTTGCATTCCTTGCGTTTCTCGTCCATTCAGGACCTTCTTTGAGGATGTTCCAAGATCTGCTCCTAACCTTCTCCAGGCCTGGAAGATTCTTCACCCACTTGGTGACGCCATACTTTCCTAGGTAGATGTCGACACATTTGATATGGCTGTCAATTCCGTCGTCGCCGACATCCTCATTTGAGACACTGTCGTTTTCACTCTCTGCAGTTTGACCATAAGACTCCTCACCCCATCATCAACAGCGGTTCGTGCAGTTGGTGATCCTCCACATTGTTGGTCTCGTCCTCCTCTTACTCCGTATTTCGCAGTAGCTCCTTCAACCTGGCGGTTTCCCATCTGAACGGCGACATCTAAAAATGATATGCATAACTGTAATATACGACAATCAAATAATTGCAATATAATGTAATACTACAGACGAATACCAGTTGCCCATCGTAATGCTCAAGACCGTTGTAATAACGTATTATGATACAATATTATGTCTGCACAAAGCATCTGTCATTTACGTAGGGCGCAGCAGTGTTGAAAATTCAGGCAACAAGCATGGTAAGGTGGTGTGCAGTAACCCCAAAAGAGAGAAAAAGTATGTTTACCCATCAAGTCCTAGCGCACGAATGAGGAAAACGCGCGGAGCGCACTTGCCTTTGACAGCTATTTAGAACCTCAGTAGTGCCTGAGCCTTCATTTCGGTGTTATACACGAAAGTATGGCCCATAGCGTCTGCTGCACCCTGGTTGTCCACTGGAGGGTTAAACAGCCATTCCAGAAAGTGGATGCTGTTACGCAAATGGAGGTTGCTAGTGTCAGCACTAATAGTTTCATTTGTCAGTGCAGTTGTACTGCTGCATTCATTTCGAAGCCTGTCTCTCCCGAAATAAGCTCAAAAAAGGCCATGAATGTCAATGTTGCGGAGTTCCCTGTTACTCCTAAGATTCAATCTGGTTCACTATCCACAGCTGCCACTAACTCAGGTTGTGGCTCCGAAGGACCTCAGAACAAAAACTCAAAGTCGAAGTCGAAGAATCATTCACTGACGAAGATGGAAAATACGCAGTCCTACGATGTCGACGTCATGCTCTGAGACGCCTCTCTTGACTCTTCTTCAGAGGCGATGGACCTTGGTGTCTGAATGGGGTGGTCATCTCTCTCATGACTGAGCCTCCACACATTGTGGATTCCCCTCCCCAGCAGAAAGACAGGATGAAAGTGCTACTCCCATGATAGAAGGCTCCCATCCTACAGTGGAACATCAATGGGCTCAGGACACATGTGGAGGAAGTGAAACTCCTAGCAGAGGCACGTCCTCCATGCTTGTGTCTACAAGAAAGACATTTTAAAACCACTGATACTTCTGAGCAGTGGGGCTATAACCTTCATCGAAGGACGAGTTAATTGGGAACAGAGACAATGGAGGGGTTACTGTGTTTGTCAAAAGTACAGACCACTCCTCTGCTCCCATCTTGGTTATTGAGTTACAGGCAGTGGCTGTTGAAGTTCATGTGGGTCAGAAAATCACTGTCTGCCCACTGTACCTCACTGCAAAGACGAGTTTTCAGTTTTCTGCAAATAAGTGTACGTGCATTGTAATCGCTCTCGTCATATTTTTCTTTCCTTGCATATAGAGTGGACGCACGTTACACTTGAAAGATCAGTGATGTTTCTGGGCCTCATTTTTGATTCCAAACTGTCATAGGTGCTATATCTGATGATGAAAGCCATAATCTTGAAGACAATGAATATCATTATGTGTCTTAGCCACAGGTCTTGCGGAGGGAACAGGGCACATCTTCTGCATTTTTGTCGGGTTTTCATGCGTTCGTGGCTGGACTGTGGATGCTTAGTGTATGGATCAGCGAGGTCCTCTTATCTGAAGGTCACTGACGTCATCCAACATGAGGCTATTAGGATGCCCACAGGTGCACATAGGGCAAGCCCCATACCTAGTCTCCGTGCTGAGGTTGGTAAACCGCACTTACAAACCGACGGCAACTCCTCGTGTTGCATCAGGCAGGTAGGTTTGTCACGTATCAGAATTCACATGCACACCATACTTTAGCTCATCCACCTCCGGAATGCCTTTTCTCCAATCACCCACGAGCAACAAGGCCGTTCGTGATATGCGCATGGCGTGTGCTTCAGTAGCTTAGTGTGGAGCAAGTACCACCCCAAATCAAGGATTTTAATCGTCTGCCACATTAGTTGCTACAGAGGCCCAGAGTAATTTTAGATTTAGTGCAGTACAGGAGAGGTTGCACTTCTGCATGTATTTTTAAGCCATTATTTACGGACATTTCTACTGAGCACCCAACTTTACACTGTCAACAGGGGGACCCCACTGTTTGCTCTGTATTCCCTGATGGTGTGGTCCTCAATGTCCGCCAGCCTCTTTGACGCGCAATTAAATGCGATCTTGTGGGCCCTGGCGACATGATATCGGTACTCAATTCATTGCCTGTTCCGATACTCCAAACGCTCTTCACTCTCTACAACGGTTGTACCCAGCACATAAAGTAGTCCAGAATAGCCAGGATGGCTTCTTCTAACTACAACGGCTGGGAAAGGAGGTGTCTTTCTTCAAGGTGCCAGGGCACATGAGTATATCGGGAAATGAAAGGGCGGATTTGCAGCGAAGGATGCACGTCGCTAACCTATGTCATTTCAGTGGGCCATCCCCATGCACGCTACCATCTGGCTATTGAAATACAGAGTCATGCGAGAACGAAAAGATGAGTGACTGGAAGTGGCAGACAATAAGCTCCGTTTAACAAAGCCCACAACGAGGTCCTTCCAGCCACGTCCATCAGACGAGATCTCCTTAATCGTCTTGACATAGGCCAGCGTCCTATGACGCATGTCTCCTGCCTTCGACAAGAGGACCCTGAACTGTGTGGCGCTTGTGGCGTACACATAACTATGAGCCACGTTTTATTAGGCTTTGTTTTATTCTAGGACTACAGGATAGCGTCAGAATTTCCGACAGTTCTGTCCTCTGTTTTACGTGACTTTCCAACGAATGTGAGTGGGACTTTGAAGTTTTGTGATTTGTCCAACATTTTCCGAAAGATTTTAGGGAAATATCCTTATTGTGTTGCCAGCGTGAATGGTTCACCAACGTTTTTAGTAAGTGGTAAGATGGTGTCATTTGTCTCTGCCAATGTTTTGGCTCCTCTACCATATTACTTGCGTTTCAATCGCTGGGATCGCAGCTCTCACCCTTCCTCGTTGTCTTGAGGCGTGTGGGATTGAGTGATCGAGTGAGTTAATGCGATTGCGATGGGAGTGCATTTTACCCACATTCAGTACTGATAGCCTTGTCGTTGAGCACCTAGAAAGTCACAATACACACACACACACACACACACATACACACGTGCATAGCCACATTAAAATTTTTCTTGCAAAGGGTCATATCGTTTTCGGTGTAATTTATGTTACTACCATCAGTAAAGAGACAGTCAAGTTTCTCCAATCATAACAACAAACCAAAGAATTCGTCATTTGATGCCATCTTCTTGCCTAACAGCTGAGGGATGTTTAGGAGTTTGGAGGATGCCATGTTGACACTTTCCACCACTACAGATTGCTGTTTAGTTGCGGCCAACAGGGCTTGATATATACTTTAAAAATCCTAGATGGTAACAGTTCTGGTCGCACACCCATGGCGTCACCTACGGTTATGTCCCCTAGATTTAGAAGGTTGCTATGTCCAACACTTGTGTATGTTATAATACCCTGCAATATTTGGTTTATGCGAAACTGTGCCCTAGATTATGAGGTGTGGGATCACTGTAACTTGAAGAAAATCCGATGTAAGACAGACTAAATATAATCATTGTGTTGTTATTGTATATACAGGGTGAGTCTCCTAACATTACCGCTGGATATATTTCGTAAACCACATCAAATACTGACGAATCGATTCTACAGACCGAACATGAGGAGAGGGGCTAGTGTAATTGGTTAATACAAACCATAAAAAAATTCACGGAAGTATGTTTTTTAACACAAACCTACGTTTTTTTTAAATGGAACCCCGTTAGTTTTGTTAGCACATCTGAACATATAAACAAATACGTAATCAGCGCCGTTTGTTGCATTGTAAAATGTTAATTACATCACGGAGATATTGTAACCTAAAGTTGACGCTTGAGTACCATTCCTCCGCTGTTCGATCGTGTGTATCGGAGAGCACCGAATTCCGTAGGGATCCAAAGGGAGCGGTGATGGACCTTAGGTGCAGAAGAGACTGGAACAGCACATTACGTCCACATGTTAACACCTTTTTATTGGTCTTTTTCACTGACGCACATGTACATTACCATGAGGGGTGAGGTACACGTACACGAGAGGGAGGAGGAGATGAGAGAAGGTGATGTATTTAGAGGATGTGAGGAGGATATAAAGGGGGAGGAGTTGAGGGACAAAGAGGAAGGAGGAGGAGATGTACAGACTGGAGAGAGTGGAGGAGGAGAAGAACAGGGAGAGGGAAAGGAGGAGATGGACAGAGAGAGGGAGAGGCAGGGCGCAGACTAATAGAGCATTGGAATACATAGATAGCCAGGTAATGTTTGGTACTGAGCTAATGCTGGATGAGAAGACGCGGCTAGGTTGAAATTCGATACAGTTGGAATTAGTGACGTCTAGTGGTAGGAGAGAAAGGTTTCTGGTCCAGTGAGTACAACGTTACTAATGCAGAATGAAACAGGTGAAGGTTGTTAATAATGAATTTGAAAATGCGACCAGGGACCCACTACAATGATCAGCATAGCGAATGAATCATCATAGCTAAAATACACATTTCAGCCCGTTTCATCAGAGTTCTAGATCAACATGGACTGTGGTTAACTCTGAGTGATATAGGCAGAAGAAGAACACCTAGACAGAAAAAAAAGGCCAAATAGATATTTTCGGTTAACATGTGATATATTAAATTTAATTAACACAAAGGGAAAATATTTAAACGCAGCATGTGAAACAATTAAAATGAAATACACTAGTGAAAAATATTAAGTTCTCCAGGAAATGCAAAGTGACAAAGGAAGAATGGCTAAAGGAGAAAATCTATACAAGAGAATTGGGCACGATGCAAGGAAAATGTAAGTACCTCTCGTAGGAAATTTAAAGAAATCTTTGGAGAAAGGAGAAAAATGTGTAAGAGCATCAGGAGCAGTTTTGGCTGTATTGCCAATCCAGTAGTTTGGAAAGAAGAGAGAGCTGAAAGGTGGAAGGATTGTATCGAAGAGTTGCACGAAAGACAAAAAAGGTGATGTCAATATTAAAGAAGGAAAGGAAAGGGTTGAAAATGAGATAGTTGATACGATGTTGCGAGAAGAATTTGTCAAAGCACTAAAAGACCTAATTCGAAACAAGGCACCCACATAAATTATGTTTCTTCAGAACTATTAAGGACATTTTGATGTGCAAGCATTGTGAAACTTCCAGTTGGGATGCAGGACATATGAGACAGGTGGGTGGAATACCCTCAGCCTTAAAACACAGCGAGGAGGCGCAGGGATAACACACCGGACTCGCCTTCGGGAGGACGGCGGTTCAAATCCGCGTTCGACCATGCTGATGTAGGTTTTCCGTGATTTCTCTGATTGCACGAGGCAAATACCGGAATGATGGTTCCTTTGGAAGAGCACGGCCGTTTTCCTTCCCCATGCCTGAATCATTCCGAGATTGTGACCAGGGAAAGGAGTGTAGTCGAAACAAGGCAGGTAATACCTCATGTTTTCACTGTGGATATTATCGAAGAGAACATATCTCATGTTAGCGTTATGTCCAGTATAGTCCAGTCATGAATGAGGTTCCAAACTGTCTGTTCCAAACAACTTTAAATGTACCAGTGAAATGCTGGAAGATGCAGTCCGATTAGGGAATGTATCTCCTAGCGATCGGAAGTGTTCTATACAGTTTTCTGTTCCATGTGGGACTGTGCCCGATTGTGTATAGAAGGAGCCGTGTATGTGTGTGTGTGTGTGTGTGTGTGAGAGAGAGAGAGTGTACACGCCTGTGTACAGGTCGGCGAATAGCGAGGCGATTGGCGTCCTTACATAGAAGAACCAAATTATGTTCCAGCTTTTAGCGGATTTCAGTTTCTTGTCTGTTACGGCAGGTACACCCCTATTTTCCATTACACTGGTTTCATTACGAATATGTTACTGCTTTCAATTTCAGATGTTACCCAACTTTCTTTATGTGGTATTGCATTCACATTAGTTCGTTTTAAGGATCTCTTCAGACTTGCGCTTTGTAACGAATGCTTCAGTAGTTGTTCACTAGGATCTAAATAGCTTCGTCTATTGAGGCCGTATCTTTAGGTATTACATTAATACTTCACTATCTAGTACAAGTATACCGAACGAGGTGGCGCAGTGGGTAGCACACTGGCCTCGCATTCGGGAGGACGACGATTCAATCCCGCGTCCGGCCATCCTGATTTAAGTCTTCTGTGATTTCCCTAAATTGCTCCAGGCAAATGCCTGCATGGTTCCTTTGAAAGGGCACGGCCGACTTCCTTCCCCGTCCTTCCCTAATCCGATGAGGCCAATGACCTCGCAATTTGGCCTCTTCCCCGAAACAACCCCAACCTCAAGTACAAGGATCATTATCTGAGCTCTATGGGCACTCGCTTATCTAAAGTCCTTTGTGTTAAGCCCCCACACAATCAGCTGGGCAGCAATCTCAGCGTGCAACGCAAATCTGAGTCACGAGAACGCCCGTACGGTTGTCAACTATACGCTACCAAGTATGTAGTTCTTGCTTTCTGTTAGAGTCAGAAACAGTGTCCTGGCTCAGATCTGCGGACAATGCTGCAGAGGGGAATGCTGCAGATTATGAACTTTGTTGAAAGTCTGCAAGGAAGACAGGTCTTGTCAATCTTCTACGGAAGTCGCTACAGTGTTCAACGAATAATCTTTGAGTCCAGACGACAGTCATTGTTTGTTCCCACGTGGGCAACAGTCTACGGTTGGTTACACCTCGTTTATCAGAGGCTACCAAAACATCTTCAGCATGTTGTGCTGGTCAGACTTTCATGATTATCTTTCCCAGGCAATCAAGATGCTTCATAGGGAGTAAGACAGTTTTTCCTTGGTTGACGCTGTGGTCAATGTAGACACCGTGTTATCCACTCAGTGCACTACTAGAAGTTGATTGTGGTTTGCACTGATGAGTGAAAATATTATGACTGCACAGTATGCCGGTCCAGCTTCGCGATGCAGTTTTCCTGCGATTCTGCATCATATCGTTTCGACAAGTCCCTGAGAGGTATCTGGAGAGTGAGTCACCAGCTATCTACTTACCGGAGATCATAATTTGTGTAAAATACGAGGCACTGGTTTTCGGCATGCAGTTAGTGCCAGTATTGTTCCATTAGTTTCAGATCAGGCGATTTTAGTAGCTAAGACAACAACATTGGTAGGACAGCAGTATCAACACGTGGTAAGGTAGCGACCTTGGCTCAAAGACACTTCCATGATGAGTGGTGTGGTAACTCCGCCCATGAACCTGAGGCAATTGGAACTGTTATCGTCAAGATCAAGGGAATCCCCACACTCCTACACCCCCATCCCCCAGGGGAATTCTAGTATCTTGGGCACTTGCATGTGGTGCACTGCAAGTCATGAGGTAACCACATACGGGTAAAATGCCCCGCCCAGGGCTGTAGAGCATTTGTATGATATATAAATAGCTTGAAATCCTTCCTCTACCACCCCCTACCCCCGCCCCCCTCCCACGTTTCCTTTCGAGGTCAATAAGAATCAAACTCACCACCTCCCCACCGCCCCTTTTATTTCTGAAGCAAGTGCACTGTCCTCATCATTTGAAGTGTCTGCACCGTACGATGATCATCAGCACAGTTATCCTACTTTTAAAATGGTGGTACGTGTTATACTTATGAGGTAAGAGATTTTTGACATTATAATGTGTGACTGGGGTGCAGATGAACTGCTGCAATTTAATGAGTTCATGGCGTATTCTGCAAAATAGCTGTAAATATTAACGTAATTTAAGAAGTAAGACACTTTGACTTTACAATGTATGAGCGAATTACTGTAATACAATGATGTCATGGCATATTCTGCAAAACTGCAATAAATATTAACATGATTTATGAAATGAGATACTTTGACAATAAAGTATGTTGAGGAATTGCTATAAATTAATGATATCATAGCAGCTTCGGTAAGCACTACCAAGTATGATCCCTTCCCACTGCAAATTGCTCTACTTTTAACTTTGTTCTTCAAATACGCACATTTCAGTTCTAAATGACAAATATTTAACGATTACTGCAGATCATTATTTCAACAAAATACGTGGATATCCTGTGTTAAATAATTTCCACAATTAAATCTGTAATTCCCAAGGATACTTCCACTAATTAGTCGTTATTAAAAATCATTGTATCACATGTGGACATCTGTCCAAAGGGGTACTATTCTTTTGTTATTTTCTTAAAAATTATTTCACAAATTCCAAATTATGGGAGTCCTATGATTTCCGCATGTATCGAAGAACGCTATTGGTCTTCATTCTTCTCTGAATACGAACATATAAACCATGTAAGGGTTCTTGTCTTTAGGTTGTAAATGCTTTGATTTGCGTTGCACTAAGTTTTACGTATTTATTTTGATAACAATATCTGTTTGTAAACTACATACATCGCCACAGGTATGTATGTAGTTTTGCAGCACCCTTGCGTTCGCTGTATTGGTGGCTCAACCGTACTGCAGTGCTAGCAGTGTGGAAGACTTGACAGTTGTATTTCACGGTGATGAGATGGTCTCGGGATTAAATTATTTATAAACATGTGCCAAGGCGTGCAATTGTTAGCCAATGGATAAGCCCATATTACCTTTTCGTTTAAGTCCTTGTGTTTAATAAGGTAAGGAGTTTCATTCAGAATGTTACTAGTTATTGCGTTTATGGTCTCTCATTAGGTATCTTCTCTAATACACATATTTTATAGTGTAATGCTTCAGACATAGTTGCTGGCATGCATCTGTAACCTGTGTTATCTGCAGTGACACCCTCATACGCCTTTGGTACACTGATCGACTTGCAGGCAGTTTCATTGGATTTGATATATTTTTCATGACAAGGGCTCGACATTTTGCTGCACAATCTGTAAAACGTAAGTTACCTTCTGTGATTTCAAACTACATGGAGCAGCATTGCAGTCCAGATCAGCTATCTTAGTATCAATATTTGTTCTAACTTTAGAAATTCTAATCTGAAGTGACGTCGTGATCAAGTCATCAACGTACAGACGTGAAGCGATACAGCATTACGATCTTAAGCTTTTTCTCATCCAAGATATAATACAATGTTTCTCACTGTCATCATCTTACCCACACATGGTTCAGTTTGCGTCTTAGTTGGAATCCAACATAAGTAAGACTGCTGCTGAATCATAAACAGTGTGGGAGTCTGTGTAATCGTTTTCCAAATAGGTTACTTCTCTACCGAAGTAAATGATCGCTAAATATAATTATTCCATGGATGTAAAATACAAAACAGCAATGATCTTAAAAAGCAGTTGACAGTGTACCTACATATTAGCCATAATTTCCCAGATTTCCATGGTGTGAGAAGGATGGTGAAGGAATTAATATGTTGCATCTGTACATACGGTTTGCTTCTGGCTACAATCCATGCTTGTGTTGTCTAGCACAGCTAAACGTCTACACACTAAAGCAAGCTCTAATAGTAGCGTAATCTACAAGCTGAGTTGTATACTCCTGTGACTCCATTTTCTTAAGCAGAGAATTTCTAGGTATGGTACTACTGTAGTCATTAACAAAAAAATGTTCCAGTAAAATTGGAGCTTAAAGGATACAACTTCAGTAAGTTGGTTGATAAATCGCAAATCGTGTTGGAACCTGTGTATTTTATTTGCATGTAATAGCAAATCAAATGCTCATTAAATGTAATTATTCCTCAGGCTCTAAAAACCTAAGCAGGAACCTAAAAAGGGATTGATGGTAAACCTACATATTGGCTCTAATTGGCGGGATTTTCCCATTGTGAGACATATGTGAGAGGAAGTAATATATTTCAGATGTAAAGACACATTGCTTCCTGCTATTATCCATGCTTAAGTTGTCTAGCGCAGCCAAATTAGCAAGTAACAAACCCTTATTCCATCAGGCCCCAAATTATCCACACTAACGGGAACCAAGCTCTCACTGTCTATGTCGTCTGTGTGTGTGTGTGTGTGTGTGTGTGTGTGTGTGTGTGGCCTAAAACCTACAGCAAATAAAACTCCTCCAAATTTAGGAAATTAAACTTAGTTGTGTCGAAAAGCCATTACTTCAGCAGGGCAATAGAATTAGGATGTGTAACATTTCCACTTGCAAGTACCTAGAAGCAGTAAACAGAGTATGACTACTATCTTTCCACAGTTCATGATTGTCTAGGAAGAGTGTACTTTCGGGTGTTCTTATTACTGCAGAATCACATTAGTGATACAAACATAGTTTTTTTATACTCAAAAGCAGCTAATCGTAATTCAGTAATATCCAAATGTTAGACAGTATTGTTCCAGGCAACTGAACGATTTTAATGTCAGCCCATCCCACTTTGCAGCAAGAGTGTATTCATATATTTAAATAATGCACTACAGCAGTTATTAGACAATAGGACACTAACAGCCTGGCACTGATTGGTTGTCGAATATCTTTGTTGATCTGGTGTAAGCTTCAGGCACATGACTTCTACGATAACATCCCTGACCATCTGCGGTGTGCTGTGACTTCGTGGTCACAGTAACAAGTCACACGTTACAGCAGTCTCGGACGAACTACGAACGTGCATCTCCAACGCAATGCAAACTATCCAGAATATAAAAACCACCCACACATCTATTATGCTCTCCATGTCTGAAGTACCATGAAAATTAATGTGCACATAGTTAAACCACGCAAAATGTCCACTCAGAAAAGAAACTTTCTCCAAGACAGAGTGGTGACTGACGAAGCTAACACTTACTGACATTAAATATCACATACATATGGCCTGTGAATAACATCACTGCTTCCCTGGTAGTCTTCCTTTTGTAACCAGAAGCCATGGTGTGTGTAAGGTAGTCACACATCTCCATTTTGATAAAAAAGATCCCGAATAAAATCTCGCATAATGGTATTGGCCAGTTGCGCTTGACAAGGCATAGCCATAGGTTTTTATATTTCCTGTAAATGATTTCCGGAACTTCCCTGCTAAATTGTGTAAGACAATAAGGCACTTATGTCTTGACACCAAGGCCCTAGAATGTCGAGTCTTTCCACTATTAAATCATATACATGTTGTGTCATCCCTCTCCTATATATATAGTGGTTATTTTAAAGTTCTGTACTTAACTGCAGTGCAGTCTGTAACTAATCTGGATCTAGTGTTTACCTAGATGAGACTTCATTTGGCTTTCAAACTTGTTCTGAAGTGTTTAGTACACAAACTACTGGGCTGTTGTATTTAGCAACAAAGTATTTCTCACGCTGCTCTGTTCATCTTCATTTCGGTTTACTAGTAAAAGTAGTGACTGCATCCACCACTGGTACAGGAACTGTGACTAAAAGAACCTTGAGAAGTTTTTCGCGCTATGGAATACTTATGTTTACTATTACAGCCACCACGTACTGAAGGAACAAATATTGAAAGTTGAATCTGTTCATTCAACTTGGAACAGTTATACAAGTTAATTTTTAATACCAGAATGACCCTGATATGATATTCGTTGACTTCCCTTCAGTACTTAAGACTGTTCACAATTCAGTTAAAGTTAATGCGTATCACTTAACCCTAGCAATACCAACGCATTTTCTACGACGTGTATTACCAAGGAGAGGCAGGGTAGTGTACCATATGCCCACCACAAAATTAAAAATTCTCGTTAATTCTTGTTAACTATTGTTAACAACATATTTTTAACAAGGCATTAATGTAGAAATAGATCCACAACCTGCTGAAAATATCTTTTAACACAATTTTAATAAAACCGACGCAATTTCCATAATGTATATACCGAGGGGAGGGATACTGTATGGCCACCAGAGTTAAAATTAAAAAAAAATAGAAATTTCATTATTTCTCGTTGACTTTCATTCACAACATACTGTTTAAAGATATACAGATGTGTAAGAAGGTTCCTGAACCTAAAAATATGAATTTGAAATTTATTGCAAGAAGTCATATTCACGACTAAGATTTAAATTTTTGTGTTAAGTTTTATGTAACAATTTAAAAAGTTACGGAGTCTGGTATAAGAAATCACTAAAACAATAACTATCTTTTCAAAATTTCAAATATAGTGTACGTGATTACATTACAATATTTTCAAAAGGTGAGCATAATGTAGCCCTCCCCCCTCCTTGGTATAACGAGTGTTGATTAAAGAAAATGTACTCTTCAAACATTTTAGAAAATGTCTTTATGAAAAAAATAGCATAGCTAACCTCAAAACTACATAATATTACGATTCTTTAAGAAAACACTAAAGCTAGTGTGTCTGCTGCTAGAATCATCATCGCTACTTTTGAACGTAAGAATTAAGAGGAATGAAGCAGATTTTTAAATGAAAAAATAACACTCTGTAGATATAAACGACAATATATTGAACGAAAAATTTCGTACCTTGCCTTATTAATTGCAGTACAGTTAATGGTGTGGTGCCAAAACACACATCTGCAAATTCTTCACGTCTGTGGTTAACGCAATATGAGAACTGGGTCGCCAAGGCTGTACATAAGGCGCCAAGTAGCAAATTGTGGTAAATCCCCGTTTTCTCGAAAATTGAGCGGCTGTCGCCAATTTCTTCTCTATACTGCCGTCTATCCATTTGGCCTGCAAAACATGATTACAGCTTGTGTCTACCTTAAGACGTACCTTCAAAACAGCCCACAAATGCAAAAGATGGCATGCTGATTTATGATTGCAAAGTAAAAGTGAGTAAACCCATGGTATGATAAAGCAGCAGAACCTGGTATATCCTTGGCAAGCGCTTTTAACCATGAAGATCTGGAGATGCAGAACTCGCTTTGTATTTGTTGTGTTTTTTGTCTGCATAATGGTGTTTTCCAAGCTTATTACTTAAAGGACGCTAATTTTGAGCCTACGTGTGTCAATTTCGTCAGGTTGTCCCCCTACCACACGCTACCATGAAACAAAAAACTGACTGTTATCTGGTGCATTTTTCATGGTTTATCTCGCTTGTGAATAAATGGAGAACATTTATAGTATTGTCTTTTTGTTTTTTGATTAAATACCAAGAGTTCTTTATCGTTTCCTCCATACCAATGGATGTTAATGATGGAATACAAGAACAGTCGGTGCCAAAAGGGAAGGCTGTATAAGATCAGCAGCTCTGAGGGGTATATCTCTAAACTGGGTCACAAGCCTGGAACATCTGGCTTGGCTCATTATGGACTCAACTCAGCTACAGAAAAAAAATCACATACAAATCCTCTACCAGTAAAAGAGAGGATTAATATATTCGTATACAGCTTCCTCTGACAGTTTCTGATGTTACAGATCACAGTCATTAAACAGGAGTTAAACTCAGATAGTAATGATTATAAATCACATTATGATTGGGTCGATGACATGCGCCAATCTCTTAGTCGACTGTCGCGTACCACTGTTATCAAATATAAATTTTTTCTGATTCCAGAGATGAATCTCAAATCTTTGGCGTCGATACATGAAGATGTGCTTGACGGACTCATGTTTGTGGCGTTCACTGTAGTGTTATTTAAGTCACCAGTTTATTACCCAACGCCCACTTTTTTATTTGCACTGACTAAACTGAAAAGTATTGCACACGAACACTTGGATCGAACGAACACCGGACTACAGATGCAGTATTTTCGTCCCCGCGGCATGCGTTGTTTAAAATTTCATCATTATGCGAGCTTAGTTTCATTAAAGAAAAACGCTACTATTATAGATGAGAGTGGTGTGAAAACATGACTGCCATTGGGTGTGTTTAACGTTACTGAAACTTTTCAGATAGTGGTCACAGCACTGTCTGAGAACGTACATGTTTAGCTTATTGTATTTTGAGAAAAGTCGAATCATTGGCTTCAGAGACATGGGAGCATCATGCCGACAGACTTCACAAACAGCTGGCTATTCTATAATAACGGTAGAACGACTGATGACGAGATAGTCACGACAGTAACGGAAGGAAGAGTAGGCAGTGGTATTTCCAGAAGAACTTGAACGTGAGAATATCTTTGGACTTGAAAGTTCTCTAAATAAATGAAAATATGTGGCATCTCTGTTTATGATAGTAAGACCTCTGCTGTAATAATAAATCAACTTTCGTAATCAAACTTGTACTGTCGTACTGTGAAAGCAAAACTCAATTGTAATAATAATTAATTTCGTAATGTAAAGGAAAGTCTTTCGTACTGTAGAAGTTAACAATCTGACTGCAAAAATTTTGAACAGTTTAAACTGCCTGAATAATGAACTTTGACATAAAACCTAAGATAATTAGTTCTGCAAAACTGATCCCAGATCCCAGAACTAAAAGTGATACACAACAAAGGAAATCTGCGTGAATAAAAAAATATTTAGTTGTTACCTCTATTCTGCGCAAATCTGGATAACGCGTTGCAGTACTGCTCTATCTCGCGCGCCGCTATGCTACAGGTGCAGATGACTATATCTGCATAGAGACAATCGTGAGGTGCAATGAATTCTCTGTTAGTTGTAAATCGAAGTATACTTTTGGAAAAATCATAGTCAATTAAAAATTACAATGAAAAATGAAATATGGGCATAAATGACAACACAAAGGTTTCTTTTGTTTTTTGTTTATTATTTTATTTTATTTTATTTTATTTATTTATTTTTTTTTTTTTTTGCATACAGTGAAAAACTGCTCAAGGCTGATGGTAAATTTAATGAACGTCTTAACATCCAATCTAGCAACTCTTAGTACAAGAACCAAGTTAGTCCAATGGCCCTGTAATAAAGAAAAAAGTAACATCAACATAATATATACCTCTCACATTCCACTTCTGTTATATACTTAGTTCCATTAAGGTTTCTCCTTCACAAATCAGTTTACGTTGCAATCTTGATATAATCATGTTCATTAAACGCATTGATAAACTGAGACTTTACATTTGAAACATAACATTACCATTGCTTCCTCATTCTAACACAGATTAACATTATCTGGTCACTGCGCCCTCACGCATACCAAAGATAATACCTCAACTTCTGCGAATACAGCTTTACAGCATCGCTGCTCGCTCACAGTCGATTCAGATACCGAAAGTATATATGAGACGTACTGGACAGTTCGACATTCTAGTGAATAAACGGATGGCGACAACTGGGATCCGAGCAAAGAGGCAGTATCACAACGAGCCTTCTGCAAACAGACACTGGAACTGCCATGCGTCGTTTACCACAGCGACCATACCTCAGACAACAGAGAGTTGTGTGGTGGAGGGCCAGAGTCAACTTGCACACTGAATAGCATTCTGCGGCCTTTCGCGATGGGTCTCGCTTCCGTTTGTGGCGGTAGGATCGACATGTCTGTTGGCGACCTGGTGAGATATCACATGAAGCAGAGATTTACGAGACCCATGTCTCTGCAATCCTGTGATTACGGCGTGGAAAATTATTCCATATGACAATTGCTTTGGTAATTGCTTAAGCAACCCTCTTTGTTTACTTGAATGCCTCGAGAACGTTAAACCAGTTGTCATAACCCTCAAGAGCAGGGTACATAGTGGCACAGAAACTCCTCAGCATGCCATTCGCAGTCTTAAACGCTGCAAGGAACACAAAAGTGTATTCATACACGTTTGCACACTGCTCAAACTGCTGTTGATGATGGGCACCATTTCTAATGTTCACTTTCTAACTCTTACATTTTTGTGAGGATAATACACTACTGGCCATTAAAATTGCTACACCACAAAGATGACGTGCTACAGACGTGAAATTTAACCGACAGGAAGAAGATGCCGTGATATGCAAATGATTAGCTTTTCAGAGCATTCACACAAGGTTGGCACCGGTGGCGACGCCTAGAACGTGCTGACATGAGAAAAGTATTCAACCGATTTCTCATACACAAGCAGCAGTTAACCGGCATTGCCAGGTGAAACGTTATTGTGATGCCTCGTGTAAGGAGGAGAAATGCGTACCATCACGTTTCCGACTTTGATAAAGGTCGGATTGTAGCCTATCACGATTGCGGTTTATCGTATAGCGACATTGCTGCTCGCGTTGGTCGGGATCCAATGACTGTTAGCAGAATATGGAATCGGTTGGTTCAGGAGGGTAATACGGAACACCGTGCTGGATCCCAACGGCCTCGTATCACTAGCAGTCGAGATGACAGACATCTTATCCGCATGTCTGTAAAGGGTCGTGCAGCGACGCCTCGAACCCTGAGCCAACAGATGGGGACGTTTGCAAGACAACAACCATCTGCACGAACAGATGGACGAAGTTTGCAGCACCATGGACTATCAGCTCGGAGACCATGGCTGCGGTTACCCTTAATGCTGCATCACAGACAGGAGCGCCTGCGATGGTGTACTCAACGACGAACCTGGGTGCACGAATGGCAAAACGTCATTTTTTCGGATGAATCCAGGTTCTGTTTACAGCATCATGATGGTGGCATCCGTGTTTGGCGACATCGTGGTGTACGCACATTGGAAGCGTGTATTCGTCATCGCCATACTGGCGTATCACACGGCGCGATGGTATGGGGTGCCACTGGTTACACGTCTCGGTCACCTCTTGTTCGCATTGACGACACTTTGAACAGTGGACGTTACATTTCAGATGTGTTACGCCCCCTGGCTCTACCCTTCATTCGATCCCTGCGAACCCTACATTTCAGCAGGGTAATGCACGACCGCATGTTGCAGGTCCTGTATGGGCCTTTCTGGATACAGAAAATGTTCGACTGCTGCCCTGGACAGCACATTCTCCAGATCTCTCACCAACTGAAAACGTCTGGTCAATGGTGGCCGAGCAACTGGCTCGTCACAATACGCCAGTCAGTACTCTTGGTGAACTGTGGTATCGTGTTGAAGCTGCATGGGCAGCTGTACCCGTACACGCCATCCAAGCTCTGTTTGACTCAATGCCCAGGCGTATGAAGGCCGTTATTACGGTGGTAGTTCTGGTTACTGATTTCTCAGGGGTTGGGTTGGGTTGGGTTGTTTGGGGGGAGAGATGAGTAGCAACTCTCCTTTTCACAATATTGTTACTGATCATAAATTACAGAATACTGTGTAGTTTTGTAATTTGTTGTAGTAGTAATAATCAGGAAGACCCCATAATTGTGCATTCCAGTTTGTAATTTGTTGTAGTACTAATAATCGGTAAGGCCCCATAACAGTGCATTCCAGTAGAAGACGTAATTCTCGTTAGCACGTAAACACCCAGTTGCAAATTAAGAGGTATAGAAACCATTTCGTCTACTGAGCTGAGCGAGCGAGAGGAATCAGACTTGTCGTCGTCATGTACGCGTTGCGGCCTCTCGGTCCCGCGGGCCTCGTTGTGCTTGTTTCGTAATTTATTTCTCTGTAGGGTCGTTGATCTTCATGTTTCCACTGGCTACGGAACAATTGTTTTTCTATGTCTTTTGTGTATTAGAAAAAAGTATTATATGACCTCTTTGGACTTAATTCCAAGATTTTGGAGAGTTATCCGTAACTGTGGAGAGCGACCAAACCTTAACAATAGTAAGTAAATGTAATTTTCAGTACTTACTCAGGGGTGAAGAGGTTGCCCGGTATAGACGAGCGTGGAGAGCTGCATCAAACGAGTCTTCAGACTAACGGGCTCAACAATGGCAATTGCGAAGTGCTAAAAACTCAGATCGGCAGCCGTATCCGCGGAAACTCACAACAATGGAGAGCACGTTATAAATAGCGGTTTCCGCGGAAACTGGGTGTTATTTCTGAGACTCCGACTATCTGTGCACAAACGCGCTATGTTCGAGTATTTCAGAAATTTCATTAGTGGAGAGGTTTACGAGGAGGCCGTGCGGCCGCTGGGGAGCCATGTGAGTGGGCTGGCTGAGGGGATGGGCTGGAACGTGTTTTGGCTCTGGAAAGACTCTGATGAGCCTAAGGTGCGGCGGTACGGACAGCGCGCTGCCCAGATGGCCTTAGAGGGGTTCGGGGGGAACGGAGTGCCGCGCCAGCGGGGGCTGGCCGTCCCCGATGACGCGCCACTCGTGGTGCGAGCAGCTGCCGCGGGTTACCGCGGGGCTACTGACACCGGCCCTTACGGACAGCCTTATAGGTCACTCGCCAGCACCGCCAGGGCCGCGTACCAGCAGCCGCAGTTTCGGAAGCAGCTGTGAGTGACGTCTGCAGCCGCATTCCGGCGCTGCGACACCGAAACCGGACGCCAAGCACCGCGCAGATCGCTCACCAGCACCGCACGGCTATGTATCGAGGCCCACTCCACCTATTGCCCGTGCAACCTAAGTTGACAGCGGAGCTGTGGCAGGTGGGAGCGACTGTGGAGCGACCGTAAATGGGAAATGCCTTCATGTTCGCTCTCATCAGCCATAAAAAAAAAAAAAAAAAAAAAAAAACGCACCGGGTCTCGACTTAGTTTGCGCGGACAATGGCCCTTTTAAACTCTGATGGGTTCATTTTTTTGTTCGCTACTATGGGAGTGAGCATCGACAGAAACAAGGAAGGAGAGAAGTTGCAACGGCTGGTGGCAGGAATCCAAAATGCACACTGGCAAACAGCGGGCACAGCAGCAGTGACAGAAGAGCCAATGACCGTGAAGTCAGCACGTTCCGGAAAAGCCATCGCCCTCCCCACATAAGCGGAGCAGGGCATCGCCAGACCGGCTCATGTGTTTCTCAATTGTCACATGTGATCACAGGCCCTCGCGTACATTCCAAGAGCCAATGGCCGACGATAAGAAGATTCTTCGAGAAGCTTTCCAACGTGAGAGAAGAGGCAATCACCGTGAAGTCGTTCACCTCCAGCGAACTAAACTGAATAAATACGCGAGATGCAGTGTACCCGACTAAAGAAGAGTAGTTTTCAGTTCAGTTTCGAAGCTGAAGACAGTCATGCAAGAAGAGACTACATCGTACACAGACGCACGAAGTCCGCCGCTGTAATGGAATAGCAAGCAGCAGCCTCGGCGCCAGAAGACAGAAGTTAAAAGGTATTTGAAGACTGATTTTTACGTACCCGGGTGACTCGTGAGGACGGGAAGGAGACGGCCTCACATCAGCAGTCACCTGTGAGCTAGGATGAAGATCTGACAGCCGAAGACTGGCAAGCTGGAGTCCGTTGTTCGAGTCCGCGACACTGCCCTTCCCCAGCCGCGCCACTCCGCTGGCCGACGCACAACACTTACACACGCGGCCGCTTAGAGAAGAGAAACACTGGAGCGCCACATCCAAGGTATCACCATCCGATGCACGACTTCGTTCTCAATAATTAAACGGGTCACCGCACGATGCGCGTCTCCAGTCAACTGGGCGATACGGCGACACGAGATACACACCGCCAGGCGTAATCAGACGCCGCCGCCGCCGCTGCCGCAGCAGAAGGCTTCGCAAACGACACAGCTGCCGCTCTACACAGCCAGGACAATCCAGTGAGAAAACCGTTGTACAAATCTTCAATAAAAGTTATCTTATGTAAAAATGCTGTTTCATTCTACCTCATACCCGAGCCAAGGAAGAACCCACCCTGCCACATGTTGTTAAGAGAGAAATTAATTTATTTAGTAGTTTCACCCTGACATAATGCTTTAGAATCAAATGCCCTTTGCAGTAATGCTCATCCTGACAATTGACTAGCATCAAAAAGAGAAAACCCAGTTACATTTAGTAGCAGAAGTGTTACACTGTATATAACACTTCCAAATTAATAGAATTCTTTATTTCTAAGAAGGGAAGGAACATAACTTAAATCCTCGTTATGAAGTGGCTTCCTGTGCTTCGTGTGCCTCCTACGTACCATTACTTGTCACTATTCCAACTCGCAGAACGCAGGCTAAGTATCGGCTTCCTATTACTCAGTATTGATGCTCCCTAAGTCTGCCTACCGAACTGGGCGAATCGCCGATGGGCGGCTGGTTAAATACACTCTTCGTTAATATATAATTGATTTATGTGTGTTCCGTAATTTATGATAATAAGATAACAGCATAATTGTTTCCGACAGCTCGTTTAGGGGGACCCGTAAGTGTGGTGCTGCTCGCTGTTTCCACTTGAGCGAGTCAGCGTCGTGTTGATGCCGTTTATCGGCGCTGCGCTGGTCGGTGTGCAGTCGATGCTTTACGACTCACGTTTATAATAGGCCAGATGCACCAAAAGACTCTAAACTGAATCGTTAATGGGATCAAGTACACAGCGTTTGCGATGCTAAACTTTTGTTGCTTTCTGGGTGACCACAATTTCTTTAAATAAGGCGATCAGGTTCAATCGCACGTAGCTCTAACTTTCAGGTTACATAAACGTTACTGCTATCAGTATAGCGGAGTTTCATTCAGGGAGCAATATGAACAGATCTACTTCTTTTAGAGTACAGAAAAAGAATAACTCAGTTTATTTCTCCTTCAAAGGTACACTCAGAATAAAACTCTCTGAAATAGCTATTCACTGAAATACTGAGTTTGAGGCAAATTATTTTTTATCATAGCCGTTAGCCTGTGCGCTCAAAAAATGTCTTCAGGAATTGACTTGTAGATGTAACCCTAGATTTCCCTTGACACATACAAACCTAGAGCTGCCCCATCTCCCGACCTACAAAACCTACTGCACAATTCTTTGTGTATTAAGGGAACCTTAAAGTAACGTTTATTTACATTAAATTCCAAACGATAAATTGTTAACAGTTTTTATTTTTAATCGATAATGCAGTCGACCTTGTCATAAGCAATCTTTTGTCACCTGGTGTGCAAATTGCCATTGCCGTATTAATAAAAATCAGTTGGTTTTTGAGCAACGTATCTGGAGATGGAGTTTTGGACATCATCCACTTGGGCGGCGTCTCTGTGGCATTCCTCTGGATCCCAGGACACGTTGGTATCCGTGGAAACGAGGCGGACGATATAGCGGCCAAGGCTGCAGTCTCCCTTCTTCAGCCTGCTGTTCGCATGGTTCCCTTCGCCGATCTACGGATTGTTTTATGTCGTCGTGTTTCTCCTTTATGGCACACACATTGGTCTACGCTTCCCAATAAGAAATTGCAGGACGTGAAAGCTCTTCCCTGTGCTTGGACCTCGTCCTACCGAACTCGTCGTCGGGAGGAGGTAATTTTAACTAGACTCCGGATAGGGCACTGTCTTTCTAGCCATCGACATCTTTTAAGTGGCGATCCTCCCCCGCTTCGTCCCCACTGCTCTCAACTGTGGACGGTGAGACACATGTTACTTGAGTGCCCCTATTTTACTCCGCTACGCGCCCGTCTACAGCTGTCGCCTGGTATGTCTTCCATTTTAGCAGATGACACGCGCTCATCCGATCGCTTCCTCGAGTTTATTAGTATCAGTAAGATGACGTGGGTCATTTGAAGCTCTTTTTTTGTGGAAAACAAGCCCCCTTCTATAGTGGTTTTCTAAGCTTCCCTTCAGTTTTTCAGTTTCCCCACTTTTTGAGTTTCACTCCCATTGTTGATGATTTCCAATTTGTTTTTTTTTTACCTATCCCTAAGCCACAGACCGGGCGCTAATGACCGTGGCAATTTTGCGCCCTAAACCCATAACAAAAAAAATCCAGATTTTCTTTCTGCTACTTAGAAAGTGATGTAGCGATCTGAATAAATGGTAATCCGATGGCTCGATATAAGGCGAGAATGGGGGATGAGGCAGTATCCCCATCCCAGTTCATTAATTTTTCTGTCCAGGGTTCGTCTTGTGCGGTGCGATCTTGCATTATCGTGTTGCAGAAGAACGCATTTTCTGTTGAATATCGGTGGGCACTTATCAAGTAAAGATTGGTCTACTTGATCAAGCTGTTCACAGTAAAAGTCTGCATTCACATTTTGTGCAGGTTGCATCATTTCAAAATGAACGAGCCTGCGAATACTCCAACAAACACCCAAAAGCGCCTTGTTGTGTGGTACGAACCTGGCTTAGCTGTGCTTCGTGACGATTAATTCTGAGACAGACTCTCTTTAAAGTTCTGGGTTCTCATAGAGGACCCATTTCTCATGTTCTATGATCAAGCTATTGAAAAACGGATCTGTATCCTGTCGCTGAAGCTATAATTTGCATGTGGAGAATCAGTTACCTATGTTTCTCTTTACCAAAATGCTGCAAATGTTCTTGGATAGTCGATCTGTGGCATCACGTGTCGATACCTTCCCACTGGCGTTCTACAGTGGGTAACGGAAATGCAAGTTTCTGTTACACACCGACAGTGTTCGCGCGGGAACTGGCGGACTCAGTGAAGAATGCCCACTGGACAACGCCTCCAGCGGCTCTGGACTTGGAGCGCCCTCTGCCATCGCAGTACAGGATGGTCAGGGGCAGCGGCAGCTTCTCATCATCGCACTCGGAGCCATTCTGCTACAGGATGCTTCGCAGACGCCACCTAGTCGCAGTTCCGACTCCATCGTTCGTGCCTTGGCACAGAGAACATTTTCCTTGTTGTCACTTATAGCTGGACTTAATTTCCTTTCTATATTATTTGTAATGAGTCTTGATACGCCTGGAGAAATACAAGTAAACCAGTTTATTGTGATAGTTTGTTCGCTATTCATTTGTACTCCTGTTTAACTTTCCTACGACGACAGTTGCCACACCACTCCGTAGCCCATGTCCTCTTACGAAGTCATACACAACTAAACTAGTTTCGAGTACTGAAACCTGTGCGAGCCGGCCACGGTGGTCTAGCGGTTCTAGGCGCTCAGTCCGGAGCCGCGCGACTGCTACGGTCGCAGGTTCAGATCCTGCCTCGGGCATGGATGTGTGTGATGTCCTTAGGTTAGTTAGGTTTAAGTAGTTCTAAGTTCCAGGGGACTGATGACCATAGATGTTAAGTCCCATAGTGCTCAGAGCCATTTGAACCATGTCAGCACCAGCCTAAATTTCAGCTCCCACCGCCTCATTGCCACCTATATCAAAACCTAACTGCCCCATTGTGATTCACTCATCTATTCAACAGGATGATGGTGAGGATTTTTGGTGGGATAGGAATGTTCATGTACTGATACCACCCCACTGGCGTTCTACGGTTGGTAATGGATTTTAAGTTTCCGTTAGACGCTGATAGCAGTCACGCGGAATTTGGCGGACCGAAGGGTTTACGCCTTTATGCCTTGCCTCTAGTGACACTGGACTATGAGCGCTCCCTGCGATAGGAAATCGCCACTCTCTCGCCCAGTTGGAAGTGTGTGCTGCCTTTCAATAACCTCATGCTCAGATGTTCCGCCTGATTTAATGCAGCCCAAATAATGTAACTGTAATTTGTGATACCACAGTTTGGCAATGGTGCAGAAACTTTGAAGCAGGACATATAGACATTAATGATACAGGCTGTCAGAAAAGCAAGCGTGTATCCCTGAGTACAGCATCCGTTTGCTGGATATGGTCTTGGCGACGCCACGTTTTCTGAGCAGGGGACTGGTAAGTGCCACTAGTCCTCTGTAAGCCCTGAGCACGCTTCAACAACCGATGTGGGGTGTGGCTGTGGAAACTTGTGCGTCACGCGGAAAGGGACCTTGGCTTCACCACCGAGATAGTGGGGCTAGTATAAACACATATAAAAAAAGTTCTCAGTCTCGAGGTGTGCCGTGTGCTGATAAGATGCATGACTGTTGAGGTTGAGCAGTCCTTAGCGGGAAACCTGCCGCACCTCAGTTGTACAAGACTTACCTAGGCGAGCGGGGTTCTGCCTAGGTGGATTTTTATTTCCCTAGCTGCTAGTAAGGCAGAGGAGGAACCCTCTAAATTTCCTCCTCTTACTCCTGGTGGAATGGGTGGGTCTCTGGCAGGTATCAATAACCAAACTAACAAGAAAATCATGTAGCCAGTCCTCCAGGCCCAGGACTTACACAGAGCTCTTCATTCAACAGTAAGAGAATGCACGCTGCTGCGTGTTTTTGATTGTGATCACAAGGGGCGGGGTTTTGGAAATGTTTTTTTTTTTTTTTTTTTTTTTTACATTCAAAAGGATTTAGAGGGCATTGCAGGTACTATGAAATCAGTCAACACATACAAGGCCATGATACAGCCTCCCATATTTGCTACATCTTTTGCTTTGGCCCTTAAAAACCTATTTCGACAGCCAACGCTTCTATATAAACAGAGTTTTCTAGTGTCAGCACTAATATCTGTGTTTGCCAGTACACTCATCAAGCCGTTGTTTCAGAGCCCATAGCTCTTCTGAGAACATCAGATACAGCCGCAGTAGGCAGTGTTGTTGAGCATCTGGTTCCACCAAAGGCAGAGCCAGACAAAAATTCCAGCGCTGACTCCAGTGCTGCTGCTGTTTATCGCACAAATTCCTCCCAAACTTAACCTTCCACTGCAGGCGAAAACAGGCGGTAGACCAGATCAGGCCATGTTTATATCGTTGGACTTGACAATTCTACAGATTCTGCTTCAGAGCTGATGGACTGCGAAGTCTACCTGGCCAACCACAATGTCCCAAGGTTGAAACTTCGTCTGTTACAGGCTCCCCACCCCGGCAGAAATACAACGTGAATGTGACTCCCCCACTACAGTGTAACATAAATCAATTCAGGACTCATGTGGAGGAAATGAAACTCCTGGCAGAGGCTCAATCCATGTGCTTGTGTTTAACTTCCAACAAAACGGTAACCTGACTGCGGTACACTCCCTATGTTTGTGTTGCCTTCCACCGAAAGGATGACTTGGATGTGGAAAGAGGCAAGTGAGGGGTTTCTGTGTTTGTCACTTACACATTCCGCTCCTCTGCTCTCTCTTTGGTTACTAACCTACAATCCATAGCCGTTGCTGTTCATGTGGACCACAAGATCATGGTTTACTCACTGTATTTACCTCCACAGGATACAATAGAATTTGAGGCTCTCATGGGTCTTATTGTACACCTCCAAGCCACATTTCTCCTACTGGATTAAGGGGCTTAAATAACACTTGCCCCAGGGATCGAATCTTGTAGAATAACATGACGTCTTCAATACTGGCAGTCCCACACACTACTTACGTGATACTGGGAAGTCCTCAGCCACCGACCTCTCTTTCTGCTCTCCAGTCCTTGCAGAATCAGCACAGTGGAAGCAACTTATGACCTTCATTCCAGCGATCACATCCCAATGTGGATCACCTAGTGGATGGACGACTGCTTGAACAGAATCACCAAAGCGGGTTGTCATCAGGGCTAACTATATGCTGCTCAGTCAGCTGGCTGTGTTTGAACACCGCAGCAGCGTCCAGCAATGGATGGATCACATCACACAACTGATCCATCAAGTCAATGACTTACCCTTCCAAAGACTTAAGGTCATCTTAGGAGGCAACCTGTACCTTGATGGGCTCTAGAGTGCCGTCCAGTAACCTGGTACAGGTGTGCAGCTCTTCGACTGTTTAAATGCGGCGCAGCTTTTCAAGTCACGAGAGCCAAGGCTCACCGCGTAATTAAGAAGAGAAAGAAGAAATTCAGCCGGCCGAAGTGGCCGTGCGGTTAAAGGCGCTGCAGTCTGGAACCGCAAGACCGCTACGGTCGCAGGTTCGAATCCTGCCTCGGGCAAGGATGTTTGTGATGTCCTTAGGTTAGTTAGGTTTAACTAGTTCTAAGTTCTAGGGGACTAATGACCTCAGCAATTGAGTCCCATAGTGCTCAGAGCCATTTGAACCAACCATTTGAAGAAATTCATGGCATGCGTTCGTGGACTCTGTCAGCAGTTCCACTTTTCTACAAAAATATGGGTAGCCGTCAGCAGGGTTTCCAGTAAACACATTCGTCTACAATAGCAGCAGTCCTGAAACACGTGTGTCTCCAAACAACACCTGGAAACATCGCTCAGGCGATGGCAGAGTGTTGTGGAGAAAGTATAGCCAGTGCCAGCCAGGACCCAACATTTCGTCACTACCTTGTAACTGCAGAGAGGGGCAAGCTGGACTTCAGATCCAACAATCCTGAGTCTTAGAACTTCCCTTTCTCCATGTCGGCTCTGGAATCAGTACTGCCGCGCGGAATTAGCCGAGCGGTCACAAGCGCTGCAGCCATGGACTATGCCGCTGGTTCCGGAGGAGGTTCGAGCCCTCCCTCGGGCATGGGTGTGTGTGTTTGTCCTTAGGATAATTTAGGTTAAGTAGTGTGTAAGCTTAGTGACTGATAACCTTAGCAGTTAAGTCCCATAAGATTTCACACACCTTTGAACATTTGAATCAGTACTGCTGACACTCGTTATACTGCACCCAATCATGACGAAATCCAATACTCCATGCTTTGTTATTTTCCAACGGCGTCAAACGAAATCCTGCTCGATGTTTAATCTGATAAGGGAGACAGGCCACTTTCGTAATTCACAAAGAGAGGCGATAGTGAAGGCTCTCCTCAAACCAGGAAAGAATCACATGTGTCCCAATCGTTATCGGAACATCGCCTCATCGAGCTGTGTCGGAAAGACCGTGGAGGGAATTATTAACCACTCGTCTGGTCTTGTCTCTCAGTGTGTATTCTGGAGATTTAGGTCTATTGTCGACAACCTGACCAGCTAGAGGTTGCTATTCAGCAGGCTCTCATACACAAACCTGCCTGACTAGCTACCTTCTTTGAGGTCAGTAAGGCGTATGTCACTTCTTGGAGACATAGTGTTCTAAAGTAACTTCATCAACGGGGCCTTTGTAGCCACTTAACCATCTTCATACAGTCCTTCCTGTCTAACCGGTTTTTCGGGTCACCGGTTAGTACATGCTGTCGGATTGTTTACAGCAGGAGAATGGCGTCCCATAGGCCAGTGTTTTAAGTGTTACCCTCTTTGCCTCAGACACAAACAGTATCACGTCTATGGTAAGGAGCCCTGTACAGTGCTCCTTATTTGGGGACACTACTGGCGATTCCTGTTGCTCTTCCAGTGTTGCAGCAGTGACTCATCAGTTGCAACTTACAGTGGAGAGATAAGGGGCGTGGTCTGCAAAGATGGGTTTTCAGTTTTGTGCAGATAAGTGTGATTGTGTGTTCATTTTCATCGCTCTCGTCTCCTTTCAGTTTGCTTGACTTGTTTATGAGTGCTTCATTTTTTATTCCAAATTGTCGTGGTTGGCCGACCGCTTGGCCGAGCAGTTCTAGGCTCTTGAGTCCACAATCGTGCTGCTGCTATGGTCGCAGGTTCGAATCCTGCCTCGGGCTTGGATGTGTGTGATGTCCTTAGGTAAGTAATGTTTATGTAGGTCTATGTCTAGGGGACTGTTGACCTCAGATTTTAAGTCCCACAGGGCTTAGAGCCATTTGAACCATTTTGTCGTAATTTCCACACCTGAGAATTCTGAAAGCGAGAACCCAAAAGGCACTGAACAGCATGAAGTGCCTTAGCCACAGGTCTTGGGAAACAAGTCAGGGCGCGTTTGCTCCAGTTTTATAAGGCTTACCTTCATTCACGTGAGCACAGAGTATGGATTCTTATAGGACCAGCCTCATACCTGGTCTCTGTACTGAGAATGGTGAATCGCCACTTACAATCCGACAGGAACTCCTCATGGTGCAACAGGCATGTAAGTTCCTAGCACCTGCGAAATCGTCTCTGTATCATACTGTAGCCTGTCTGCCTCTGGAACGCCTTCTGTCCAATCATCCTTGAGCAACAAATTCGTTTTGGATACGCGTGTGACGTGTGCTAGAGCCACTTGGTGTGGAGCAAGTACAACCCCCAACCCCAGGGATTAAAGCATCTGCAACCCTGGTTACTGCAGAGATCCAGCGTAATTTTAGATTTAGTGCATTACAGAAGAAAGTGCACTGCCGTATAGGTTTCTAATAACAGTGTCAAGGATATTTTAACCGAGCACCGCAATTCTTTAGCTGTCATTATGCATGGGGCAAAACAGGGAACTCTGTTGATTGGTTTCATGTTTTCCCTGATCATGTCCGATTGTCTCAAAACTTTACTGTCTTTGACTCGGAATTAAATGCGATGTTGCTGACGCTAGAGCAAATGAGGCATAATTTTGGTACTCGATTCCTTGTCTGTACTGATCTCTGAGTGCCCTTCATTCTATATAAGGCTTGTACGCAGCAGATAAAGTAGCCCAGAATATGCAGGATGCTCTCCTCCAGCTACAACGCCTAGAGAAGGAGGTATCTTTCCGCTATGAGCCAGAGGAATTGGGTATTGCGGTAAATGAAAGGGCGGATGTAGCAGACAAGGAGCCACGCCGCGATCCTCAGTTATTTCAGTGTGCCAACCCCCTGCACGCCTTCACCTCGCTGTTGAGGTACAGAGTCTTTTGACGATGGGAAAATGAGTGGCTATAAGTGACACACAATGAGCTCCGTCTAATAAATCCCACAAAGCGGCCGTGACGTACCTCCCCCCCCCCCCCCCCAGCCACGTCGGCAGCAAGCGACTGGAAGAAGTCCTTAGCCGTCCTCTAATAGCCCACAGCATCATGAAGCAGAGATTCTTGCTCCTGGAAGCATTGCGTGTTGCTTTCTGGTGTACAGATTACTATGCCGCACATTTTATTCGTCTGCATTTTATTTCCTGACCAGAAGGCAGCAACAAAAAATGGTTCAAATGGCTCTGAGCACTATGGGGCTTAACTTCTAAGGTCATCAGTTCCCTAGAACCCACGTTTTTTGTTAGTTGTCACCCAGTCACATTTTCCTGTGGCTTTGTGTTAGCTCCTCTGTCGTTTTACTTCTGCTTTAATCCAAGGTATAGCAAATTTCATCATATCTCCATTGTCTTATGGCGTGTGAGATAGAGTGATTGTGTAGGTGAAAACGAGTGAAGTGGGAGTGAGAGCAAGAATGTCATTTGATATCCTTCCTCCTGACTGTGTGACAACTAATTTCGTAATTTTCTCCACATTCGTTTTTTTTATGTATGAAAGGCGCTGATAACCTCGCCACTGAGCGCCCGTTAGCTCCAAACTCACGCAAGCACACACACACACACACACACACACACACACACACACACACACATACACAAACACTTCTTCCCTCGTCATATGATTCTTTTCAGCAAATGGATCAGGCGATTCAAGAAAATCGTCCACGAAGGGCAATTCTGATCAGGCAAAGAGAAATGATGTCATCTGGCATTATCCTTCATCACGACAATACTTGGCCGCACACTGCTGCTGCAACGAAGACGCTCCTGCAGGGTTTTCAATGGGGAGTGTCAGATCACCCACCGTATCGGTTTGCCGCTGGATATGGTGACAGCACATTGATACGGACAACGACCTGCAGACCGCAGCAAAGAATTGCCGGAGAGCGCAGGCGGCTGCACTCTGTGGCGAGGATATCGGAAATTTGGTACCACTGAAGGACAGTTGTCTCAGTCAGTGCGGCGAATATGTAGAGAGGTATCTAGAAGCGTAACTATTTGTTGCAAATAAAAAATTTCTTTTAACTGTGGTTTCTATTTCGCGGCTGATCTGACTTTGAAAAAGAAAAAAAAAACAAAAACTAAAAACGCAAATACAGCTGCTCTGACGTAAATAGAGCGCTACTCTCATCACAGCAAACACGATATTAGCTCGATTTAAAGTTACTTCTTTTGCAAAAAAATCGTATGATAGTCATCCATACGGAATATGTTCGGAGATGGGTGAGTGGTTCGGAGATTAATTGCCTTTTTGTTGTCGTTTATTAAACACTACTTTAATATTTCTATATCAGAATGACGTAGAGGCGTCTGTGTGTAAGGATTGGTGTAGGCCAGTTTTGGCGCAAGTATGATCACGATCGAGCATTCTGATTGGCAGCTAGTATGGTTAGCCAATCATAATCGAGATGGTTCCCGCTCGTTACCTGATAGTTATACTGGGAGTGAGGCCACAAGAGGAGAGTCTCTCGCTAGCTTTAACGCGGTCGGTCATGTTACCAGTACGAGTAAAAATAACGTGTAAACTGAAGGAATACTGAGTTACTCGCGTTTGACATGTGCCGTGACGAAAGCTGATGTAGTTACAGACAGTTCTATGAAGTTTGGAAGTCTCAGAACTGTATTGTTGGAATGATATTCGCGTGTGAAACCTTGGCCTCCGTAGTATCCACGTGGCATGTTTCACTATTCAGCTGCTGAGCATTTTTACCGAGCAGTTTCTTTTATGAAATCCACCAGAAGGACCGAATGTAATAACTAATGTTAGTGGTGGATTTAATGACTGTGGAAACGTTGTTTAACTCGGGTCGGATCTGGACAGATTTCTGGCTGCTGTGCGTGCGAATTTGACGAAAATAACCAATAGTTTAAACGTGAACTGAATAGTGCCGTCTCTTCGTTTATAAGAGCAAATAAACATTTTTTGTGCGGAAATTTCGGACATTATTTTCCAGAAGCCAATCCATTATGTTACCGCCCGATAAATTTGTTATTGACAGTTTTTCTACAGAATTTTATTTCATTACTAGAGTTGCGCGGCCTCAGTTGTTGTAGATATTAGATGGTGTTTTTTATCAACGCTACACTCAGGAGAATCTTACAAACATCGAGCAGATGACATAGTAATAAACATTCCTGCCGTAGAGAAACAACTGAAAGAAACGAAAACAAACAAGTCTCCAAGTCCGCATAGAATATCAGTTCGAGTTTAGAACGAGTGCTCTACAGAACTGACCGCTTATTTAACTTGCATTTTTCGCGAATCTCTCACCCAGTCCAAGTCCCCAGCGACAGGAAAAAGCGCAGGTGACTCCTGTATATAAAAAGGACCAGAGAACAGATCCGCAAAATTACAGACTTATAGCCCGAATATCGGTTTACTGCAGAATCCTTGAACATATTCTCAATTCATACATAATAAATTTTCTTGAGAGCGAAAACCTTATGTCCACGACTCAGCATGGTTTTAGAAAGCATTGCTTGTGTGAAACTCAGCTTAACCTTTACTCGCATGAGATGCTGCAAACTCTCTCTCTCTCTCTTTCTAGATTGCCGGAAAGTATTTTTTATGGTGTATTGCAGACTGTTAAAGAAGCTACGAGCATATGGGATAGGTTCACAGATATGTGATTACCCCGAACTCTTCTCAAGCAATAGAACACAGTGTGTTGTCCTCGGCGGCGAGTGTTCATCTAAGACAGAGTATAGTCAGGAGTGCCTCAGGGAAGTATGATAAGACCACTGCAGTTTTCTGTATATATAAATGATCTGATCGACAGGGTGAACTGCTGCATGCGGGTGTGTGCTGATGATGCTGCGGTGTATGGGAAGGTGTCGAAGACGAATGTCTGTACGATGATACAAGATGACGTAGAAAAAATTTCTTGTTGTTGTGATGAATGGCAGCTGGCTCTATATCTAGACAAATGTAAATTGATGCGGATGAACAGAAAAAACAAACCCGTAATTTCGGATAAAGCATTAGTAGTGTCCTGCCTGACGCAGTCAAGTTGTTTAAATATATTGGCGTAACGTTGCAAAGCGATACAAAATGGAACGAGCATTTGAGGATTGTTGGGAAGGCGAATGGTTGACTCCTGTTTATTGAGAGAATTTTAGGAAAGTGTGGTTCATATATAAAGGAGACCGCATATAGGACCCTAGTGCGGTCTGCTAGTTTTGTTACAGGAAGATTCGAACAACAGGCAAGTATTTCGGAGATGCTTCGGAAACTCAAATGGGAATCCCGGGAGGGAAGGCGACTTTCTTCTCGAGGAACGCTACTGAGAAAATTTAGAGAACCGGTATTTGAAAGTGACCGCAGAAGGCTCCTGCTGTTGTCAAAATACATTTCGCTTAAGGAACGCGAAGACAACATACGAGAAATTAGGGCTCTTATGGAGGAATACAGATAATCATTTCTCCCTCGGTCTATCAGCGAATGGAACAGGAAAAGAAATGATTAGTGATGGTACATGGTACCCTTCACGGCCCCCTTTAAGGTGGCTTGCAGAGTATATTTATAGATGCAGATGTAGATATCTCTTTCATGCCGATTCCAGTTACTTCTTCTATCATGTCATTAGGCAATTCCTTCTTACAAAGGTCTTCAGTGTAATCTTTCCAACTTCCGCTCTCTCTCTCTCTCTCTCTTTTACGTTTAACAGTAGAGTTCTTATTGCACTCACACCTCAGGAGTGCGCGAAACTGGAGAGCAGGAAACGCATAAATACCATTTTCAGCATCGTGTCACATCCAGATTTCGTCGAATGGTTCTGAACTATCGCTAGTGGGTCCACCTTCTAAATAAAGGCAAAAATGGCAGTCACGCAACATTCCTAAGGGATGTGAACGAGGTCAGTGAGATTGCAGGCCCACGATGGCGCCAGAAAAGAGTTGAATTATCCGGGGGTGGGTGACGCTGAAAAGAGTTGAATTATCCGAGGGTTGCTGTCAGCAGTGTCAAAAGGTTGTCAGGAACATCGTTCTGTCGCACAAGGAACTGCGAACTGTCGTTTTCGTCGCGAAATGTATGAGTATCAACGCCCCAAGGGAAGGGGTGGTTTCATTGACGTCCTTTATGCTATTCCCCTCAGGCCTTTTCGTGTCATTTCTGAGCTGCGGCGTGTGTGAAATGTTTTAGTCGTTCATCCATAGAAACATGCGTGATTGCAACGCTGGTCGTTGCGGTTCTGACCTCCATCGCTGAGACATCAAGGGAAAGGCGAAATGAGGGTAACGGGTGGTATGATTACGTTCCCATCCCGTGGCACGTCCACTGTGGTACTGGTCAGAAATTTGGTGACCATGTGATATCATCGCTTACATTCACATGAACTTCTGAACTATGGTCTTTTTTCCCATGTGCCGACGACACCTTGCCTGTTTAAGCGTCGCCAAGTCAAATTTGAAACCTCTGCTTCTTAATCGAGGACAATTACGATTTTCGAAAAAGCGACCCATTAAGTGTGTTGCGTAGGGTAGACTGACCGAGGAGAGGTATGGGATTTGCTGCAGTGTAAACGCAGCTTGAAGTACTTATAGCATTACAAATATATTATTTAATATTTGCGGAACTGATAAGAAATTGCTTTCAGAAGCTTTAAACATTTTTGGAAGGTAGCGATTAACAGCCGTCAAGTAATGTGTAAAACGCATGTTTGACCGTCAACATTTTTTTTTTACTTAAAAGCCAAATTTCTACACGTTTCTCTCACAGACCACCTTCACGGATTAGGATTAAAACAGTTTATACCACAACATAATGCGTGTCATTGCTAAAGTAATGGCAACGTCTCATATGTAGAGCATGAATTCCAGTACACCACACAGGACTTTTGAAGGTAAACATACTACTAACATGCGTAATCTTAGCAGTACCGGAAAGAAAATCAGAGGTGCCTGTAGCGGTTCTGGTCTCGTAAACTGAGATACGGCCGGGAGAGAGAGTTGTGATGGCTACATGCACATACCTATTCGCATCCAGTGACGCCTGTGTTCTGAGGATGACGCGGCGGCCGGTCGGCACCGTTGGGTCTTAATGGCCTGTTCGGGCGGAGTTTAGTTTTATATTTGTTGTTTACATACACATACAACGTTGAATTATTTCTCAGAGTCACATCTAGGAACAAAATTTTTCATTTACCTTTCTCAAATTTTATTTATCTATCTATTCCATCCATTGTAGCCTGTTATCTGTAATTTAAACACAGGTTGTATTGATTCTTACAGAAGTTATGCCATATACATTGATACTATAATATCCCGGCCAAATATGTGCTAGTCCCAGACATTTTTTTCGTTTATCGTTTTAAAGCTGGGCCGATCAGCTGACGGATGCGTTTACTCCGAGAAATATAGTTGCTACATGGCGCGCGGTCGGTCATGCTAAAAACTTTGCTATCGGGAAAACGGACTCGATATGCTCCTACTACTCCTTGGCGGTACAGCCCTTGTAGGGCTTTAGCCTCTTGGACAACCTCCGCCCACTCTTCTCTGCTGGCTGCCTTGGCTCTCAGTCTTCTCGCTCCCATCCTTCTCAAGTCCTCTTCCATGTTGTCTAGATGTGTGGACCTTGGTCTGCCCCTTATACGACATCCACCGAGTTTTCCTGTGAAAACTTTCGTGACTGTGCTGTTCTCCACCATTCATTCTACATGTCCCAACCAATGTAGTCTATTACTCTTTATTTAAGTCACGATATCTGCTTTGTTGTTCAACTCTCTGATGTCCTTACTGTTTCTGATTCTCCAAAAATCCCTATCATTCACTGGCCCGTAGATTTTCCTAAGTATCTTCCTTTCCCATCTCTGCAACAGCTCATCGTTTTGTGTCATAGTCCAGGTCTCCGAAC
Source organism: Schistocerca cancellata (assembly GCF_023864275.1). Lineage (NCBI taxonomy): Eukaryota > Metazoa > Arthropoda > Insecta > Orthoptera > Acrididae > Schistocerca > Schistocerca cancellata. The sequence continues at coordinate 212,278,465 of NC_064631.1, forward strand.
CACACATCACCACAGGTCTAACTACAGTACGATACACCGTCAGCTTCAGATTCCTACTAAGGCTCCTTGTTTTAAACACTTTAACCGGTGCAAAGCAGCTCCTGTTACCAGCTGCACTCCTTGCATGTATTTCTTCTCTCATATTATTATTCTCAGTTACCAGAGAGCCAAGATATTTAAAGCTCCCACAGCGTTCATATTCTTTTCCGTTCAACGTCATGCATCTTTCTCCTTCACTGTGTCTTTTCCTAGATGTTAACATATACTTGGTCTTAAATTGATTAATGGTCAGCCCCATCTCCGCAACATACCTTTCTGCTGTTTCAAGCTATTCTTCCTGGATAACAAATCAATATCATTTGCATGTGTCTATGTTTTTTTAGTGTTGATTCTGGTTTTTAGCCTCCGATTTTAAACTGAGTTTTTAATGTGTTCTCGGTGGTTGGGTTTTCCTTTTTTTCTCTATGGTCGGCCAACCACCGCCACACTCTGTGTGTTTTAATTTGTTTTGTCTGATCTCTGTCGGAATATTTCTTGTCCTGTGTCGTCTGCCGTCTTTCCTGTTGTTCGTTTTTTATTCTCTTTGGGTGGATTTAGTTTTTTTTTTTGGAAAAAGGGACCGATGACCGTAGCAGTGTGGTCCCTTTAATCCCACAAACCAACAAACCAACCGCGTGTGCAAGCTCCTGAGTGACTCTATTTAACAGTGGTCCCCCAGGGTTGTTGCTTTAAAAACAAAAAAGCTCCGGCAGAAGACAATATTACAGCAGGAACGATAAGATATGGTGGAGAAAAACTAGTAAGGGTTTTGCATGAGATTATAGTGGAAATATGTCGGAAAGAAACCATGCCAAAACAGTGGAGTACAGCAATACTCTGCTCTATACATAAGAAACATGACAAAGCTGACTGTGGGAATTATGGAGCAATTGCACTACTCTGTATAGTATACAAAGTATTGGGAAAAATCATTGCTGGGCGGTTAAGAACATACGTAGAAGAGTATGTAGGAGACATGCAGTGAGGTTTCTGAACAAATAGATCCACTACAGACCATAATTTTCGCTATCAGCAAGATCATTGAAAAATGTTATGAGTACACATCGATGTGTATTGACTGATGACAGTATCAAAAGGGATCAACTTTGGAAGGAAATGTAAGAGGCAGGAGTCCCTAACAAACTGATAAGATTGGTTCAAATGACTTTGAGAAGAGCAGTGTGCAAAGTAAAGATCGAGGGCACTTTATCAAAGCCATTTGAACTTAGCCAAGGACTGCGGCAGGGTGATGTGCTCTCAGTATTGTGTTTAATGTCGCATTGGAGTGTGTAATGCGAAAGACACAAGGCAACAACCCTGGGAACTCGATACATAGAAGTTAATGTTACCCAGATGCGCATCAGCGTTGGATGTTGAGCACCATTTTGTAAAAAATAAACTGGTACAGAGTTGAACAAAGAAAGATAGATAGCAAATCGATGCGAATATGTATGGAAATTAAATAAAAGGTAATTCAATCGATCTCAAATACACTCCTGTAAATTGAAATAAGAACACCGTGAATTCATTGTCCCAGGAAGGGGAAACTTTATTGACACATTCCTGGGGTCAGATACATCACATGATCACACTGACAGAACCACAGGCACATAGACACAGGCAACAGAGCATGCACAATGTCGGCACTAGTACAGTGTATATCCACCTTTCGCAGCAATGCAGGCTGCTATTCTCCCATGGAGACGATCGTAGAGATGCTGGATGTAGTCCTGTGGAACGGCTTGCCATGCCATTTCCACCTGGCGCCTCAGTTGGACCAGCGTTCGTGCTGGACGTGCAGACCGCGTGAGACGACGCTTCATCCAGTCCCAAACATGCTCAATAGGGGACAGATCCGGAGATCTTGCTGGCCAGTGTAGTTGACTTACACCTTCTACAGCACGTTGGGTGGCACGGGATACATGCGGACGTGCATTGTCCTGTTGGAACAGCAAGTTCCCTTGCCGGTCTAGGAATGGTAGAACGATGGGTTCGATGACGGTTTGGATGTACCGTGCACTATTCAGTGTCCCCTCGACGATCACCAGTGGTGTACGGCCAGTGTAGGAGATCGCTCCCCACACCATGATGCCGGGTGTTGGCCCTGTGTACCTCGGTCGTATGCAGTCCTGATTGTGGCGCTCACCTGCACGGCGCCAAACACCTATACGACCATCATTGGTACCAAGGCAGAAGCGACTCTCATCGCTGAAGACGACACGTCTCCATTCGTCCCTCCATTCACGCCTGTCGCGACACCACTGGAGGCGGGCTGCGCGATGTTGGGGCGTGAGTGGATGACGGCCTAACGGTGTGCGGGACCGTAGCCCAGCTTCATGGAGACGGTTGCGAATGGTCCTCGCCGATACCCCAGGAGCAACAGTGTCCCTAATTTGCTGGGAAGTGGCGGTGCGGTCCCCTACGGCACTGCGTAGGATCCTACGGTCTTGGCGTGCATCCGTGCGTCGCTGCAGTCCGGTCCCAGGTCGACGGGCACGTGCACCTTCCGCCGACCACTGGCGACAACATCGATGTACTGTGGAGACCTCACGCCCCACGTGTTGAGCAATTCGGCGGTACTTCCACCCGGCCTCCCACATGCCCACTATACGCCCTCGCTCAAAGTCCGTCAACTGCACATACGGTTCACGTCGACGCTGTCGCGGCATGCTACCAGTGTTAAAGACTGCGATGGAGCTCCGTATGCCACGGCAAACTGGCTGACACTGACGGCGGCGGTGCACAAATGCTGCGCAGCTAGCGCCATTCGACGGCCAACACCGCGGTTCCTGGTGTGTCCGCTGTGCCGTGCGTGTGATCATTGCTTGTACAGCCCTCTCGCAGTGTCCGGAGCAAGTATGGTGGGTCTGACACACCGGTGTCAATGTGTTCTTTTTTCCATTTCCAGGAGTGTAGATTATGAACTCAATTTTGAAGAAGTTAATTATGCTAAGTGCCTATAGGAACTTTGGACGTTTGGTTTATGATGATAGCTGTTGGATGTGCAAGCACGGTCAAGGGCATTTAGAAGTGTTTTCCTGTTATTAATACAAATCTGCAAAAGGCCACTCGTCATATGATCAAATGTGAACTTAGTCGCATAGAATTAGTATCCGAGGATCTTATACAAGTTCCCATTTATGAACAGTGAAAGTTGTACAAGCGACTGGAGGATATCGGCAGTTGAAACTGCTCTACGAGATCAAAGAGATTTCAGTTCTACAAATTCAATATTCTTTATAGGTTAAAATCTTATCGCCGGACATTTTTTGACGAAGACTGAATGATACACATTCATCTTCTGTAAGACGGTGGAGGTACGATAAGAACAGCAATTCGTGCTCTAGTACTGAGACTTTCAAGATTTAACGAAAGGGTTTTTGCTTATTCACGACACGAACTTTCTCAGCATAGAGCAGTAGACACAGATTTAGACATTGGTGCATATCTATTAGCTTCAAGTTATGATTACTTCAATTTTAATTGTTTGCCTTTCACGATTAATTACACCTTCAGTGCAATATATCTGCACATACATGCAAAAATATACACGAACATAATAAGGGTACATTGTAATACTTAATTTTATCCTACACAGTGCTGTCTCTCATCACCATAACTATTTCTACTAAAAAACAAAATAATACTAATAATAAAACTAGTCAACAGTTTTGCATCTGGGATTTGATACATCCACTAATATGTATTTTGGTGTGTTAGAGTCTGAATATACCTTTCAAAATGTTCTAGCACGTACAATTTTTTAGTTTTTAAAGGTTTTATATTTTTCGTATTCAGTATTCCGCTTTTTACTGTTCTTCTGTTTTGATGTTTAATTGTTTGGTTTTTATTTGCAGAGGAGAGCTAGAAGATCTATAATTCGTCAGTAAATGTTTGGTGTGATAATCCAGTGGTGTGCAAGAGATTCTCAGCGAGTGTTTTCTGTGAAAGATAGTGCAAACTTTTTGTTTTTAAAACTTACTCTAAGAAAAACCGTAACTAGTAAATCTCGTTGCTGTCTAAACCAACCTGACAACTTTTGTTATGTGTGTGGGAAATTCACTCCAAAAGCTCAAAGAAAACCGATTATTCATTTGTTTAAGAAGGCATTAAATTGAATTTTGATTGTCCTGTTGGTGATCAAGATAAACATTTTGCACCTCATATTGCGTGCATAACCTGTACTACAATCTTAACCCAGTGATTGAAAGGAAAACGCCGAGCCATGGCATTCGCTGCTCCGATGGTGTGGTGTGAGCCTATAGACCATTATTCAGAATGTTACTACTGTCTTACAAATATATCGGGACACTGAAGCAAAACTAGACATAAAAAAGTATCCAAATGTATCTTAAATGCATTTGTCTGTGCCCTATGATGAGGGGTTGCCTGTTTCTGCCAGTAACTTGAAAGCCATGGAATCAGACACCATGTCAAGTGAATCACAAGGTATTGAACATATGGAAGAGTACTGCCCTCATTATCATGACACTTAGACTCAGCTCTTTCATGAAAAGGAACTGAACGATTTGGTTCGCGATATAAAACTTTCGACACAGCAAGCTGTGAACTCTTGGGGTCGAGACTGCAACAACCGAACTTTCTAGCTCCCAGGACAAAAATTTCCTGTTTCAGATCAAGAGGTGCTTCCTTCGCTCAATATTTCGATATGTAGAATTCAGTGTGTGTATGTAGAGATGTCACTGGTCTGATGATGCAGCTAGGTATATTCACAATATACATAAATGACCTGGTGGATGACGTCGGAAGTTCACTGGGGCTTTTTGCAGATGATGCTGTGGTGTATCGAGAGGTTGTAACAATGGAAAATTGTACTGAAATGCAGGAGGATCTGTAGCGAATTGACGCATGGTGCAGGGAATGGCAATTGAATCTCAATGTAGACAAGTGTAATGTGCTGCGAATACACAGAAAGATAGATCCTTTATCATTTAGCTACAAAATAGCAGGTCAGCAACTGGAAGGAGTTAATACCATAAATTATCTGGGAGTACGCATTAGGAGTGATTTAAAATGGAATGATCATATAATGTTGATCGTCGGTAAAGCAGATGCCAGACTGTGATTCATTGGAAGAATCCTAAGTAAATGCAATCCGAAAACCAAGGAAGTAGGTTACAGTACGCTCGTTCGCCCACTGCTTGAATACTGCTCAGCAGTGTGGGATCCGTACCAGGTAGGGTTGATAGAAGAAATAGAGAAGATCCAACGGAGAGCAGCGCGCTTCGTTACAGGATCATTTAGTAATCGCGAAAGCGTTACGGAGATGATAGATAAACTCCAATGGAAGACTCTGCAGGAGAGACGCTCAGTAGCTCGGTACGGGCTTTTGTCAAAGTTTCGAGAACATACCTTCACCGAAGAGTCAAGCAGTATATTGCTCCCTCCTACGTATATCTCGCGAAGAGACCACGAGGATAAAATCAGAGAGATTAGAGCCCACACAGAGGCATACCGACAATCCTTCTTTCCACGAACAATACGAGACTGGAATAGAAGGGAGAACCGATAGAGGTACTCGAGGGTAAGGTACCCTCCGCCACACACCGTCAGGTGGCTTGCGGAGTATGGATGTAGATGTAGATGTAGATGTAGATGTAGATGTAGGTGGACAGCATAATCGACAGGAGTGTTACTATTTACTGACTCCATAAAACCAACTTGAAAGCAGTATTACTGCATAATGGCAATGCATTTCCTTCGGTACCTTTGGCTCACGCAGTAGACATGGAAGAAACTTATGAAATCATGGTTTGCTGCTAGAGGCAATCAAATGTAAGGATAATGAATGCCAGCTTTGCTGTGATTTAAAAGCTGTTGCGCTCCTTACAGGTTTACAGGCTGGATTCACAAAATACTGCTGCTTTTTCTGATTTTGGGACAGCCGTGACACCACGAACCACTTTACAGTCAAGGAATGCCTATAAAGAAGTCATATGTTCCTCGAAACGTAAATGTGAACAGTACCCCATTGGTTGAGCCCGATAAAATCATTCTGCCTCCCATTCATATAAAGTTGGGCCTTATCAGGAACATTGTAAAAACTCTGAATAAAGAAAGTGAGGCCTTCAATCGCTTGAAAGACTAGTTTCCCAAATTAAATAAGGCAAAGCTGAAAGAGGGTATATTTGTTGAACCACAAATACGAAAATTGTTGAAAGATCCTACCTATGATACCAAACTCACAGATATCCAGTTAGCTGCTTGGTCTTCTTTTAAAGCAATTGTGAAGAGCTTTTTGGGTAACAGAAAAGACAAAAACTATGTTACCATTGTGAATGATCTGTTGGTCAACTATAAGAATATGGGGTGTAGAATATAGCAGCTTAAAATCCACTTGTTACATCCTCACCCTGATTTCTTCCCGTAAAATTTGGGAGCCCTAAGCGATGAGCATGGTGAATGCAAAACCAAGACATTCTTACCGTGGAATACCTTTACCAACGTCACTGGAACCCTTCGATGATGGGTGACTACTGCTGGGGTCTTGTTAGGAAGAGTGATGAAACGGCAAACAAAAGAAGAGTTCCTTCGTCACAGTTTTCCAAAAACAAAAGACCATTAAAGGTGAAAATATCTTCTGAACTAATTTACAACTTTTATTGGCATCATGCCCATATATACATACAAAATTGCACTGATTTAAAACGTTCTGAATGTGTAATTCTGTTTGACTTAATTGTGTCAATTTTCGCTATTACCATTTTTTATTCTGCTGTGTATCTAGGAAATGTGACGTTATAGAGAAAAACTGATTTTACCAGTGTATTCAACACCCCAAAATTAGGTAAATCCACATATTTACAAACCCGATGCAGAGAAAAAAGTTTAAATTTGTTAATTAGTGAAGTAATAAAAACTATTAAAAATCTCCACACCTACAGCTAGATCTATGTGTACTGCTGTTATGATAACTTCAGTTTTTGTCTGTCATGTACCACAATGCACTCTATCACTCCCGGGTCCATTGGCATCTGCTGCCGATTTCTTGGAAGGTTGGGGGAAGCATCCCTTGTTCTAAGAGGCATAGTTGTTGCCAGTGACGAGCGCAGCCACACGCCTGCCCACCGTCACCACGATTCTGGTTCCTTGGATGGCGAGACACAGCCCACGGCTGCGTTTGTCTCTGGTGATAGTGCAGTGGCTGCACGTACCGTGTTGGCAGTTCTTCTGCCACAATTGTTGATAGCAGCTCCCTTCGCTGCGTTTCTTCTCGACCTTCTGTCGCAACCTCTCGTAGTGCAGTACACGGGGGTTGGCTGATAAGATACCGCGCTACCCAAGGCTTTCATGAGACAACATCAGCGATTTTGTCCAAGATCTTCCATTCTGTTTCGCAACACAGTATCTCTTTGACATCGAGTCTTCCACTCCGATTCAGTTGCATACCGTTCAGTATCAGCTATATGGGCGTATGGCGGACATCCCCAGATGGTTTACTCTGGCGTACCTTCTTCACCACGGGTGAACTCGGAGGCCTGTCTTCAACCAATTCGATGTAATTAGGCGGCGTAGGGACTATGACGAGCCAAAAAGGAGTCAGGCCTCTTGAGAGATTCAGGTGCTTCATTCCCAGTCCCTCTTTTATATTTGGCAAAAAACCATAGGTACGCCTCGCTGTTTGGGCATCATCCCATCGTTCCTCCCATAAGTGGAAGATCTGATTTTGAATTTTCTAGTTGGTTGTGGCCCATATTCCTCTAACATTTACCAGCTGATTATATGTTCCATCTTGAGTCAATACATCGCCACGTTTTCCGTATCTGGAGATCGAGTGGACACATTCCAAGTATTAATGACAATCTGTCGACTAACTCAGTGTCAAAAGCTCCCGTCAACCGTCCGCTTTGCACCCTGTTAACCATCCGTGCCGGTGTTATGAGCAAAAGTCTGTGGGCCCGACCACTATCACAGTCTCTCATGATCGCAGTTAAGATAGCGTTATGAGACGTTCTTATCGTTTGCATTGACAGCTTATAATCGTAACTGTCGAGACTAATAATTTTGTTCACCGTGTTCCTGTCTCTCTTGATAATTTTTTTTTCAATCTGTGCACCATAATTTGTCGTTCATCCAAGAAGACGCCCAAGTATCTGGTGACGGACTCTCTCTTTATGGAATCTGTCGCTTAATTTCATGATGAGATCTTTTAGAAGATTCCCTTTTAACGGCATGCAAGTGGTATTTTCGGACGCAAGAAACAACTTGACACCTTGGCACCACTGATTTAACTGTTGAACGACTATGTTACATCCCTTTTTCAGGTTGTTCAGGAGCTTCCTTTCACGAGGATCATCAGGTCGTCGGCATATGGCACTACTACTACGACCTTTTCATTACCCTGTAGCTTTTCTGGTACCGGGTCTAGTACTAGATCCCAGGAAAAAGGGCCGCTTATGGAGCCCTCTGGGCAGCCTTTTGAAATTTCCTTTACTAGGGTCTCTCCTTGGCACAACAGTCTTGCTTCTCTTTGCACAGCAGTTCTTAAAGCAATTGTATAACGCTCGTTGGCAGTCCAAGTTCATCAGGCGTTCAAAAATTGCTGTCCACCCCGGCGATGACAACCATCACGGCTAAGACATATGCGGATGACTTTTCACAAGTCTTATCGCCTCATTTACAGGGTCTTCTGTTGAATTCTCACTTCTGAAACCCTACTGTTGCGTATTCATTTAACAAATAACTGTTTTCTCCTGTAGTCTACCGCATAGCAGCCTCTCCACAATCTTCCCTAAGGTATCGAGGTGGTCAATCGGTCAATGGGACTTTGGAGCTAGAGGATCCTTGTCCTCGCCCTTTTTCAAGATCATCACATTTGCTTTCTCCCTTCTATTTGCTAGTCTTCCCTGCAATAAATATACGTTGTATAGTTGGCATAAATATGATTTGCAAATGAAGGTCAAATAGAACTTTAGCAGGGATACCGTCAGGGCCAGGTGATCTGTTTCCTTTCAGTTTCAGTACTTCCATTCTCAGCTCCTCTTTTGAAAATGGACAAGGTATCCCACCTCCATAGTATAGTTCCATTTTTCTTTCCTGCAGTTCCCTGTGTTCATGAGACTCGTTCTCTACGTTATCATCTGAAAAGAGAATGCCCATCAGCAACCGTACGGACTGCCGCCAGTTTTCCGTCATGCTGCCGTCTGTTCGTTTTAGAGTTGATAACATTCCCAAATTATCAAAGTGCTCTCCATCGACTCACCGTAACATCCAGTCACACTCGTCTCGTAGTTTTGAGAACATTGTAGGGTTTTCGTAGTGCTTTTTTGTATTTTTTCCTTCACAGTATGAGCCTCTTTGTTACCCTAGTACTCCCATTTCATTTCCACATTTCCCCACAGCTTGTTACATTACAGGTTAACTATTAATAAATTGCTTTTTATTTTCAAAAAAAGGAACACCTTAGGTACTGTTGAAAGTCAAGTGATAAATTTCGAACATGCTTGCTTACTATATTTCACACGATCAGGCCCAAAGGATTGCACGCAGCTACAGCACATCTCTTTCACAGGATTCCATTTAGCGCCTTGTTTAGCCCATCACCCTCTTGGCCAGTCTATAGCAGGTCATCATGAATTCCATCCCTCGACATCTTCCTTGTTCTTCTTAGGTTCTTCTTCCGCAGGGAATAAAATTCATTGATTCCAAAGGCCATCGGCGTTTACCTATCCGAGCGACATGTTCTGCCTATACTAGCCGTTTGCTTTTCATCTGGCGTACAATTTTTGGTCTATTGTAGATTTCATCCAGCTCACACTTATGTAGGATCCTCCATTCCTCAGTTATCTCATCTTCTACTGTACCACAGATGTTCTTTAAAACGTTTTGCTCGAAAACGAGAAGGTTATTTAAGTCTTTTTCTGGACACTCCAAATTCCACAACCCTACAGTCCTACGGGTTGGACGAATGTTTTCCTCAGGTGGAGTCTGAAATTCCTTGGGACTCGGCGCGATTTAAAAAAACTGACTCAGACTGAAGTATATTCGGTTTTCGGCTTAGATACTCGCTTTGATTTTTGCCTCACACGGTGCGTACGCTGTAAAGATGAATTCCGCCCCCCCCCCCCCCCAATTACTCAATATTATGAGACCTTTAGTACGATTGGGTTCCGACTACCAGAGCCTGAAGTGGGTCCCTTGGCTAGGCATTACTGCTCTCTTCACCAGGTACTCGGTCTTCGATTGATTCACAAGGAGACAGATTCTGCTCGCTGCCATCTCCTCGTTGTCGCTCACCCGCACCACATCGTCGACAAAGGCAAGGTGTGTGATTTTCTCACCCTGCACCCAATCCCCTCGATGTTCTTGTGGATAGCTTGGCTCATTATTTTTCGAGTGCCAGCCGGCTGGAGTGGCCGTGCGGTTCTAGGTGCTACAGTCTGGCACCGAGCGACCGCTACGGTCGGAGGTTCGAATCCTGCCTCGGGCATGGATGTGCGTGATGTCCTTAGGTTAGTTAGGTTTAATTAGTTCTAAGTTCTAGGCGACTGATGACCTCAGAAGTTAAGTCGCATAGTGCTCAGAGCCATTTACTCGAGTGCCAGTTTGAACAATACTGGTGACACACCATCACCATATCTTAACCCCGTTTTTATTAAAAAGCTCTCCCTCGTTTCGTTTTCGAGCTTCTCTTTGCCTTTCCAATCAGTGAGACAAGCTCGAACCAGGCTGACAGATTTCTTCGTTATTCCAAATACTGTTAGGCAGTTCATAAAGCTTTCCCAGTGTATGCAATCATACACCTTCTTAAAATCTTTGAAGAGCTGATGTAGGTTTTCGCCATATCCCTGAATCCGTTCGATGACCTGTCGCAGTACATGGATGTTTTCAATGCTGAGGGGCCATTTCTGAAACAGCCTTGATATTCACCAGTCGCCTCTTCTGACAGCGGTTGGATTCTATCCCGTATAACGTTGGACTAGATCTTATAGTCGACGTTCAGGAGGACGAGTTCTCTGTAGTTGGTGGTGTGTGTGTGTGTGTTTTTGACTTGATGGGCGCTGAGTGGCGAGGTTATCAGGGAGCTGACACATTCTTAAAGGAACGATTGTAGATAAAATCGCTAAAATTGTGGCACACATTGAGGACGAAACCTACGAAACGACACTTATGCACTCACTCTCACCTCACCCGCATTCACTCACTCAGTCACTCTGCCACACACGACTAAGATAACAGAAAGGGTGAAAGGTGCTATACTTGAGAGTAAAACAGAGGTGGAATACCTCTTCCCAACCCACTTTAGCAATCATATCGCCCTATAGGACTTTACAACTGCTGTTGGGAATGGCATCTATTAAAACGTCCAATACAACATAGGACTTGTTTTTCACTTGGCATGCCCTTTCTAGTTTGGGTGCATGACAGTTCAGGAACGACATTTCACATTTCTTCACGTCTATTGCTAATACTGATATTCACGCAGTCACAGACGTGAACGTAGGTACATTACGAACTAGATGTTTACAAAATCCCAAGCCCAGTTTGTGTTCCTGTTTCACAGCTTCTATTACATTTTGTATACTTTTACCCATCAAGGGTACCTGTGTGCTCCCGACGAACATCCTATAGAGTGACTAAGTCCATCCTGTAGCTTTGGTTTCCTTGACTATAATGACTGAGGGACCAGTTTTATATAAACTACGAATATTCAGTGGTCCAAATCAAATACCTCGTTCTGGCACTTTTCCTTTATTTTGTATTATGAAATACCGAGGCTTCCTTGTAGTTTGTTAGTCGTTAACACATTTTCTGTGATGCGGTAACCTATCGCCAACCCCCAACTTGGAGGACCAAGGTTTTTGATTTTGGGGTAACCTTCCTCTAGATGAATTGTTTTCTCTACAGCTGTCGAGGTTAATCTCATCTTTTCTTAAAAATAAGAAAGGATGAAGGACAAGGAGTGGGAAGATAGGGCGTTGAGAGACACACGTCATCTGGTTCATGGAGTAAGACCTGTCTGGTTTGGGAGACCCTGCCAGTAGCTATGCTACTGCCGGCATAATCCTTAGTGTCATATGAACAGGCGAACGCCTCCGACCGCATGGAGAGTAATTCATTGAGGCGGTGTCTCCTGAATGTGATAAAAATAAATTAGATATTTAATCACAGGATCGCCACTTGCTATTAACATCTAGAAAAGAAAGAAGTAAGCTTTGCTTCTCTTCATGTCTGTGTTAGATCAGCGACTTGTAATTTAAACTGGCGTAATTACGAATTGTGATGACACTTTCATAACATGAAGCATAGTAGGATTCATTGAAATATAATTTAAATTAACTGTTACTATGTAGAGACAAAAAGGAATCACCATAGACATAAAACAGGAGGCAGACAAATCACAGAAAACTGTCTACGCAGCTAATTGTAGAGACCCGTTCTTGTGCCATCGCATTTCCATGTAAGATTTCTGCAGCTATTTCCGTGGAGCATCTTCGGTCAGTTCCCATTCAGATAGCAGCCAAGAGTAAGGTCCAGCCCAATGACCTTGGAAGGGGTGTCCTCTGACTTCCACCTAACTATGATTTGGGACAGAGTGAATGCCTTCGCCAGATACCCCACGATGGTTGAGGCCACTTTCTCTTGTTGCAAATACTGCCTTATTAAGTAATACTTACGAAATAAGCTTCTCCTTTGTAGCAGTTTTATTATTTTTGAAACTCCTTAGTTCAAGTCACTCGCTGTGCTAAAGAAACTATAATTTAGACTTTACAAATACGGCCTTATTAAGTAATATTTATGAAATATACTTCTGCTTTGTAGCAGTTTCATTAGTTTCGAAATTGCTTATTATTTCAAGTCTCTCACGGTGTTAAATGAACGGTAATTTAGAGTTTGTTATTTCGTGCCATAGTCTCTTCACACAGTTTCTCTGTTCATTTTGAAACTCCCACTTCTTGTGGTCGGGAGGAAAGAGTGCGCCCATTCTGTAACGGCCCCTTCCAGGGACAAAACGCCTCTTCATTTGTGGAACGTGATGGACCCTCCCCTTACCTGTCCCCCACCGCCTTCTCGACAGGTGTCAAGACCAGTTTTGCCTTTGTCCATCATGGTTACAAACTCGTAAAAAAATGAAGTCCCAGTGACCTACTTCAACACATAAAAGACGTCAAAGATGAATATCAGCTCTAAATTGGAAACCACAAAATTTCTTAGCAACATAGCCAACACATACATATAAAAGATGATAGCAAAATCCTCTAAGCATCACACACAGATATTTTTATTTTTGGTATAAAACAACGTAAAGCTTCCTTAATTATCAAAAACAAGCGTTTTACTTGTTGCCTCACAAGCATGGGATCTGGCACATACATTGCACACATCTCCTAATCTCTCTCTCTCTCTCTCTCTCTCTCTCTACATGTACTCCCCATTCTCTCTGGTCATCTCCACCTGCCCTTGTCTCTGTATATTTCTTCCCACCCTTCACTCCATTGATCCCATTCTCCCTCATCTCTCCAACCAACTCTTCCTCCCTCTCTCTGTGCTTCTCATACTCCCAACTCGCTATATCCACAGGAGAAGTTGCAGTCACTAGTTGTGGCTTCACTGTTGCCTTGAAGTCCACACAAAGTCTCAATTTTCCGGAAGGTTTTGGCAAAATTACTAAGGGTGATGCCCGGAGAGAAGTCTGCACACGTTCAATTACACCTTGTGATTCCAAATCGTGTAATGTTTTTGCGACCTCATCACGCAATGCATGGGGAACATTGCGCGCTCTGAAAAATTTCGGTTGCGCATTTACTTTCAGTTCCAGATGTGCTTTATTGTTCTTAGCGCAACCAAGGCCCGGTGCAAAAATGTCTGCAAATTCTTCACATAGACGAGAAACACTGTCGGAAGGCACAGTCTGGTTCACTGATAGGACCTGATTTACTATAGACAAGTTAAACAACTGAAATAAATCGAAACCAAACAAGTTCACTGCAGAAGAAGAATGAAGGACGTAAAATGACACAAGTTTTGTTTGTCCTTTGTATGTTGCAAGAAGGCTGCACTGTCCTAACACAGGGATCGCTTGACCTGAATAGCTACTTAACTTAATAGTTGCGGCACACAATGGAGGTGTGCCCAGTAATTTGTAAGTGTCTTGATTGATCAGTGAAACTGCAGCCCCGGTATCGAGCTGGAATGGTATCACTTTGCCATTAATGTCCAAGTCCACAAAAAGTTTATTGTCCTGCTGACGACAAGAGCGACTGTCTCGTGCAACGTGAACTGCCACTGGTACAAAAGCACTTGCGACTTGACGGGAGTTCCGGCGATGTCGACGCACACTATTTGTGGGACGAACACAGTCACTGCTAGAGAGAGTGGCTCTGGGCGGAGTGGAATGAACTATATGAATTTCCATGGGCGAAGTTTCGCGAGCCTGAGTATCCTTGGTTCGATTCCGATTCCAGCACAAAGCAAAGGGCCTGGAATGTTTTTGAGTTTCCGATCTGAGCTTTTTCTGGCAAACACTTTGAACATGTCCTTTTTTATTACAGTAAAAGCAAATAGCTTGGCGTTTTAATGAAATGCATGAAATTTTTTCATTAAAGAATATTTAATAATCTAATTTGTTTGTTTGGTTAATTAATTTTTGTCTTTTCTTTCCTTCAGTAAGTACGAACTTTGTTGTAGACCCTTTCTCTTATTTACGTGTGGTAATAAAAATTCATTTTCAAAAGAATTACGTACATTTAAAAATTATGTGAACTCATATTAACTGATTAAGAATATTTAGTTGAGAATTAAATCCTTTACATAATTCGGCCTTGGCACACATTTTCTAAATGCAGTGGTTTTTTTTTTTTAAATATTTACTGAATTCTTTCCCGGCGTTAGCTATGGAACACAAGAATGTCTCTATTAGCAGAAAATGGTTAAATATTGCCAAGCCGACATTTAATTATCACTGATAAAACATACTTCGCTATACATTTAAGTTATTTGAAAGAACCAAAATTGTTAAATCTCAACATTAACTATCCGCCTAAGAATGCACAAATGTATAATTAGTTTAAAATTCATCAGTCTCAGGATCACTGTAAAAGAAGAACATTTTCTTAATTCACTGCTAATTTTTATCTGTTCCCGATTTACGGGTTTGGTTGATTTTTCTTTAGCGGAACAATTTTTTAAATGTGCCGCCGCTGCAAATCGATCGGTCGCGGCACAGCCCAGCAACACCGCTAAAAATGCTGAAAATTCTTTAAAGAAATATTATAGATGACATGGGCAAGCTAATTTACATTAATAATACACACTTTTGATAAATTATGATATATTTAGACCCAACAATAATTCAACTCACATTAGTTTGTAATTTCTCCTCTAATAGCGGCTAAATCTAGATACAGACAAAAGAAGTCTACCCATTCATAAAACGCTTCGTCACAGCTTCCTCTCGCATTCAGCTCTACACAGAGATGACCAAAGAATACACAGTACGTGGTGCTTTTATACTACTGCTGACTATTAACATTTCTTTGTAATCTCATAACATTATTTTCCTCTGGTTAAATTTCACATCTCTGTTATCGCAGATATTGACACATTTCGCAATTACATAATGAATATAGAAATATTACCATCCTAAAAACAGAGAGAATATTACTACAAAAAATATTACAATAATAACAAATGTCTTTTACACAAAAGTCAATAATATTTTTTGTTAAATAATTACAGTATATACAAATTGATCAGAGCAGCGTATATGGTACAAATAAATTTTAGTTCATTAATAGCGTGAGTTTGCCAGGGAACGTTACATTGCCCCCTGGTAACATTTGGCAAAGAGTTTCTATACTTTGACACAATGGTGCCAGTAACGTTCTTTACAATTCTGTATTTTTTTTATGGAATGGCTCTTTTAATTAGTCCCATGGTTATATATGTTCATGGCTCCCCCATTTGGGCGAAGGCAGACAGGAAACCTGGGCAAAACTGTGCCGGAGCCCAGCCATCCCAGTTGGTTCATTATTAATCTTGTCTCTTTAACAGTCATTCTTTTGAATTAATTTAGCAGTTTGTCATCAACGGTTACATAATATCACAGTCACATACAGTTCAACGAAAGTTTTTTGTGTGTGATTAACAACTCGTTATTATTAATTTTGCGATATACTGCAAGGTCACTTGTCCTAGGATATATCACTTACTTTTTTTTTAAAATCACTTAGCACAGCATCACTTTTCATAATGTTTCCACTACCTACGTGTTACAAATCCATCTCCTACACTTGTTAGTGTTCATTTTCTCTTATCAGTTTACGGATATACATAATAAATGTTCAATGTTTATCAAAACTGGAGTCATTGACATGTTATGCAGTTTGTGTAAATATTTTGGAAAATGTCAATAATGCTGTAGTTGGTGAGCGGTGCGGAGTGATTGTTGAGCGGCGCTCGGCGCGGCGCGTTGGCTCCGTGTAGGTCACCGCCCCCGGTGTTGACAGCTACGGCGCGGAGAGGCGTGTGGCTGTCTGGTCTGCTACGGGCTGCTGCGGCCGCTGCATGGCTGAGGTAGCCGGATGCGCGTTGTATATCAGCTCGCCCGTGTGACATCTTCTTGCAGTGCTCCAGCAAACATGCAACAAGTTCACAAACAGTGTACTATCCTTGTGGGCATTTTTCCTGCTGTGGGAAAAAACGCACACAGTTATTGGCAGTTATTATTCAGTAGGCCTTCACGAGTCTGGTTTGCACAATGTTTCGTTGTCACAGTAACACGTTTTATGGGCACACAATATTTTTTCACCATGTCATGACTTGTCATTCGTCACACGCAAGTTTTCACCTTAGGACAAAATGTATCTCTGTAGTCAATGCGCTTTCCTAGCGTCCCTTGACACACAAAGAGTTAAAGTTTGACACTAACTTGGTCCACCGTCCGTTATCGGCTCACTGTTCGTGTCGTGCTAGTTCCTTGTCCACTTGCACACACGGCGATGATACAGTTTCTTATTGCTTGTACAAAACAACTTCGTGACGTATTGCTGCAGGTTTAACAGTCACTGTTTGTCTCTGCTACACAATACTGCACTTTTGTTTAAGTTTTTTTTTTTTACAATGTCCGTTGTGCAATTTTTTTTTTAACAGCACATTCGTAACTTCTTGTTCGCTCTTTACCAAGGTGTGTGATATTTGCGTACATGGTAACAAATATTAAAATTTCGTATTAGTTTGCCCAAAAATCATCTATATTCATGTTCGAGTAGATTTTATTTGTGCATTCCAGCCGGATTCAGGCATATTGTTCAATAACTCCTTTGAAATTATGTCTCACTTTACTTGCAAGGTCCTACGTAACTACAGTGTAGTCTCTGTAGGCTAAAATTGACTTGGACTGTATCAGGCTAGCTCCTTTTTTACTGATTGAATCTGCACATGCTTCAATTGAAGCTTCTTTGTGCGTAACTTTGCGCTACTTAAATTTGCAAAAAGTTTGCCTCCCATGGTGCCCTCGGGTCACTACTGGGTGCATTATTCTCTTTGATAACACTGGTTTGATAATAAAGTTCTCAGGGCCTCATATTATTGATATTATTCTGGGTTCGAATCTGTCAATCTGACAGCTACACATATATACATATATACATATATAATAAAAAAGATTGTACCAAGAAATATTTCAAGTTTGACACACATATAGAATATTATGCAGTACACAAACTAATCACTACTAAAATGTTCCTGCTGACTGATCTCTGTCACAATTTAACACTATAAATAATTGCACTAATCAGGTTATCTGTGCAGACATCTAGAGCATGTTTAAGCTAACCCTAATTAAAAGAAGACATAACACAAATATTCATAAACAAAAGAGAAAGTCAATCATATCCTTATAACTAAATACTTCTACACTAGTACATTATCTCTACAGATCACACATCATTAATGTTCATTCATTTTCAAAAGAATGGTGTCCACATAGGACTATTAGTCATTTACTGTAGGAATATTTTGACATCCTTACGCGGATACAGTCCCCGTACTCTCCCTGAGTGGGGATCTGCTAAGAGATAGCTACACTCATGTGGCACACTTACTATTCTAAAAGGTCCATTGTACACCAATTGCCACTTGCTATTCTGTTTCAAGGATGCCGAGGACTTAGGATGATTGCGTAAGAGCACCAAGTCCCCAACACTAAATTTTTGGTTATTCGTCACATGTCGATTATATTTTTCTTTCCTTTTCTGAGCGCACCTGGTAAGGTTGCACCCTGCTTTTCTTATCTTCTCTTCCTTAGGCTCAGGAATGACTGGGACCTTAGGCAAAGGTGCCAGCCACTCATTCAGAACTCTATTATTATTCATTATAATCTCGTTTGGTGGATATCCCATAGAAGCATGCGGGGTTGCGTTGTGAATTTCCAAAAACTTAGGTATCAGATCTGGCCATCTTGTGTGCTTACATGCAATGTATAATCTGAAAAATTTATTTAACTCTCCAAATGTTCTCTCTACTAAACTTGCTTGTGGGTGAAAACGGGATATTAGTATGTGCTTTATATCTTGTTCATGTAAATAGTTCTTCCAAGTATGGCCTGTAAAATAGGAAGCATTATCCGATATTATCGCTTCAGGCTTACCCACCTGTGTAAAATATTCTTTCCCTAACCATTTAACTATTCCACGAGCAGTGGCTGATTTAAGGCAGTACATTTTTAAGTATTTAGAGAAAACGTCATATACCGCTAAAATGTACTTTAATCCACCCCTGGCTCGAGGGTAGGGTCCTGCTATGTCTATAGATACTAACTGAAGTGGCCGATGAGCCACTATAGGATGCAGTTCAAACCTTGTGGACTTATTTTGAAACTTAGCTTTTTGGCACAGAGGACAAGTCCTGATAATGGTACGAGTCTGCTGGCTTATTCCCTTAAAGTAACAGAATCTGGATAAAATCCTTATTGTTTTGCCTATCCCAGCGTGACCCCATGCTAAATGCGTGTTCCACACTACAGCTGGGATAGCCTGTTGCGGTATACACACGACTCCATGGTCATTTGACACACCTGTTTTATAATACAGAATATTATCTACTATTTTGAAATTCTGAACACTTTTAAGATTGGTTCCTTCTTTAATTTTGCTAATGATATCTCGCCAAATCGGATCAGTTTCCTGCAATATAGACATATTCTTACACATATGTAAAAAGTCCCTCCTATGTACCTTATCTTGTACTAAGAGTATTCGATATTCCTCCGATTGTTCCAAAATCTTCGACACTGAGGATTGCCCTAGTGGGAGACTCGACAAGGCGTCAGCTACAACATTATCTTGTCCTTTTAGGTACATAATCTTAATTTTATATTCCTGCAATGCTAACCTCCATCTTAGCAAGCGGGTATGGTATAATTTGCAAGACATTAAATAGCTCAGAGCCTGGTGGTCACTGAATACTTTGACTTTTTTGCCATAGATGTAATAATTGAATTTCTTTACCGCCCGAACCACTGCAAGAGCCTCTAATTCGGTAGCGGAATATGCTCTCTCACAGCTGTTTAGTGTGCGGCTGGCAAATCCGATTACATTGATTGTTGTGGGGTCGTTGCTCCTGTCCCACTGAAATAAACAAGCGCCCAGACCGTATGAACACGAATCTGTCGCTATGCAAAGATCTTTTGTCATATCTGGGTGTCGCAGTATGTTTGCATTCACCAAGGCGTTTTTGATAGCGTCAAATGCGCGTTGACATTCTTCTGTCCACACCCAGTGCGCATTTTTACGCAACAGGCTCAATAAAGTTTCGTTATTCATTAATTGGTTTGGAACAAACCGTCTAAAAAAAGATGCAAGACCTATAAACGCTTTGAGTTGTCTCTTAGTTCTCGGGCTAGGAAACCCACGAATTGCGTCAAGTTTTTTGCTGTCAAGTTTGATGCCTTGTGGTGTTATTATGTGACCTAGAAATTTAATCTGATTACGTCCAAATTTGGATTTCTCAAGATTCGCTGTTACTCCCGCTTGCTTAAACCTTTCTAAGACTCTATCCAGTAGTTCTACGTGCTCCTCCCAGGTGGCAGTAGCAATCACCAGATCGTCTACATACACTGTTACCCTTTGCAGCAAATCCGGACCTAAAACCGCGTCAAAAAAATGGTTCAAATGGCTCTGAGCACTATGGGACTCAACGGCTGTGGTCATAAGTCCCCTAGAACTTAGAACTACTTAAACCTAACTAACCTACGGACATCACACACATCCATGCCCGAGGCAGGATTCGAACCTGCGACCGTAGCGGTCGTGCGGTTCCAGACTGTAGCGCCTTTAACCGCTCGGCCACTCTGGCCGGCTAAAACCGCGTCGAGGGCTATTATGAAAACTCCTGCACTTACATTTAAGCCGAAAGGTAGTACCCTAAATTGGTAGCTCCTTCCCCCAAATATAAATGCAGTATATTTCCTCGATTCGAGTGTGAGCAGGATTTGCCAGAATGAACTTTTCATATCAACAGATGTCAAATATTGCACTCCATGGAATTTTTGAATTTGCTCATCTAAGTTTTCCGGATGAGTCCTGACAGGTACAATAATTTCGTTTATGTCTCTCGCATCTAATACTAACCGTACCTGTCCGTCTGCTTTTGCTACCGCCACCAAAGGACTACTATAAGGGGACAAAGATGGTTCTATTATTCCCCACTCGATCAGTTTTCTTATTTCTTTAGCTACTATTTCCTTCTTGGACCAAGGAATGGAGTATGAGGCTCGACAGTAGGTTTTGTGAGGCTTCACCTCGATATTGTACTGATATCCCTTAACAATTCCTGGTCGTTCTGAAAATACATCTGCATAGTTAGATAATAACTATACCAAATCCTGCTGTTGCATTGAGTTCAAATTTTCGGACTGTGATACTTTGTTCACAAGTGCGTCCACATTTGCTTTTAATTGATCGTTTTGTATGTCTGGGTAACAGAGATTTTGTCCTTGACAATGATTGTCTAAATGTAGTATCCACTGATTCCTACATTTTATGTTAATAGTATTACAATTAGGCACAGGTACCTCTTCAGATCTGAGCATGGACAATTCTATCTTCCTACCCGCGTTCATCAAACTTAATTTTCCCCGAGAAAGGTCGATTACTGCGTCCCTTTCTCTCAAACAATCTACCCCCAAAATGCAGGCTACCCTCAAACCCTTTACTACCAGGAATGAGCACGCTATGGCTTCTTCCCCTATATACATCTCTACCCGCACTTGGAGTTTAATTATTTGTCGCTGTGCACTTATGGCTCCAGTGACTTTGCAATTGTTCACAGGAAAAGTCAGCATACGCTTTTCTTTCCCCAGTACTCTGAATAAGTCCATACTCATGACACTGACAGTAGCTCCTGTATCTACGATCGCTTGCACATCAATATTGTTAATTTTGATCTCTATTATCGCTTGTACTTTGTCTTTGTGCTCCTTTATGCACGTGGATGGTTCAGTTATCAATTCATGTCCCATCTGTACCCCGTCATTATACCTGAGGATACAGATTCCCGATGTTTTGTTCTGTGTCGGGCTGCTCTCACTCCAAACCTCAGCCGACGATGGAGAGCGTATCTCGGCTGAATCTAGTTTGTTGAATTATTACAGGTGGATGGGTGTGGCTGCTCTGTGTCGCTGACCTCCACTATGTGTAAGTTGTGTTGCGTCGGCCGCGACGGTTGCGCAATTGGCGCATTTTGTGGTGGCGGTCGGTTATTGTCATATCTTTCACTGTTTTGCCGGTCCGGACTGGGCCTCTGGTTCTGTGGCCAAGTTCGGTTTGCATCATTATAGGTATTAGTGTTCCACACCCCCCTGGCATTTTTCCATCTACTATTGCTTGGTGGTCCTGTTTCATATTGGTCATCAGACCTCCTTTTCCGGTCATTATTCACCGGCGGACTATTGCCGTTCCGGTCTCTACCTCTATTCCCGTTTTGTACATAATCTTGTCTCCTATTGTTACCTCCGCCGTTTCCATTATTTGGTGGAGGCGTGTTATTTCGACCATTTCTGTAACCGTTTCCGTTACTTCTAGCCTGTTCAGAGGCTGCCTTACCATCCTCCTGAATCAGGTCAATTGAGTCCAGAACAGACAAGAAATGTTCCATGTCATTCTCCGGCACGTGTATAAGTTTTTTCTTTACGTGTATCGGCAAGTGTGATTTCAAAAGTCTGATCAAATCCCGGGATGAAATCTGCTCGTCCCAATAACGGGTCTTATTAATGTACTTCTCAAAATATTTTCGCAAATTGCCTAATCGTGGAGAATACGGCTCTGGATTATATACCTCTTTCCGTAATCTCTCCTGAATACATGTTGACCAATATTTGGCCAAGAATGCCTTTTCAAATTGCTCATATGTGTCGCAACTGTCAGCTGCTTCGGTTGCCCATAATGCAGCATCTCCTTGTATGTAAGACATAACGAACTGTATTTTCTGTGTATGACCCCAAACGCTAGGCAAAATGTTTCTAAATCCCTTGATAAACACTACAGGGTGAACAGATTTCTTCTCCGTTGTAAAGATCTGAAACTGTCGGTTTCTAATCAGGTTTTCTTCAATCACTATTTTGGAGTGACATTTATTTGTTTCGGTAACATTGGTTGCCTGTTCTGTCTCGCAGTCGCAATTTTTTACTGCTGTATTTATATGCCTATCATTGTTGGACCTGGCTGGCGTGACATACGCCTGTGGGTCGTCGTGCCGCAAGCTGATTTCTAGCTCGGCAAGACGACGGTTGACATTCCGCTGCCACAGCGGAATGTCAGTGTGTACCACCTTTTTTAGGTCCTGCATTTCCGCATTTGAGCCCACATCTTTGGCTTCAATCGCGGCGTGCACTTTCTCGTCTATTTTTTTTATAAATTCGTTTTCAATTTCGTGCACTTGTTCGGACATTTTGTGCTCAATTACTTGATTTGTGTCAATTTCTAATTGTTCCACCCTGTTAGTCAGTACACTGATTTCATCTACGATACTGGCGTTAGCCACTTGGATACTATCTACTCTTTCGCTCAGTTCTTGAACCGTTTTGGGTATGGTTTCATAGTTTTGTCTCAAACTAACAATCTCATTTTGCATAGTTTCCAAGGATTGCATTAACTTCAAGTCTCTCTCATGCAGGCGTCGATCACGCTCTGCTTGTTTAGCATCACGTTCTCTATCGCGTTCTGCTTGCATACGTACAAATTCAGCTTGGAAATTGAGCACGCGCTCGAACATAACTCTTAATGATTGCACTTCTGACACCTCACCACTCTCTGGTCCGTGTCCAGTGCTTGCGGGTGGCACAGTATTTCCGCTATCAACTGAATCACTGGCTGGCAGTGGCAACATTTCTTGCCCTTCTGCCCCCAGATTCTCACATTGTACTTCCTGAACTACGCCACTAACTTTACTTTGTGTCCCACTTTCTAACTCGGTATCACTACTTACTAACTGTTGTTCATTATCCATGTTGATATCTTTCTGACTACGCATTCTAACCATAGTCAACAAAAGAAACAAAATCTGAACTAAATAACCTAACACTCAGGTTTCACCGACATAATCACACAAGAAATGGTCATTTGTTGAAACACACTTATTATATACTACAGTGACTAACTACTCAAATGTCCTGTTATTTTTTTAAAAAAAGCACTAACAACAAGCACACCACTAATGATCCGAGAACACTGCACTGAGGCTACTTTACTACCCACAGGACAACTACACTGTAGCTTTACCTTTTGGTGATCTATCTTGGGTGCAGCTGCCCCCTGATATTGTGGTAGGTAATTAATTTTTCGATATAATGAGTTCTCTTCTTCAGCTTGCCTCTGGGTATATAGTGTTCTCATGCAAAAAATCATATGCAGGTATTACCACACAATATTGGTTAGGCAATACATACAATACATGGAAAAATTATTAATTGTTCTCCAACAAAGTTCGACTATAATAATTCCCTAGTTATCTCATGGGTATTTAGTGGCCACTGCATATTCGAGCCCACGTTGGGCGCCAATTTAAGTAGTTCTAAGTTCTAGGGGACTGATGACCTTAGCAGTTAAGTCCCATAGTGCTCAGAGCCATTTGAACCATTTTTTTGTTCCAAGATAACAACGAAATGTCAGACAGTGTATTTCATGTAATTAATGTGCTCTCTGTCACATTCTCTCTCTCTCTCCATTCAAGGTACGCTATTTTTTCTTTTTATCTTTTTTTGTTTTTTGTTTTGTTGTGTTTGTTCCTGTAATATATATATATATATATATATATATATATATATATATATATATATATATATATATATATATATATATATATATATATATTCTAGGGGACTGATGACCTTAGCAGTTAAGTCCCATAGTGCTCAGAGCCATTTGAACCATTTTTTTGTTCCAAGATAACAACGAAATGTCAAACAGTGTGTTTCATGTAATTAATGTGCTCTCTGTCACATTCTCTCTCTCTCTCCATTCAAGGTACGCTATTTTTTCTTTTTATCTTTTTTTTGTTTTTTGTTTTGTTGTGTTTGTTCCTGTAATATATATATATATATATATATATATATATATATATATATATATTCTTTGCCCCAAAATATCTGTGCAGACTGTTGCGTCCACCCATACGCAGTACATCAATAACCTCCTTTATTCATTAAATGATTCACATAGATGCTTTGGTCCTTATTCCCCTTTCGCCTTTGGCAAACATATAGCGAACATGCCAAAATAGGTGCATTTCTAATACAATAGAGAATAAAAAATTTTAAATTTAAAATACAAAAAGAGATCGGAGTAATGGAAGTTTGTAATTTAAAAAAAAAGACATAAACACACGACAGGAAAAATTACCTGAAGGAAACTCTGAAATTAAAAGTGTTGTAACTTAATCCAAAGACCACTCAAAGAACAATTACAACAGAAACGAGAAAAAGTACATCACTGTTTAATAATCAAGCACACCATTTCATGTAAAAATCTGTAATTGTTGAAAATTGTAAATAAAAGTTTTATATACGTTACAAAAAAAAGGGCCCGGGTTCGATTCCCGGCTGGGTCGGAGATTTTCTCCGCTCAGGGACTGGGTGTTGTGTTATCCTAATCATCATCATTTCATCCCCATCGACGCGCAAGTCGCCGACGTGGCGTCAAATCGAAAGACTTGCACCAGGCGAGCGGTCTACCCGACGGGAGGACCTCGTCACATGACCTTTTTTTTTTTATTACCAATTGCTGGCCGTCGTCTGTACATTCAGTTAGACATAGGTGCCTCAGTAACTTTGCTTAATCGTGCCAGCACGAACAGTTAGACTCACCACACCTTTCTACATCTAGGAAGCACCTCACTACTTACAACGGACAGGATATTCCATTGCTTGTAGAGCGTAATTTGCCTGCCAGTCATAAATCTCACACTAGGACAGTGAATATGAGAACATATTCTTTTCAGATTCCTTTGATTTGTTTGGACTCAGCATCCAAGACAATGTAATTTCGGTGACTGCTTTTATCCATAAGACAGTGTACCTAAGTTACTTAAAGAATCTACACTATTTTCAGAAGGAATGGGCAATGCTAATACCTTTCTAGCGAATGTTACATTGAAAGACAATGTGTGGTGTCACCGCCAGACACCACACTTGCTAGTTGGTAGCCTTAAAATCGGCCGCGGTCCATTATTATACGTCGGACCCGCGTGTCACCACTATCAGTGATTGCAGACCGAGCGCCGCCACACGGCAGGTCTAGAGAGACTTCCTAGCACTCGCCCCAGTTGTTCAACCGACTTTGCTAGCGATGGTTCACTGACAAAATACGCTCTCATTTGACGAGACGATAGTTAGCATAGCCTTGAGCTACGTCATTTGCTACGACCTAGCAAGGCGCCATTACCAGTTACTATTGATGCTGTAAAACATGTACCGTCAAGAGCGATGTTCACCTATTATGGATTAAAGTTAAGTATTCTACCAGTTACCTCCGTTTTTCTGAAGTCTAAAATCCGTGTCCCGTTCCAGACCTCACGCCAGCCTGCGTGAGCTAAAACGCGTGCATTTCGGCTTCCTCTAGTAACCCGGTGTTGGCTCTCCTGCCGTTGCCACAACATTGGCGACGAGGAAACACTGCATTCTTAACTATACTGCCCTGATTTACTTGTGTAATGGCTTCGCCACCATCTCCAGATGTACTGTCCGAATTTTATCGCTTACAGAATCAGCAGAAGCAGGCCTTACTGGATGCCCTTGGACAGCTCGTCCAGGGTCAACGTGCGATGCAAAACGATGCGGCAGCCGCCGCTCCACCGCCTACGCAGCCACAACAAGCAGTTGCACCAACTTTTCGTCCTTTTGATGCTGCACTGGAAAGCTGGACGGAGTGGTCACGCCAATTTGGATTCCATCTCGCCGCCTACAGAATTCAACGTAATGAGCGGCAGCCTTTTTTGTTGTCCTCAGTAGGGGTGAACACGTACAGTGTGATAGTCAAATTATTTCCCCAACGCGACGTAGCAACTCTGCCCTACGACGTAATTTTGTCTGCATTAGATGCCTATTTCAAAGACACAGTCAATGTAGTTGCCAAACAGTATACCTTCTTTCGTACAAAACGTACGGCAGGTCAGACTAATAGGGAGTGGGTTGCAACCTTGCAAGGCCTTACTAGGGATTGTGCTTTTGAGTGTCAGTGTCGACTCCCTTATTCAGAGACTATGGTGCGTGATGCAATTGCACAGAACGTTTCTGATGTTCGTATAAGGGAACAGATTTTGAAACTAGTCAATCCCTCCCTTCAACAAGTGATGGACATATTGGATCGGCAGGACACACTTGACTTTGCTCAGGAATCATCTGAAACTTCGCCACCCGTGTGTCAGGTTAACCGGCCCGCCGGGCGAGCTGCACGGAACAGTAAACAGCCCTCGCGCCCGCCTGCGCCGCTGCCGCCAGGCTATCAGCCACTTGTACCGTGCCGGCAAGCAAATGCAGTGCTAAAATCATGCCCGCGGTGTGCTACTAGACATTCGCGTGAGAACTGCCCATCACGCTGTAACGTTCCCTGGTAAACTCACGCTATTAATGAACTAAAATTTATTTGTACCATATACGCCGCTCTGAGCAATTTGTATATACTGTAATTATTTAACAAAAAATATTATTGAATTTTGTGTAAAAGACATTTCTTATTATTGTAATATTTTTTGTAGTAATATTCTCTCTGTATTTAGGATGGTAATATTTCTATATTCATTATGTAATTGCGAAATGTGTCAATATCTGCGATAACAGAGATGTGAAATTTAGCCAGAGGAAAATAATGTTATGAGATTACAAAGAAATGTTAATAGTCAGCAGTAGTATAAAAGCACCACGTACTGTGTATTCTTTGGTCATCTCCATGTAGAGCTGAATGCGAGAGGAAGCTGTGACAAAGCGTTTTATGAATGGGTAGACTTCTTTTGTCTGTATCTAGATTTAGCCACCATTAGAGGAGAAATTACAAACTAATGTGAGTTGAATTATTGTTGGGTCTAAATATATCATAATTTATCAAAAGTGTGTATTATTAATGTAAATTAGCTTGCCCATGTCATCTATAATATTTCTTTAAAGAATTTTCAGCATTTTTAGCGGTGTTGCTGGGCCTTTAACCGCTTGGCCACATCGGCCGGCTATATTGGGACACTTCTTTGTATCCTTTGCACTAAATTAATGGCTGATCATTTCCTCGTTTGTTTTTTCCTCTCATCTGCATTAACTTAACGTTTTCTACTTGAGAGCTATTTACCACTCATCACACAAACTACAAATTCTGCCTAAGTCATCTTGTATCCTTCTCCAGTCACTCAACGACATCTTCCCGTACCTCACATTATACGCCATATCATTTGTGTATATAGGAAATAATAGCTGTTCTGTTACACTTAACTGGGGCACTCCTGGTGATACCCTTGTCTCTGATGAACACTCCCGTCGAGGACAACTTACTCGATTCTGTTACTTGAGCCGTCCTCGAGCCATTCCGTATGCCCCTTCCCTTCTTTTCCGTTTTTCTTTTCTTCAAAGTTTTCTTAATTTTCCTATATCTCTCATGTACCGTTCCTGTAGTCATGCACGCATCTACAGATTTATGTTTCTCGTCCAAGTGGACGAGGAGGAGATTATAGTTTAACGCCCTGTCAACAACGAGGTCATAAGAGACGGAGCACAAATTCGTATTAGGGAAGGATAGGGAAAGAAATCGGCCGCGTCTTTTCGAAAGAACCATCCCGGCATTTGCCTTAAGTGATTTAGGGAAATCACGGAAAACCGTTTCCCGTCCAGCCATCCTTTTTTTGCGCAGAAGGCGTACTTCTTTGTCTTATAGATGCACCTTATGAGGTGACTATGTATTGATTTGTTCTTCATATTCCGCTTGGTGATCAACATTGGAATCGGCCAATGACTATGTTAAGATGATGAAGCACAATTTTAAATCAAACATTATTTATTAATGAAGACTGAAACTTCTGTTATCACGTTCATGAAAATACATCTTGACTATTAGTGTGCCACAATTACAGTCTGAAAGTGTTAAAATAGAGAAAGTTACATTTACGTCCTAAGCAGTCTGAGACTCTCTTAGTTTGCTGTACTTTCTGAAAGACGTTGATAGCGTCAGAAATAAGCTGCGCGTTACCGAATATGTTGCATACTTATCTTGTAGAATAATCATTATATCTGTAGAATAATCATTACATCCAAAGATACTCTACCCTTACACTGTCAACCCAGTTTTTTTGACTTCAGTATTCCCTCTTGCCTGCTTCGTTTACCATGTTTTTATGTTTTCTCCTTTTGTCAATTACATTTAACACCTCGCTTGTTCTTCAAGGATTTCTACTGATCCTTGACTTTTGTCAGTGTGATCCTCTCCTGGTTTTAGTATTTCGTCTCTCAAAGCTACACATTCGTCTTCTAACGTGCTGCTTTCTCATTTTTGAGTCAATATTTTTTCTTTGAAACTGAGAAACCTCTCGTTCTTTCAACTTATTCAAGACTAAACTCCTTAATTCATAATCTTTTACGATTTCTTAGTTTTTAACTTGCAGTTGAGAACTAGTAAATTATGGTCAGAGGCCACATCTGCTCCTGGGATTACGTTGTAGTTTAAAACCTGGTTTGAGATTTCTGTCTTACTGTTACATACTGTATCTGAAACCGTCTCGGATCTCCAGATCTCTTCCGCGGGTATAATTTTCTTTCATGGTTCTTAAACCATGCGTTAGCAATTTGCTCAATGTAAAATTATAACAGGCGTCTTCCCCTTTTATTCCTTTCCGCCACTTTACGTTCTCATATTACTTTTCTTTCTATTCATTTTCCTACTACAAAATTTCAGTCTTGCATCACAATTAAACAGTCACCTCCCTTAACAATCTGAATAATTTATTTTATCTAGCCATACGTTCCTGAAAAAATGTAGGCCTATTTGTACCACTACAATGGGTGTTGGCTTTGTGACTCTCTTGGGTATTATGTGTTCACTATGCTCTTCATAGTAGCTTACCCGCACTCATATTTGTTTACGTTGTAGACCTACTCCTGCATTATCCTTCTTGGTTCG
The DNA here is from genome assembly GCF_023864275.1 of Schistocerca cancellata. NCBI lineage: Eukaryota > Metazoa > Arthropoda > Insecta > Orthoptera > Acrididae > Schistocerca > Schistocerca cancellata. Next base: position 212,308,113 of record NC_064631.1, read on the forward strand.
TACTGATAACCGTGTATTCACGTGACCAGAAATCCTGCTCTTCCATCCACTGCACGTCACTGATTCCCACTCTATCCGACTCCGATCTATCCATTCCTCTTACAAATTTCTCTTATCTTCCTACCTGATTGAGGAATCAAGTAACATTCCACGTTCGGACACGAAGAATGCATCCTTCTTAGTAGCCTCTACTCGTAAATCAGAATGGGGGACTATATTAATTTCGGAATAAGATACCCAAGATGATTCACTCGCCTTTAAGCCATATTGTAGTGCAGATTGCCCTCGGGAAATGCAACGGCTGTAGTTTCCCCTTTCTTTCAGTTGTTCGCAGTACCTACATAAGAAGGCCATATTGGGTAATGTTACAAGGTCTGAAAAGTCAATCATCCACTTTGTTGTCCCTTCTTGATAAACGTATGTGATTATACATGCGGTACGGCAGCCTATATTGTTGACGCTTGCAAACCGTTCAACCGCAGGTGTGACAGGTTAGAAAAAACCTATAGCATCAGATAAGCTAGATCGCCAAACACGTATGGTCCAGAATGCATGTCCCGCTAGTGAAAATGTGCGAGACCCAGAGATTCCCGTATGTCATTGCAGGGGACTCACGTGGACTGCAGTACTTCTCGCGTGACGAACACAGTGACGACTTTTGGAGATCATATAGTCCGATTCAGTGTGTCATGCGTTCTCACCGTTCTTTAATCTCATACAATTTATCAGCAGTTTATGGGAATCGGGTTCCACCCTTTTGTGCAAATTACACAACGTTCTTATGTCACCTTTATTGTGCAAACGTGTTTCTGTACGTTTGTATCATCATCAGTCGGCTATTATTTTATTGAGGATTGAAAATACAAGATGGTTTATGAGGTTTTCGGAAGCGAATAATTAGGACGAGTACATTTTGCATCTGATGCAATCTTTTATCTTATTTTCTAGCCGTTTTCCTAAGATATTTTGTGGATCCGGTAGGTGTGGTTTGTATTGTTGCCCTTGTCCAAATGCACGTGTTCGTCTCTTGTAGATTAAGCCGCAAAAAGCATCACACATGTGTACTTAGATTCACGGGAAGCAAAGTTTAAAAAATGAGCCTTATAAACCAGAAATAAATAAGCTTTACTTTAAAAGGGAAGATTTTTAGCTTAGGACTGGCCATCTTCCCATCGAAAACGCTGCAGCAGCGTCCTCATTGCCATGCAGTGTGAGGCCGAGAACTGTCATGAAGAGGGATATGCGTGACAGTTACATTATGTGAGGTTGCACAAAATTAAGCGAAATCTCACGGTAGGCGGGAGACACTACTGTTCTAGGCCTCTTATGTGCTTACAGCACCCAGAACTGAGAAGAGGGACGTGACGCGCCCGACGGCCATACTAAAGACACTGCCCAGCACATCTATCCAAAGCTACGTCGGATATTCACTGTGGTTTCCGTTTTGCTATCGATCGTTCCTTACTTCCCGAATAGCACTCGTATGTTTATTACAAACGCATGTCTATGCAACCGAGAAATAAAATACCAGTTTTCACTGATGTAGCATTACAATTTTCTGATATAACGGAATATTTTTTTTTAATTTTCATCCCCTATTTCACTCTCTTAGGGGTTGAATTTCCGAAAATAGTGAAACACGTACTTTTTTTGTTTCTAACAGAGAAGTCAAAAACAAATATTCGAAGATTTAGTTTTGAAAATGATTTCGTAATGAAATTATTGCATTGAACTTTTCAACCCCTCCCTATTTCACTCCCTTAGAGGTTTGAATTTCCAAAAACACTGAAATAAGTATTTTTTTATTTGTAACAGGAAATATAAATACAAATATTCGTAGATGTAGTTTTAAAAATGCTGTAGTAGATCTTTAATAATTATTTATTTTCAAAGGAACTTTCACCCACTTTTGACCCCTTACTGGTTGAATTTCTAAAATGTTGAACCACGTTTTTGTTTATTTCTGACTGAGCAATGAAATACCAGTTTTCGTAGTTCTAGCTACAAAATTACCGTAACAGCGACATATTTTCAAAAAGGTTTTTATTCCATGTATCACCCACTTAGGAGTGGAATTTCTAACAGTCCCTTCTTAAACGATGTTTACAGCATAAGATCCACACCCTCTCCAAATTTCAAGTTTCTATCCTCCGAGGTCTGACTGGGCGATGATGCATCATTAAATCAGTCCGGTCCTATTTCACTCTCTTAGGGGTTGAATTTTTAAAAACAATGGAACACGTATTTTTTTTTATTTCTAATCGAGAAGCCAAACACCAACTTTGAGAAATTTAGCTTACACAATGAAGTATTTTCATGAAATATTTCACTCCCTTCGGGCTTGAATTTCCAAAATCAGTGAAATGCGTATTTCTTTTATATTTGTAACAGAGAAGACAAATACAAACTTTCATAGATTTAGCTTTGAAATGCGTTGATAATGAAATATTTTCATAAAATATTTCATCCTTTAATTCACCACTTTAAAGGTTAAATTTCCAAAAACACTGAAACATGTTTTCTTTTTATTTGTCACCGACAAGTCAAATACAAGTGTTCATATATGAAGCATTGAAAATACTTTTGTAGTTCTTAAATAATGATTTGTTTTCGAAATACGAGTCGCGCTCAATAGGTAAAGCAACACTTTTTTTCCTCACTCTCTTTCGATTGAAAAGGTGCGAAGTTTTTTTTTTTTAATTGTGTAGTGGTTCAAATGGCTCTGAGCACTATGCGACTTAACTTCTGAGGTCATCAGTCGCCCAGAACTTAGAACTAATTAAACCTAACTAACCTAAGGACACCACACACATCCACGCTCGAGGCAGGATTCGAACCTGCGACCGTAGTGGTCTCTCGGCTCCAGACTGTAGCGCCTAGAACCGCACGGCCAATTATGTAGTGTGCACTGAAGAGATCATCCTTGATGACTTATTCTTCGAGGATGGGACATAAGGATAAAAGGAAAACACTTTATTTATTACACGTTCAGTCAGGCTTGGTCACTCAATGGGTTTATTTAGCCTGCTGTCTTTGGTGATGTCTACCTCCTGTGGAGGGTGAGATGTGTCTAGGCTGTTATGTGTGACTGCTTCCTCGTCTTATGACAGATCGCCTTTGAAGGGTGAAACGTTATTGACTTAGGTACTCGATATTCGTGCCATATTGCAGGTCTTACCATTCCCACCGATTCTAATTGTCGAACTTCGTCCCTAAGGGCATCGATTTTGTCAAAAACTCGTACAGCCTTGTCATGGACCTTCTCTTGTATAGTGGTCTCGTGGAGTGCGGTGTTGATGTCGACGTTTCTTGTCCACCATGGAGCTACTGTGATCCATCGGTAGCAAATGTTTTGCAGCGCTTGGAGTTTGTTGTAGTTGGAGACGCATGTAGTGCCCCACGAGGTGGAGCCATACAACATTGTGGGTTCCACCGTTGCCTTATACAATTGGAGTTTAGTCTTAGGGTTGATATCCTTACTCTTCAGGAACGGAGTAAATGACCTGGCCATCTTCTGGGCTGCCGTTTTCTTGTCGTCCATATGCTGCGTAAAGAGCAATTTTTTGTCAAGGTAGACAACGAGGTACTTCACTCCCGGCAACCATGGGATAGATTGATCAGCTATTTGGAGCCTGTCGTTCAGAACTGGTTTCCTCCGTGTGAACATAACGGCTGCCGTCTTCGTCGGGCTGATTGTTATTTTATTTTGCAGTGCCCAGCGTTCCATTACGTGACATCATGGAATATTCCCACTTGAGCCCTGTAGTTTCATGCGGTTCCGGCAGGTGGCGGCGCTATACCTAGCCTTCGAAGTGTCGTCTGCAACGGAGGTGTTTTCCAAGCAGACCTGCCATTGAGTTTCTCTTGGCGGAAAATCAGAGCATCGTAGATATTCATACGCGCTTGCAAACTGTCTATCGAGACCTGGTAGTGAATACGGTGAGTCGCTCGGCGATGCGTCCGTCTATCGTCATCGCCACAAGGTGGCGCAAACCTGTCCGATCTCCTGCTTGCCGGCCGGCCGCACTCAGCTGTGACTCCTACAGTGTTGGAACGACTTGAGAGTGTTCGTCGCCACAAAAGCCCAAACCTCCCCCTCCTGTTCATCTTCTCCAGTTCGCTGATGACACCGCCTTCCTAGCCCTTTATCCTACCCTTCAACGGTCCCAACGTACCCTCCAAACCCACCTTGACCAATTCACCGCTTGGTGCAACCAGTGGTTCCTCCGTGTTAATCCCTCCAAGACCCAGGCGATCATCATAGGCCGCACCACCCGCTCCTTCCGCCTCCATGATTTCTACCTCACCATTTATGGCCGTCCTATCCACCTCACTCCTACCCTCAAATACCTTGGCCTCACACTCGACCGCCACCTCACCTGGACTCCCCATCTCCTTACCATCCAAAACAAAGCTCACAACCGCCTCCGCCTCCTGAAACTCCAGTCCGGCCAGACGTGGGGTCTGCATCCATCCACCATCCTTCACACCTACAAATCCGTGATCCACCCCATCCTTTGTTATGCCAGCATCACTTGGATTTCAGCCCCTCCCCGGTTCTATAACGCCCTCCAAATCCTCGAACGCCATGCACTCCGCCTCGCCTTCCGCATCCGCCTTCTGTCCCCCATGCGCATCCTCTATGACCTCATCCCCTTCCGCCACCTTCTCCTTTTCCTTGAACACATCCGCACACTATATATTGTCCGCCACCTTGATCCCCCTCACCCCCTGGTGTCTCCCTTCCTCTCCACTCCCAACCAGTTGCCGTGCCTTTACCGTTGTGTCCCTCCCTCTCTCCATCTCCACACCCTCCATCTCCTTTCCCAACACAACTTCCACCGTCTACCCCTCCTGGATGATGAGCTTCGCCCTGACATCTACCCTTCCTACCAACTCTAACCCCCTCTTCCTGCCTCCTCCTCAGGGCTCCCTCTCCCCCCCTCCCTCCTTCTGAGCGGATTTCCCCTCCTACTCCCCCTCCATCTCTTGTGCCTTCTTTCAGTGTCTCTGCGCTCCCTCCTGCCCTGTCTTCCCTTTTCCTCTCCCGCCCCATGTGTCTCCTGCCTCTTCGTGAACCCACGGTTGCCCCTCCTCTCTTCATCCCGCCGCTTTCCCAGCTGCCCCATGCTCTCCCCTCCTTTTCCATCCTCTCTGACCTTTCCCTCGGCAGGTCCTACCTGGTAGTTTTATTCTTCGTCGTGTGTGCTCCAAGTGGGTTTTAAGTGTGTTGTTTCGGAGTGTTTTTAATACTGTGGCCAACTTTTAACCTGTGCATGCGCATACAGTGTCTTCTCTGTGTTTTAAGAATCGCCAACTGTGTTTTTTTAACTTTCTGGTGACTTTTTTTAACTGTCCCCAATGAACGTCTAAGTGTCAGTGTATTTTTACCTCCATTTTCTCCCCTTACTCTGTTTTATGTTCCCCTTTTTATCTCCTTATGTATGCATTATTTTATTCTTGTTTTAGTTGTCATGTCACTCGGCTGAAGAGCGGCGGATTGTGCTGCTGACAGCCCTCCCCTGCCCATATGGGGCAGGGGAATGAAGTCACAATAAAGAAAAAAAAGGCCACAAAAATGCAAACGAACTTCTACCACTCCACGGCAACGCAAGGCCTCACACAAGTCTGCGCACCCAAGAGGAGCTCACAAAATTTAATTAGACTGTTCTTCCTATGCACCTTACGGACCGGATCTCGCACCTTCCGACTTTCATCTGTTTGGCCTAATGGAGGATGCATTCCACGGGGAACAGTACGTGAATGATGAGGAGGTATGCCCCTCCCAGTAATGTGGCCTAAGGCCATCGCGTTGAACGGAGATTATGTTGAAAAATAGAGTTGAAAAGCCAGAAGAGTGGGATGTAATATAGTGTTTTGGAATCCCGAAAACAAACAACCCGCTTCCAGAAAAAATGTTTTGCCTAACTTATCGAACGCCCCTCGTAACCATCATCCACCATATTACCCCCACAGGGATTAAATTTCGAGAAATACTCGAACACCTATTTCTTTATTTCTGACTAAGAAACCAATTTTCGTACATCTAGCTTCAAAAAGGCCATATTTCCAAAAAAAGAAAAAAAAAACTTTCATCCCACGTTTCGCCCCTTTAATGGCGCAATTTCAAAAAATCCCTTCTTATTTATGGAATCAACAGAAATAACGGAAGCTTAGAGTCTGTAGTCCCATTAAAATCTTTTTACGTGCACTGCCACGTCATCTTATATAACAAGTTTTTCACCTGAGGAAAGCCGCTGCAACGCGGCCGAAATGTATGTTTACTTTGGTATGTTAATATTCCACGTATTTAATAAGACGTTGCACTACCTCCACGAAGATTAACATTCCAAGTATTTAATAAGAGGACGCCGCACTGCCTCCACTAGGATATAACGGGATCTGACACAGGCAGCGGAAGCGTACGTGTATTTGTATCAATGAGTGTCAGCAATGATCTGCGAGTGAAACGACTCGCATGCTTGTCGAGTGGTATTGTGCAGAAAGGATCCACATCTACATCCACATCTATATGACTATTCTGCAATTCATAATTAAGTGCCTGGAAGAGAGTTTCTGGTACCACCTTAAAGCAAATTCTCTGCAATACCACTCTTGAACCGCGCGCGAGGGAAACGATTTCATAAATCTTCCCGTGCGCCCTGTAATTTCTCTTATTTTAGTGAATGATCATTTCCCCTATTTAGTTGGGCGTCAACAAAATATTTTCACGTTCGAATGAGAGAGAGTTGGTGATTGAAATTTCGTGAAAAGATCTTGCTGCAACGAAAAACGCCTTTGTTTTAAGATTTCCACCCCAACTCGCGTGCCATATCCGTGACACTCTCTCCACTACTTCGCGACAACACAAAACGAGCTGCCCTTCTTGTACATTTTCAATGTCTTCCATCAGTCTTATCTGACGTGGGTCCCACACCGCTAAGCAATACTCCAGGAGAGGATGGACAAGTGTAATGCAGGCAGTCTCTTTGATAGACCTGTTGCATCTTCTAAGTGATGTGCCAATAAAACACAGTCATTGGTTCGTTTTCCCTACGCCACCTATGTGATCGTTCAAGTTTAAGTTATTCGTGATTTTTCTCCCTGCTGAACCGACAGTCTTTAGATTTGCATGATTTATCGTGTGATCGAAATTTAGCCGGTGCCTTTTAGTACTCACGTGCATGACTTCACACTTCATTATTTAGAGTCAATTGGCACTTTTCGCGCTATACGGATATCTTGTGTATATCATTTTGCAATTCGTTTTGATCTTCTGATGACTTTGCTGGTCAATAAATGACAGCATAATCAGCACACAATTTGAGATGGCTGCTCAGATTGTCTTCTAAATCGTTTATGCAGATCAGGAAGAGAGGATGGACAAGTGTAAAGTAGGAACGCCAGAAATCACTTCTGTTTGACTCAATGGCTTTCCGTCAGTTACTACGAACTGTGACCTTTCTGAGAGGAAATTACGAATGCAGTTGCACAACTGAGACAATACACCATTATCACACAATTTGATTAGAGGTCGCTTGTAAGGAAAGGTGTCAAAAGCCTTTTGAAAATCTAAAAATAGGATATCAGTTTCAGATCCTCTGTCGACAGCACTCACCACTTCATGAGAGTTGTGTGTCACAGGTACGATATTTTATTCTAAATGTGTGAAAATGGATGGTTTTCTTCGAGGTAATTCAAAACTTTCTAGTACAGTACATAATCCAATAATCTACTGCAAATAAGCGTCAGTGATATTGGGCTATAATTCAGCTGATTACTCTTATTTCGTTTCTTGTGTTATGGTGTGACTTGTGCAACTTTCCAGTGCTCAGGTACGGCTCATTCATTGAGCGAGCAGTTTTATATGATAGTTAGATATGAAGCTATTATATCAGCATACTCAGAAAGGAATCTAACTTATATATAGTCTCGATCGGAAGACTTGCTAGTAATAAGTGATATAAGTTGCTTCGCTACACCGAGGATATCTATTTCTAAGTTACTCATCTCAGCAGCTGTTCGTGATTTGAATTCAGGAACATTTATTTCGTCTTCTTGGTGAAGGAGTTTCGGAAAACCGTATTTAGTAACTTTGGCTACGTGGCACTGTTATCGGTGACATCATCATTGTTATCAAGCAGTGAAGGTGACGATTGTGTCTTGCCGCTGGTGTACTTTACGTAGGACCAGACTCTCTTTCGATTTTCTGCCAGATTCCGATACAGAGTTAAGTTGTGGAAACTATTAAAAGCATCTCGCATTGAAGTTCGCATTAAATTTCGAGCTTCAGCAAAATAACACACATCTTGGTAATATTGTGCACTTTAAATTTGCGTTTTCCGTTGCTTTTGCAACAATGTTCAGACTTCTTTTGTGTATCATGGGGGATCAGTAAAATCTGTTATTACTCGTAATTTATTTGGTGTACATCTTCCAATTATCGTCGACACTTTTTTCGAATTGTGCCACACCTGGTTTACGCTTAAACACGCTGACCAAAAAAGGAACCAATTCTTAATTTATTCCAGTTGTCGAGTATAACATCTACGCACACTAATTCAGAAGAACCATCTGTTTCAGTTTCAAATTAAAGTAAACTTCTTCTAACAGAAATTAATATTCCAACACCAACTGTATTTAATCTAGCCTTTCTGTACACCGTTAGGTCTTTAGCAAAACTTTCGGCTGAATTTAGACAGTTTTCAATACCTATGACGATTGAGCTACAGTACTTTCTACACTACTGGCCATTAAAATTAATACACCACGAAGATGACGTGTTACAGACTCGAAATTTAAGTGTCAGGAAGGAGATGCTGTGACATGCAAATGATTAGCTTTTCAGAGCATTCACACAAGGTTGGCGCCGGTGGCGACACCTACAAAGTGCTGACATGAGAAACGTTTCCAACCAATTTCTCATTGCGGTTTATCGTATCGCGACATTGCTGCTCGCGTTGGTCGAGATCCAATGGCTGTTAGCAGAATATGGAATCCGTGGGTTCAGGACGGTAATATGGAACGCCGTGCTGGATCCCAACGGGCTCGTATCACTAGCAGTCGAGATGACAGGCATCTTATCCGCATGGCTGTAACGGATCGTACAGCCACGTCTCGATCCCTGAGTCAATAGATGAGGACGTTTGCTCGACAACAACCATCTGCACGAACAGTTCGACGACGTTTGCAGCAGCATGAACTATCAGCTCGGAGACCATGGCTGCGGTTACCCTTGACGCTGCATCACAGGCAGGAGCGCCTGCGATGGTGTACTCAACGACGAACCTGGGTGCACGAATGCATAACGTCATTTTTTCGGATGAATCCAGGTTCTGTTTACAGCATCATAATGGTCGCATTCGAGTTTGGCGACATCGCGGTGAACGCACATTGGAAGCGTGTATTCGTCATCGCCATACTGGCGTATCATCCGGCGTGATGGTATGGGGTGCCATTGGTTACATGTCTCGGTCACCTTTCGTTCGCATTGACGGCGCTTTGAACAGTGGACGTTACATTTCAGATGTGTTACGACCCGTGGCTCTACCCTTCAACCGATCCCTGCGAAACCAAACATTTCAGCAGGATAATGCACGACCGCATGTTGCAGGTCTTTCTGGATACAGAAAATGTTTGACTGCTGCCCTGGGCAGCACATTCTCCAGATGTCTCACCAATTGAAAACGTGTGGTCAATGGTGGCCGAGCAACTGGCTCGTCACAATACGCCAGTCACTACTCTTGATGAACTGTGGTATCGTGTTGAAGCTGCATGGGCAGCTGTTCCTTACAAGCCATCCAAGCTCTGTTTGACTCAATGTCCGGGTGTATCAATGCCGTTATTACGGCCAGAGGTGATTGTTCTGGGTACTGATTTCTCAGGATCTATGCACCCAAATTGCGTGAAAATGTAATCACATGTCAGTTCTTGTATAATATATTTGTCCAATGAATACCCGTTTATCATCTGCATTTCTCCTTGGTGTAGCAATTGTAATGGCCAGTAGTGTATTATCACTCTGAGCTCTGGTTCTTTTCCAAAACAGATATGACAATTTATAACTACAAAACCGACTGTTTCTAGCTCTACCGTAATCCTGTGTTTGACATGCACCCTCTGAGTCTGAAGCCCTTTCTGTAACTTCCCGAGACCTTCTAATCTAAAAAGCCTCCCAGTCCACTTTACACAGCCCACGCTACCCATGTAGCGACTTCCAGTGTGTAATAAAACCTTGACCTATTAAGCGGAACCCGAAAGCACATCACCTTATGGTGCAAGCCGAGGAATTTGCAGCGTACACGGTCGCAGAACCATGTGAACCTCTGATTCAAAACTTCCACTCTGCTCCGTGCCAAAGGTTCGCTGTCTATCCAGTCGACGATGCTAGAGATGGTGAACTCTGCCTTCACCTTGCAAGCAACACTGGTAGTCTTAACCTCATCTGATAGCCACCCGAAACCAGAGAGATTCTCTTCCAGTCCAAAGTGACATACATTGTTGGTACCAACGTGGCTGCATTCTGAGCTGTTCATGACATCAGGAAGAAATCATTCCACATGTGGGATGACTCCACCCTGTAGAGCACTGGACTTCTTCCCCTCTTTGGCAGCCATATACCTACGAGGCCTCCTTACACTCCTAACAGTGGAGCTCCCAACCACCATCAGTTTCACCCTTTGTGGCTGCTACCATGTTGCAGACCAAGAGGCTTGTTCTGAAGCAGGGCAAGCAATTGCATCTGGCTCAGGATCTTTATCGGACTCAGACAGCACCTCAAACCTGTTCGACAGACGAACAGGGAGGCCCATCAATCGGCCCCCTTGAAAGACTTTTGCTGCCTGCCACACCCTGAATGGACCTCCTACTCTATTTGTAAAATAAACGGAGAAGCACGCAGGAAATCAGAATAATTTGCATCTACTTAGAAGCTGGTAAACAAGTAACCAATTCACAAACGAAAGGGTGTCCTCTGATCTGCTGCTGCATGGACAGAAGCTGCCTCCTAAGTGAAATGTCTAACAACTACACTGGCGGAAAAGAAATTGCAGCACCAAAAAATAAGTAACGTACAGTATTGAAATTTCGGGACTGTATTTGTCTACGTATCATATTTAAGAGATTACCATTGCAAGATCACAGGTTAACGTAAGTGAAAGATAAGCCACAGCAATTGTGAAATGTTGGTACAGTAATAACCGGTGTCACCTCCATGATGTTGAATGCAAGCATACAAATGTGCATGCATTGTTTTGTACAGGTGCCGGATGTGAGATTGTGGGATGGAGTTTCACGCCTGTTACACTTGGTCGCCGGCCGCTGTGGCCGAGTGGTTCTAGAAGATTCAGTCGGGAACCGCGATGCTGCTGCGGTCGCAGGTTCGAATCCTGCCTCGGGCATGGATGTGTGTGATGTCCTTAGGTTAGTTAGGTTTAAGTAGTTCTAAGACTAGTGGACTGACTACCTCACACGTTAAGTCCCATACTGCTTAGAGCCATTTGAACTATCTTTTTGCACTTGGTCGTCAACTCAGCGATGGTAGATGTTGGTTGCGGGTGACGCTGGATGATATCCCATAAGAATTCGATCCGAGGCAGATCTGGTGATCAAGCAGGCCACGGCAACATGTCAGCATTCTGTAGAGCATGCTGGGTTACAACAGCGGTTATCCTGTTGGATAACACCCCATGGAATGCTGTTCGTGAATCGCAGCACAACAGGTCGAATGACCAGACTGACGAACAAATTTTTGGTCAGGATGCATGGGATAACCACGAAACTGCTCCTGTTAGCATGCGAAAATGAACCCCAGAAGCCAGCTGGTGTGACCGAGCGGTTCTAGGCGCTACAGTCCGGAACCGAGCGACCGTTACGGTCGCAGGTTCGAATCCTGCCTCGGGCATGGTTGTGTGTGACGTCCTTAAATTCGTTAGGTTCATTAGGTTTCAGTAGTTCTAAGTTCTAGGGGACTGATGACCTCAGAAGTTAAGTCCCATAGTGCTCAGAGCCATTTGAACCCTTTGAACCCCAGAACAAAACTTCAGGTGAGGCCCAGTGTGTCTAGCATGCAGACAGTTTGTTTGCAGGCCCTCAGTGGCTTCCTCCTAACCATTACACAGCCGTCACTGGGAGCGAGATCAGAAAACGTAACAGACTTCCAAGCTGCCCTCCAATGAGCTCTCTCTTGACACCACTGAAGTCATAAATAGCGGTGGTTTGGGGGTCAGCGGAATGCACTACAGGGCATTCATGCTATCCTTGAAATAACCGATTTGTAACAGTTCCTTGTGTCACTGTGACGCCAACTGCTGCTGATGCAGTACGATGTGCCAGAGCAATCTGCCGAAAACGATGGTCCTCCCTCTCGGTAGTGCCAAGAGACTATCCGAAGCCCGGTCATCTTGCGACCGTACATTCTCTTGATCACCCCTACCGGTGGCTACATTCCTGCCAAGACTTCCTGCAGTGTCGCAGAAGGGACATCCAGCTTCTCGTAGCCCCATTAAACGACCTCGTTCAAACTCAGTGGGGTTTTGAAAATGGCGCCTTTGTCGCCTTAAAGTCATTCTTGACAGACATCAACTCACCACTTCCAATCTCAAAGGTAACAAGCGATCTGGAGTGTTACAGCGTGTATGTAAAGCAAAACCGGTTTGCATCGCCATAGTGGCGCCACTAGCGTCGCGACTGGTGCGAAATTTGAATGATATCATCTATCAACTTTCGTTAATGTCGCACAACTTCTTTTTGGTGTTGTAACTTTTTTCAGTCCGTGTATAGCTGTCTACTCAAACAAAAACATACGACTGTCGCAATGAAGACTGTGGGACAATACACTACACAGTAATTGAGGGGGAAGAGCGGTTCTAGGCGCTTCAGTCCTGAACTGCGCTGCTGCTACGGTCGCAGGTTCGAATCCTGCCTCGGGCAGGGATGTGTGTGATGTCCTTAGGTTAGTTAGGTTTAAGTAGTTCTAAGTTCTGGGGGACTGATGACTTCAGATGTTAAGTCCCATAGTGCTTAGAGCCATTCGAACCATTTTTGAATTAAAGGCGGAATTATGCCTTATAAATACGCAAACACACAATAAGTTTAAGACTTTAAACTAAGAAGCGCACAAGTAAATCAAACTATTCCTTGGACAGCTGTTCCAATCTAAAGGAGTCGTAAGGCAACAATTTACATTGCATTCAGATAGAATGTCGCAGAAATGCTCACTAACCTCTCTGATTAATTTTATAAACAGTGTCCTGCGAAACGCAAGTATGAAATGTGAAAAGTAAGACAGCATATTAACAACTCGGCGGAAATGAATGGAAGTGAGGAAACATGTTACCAGAGGCCCCTCAGTCCCACATAGAAAGCTCGAAGTCACATGGCATGCGGTTAGCATTATTACAGCGCCGACTGGGGCTAAACCCGCAACATGAGGCTATTGAAGAAATGTGAAAATACAGTGTGTGCCAATTAGCGAGCAGTACGGTGCACTGTGGAGGTGTTCGTCAGTACGATATCACTCGGAGGCCAAATTTGCATGACTTTACACATTTAAGAATCATCGGGGAACTGGAAGAAGGACGAAGTGTGAGGAGTGTATGTGTACGAACAGAAAGAAAGCCAGTGGCTTGCAAGCCGACTTGCCACGCTGTGCAGCGCAGCTCCTGTATAACGTGCCTGTGGGTGCACGCAAAGGACGTTGGTCAAGATGCGCTGTGCCATTACAGACAGAACGTCAAGTATGCTCTCTTGGCTCTGTGGTCTTTCTCACACAATGTTCAGCTTCATATGTCAGCTTTATGGTAAAGTGCCGAACATCTGGTTAGTGGTCATACTTAGTGTGATATTCTTATTTAATTAAGGTGCTACGCGAAATTCAAAAAAGTTTGCAGCTATAAATGTGGGCCGCTATGATTTTGTGTTTGGCGCATGTTACACCATATGTTGCTGCAAATGAAATTTGGCTAGATACTGAACTTTTTTTTTAGACTTGGGAGGAGATCTATCTGCCTCTGGAATTTATGTAACACATACACTTCCGACCGCACCCGCACGAGAATGAAATATTCATAACATACCACACATCTCCTAAACCGTTTGAGATATCGACACGAGATTTTGTCAAGTAATACCACGCAAAGAGGAGGGTATTTTTCTATAGGATTAACATAGAGAACTTTTTATCTACGGCAATATAGGAGAAGCTATGTCTTTTATTTTTTTCAGTCCAGTAGTGTAATTTTTTTAAGAATCTTCAACAGCTATTGAAATGAGAATTTGCTAGTATGAAAATGAATGTGAACTTTCTTATTTTATAATATAGCAAAGTGACACAATGAGGTTTCCATATGGTATTGACCTCCCTGGCCGCGTATTTCTTGTTTAATAAAACACTATGTTTCAAGATTCTGTCGCAACAGCTATTGCAAGGTGAGTTTGTGAAATTTATACTGTATTTTGAGAAAAAAAAGCGAAATTAAACCTGTGAAAAAGAGAAAATTAGCCGTTCCTCTTGATGAAGTTTCTTCAACTAAGAAATGGTTAACAATTCAGACAAGAATAAATCATTAATTCTGTTGCAGTTTTGGCGGAATCCTGGAACCCATCACATTTTTAATAGTGAACGACTAGAATGGTAACTTACCAAAAGATTTTTTCCTTGTTTTTCATCATAGAAATATGAGAATAATTCGCAGCACATATTTCTATTCCTATCCCCATTCAGAGTGGAGCGGTGAATTTCTTCATCATAATTATGTTTTAATGTGTTAAAGATTGATTATTTATACCTGGTGACAATTGTTGAACTACGTGAAATAAAATCGTCATAACTTCTGAACGGTTTGAGTTAGGACATTCAAAGTGCATGGTTGGTCACGGGCGTAATGGAAATTAGTACGTGCATGCGCACGAGCCTTGTTGTTGTCGACCATTTGAACGTGAAAATGTCATATTACAGCGCGTTCGGGGGACTGAGAGTCCGCATTTCGCTATCGAAAAGTCTCTTCACCCTCAACGGGTGACTGTGTTGTGTCCATTGTCCAGTCACGGAATAATCGGTCCGATAGTCTTTCATGGCATTGCGACTACCGAATGGTACGTGCAGTATTTGGAAGACGATTTCACACCCATTATCCAAAGTGACTCTTATTTCGACAAGATGAGGTTCATGCAAGACGGAGCTCGACCCCTTCGAAGCAGGAGAGTGTTCTGGAGCAGTACTTTGGGGACCGAATTCTGGCTCTGGAGCCTAGATTGGCCGCCGTATCCTCCGGATCTGAACACATGCGTGTTCTTTTTGTGGGGCTATATTAAAAACGACGTGTACAGCAATAACCCCAAAACCATTGCTGAGTTGAAAACAGCCACTCAGGAGGTGATTGACAATATTGATATTCCGACACTTCAGCTGGTCATGCAGAGTTTCGCTTTCGTCTGTGCTACATCGTCACCGACGATGGCAGGCGTATCGAACATGTCATAACTTAAATACGAATATCTGTTGTGACGTTTACATGTTGAATAAAGTGTGTGCAAGCCGTAGTTTGTAACTAATTTACGTTTCTTTCCTCAAATAGTCCAATTATTATCACCCTGTATTTACACTCCTGGAAATGGAAAAAAGAACACATTGACACCGGTGTGTCAGACCCACCATACTTGCTCCGGACACTGCGAGAGGGCTGTACAAGCAATGATCACACGCACGGCACAGCGGACACACCAGGAAGCGCGGTGTTGGCTGTCGAATGGCGCTAGCTGCGCAGCATTTGTGCACCGCCGCCGTCAGTGTCAGCCAGTTTGCCGTGGCATACGGAGCTCCATCGCAGTCTTTAACACTGGTAGCATGCCGCGACAGCGTGGACGTGAACCGCATGTGCAGTTGACGGACTTTGAGCGAGGGCGTATAGTGGGCATGCGGGAGGCCGGGTGGACGTACCGCCGAATTGCTCAACACGTGGGGCGTGAGGTCTCCACAGTACATCGATGTTGTCGCCAGTGGTCGGCGGAAGGTGCACGTGCCCGTCAACCTGGGACCGGACCGCAGCGACGCACTGATGCACGCCAAGACCGTAGGATCCTACGCAGTGCCGTAGGGGACCGCACCGCCACTTCCCAGCAAATTAGGGACACTGTTGCTCCTGGGGTATCGGCGAGGACCATTCGCAACCGTCTCCATGAAGCTGGGCTACGGTCCCGCAAACCGTTAGGCCGTCTTCCGCTCACGCCCCAACATCGTGCAGCCCGCCTCCAGTGGTATCGCAACAGGCGTGAATGGAGGGACGAATGGAGACGTGTCGTCTTCAGCGATGAGAGTCGCTTCTGCCTTGGTGCCAATGATGGTCGTATGCGTGTTTGGCGCCGTGCAGGTGAGCGCCACAATCAGGACTGCATACGACCGAGGCACACAGGGCCAACACCCGGCATCATGGTGTGGGGAGCGATCTCCTACACTGGCCGTACACCACTGGTGATCGTCGAGGGGACACTGAATAGTGCACGGTACATCCAAACCGTCATCGAACCCATCGTTCTACCATTCCTAGACCGGCAAGGGAACTTGCTGTTCCAGCAGGACAATGCACGTCCGCATGTATCCCGTGCCACCCAACGTGCTCTAGAAGGTGTAAGTAAACTACCCTGGCCAGCAAGATCTCCGGATCTGTCCCCCATTGACCATGTTTGGGACTGGATGAAGCGTCGTCTCACGCGGTCTGCACGTCCAGCACGAACGCTGGTCCAACTGAGGCGCCAGGTGGAAATGGCATGGCAAGCCGTTCCACAGGACTACATCCAGCATCTCTACGATCTTCTCCATGGGAGAATAGCAGCCTACATTGCTGCGAAAGGTGGATATACACTGTACTAGTGCCGACATTGTGCATGCTCTGTTGCCTGTGTCTATGTGCCTGTGGTTCTGTCAGTGTGATCATGTGATGTATCTGACCCCAGGAATGTGTGAATAAAGTTTCCCCTTCCTGGGAAAATGAATTCACGGTGTTCTTATTTCAATTTCCAGGAGTGTAGTTCAATTATTATCACCCTGTATTTATAATCTATTTGAACCTAAATGAGCAGTTAACGATAGGCCATGGCTATCGGTTCTGCGTACGCCAGTATACCTTTGGCACTGTAGTGGATGAAAACTACAGAACTTATACATCCAAGAAAAAGGAGAACGCCACTCACATTCTAGCGGCGGTCAAGTGATATTGCACGCTTTGTTTATCCTGCACTTGGTTGCCACAAGGTCTAACTACTGTGTACCGCAGGCGCGTCACACGCCGAACTGTACCACTCACGTTTGGTGACAGAACTCTCTATCTCCAGTACTGTAGCCATTAGATCTGCCATAATTGTTTGTATGTGTGTCAACGAACTAAGCTAGTGACTTGTTTAACAAATCCTGGAGTTTATCTGTTGCGCATCATTGTCGAAGCGGTAGGTAGCACATATTTGTGGAGTGGAGCATGCTACTTTTTGAACTTCGTCATTAACTCAATGAAAGAGCAACAAATATTTCAATGTGTGTACAATGACGGATAGAAGTTGTTCGATAGCTGGTACTGAAGTATAACTAACAAATTGATTCTGCGAAAGTATATCTAACAAATGCACCAAGTAAAATTTTTAAAAAAATTGAAAATTAAGTATTTTAAAAGCGACACAAATTTAAGAAACGCAAATTAGTTTTAAAAAACAAATGTAAATTACAAAAGGAGTATTTCTGACGTTTTTATCAGATACTCCGTATATTCCAGATGCATGGAATGAAACGATCGTGTGGCATTGTTGGCCGGGAGACCCCACCCGGGGAAGTTCGGACGCCGAGTGCGAGTCTTGTTTCAGTCGACGCCACACTGTGCGACTTGCGTACCGGTGATGAGGATGAAATGATGACAAGAATAACTTCACACCCAGTCCACGAGCGGAGAAAATCTCCAACACGGCCGGGAATCGAAACACATCTGCCGATTTAAACGCTGTTGTTTCGGAATAGTGGATGTCAACTTGTTTCCAAACACCTCTCATGCGCCCTGGTCAAGTCTTGGTCTTGCACACAATCTTAATGTGCCAGCTAGTTTCACTCTTTTAGTTTCACTCTTCTACGAAATTAGCCAGGTTTTTTTTCTTAAAATGGGAAAGGTGGAATACTGTACTGCCTAACAATTTTGTCGTATGGACTAATAACGGTAGACATAAATACAGGGTTATTATAAATGTTACTTAAAATCCGTCTTGATTGCAATTTTTTTATTATTATTCATATGACCGGTTTCGGTTCATTCAGAACCATCTTCAGATCTGATATTTCAGTTACAGGAGTAACCCGTCCAAATCCAGCAACTTTCACATGC
This sequence comes from Schistocerca cancellata, assembly GCF_023864275.1. NCBI lineage: Eukaryota > Metazoa > Arthropoda > Insecta > Orthoptera > Acrididae > Schistocerca > Schistocerca cancellata. The sequence goes on from NC_064631.1 coordinate 212,326,469, forward strand.
TACGTCACATTTGTTGCTGGATTTGGACGGGTTACTCCTGTAACTGAAATATCAGATCTGAAGATGGTTCTGAATGAACCGAAACCGGTCATATGAATAATAATAAAAAAAATTGCAATCAAGACGGATTTTAAGTAACATAAAATCACTGATTGCTGTTATCCCATAAGACATTATGTCTGTTTTTGCAAAATTATTACAAATGATTGAAGCGATTCCACAGCTCTACAATAACTTTATTATTTGAGATATTTTCACAATGCTTTGCACACACATACAAAAACTCAAAAAGTTTTTTTAGGCATTCACAAATGTTCGATATGTGCCCCTTTAGTGATTCGGCAGACATCAAGCCGATAATCAAGTTTCTCCCACACTCGGCGCAGCCTGTCCCCATCAATGAGTTCGAAAGCATCGTTGATGCGAGCTCGCAGTTCTGGCACGTTTCTTGGTAGAGGAGGTTTAAACACTGAATCTTTCACATAACCCCACAAAAAGAAATCGCATGGGGTTAAATCGGGAGAGCGTGGAGGCCATGACATGAATTGCTGATCATGATCTCCACCACGACCGATCCATCGGTTTTCCAACCTCCTGTTTAAGAAATGCCGAACATCATGATGGAAGTGCGGTGGAGCAGCATCCTGTTGACCGTCGGCTGTGGTACGTTTAGCTCCCTGCTTGCTTTATTCATCGACTTCCGCAGGCTACGCGTGAAGCTTGCCCGCACGCGTTCAACCGTTTCTTCGCTCACTGCAGGCCGACCCGTTGATTTCTCCTTACAGAGGCATCCAGAAGCTTTAAACTGCGCATACCATCGCTGAATGGAGTTAGCAGTTGGTGGATCTTTGTTGAACTTCGTCCTGAAGTGTCGTTGCACTGTTATGACTGACTGATGTGAGTGCATTTCAAGCACGACATACGCTTTCTCGGCTCCTGTCGCCATTTTGTCTCACTGCGCTCTCGAGCGCTCTGGCGGCTGAAACCTGAAGTGCGGCTTTAGCCGAACAAAACTTTATGAGTTTTTCTACGTATCTGTAGTGTGTCAATGAATGGAGCTACAGTGAATTTATGAAATCGCTTCAATCATTTGTAATAGCCCTGTACATCGAAGGTCTGTTAGTGTCAGTAAAGCATTTATTCCTTCCCTTTTAACTATCATAGTAGTATGGTTCTCATGTTGTACTATGACAAAAGCCAGGCAGGTAACTGCACGAACACCGAGCGAGATGGCGCAGTGGTTAGCACACTGGACTCGCATTCGGGAGGACGACTATTCAAACCCGCGTCCGGCCATCCTGATTTAGGTTTGCGTGATTTTCCTAAAGCGCTCCAGAGAAATACTGGGACGGTTGCTTTGAAAGTTCGCGGGCGACTTCCTTCCCTATCCTTCCCTAATCAGATGGGACCGATGACCTCGCTGTTTGGTCACCTCCTTCAAATCAACCAACCAACCAACTGCACGAACTACAAATCGTTTGATAACTGAGATGAACGCAAAGTGGATCGCCGAAAACACAATAGAGAAAGAACGTTAAAACTGGAAGTACCATCATCTCAAAAACTGTACCGATGAACAAAGCCAGAGCCGTCAAAGAATACGCATAATGAGAGGTCAGAAATCAAATTCCAGGTCCAGAAAGAGGTGGATGTGGATATAGCGTAACGAAGGCTTCATTGGCGAGATTCAAACTAACGATTCAGTCGTCGGGCGGGGGATTATTATCATTAGTGGCAAACCCTCAATGACGTGCTTGCTGTTGCTCTTAGTTTCACGGCCGCCGCAAGCGGAGTTGCCTTTTATAAAAGTACTGTAGTATTGTACTTTACAACACTTCAATAGAGACAGGAAGAACCTACTCCTCTCGAATAGCACCGACGTAACCTGCAGGTTTAACTTCCCCATCTAACAAACAGATAACCGTCGACGGTGTTTTATACCCTGGCTTCAAGAGACGATGAAACCAGACTTAACTGAAAAATTTTTGTTTTTCAGGGTGGCTAGCTGAAGCTGTTCTTTTCTCAGTGGGCAACCTGTCACTGTCCCCTATTACGTTATGTTAGGTATTGTGTGTTACAATGTGGATTTTAACAAAAAAAAATGTACAAAATGTCTGTAGACTGAGTCTTGTGTACGACGAGATTTCAAAAAGTAAGTTACACATGTCGTTCCGCTCCACACTAACACCATTTACGCCCCAAGAGTGGCACATTGTCAAAAGAGAGTATCTGTTCTGAGTTTCCTGTAGAGACAGTTCTGCTGAGGTATGGATAACCCGTGCACCAATGTGAGGGAGTGAAATAACGTGGGAACCGGTAATGCACTACAAAGTTGTAATACACTGAGCAGTACGATTCTTGTGGGAAAAATATCTACACCTCACTAAGATTCACCGTGAAATCTAGTAGTGTGTGGCACAAATGCGATGTTGCATCTAGTTGTAGTGTAATGGTTCCAGTAATTTGACACAGACGTGTATGATTCTCAACAGAAGTGAAAGCCATCGACATCGGCCACAGACAACAAGGTCCAGACAATCGAGAAAACGATTCACGCCTTTCGTAGATTTTACAGCAATGTGGATGTTCACACAGCGGTTCTCGAATGGCTCTGTGACCAAAAGTGGATTTCTGTCGTCAAAGAAATAAACGATTGGTGGACCGTTTCGATCTTAGTTTACAGAGGCTTGCTGACTCGGTTGAAAAACAATGTGATGTAATTGTGTCACTTTGAAATACAATTTAGCATTCAATAAAAGTTACTTGTACTATCACAACGATAAGTAATTAACCCTCTGTGTCGAAGTTTGAGTGCAAGTGAGTGAGAAGGAATCAGAGTGCTATTCAAAATTTCACCTTCTGGGGCTTACTTTTGAATAATTTAGCTACATTCGTCTAAAATTATTTTAATAAGGATGCTTATGTTATCAAACTCGAGCTTTCCACACATCTAAGCAACTAATCAGTTTCATGAGACTGCTGAGAGGGTAGGAATCAAAACCAGTATGTTTGCGCGAAGTCTTGAATCAGGAACTTACGCCACCACCTCCCCTCTTCTTCCTGGCTAGGCACTGATGGTGAAAGTTTTCCAATATGAAGGGCAGGAGGCGAGCCGTGTTCTGTGCGACCGGTACATTACGCTAGCGTGACTTTTGTAAATCGGTTAAGGCTGACGCTAGGATGGTTAGTCTTGAAAAATGTGAAGAGTTAGGAAGAATAAGGTTTATCGTCCCGTCGACTGGGAGGGCATTGGAGCACAAGCTCAGATTGATAAAGGAAATCTGCCATGCCTTTTTTAAAGCAATCATCTCACTATTCACCTTAAGTGATCTAATAAAATTACTGAAAATCTAAATCTGTATGGCGGAGGTTGAAAATACCGCTTCAGTTGTAAATTGTTTTATTTTCACACGACCGGTTTCGGACTGTTATAAGTCCATCCTCAGTTGTCGTACTGGAAATAGCAAAAGAAGGGAGATAATTTTCACACGCCCCAACACACACAAAAAAAATTCCAAAAAGTTTTTAAAAAGTTTTAAAAAACATTTCGAAGCCACCGGTCGGGCTAGGTGCTATGAAACCCAAGTCAATGCGCAATTGGCACCAGACAGTACTACGGACAACTGCCTGGGTAGGGAATATATACAAATGATATTACGACACTTAACGCTGTGCTGTGGTCCCCAAGAGCCGCTTGTACCAGGCGCGGTGTGCTGCCTATGAGCGCGGTTTCGAAATGTGTTTTAAAGGTTTTTTAAAACTTTTTGGGAAATTTTGTTTTTTTGTTTTGATATGTGGTGCGGCTTGTGAAAATTATCTCCCGTCTTTTGCTATTTCCAGTACGACTCCTGAGGATGGGCTTATTACAGTCCGAAACCGGTCGTGTGAAAATAAAGTAATTTACAACTGAAGCGGTGTTTTCAACCTCTGCTATAATGCTCAGTTGCGGATGTTCTGCCAACAGGATTGTTTGTAATTCTGTATGACTGTACGAGGATTTGAACTAGCGTTCTCCCAAATCCGAATCCAGCTGTGACGTACCATGTCATAATTACCAGTGAAGTAGTAACAATCCTACTTTACCAGACTTCATATAAATACATGTTCACAAAAACCATTTATTTCATACTTAAATATTAGTATTCTACATATCTGAATCAATGTTTAAGCATTTTACTTAAATTCTGTAAACTCATTTTATTAATGTTTTTTAAATATGTACCAGAGGTTGTTATTGTCAGAAACAGTTTGGTTTATATCTCTGTTCTTGTTCGTCGTGCACTATCTTGGTGAGGCGTGGTCTTGAATACATTAAACAATTATCGCCAACAGCGGACAGCCTTGCCCCCACATTTTCTTTCTTAAAAACGATATTGGTATGGTTATAGTGCGAAATCACTGTAACGAATATGTCTGAATAGGCCACTCTCAGAATCGCAGTTTGTAGGGGGGGGGGGGGGGGAGAAGGGAGGGGCGTCTTGCTACTCGGTTCCTGAGTCCTTCAGAGTCTTGGCGAAAGACTTGCTGCAAATGGGGCTCATGTGCTTTTGTAGAACTACTAAAGGGAAATGAATTTTGATTCAGTAGTTATAAGTGTGAAATATTGCTGAATATAATTATTTCAAAGTTCGAGAACTTTATTTTACTCAGTAATCTTTGGAAACCACTTGAATATCGCAATCCTTTTATGAGTTAATGTTTCTCCGCAAGCGAATAGGGTCCGCGAACAGCATCGTGCCTACAGAAGCCAACGAGACGAGCAACGAGATAATTAGCTAAATAATAGAGTTTTAGATGTGGATGCAGGTTTCGATGCGACTTACTTTAAAATAATGATCAACGTTTGGTTCGAAAACAGATAACTATATATCAAACGGTGAAGAGGCGTATTACAACTAGTTAGTTGGTTAGGTAGTTAGTTAGTTACGTGTTCCATAGATGATTTGAACAATTATTTTATCGAAATGATGTGGAACGAGTCACTGCAAACGATATGTATTATTGATTAGTGTTATCATTATTGAGCACATTATCATTTTATTTCTACTCATGAAACTACACTTACATTTTTTTCTTTTTTACTGGATACCAGTTTATAAACAGAAATTCGTCAGTGGAATAAAAGTAATTGTACGGGAGAAATGATCTTAAATTACATTTAAAACCTCGCTTCGCTACCTGTCAGAAATTTTAGGTTATTGCGCATATGATCAAAAATTTTACTGGTACGTGCTGAACTCCTCTCTGAACCACTGAAAGCTTTAACAATGGGTGATAAAGGTCATTTTCGGTGTAGTGTTGTGGATATCTACATCACTATTCTTCCCAAATTGTGATGGACCATATTTGACGCATTTCATTAGCGAAAATATTTATTGTGCTGGCGCAGTTAACATACCCAACTCCTTGAGGATACCTACATGAGATCCGTGAGTGCACACCACAATTGTTTTTACTTCTCGCTTTTGTGCAGTCAATGTCTTCTTTCTAAGTGATGAGCTACCCCAAACAATTATTCCGTACGACATATATATAATGTGTAAAATATGTCTGTACGTTGATACGTTGGTTTCCAAGACTAGCAATCATACAAAGAGCAAAAACAGCTGAACTTAACTGCCTGAGAAGCTCAGTAATATGCATCTTCCAGTTCACGTTTTAATCAGTATGTATACGCAATAATGTAGAGCATTCTACCCTACTTACAGACTTCTCTTCACGTGCTACATCATAGTGCATGACAATTTGTTGTATAGAACTGAATATAGTGTGTTTTTTCAAACTTCAGGGTGAGTCCATTTTCTGTTGTTTTCTCTCTAAAGGGATCTGCAAAAATTACCGAGTTTGCTTGTCGAATGTTAAACGGAAAGTCATTCACATTTTTTAAAAAAAAGTATCGAATACTTCGAGAGGTTGTAGTACTCATCGAAACAAGAAAAATAAGTCCCATGGATCTGGAAATGCATACTTTCTGCGACAAACATGTGTTTGAAGGAGGTGTTCAACGTGGCTCCCATTCACGACAATTCAACTCTCTGCCTTCTGGCGTAAGGCATGACGCACCCTTTGACGTAAACCCAGTTGTTGTACCTGCTGGCACGGATTGAAGACGAGACCCTGTAGAGTCCGCACATCGTTGAGTGGAGTGGCGTAGACCAATTCCTTCAAGCGTCCCAATAAGCAACAGTCTAGGGGATTGAGGTCGGGGGAACGAGCAGGCCAAGGTGTGGGACTTCCCCGACTAATCCAGCGGTCCTGAAATACCTGCGTCAGATGTTCGCGCACATTGTGACGAAAGTGAGCTGGTGCGCCATCATGCATGAACCACATTGTATTCGTTGTTGCAATGCCACAGCCTCCAGTAAGGTAGACAATACGTTAATGAGTAATGCATTTCTGGTTCAGAAATGGTTCAAATGGCTCTGAGCACTATGGGACTTAACATCTGCGTTCATCAGTCCCCTAGAACTACTTAAACCTAACTAACCTAAGGACATCACACAGATCCATGCCCGAGGCAGGATTCGAACCTGGGACTGTAGCGGTCACGCGGCTCCAGACTGAAGCGCCTAGAACCTCACGGCAACACCGGCCGGCAATGCACTTGTGTGGTAGTACGTTTGGCCCTACTAATCTATCGCGAAGTACACCTGCCCATACGTACAAATGGTTCAAATGGCTCTGAGCACTATGGGACTTAACATCTCAGGTCATCAGTCCCCTAGAACTTAGAACTACTTAAACCTAACTAACCTAAGGACATCACACACATCCACGCCCGATGCAGGATTCGAACCTGCGACCGTAGCGGTCACGCGGTTCCAGACTGTAGCGCCTAGAACCGCTCGGACACTCTGGCCGGCGCCCATACGTTGATTGAGAATCGGTGATGATGTCTTCTTTCTTGAATAGCTTGGGAATTTACACCTGTCCATACATGCTGGTTATGGAAATCCACAACACATTTCATGTGACCCTGCCTCATCGGTAAATAAAATCTAGGATGTGAACAGTGGATCTGGGGCATACTTCTGCAACAGCCACTGACAGAAACACCGTCTACCATGATGATCCTGTGGTCTTAGGGCCTGAACGCGCTGTAGATGATATGGGTACAGCATTTGTTCATGAATTACCCCCAGGTCGGAGAGTGACCCTAGCCTTCTGCTGCTGCTAATGGTCACACACTGGTCCCAGAGGTTTGTTCCACGGAATGTAGCACTCCCTCCTCCATCTCAGGCGTGCGGACTGTGCGGGGTCTTTCACTGTCGCTCTTGCAAGGTGCAAGGGTACCTGCGTCCCTCAGACGCTGGAAAAGACTGCCGAACAGCTCCTCAGAGGGCACCCCGCGCTGTGGACATTTTTCATCGTAGAGGATACCCTCTTATAGACTACATCCATTTGCTAAACCATAGCAAAATATCATATCCGCTCTTTCACATGTCCAATGGTAGGCTTCCATTGCTAACAAGTGGTGGGAGAGAGAAAATGTAAATGTACAACATCTGTACGTATAAACAGTGCAATGATAGTAAACACATAAGTGAATCCGGTTTTGGAAGAAGATAAAACACCAATACGTACCCTGGATTGACAGTGCAGTACAATAAGGCACACAAATACGACGAAAACTAACGTAGCTTGCAACACGACTCGAACCACACAACTGACTGCAGACCACCTAGTGGTTGGTAGAGTACTGTGAGTAAGACATCACGATGCCCTGCCGACAGTGCCAATATCCACAACCAAGCATCGCGCAGGCCGTCCTATAAACACGTCTTTATCTCGGAAAGTATGTGTATTCGGACCCGTGTTTATTGGACTTATTTTTCTTGTTTCGACGAGCACTACCACATCTCAAAGTAGTCGACACCTCCTTTTTAAAACCGGTATAAAGAACAGGACTGGACCCAAATTTGCGCCGGCAGTTGTGACCGAGCGGTTCTAGGCGCTTCAGTCTGGAAACGCGTTGCTGCTAGGGTCGCAGGTTCGAACCCTGCCTCGGGCGTGGATGTATGTGATGTCCTTAGGTTACTTAGTTTTAACTAGTTCTAACTCTAGGGGACTGATGACCTCAGATGTTATGTCCCATAGTGCTTAGGGTCATTTGAACCATTTGAACTCAAAATTGAATCCTGAGAGACTCCTATTCTAATTTTACCCCAGGCACTAGTTTTTTCTACCTTTGCGACGTTGTCTGAACTACTAAGCGCGATATCTTTTATTCTGTTTTTCAAGTATGATTCAAACCAGCTGTGTGTAAAACCATCAATTCCCTAAACTTTGAGTTTTTCTGAGAGAGTATAATGGTCTAAACAATCGGAGCCCTTGGAGAGATCGCAAAAAATACCTGTTGGCGATATGTTATTATTTAAGGCTTGTACTCTTTGATAAGTGACTGTATAAATAGCATTCTCAGTCGGGCAATCTCTCTGGAATTGAGACTGTAATATACTAAGCAAATTGTTTCCTTTTAAGTGTGCGACAGTTCAAAAATCGTTCAAATCGCTTTGAGCACTATGCGACTTAACTTCTGAGGTTATCAGTCGCCTAGAACTTAGAACTAATTAAACCTAAGTAACCTAAGTACATCACACACATTCATGCCCGAGGCAGGATTCGAACCTGCGACCGTAGCGTTCGCTCGGCTCCAGACTGTAGAGCCTAGAACCGCACGGCCACTCCGGCCGGCTGTGCAACTGTACTTGAGTATATCATTTTCTCGAATATTTTGGAAAAATGTATCAGTAAGGAAACTGAATGATTGTTTTTCTTGTCACCTTTCTTACGGTGTGGCTTAATAGTGTGTGTGTTCAAGTGTGTTTGTGTGTTTGAAATCTTATGTGACTTAACCGCTAAGGTCATCAGTCCCTAGGCTTACACACTACTTAACCTAAATTATCCTAAGAACAAACACACACACCCATGGCGGAGGGAGGACTCGAACCTCTGCCGGGACCAGCCACACAGTCGATGAGTGCAGCGCCCTAGAACTCGCGGCTAATCCCGCGCGGCGGTGTGGCTTAATAACTACATATTTAAACCTGTCTGGATAAATTCGGTGTGCCAATGATGCATTGTACGAGTATATATCACTAAGGACATTACTTATGATTTTGGGAGAACTTTTCGGAATTCTGTTTGAAATATCATCAACCCCACAAGAGCGTTTGTCTTTTTGAACTTCTATAATTGTATTAATTTCATTGAGGATGTTGGAGATACTGGTTGCTTAAAGTTTTGTGGAATGACGAAACACTGTTCAACCCTAACCTGGGCTCCATCTTTGCAACGACTGGTGGGGAGCGGCGTTTCGGCGAAGCCTTCGTTGGCCGCAAACTAGGGAGCGACAGTATCAGCTTATTTACACAGCTCGGCCGCGCCACGCCGCGCAGAGCCTTATCTCAGACACGGGCTTTTTTGCAGAGCGTGGCGTCACCCGCGATTCGGCTGAAGAGCGGAGCAGAGTCCCGGCAAGTGCAGAGGCGCGCCGAGGCTGCCGGAAGCGGCGGCATCCGCCCGCCGCGGTATAAAGCGGGCGCGCCGGCCGCCGACCGCCACACACCATGGCGACCACCGTGCTCTCTCCGGCAGCGCTGCTGCTGGCTCTGCTGCTGGCGGCTGGTAGCGTCACCGCTCGCAGGGTAAGTGCGGCTGCTCCTGTGGCAAGTCTGCTTGCCATTCAACGGGCTAGCGAACTGACTGTAACAGGCTGCTTGACGTTTCCACATCTCGTATACTAAGGTAGGCAACGGCCTTGCCGCAGTGGATTCACCGGTTCCCGTGAGAGCACCGAAGTTAAGCGCTATCGGGCGTGGTCGGCACTTGGATGGGTGACCATCCAGGCCGCTATGCGCTGTTTCCATTTTTCGGGGTGCACTCAGCTGCGTGATGCCAATTGAGGAGCTACTCGATCGAATACTAGCGGCTTCGGTCAAGAATACCACCATAACGACCGGGGGAGCGGTGTGCTAACCCCACACCCTTCTATCCGCATCCTCCACTGAGGATGACACGGTGGTCGGATGGTCCCCGTTGGCCACTCGAGGCCTGAAGACGGAGTGCATATACTAAGCTTCTAAAAGTCATGGGTTACCTTCTAATGTTCAAGAAAAACAATACCAATCGCCGTTATATAGGTTTATTTCTAGGCAACCAGTTTCGACGTTACACTACGTCGTCTTCAGGCCAAAACTGCTCCAATCCAGTAACCTTCGTGTTACAAATATAGCAGCGCCTTTGACTGGTCTCGTAATAGCTATTACGGGCACACGTGCTCGTATGCCCATAATGGCTATTACGAGACCAGTTAAAGGCACTGCTATATTTGTAACACGAAGGTTACTGGATTGGAGCAGTTGTGGCCTGAAGACGACGTAGTGTAACGTCGAAACTGGCTGCCTATAAATAAACCTATATAACGATGATTGCTATTGTTTTTATTGAACATTGAACAGCCATAGTCTCATACTGCACCAGAAGGTGGAGTTACATTCACCTCCTAATGTAGTGTCGGACCTCCTTTTGCCCGGCGTCGTGCAACAACTCGACGTGGCATGGACTCAACATTCCCGTGCCATAATTGCAGCAGTTTTGCCGGTGCAAGATGTTATGCTTGAATTGATCTCTCTATCGTGACCCATAAATGTTCGATGGGGTTCATGTCCGGTGATCTGAGTGGACAAACCATTGCTCGAAGTGCCCACAACGTTCTTCAATCCAGTCATGAACAACTGCGACCAGGTGACGTGGCTTATTATTATCCATAAAAATTCCATCTTTGTTTGAGAACATGAATTCCATCAATGGCTGCAAATGGTCTCCAAGTAGCCGTAAATAACTTTGACCAGAGTACCCAATCCGTTACATGTAAACACATCCCACACCATTATGGAGAGTCTGCAGCTTGCACAGTGCCTTGTTCACAACTTGGATCCATTGCTTTGTGGGGCCTGCGCCACACTCGAACCTTACCATCAGTTCTTGCCAACGGAAATCGCGACTCATCTGACTAGGCCTCAGTTTTCCAGTAGTTTAGGGTCCGACAGATATGGCCACGAGCCCAGGAGAGGCGCTGCAGGCGATGTCGATCTGTTAGCAAAGGCACTCGCATCGGTTGTCTGCTGTTATAGCCCATTAACGCCAAATTTCGCCACACTCTGCTAACGGATACGTTCGTCGTACGTACCAAATTGATTTCTGCGGTTATTTCACACATTCTTGCACGTCTGTTAACACTGACAACTCTATGCAAACGGCACTGCTCTCGGTCGTTAAGTGAAGGCTCACGGTCACTTCTTTGTAACCTATTATTCTCGGCAGTGAAATTTAGTATTCCCGGCACACTCGTCACACTATGGATCTCGGAATATTGAATTCCCTAATCACTTACTAGGTGGAATGTCCCAAGCGTCTAGCTCCAGCTACCATTGCGTGTTCAAAGTCTGTTAATTCCCGTCGTGCGGCCACAAACACGTCGGAAAACTTTTCACATCAATCACCTGAGTACAAATGACAGCTCCGACAGTGCTCTTTAGATCTTGTGTACGTAATGCACCGCCATCTGTATACGGGCATGTTGCTATCCCATGATTTTTATCACCTCATTGTGTGTGACCATATAGGAGGGATAGTTACGTTCTTTCAAACGATGGATAACCTGGGTGAGACCTTTGTTGCATCGGTTGTTCAGGAAACACCCACCTCCTCATCATCCCGGAAATCCTTGCCACGCCGTGACATACTACTGCGCGCCATGTCAGGAGAATTGAGCAAGGTGAGCCAAAATTTGATAGCCCAAAGGAGCAACTTGTGTGCCACTCTGTCCTGTGCAGAATGACCTGAGGCGTTGTCGTGGAACGAAAACACCCTCTTGGACAACTTCCCACAACGCCTCGAGAAGCTTTGAAAATAATTTATTTTCCGCCACGGTCACACTAATTTCAAACGAAACGACTAGTTTCGACTGGAATCGGCCATCCTCGTATCATAAAATACTTGTCGTGGTTCACTCCCATCACTGTAGAAACCTCACTGGATTGACTGCATGGGTGAACATTGTGGTTTCTGTATTAATTAGAATGAACCAAGTCATGTGTTACGATGTAAATATATCTGATTTCGGCTGAAACACTTAATTTGATATTAATGTGATTGTTACAGATGGTAAATTATCTTCAGAACAATCATTCTACAGCCGACTGAAACGTCATTCCTTCAACAGTCCTGTGGCTTCTTTAGGCGATTTGCCCCTTGCGAATACAACTTGTTGGAATCGCACCATGGCAGTCCCAGAATACATTGAACGTCACTTACCCCGATGACAGTTGGGTAACTGCACTTTATGGTGGCGGTGTATCCGCAAGTTTCCTTTGTCTCTTGATAATAGCTATACAATACTCGTTCATAGTGATTATACGGCTAAAGAACTCATATAGACTGGCATAGCACAGCTGCAATATTTTCGCATTTTGCATTTTGCTTTGTTGGTCGACATTATCTCCTCTCTATAAGAATTTCGTCGTCAGTATACGTCTTGAGTTTGTTCTACACACTAAGTTTAGTTTTTACTTTTTCTCGTATTTGATTGACAGAAATTTCCGAGACTGTTTTCCCCCCGCAGGGACGACTGTCACAAGTTTCCAGGAGGTTGTTTCCCACAGCTCATATATTTGAACAATGTCATTTTACCGTCTTGAGTTTCTGATAAAGTTCTTTATTTACACAAGCAGTTCCAGTGTTCATTGTACCATGCTACGTGAAAATCCTTATCGTCAAAATCGTGAATTATACATTGTTCTGATACTAATATCACTTTCTTGTCTACATGTTCTTGTATGTGAGGTCTTCTCCATGCGGTATGAATCTGTTCACAGTGTCAACGCCGATTGCAGTTATAACATGAGTGAGAACACTACCTAGCACAAAATTTATAAACTGGCAATGTAATTTATATCGCGGTATGACAACAGTGTATAGCTCATGATTTTATCATCCGACCATAATGATTTTATATTTCGCCTGACATGGTGCTGTGAATACCTTTACGAACCTGATGATGGATAGCCGACTGAAATTGATCGTGTAAGTGTAGAGTTTTACCAACTGTTCAAGGCAGTAATATGAAATTTTTCGAAATTTTCAGTTGTTTGTTTCATGTAGCTTAATCGAGCTAAGCTTTGTATTTACTGCTGCTGTTTAATTTACTCCCAGATATCAATTTCACAAAACAAAGTTAAATGTCTTTTGGATATATTTGCTATACTGACGTTTGTTCTCTGTCAGTTTATTTCCTTAAAATACTGTTAACTCTGGATTTATGGAGCACCTCTATATATTGCAGCTTTTTTGAAGGTTTTGTATTTAATTGTATCTAGTATACAGCTGCATTCCATGTAATATAGCCCAGTACAGTTCAAGAAATGACTGAGATATACTGGCTAGGTAGATTCACGCTTTGTTGTTGTATATGTTTCAAAATCACAGCTGTTAAACCATTCGGTAGTTCTTTTACTTCCCTCCACGATTTATATCCTACAAAGATACGACATCACATTGCCTTTTAATATCCCACAACCATAATCTTCCTTATGCTACAATGAAGTTAAAGTTGACATTTTAACCTTGAGCATATTATGCTGCCAGATACACAAGTCTATTTCAGATTTTATCCAAGTTACGATTTGTTTCGGCACTGGTACGATTTATACCGTATTTTAGCCAAAATAGATTGTAAACAGCCTCTATTTTGGAGTAATGAAAAGTCTCTTTCAGCATTTTTCTTTCATTTTCTCTCTAATAACTCGTAACACCTTTCTCCAATTATTTATTTTTTGAGAGTTGTTGTAGATTACATCTAGTATTTTTCGGGGCTCTGTCTACCGAAACTCATGTTTGTTGGTTACCCTGATACACATTCCTAACATAATAATCTCGGTCTTGTCGCTCTTCGCTTTAGAACCTCTTGCTGCTATTTTCTTGTCCAACGTTTTCATATCTTTTCGGTTCTTTAGCGCTATTCAGATAACATCTGCATTTGATACAGAAGCAGTAAGTACACCAACGACGTTTAATAGTTAAATTTCATGATCTATTATTGATATAGGAGATCCAGCACTATCGGGAGCACCATCATGGGTAAGGGGCATTTTTGTTTTACTGAGCGGTTTGTGTTTATTACTTTAGTACTTTGTCCATATATCACAATTCTCGAGCTTGATAAGCTGTATATGACTCAGTGGTTTTATGAATTCAGGATTAAACCCTTTCGCGGTCATTATTCTGTAAGGTACTTCCGGCTTCTTCTATCGAATGCTTTCAAGAAGACAACTGGTATTTATTTATTTATTTATGCATTTATTTTACCTGGCAAGATTAGGGCCTTCAGGCCCTCTCTTACACCTAACCAGGCATATTCAGATTCAACAAATTTCAGTTTCTACAGATCATTAAGGACATATAACATGTTATACAGTATTAATGTTACAGAAAAAAATAGAGATTATAAAAGTAGTACAATGATAATTATAACAATCAAAAAATAATTATAACAATCAAGAATAATAATAATAGTAATGACTATGTATATGAAAGTAAACATATTTTTTTCTTTTATGAATGTCAGTCCTATTGCTAGTTGGGAATTTTCTCGTTATATTCTTGCAGCTTGTGAGTTATTCTCATCAAGCAGTTACGTCTGCACTCGCTTATGTTGCGTAATGTTATCAAACTGGGATTAGTACGGCTATTCCTTCATCAAAATTTTGCAGAATATCGTATACAATTCATTACATTGGTAATTTGCTGATTTTTCCTCTCCCAAGAATCTCATAAGACTCGGCTGGTGTTTCATCTGAGCCCGATAATTTCCCTTCCGGTGCTTGTCTTATTGATTGAAGAATCTCTTTGTTTGTGTAGGGCTTGCAAAATGTTCGATTGTCATTTGTGCCGAGCTTTTTTGTCACATAGTGAGTTTCCTTATCACCGGTAACACCCTCTCCACAAAGGTTCCGAAAGTAGGTATGAGTTTCTTTAGAAAACCTTTTTGCTCTCTCACTACATTTACTTTCTCTATTTGCGTACTTTTTACTATCTGTTGATTGCTCATGTGTTGTATCTTAGAAGATAGTACAAGAATGTTTGACCTGCCTCGGCTTCGTTTATTACTTAGGTTCTTTCTTTAAGACCATCCAGCTGTTGCTATGTGATAGATTAAATTTTAACCTAAACCTTATCAATACTTTGTATATCACACACAAGGTCTGTACGTTTACTACAAGATTTACAGATATATGAATATTCGAAATTCAAGATGTCTAAAAGCGTATTAGAAACTTCTTAGTCAGCCGACTTGCCCGTTTTACCCAGCATTCAAGAGCACTAGAATATTTCTGTACTTGCCTTATACAAGCCACCATACGCGTTAAATTATTTCAATCCTCGGCGTAATGATTTGCTTCAAAATCTTGATCTTTGCTGTGGTAGTAACCCGATATAGGCTATGTATCAGTAATAATCAGAGAAGGTGGGAGGAACTATGTCAGGATTAATTAGGTTCGTTTTCGATGACCGCTGCAGAAATACTATCCAGCCTGTTACTGCTGCGTTCATGAGACAGGTGTAGGTCGGTACCTATACATGTGTTGTTTTCCACGTGTCATGAAAGCCAAGGCTTCAGTCTCTTAAGTTTGGATGTTGGCCAGTAATATGTAACATACAGTTGAAATCATTGCCTTAGGTAACTATCTGTGTGTTCTTACGCAACAAATACACATACTACTTTAAAATTTTGATCCCTCAGTTTTATTACCTGACCAACAATGGGTATTTTCAGTATTAGTGTGTTAGAAAGAAGTCCAGAAATTTCACGGCGCGAATCTGAGTGTTTCATTTCCGTAAACAGAATTCCTTCCTTCACTAGTAAGTCCACCCTGATCAACAAGTCCTGCGTATATTCATATAAGACTCGTAGAACGACACATGGATTTCCTCTGAAGAAACGTACTGTACAACAGCTACGTCGACAGAGTAGCGATACATAAAATCTGCAAGTACTGATATTTTCAATTTGCTCGTCAGTTTGTTTACATCAGTTTTTGCAGTGTTATAGGCCTGCACCGTTTAATTGTGACATGTATGAGCCAAATAAAAGAAACTAAAGTCGGAATTTTCCCGGTGTGCCTAGAAGTTCATCTGCCCAGGGTCCGTATTTCTGTTTACCGCTTGCCAGTCCCAAGTCCCTACATTCTTGTGCGTACAGAACCTTTCTTGATGCTCACATACGGAGTGTATGTAACCTTTCTCCACAGAGCGTATGTAGCCTTTCTTATCGTCTTTCCTTCTTTTGTGATGTTAATTGCTCCTGGACCTTTCTCTGTTAGGGATAGATAATGTCGGCCTTTTAGGTTGCATCACAGCATTGTTTCCTACATCATTAGCCAGACTGCGCTCCTTTATTTCGTAGTCCTCATACTGAGTAACATTCAGGTCTCCGTTTGTTCCAGTTCCGTCGTAATTTGTTCACCTGTTGATCATTTGTTTCTTACTCGTGCTTTACATAACTTTTCCCTCCTTTTCTGCAGTTACTGAAGTATCACTTACTTCTTGATCAAGTGAACCTGTCATTCCTGGAAATAATTACTTCAGTATGTTGTTTTCTACACGCCCTATTTTTGCTTCTGTACGTTTGAATTTTCTGGACACTTTTGCTCAATATTATTTCTGTCTGTTTTTGATATATCTGTCTCTGACGTATTAGCAATACATTTATTTTCAGAGCATTATTTTCATTTCTTCAGCCCATTCAGATTTATTCGCTTAAAGGGATGTAAGATGCACTGATTTCATTTCACCTTAACAAAATGGTTGCGTGAGTACTTATCCGGTGGTAGCCGTTGTTACTACGTTCCTTTAAAGGTCTTTTGCGATTACAAGAATTGTTAAAATGTTCTGCTGAGCACAGGGGTAATCTTCTTTTGTTAAATCCTTTGTGCTTACAGATAAAGAGACAAGACCCTACATGCTTCTGAAACTCTCATGCAGACCTCCATCTGACAATGTATCGTCTCCAACCCATCAGATGGAACTTTAAAGTGCTTATTGTAAGTTCTTACAGATCTTAAACCGAAACCAGCACAAATAATGATAGCTGTGCTTACCAAACTACCAACGTGCTTAAATTTTATGCGTCTCACAAATACGCTGTTTTAATGTTGTTGTAGCTGTAGTTGTGGTCTTCAGTCTGAAGACTGATTAAATGCAGCTCTCCATTATACTCTATCCTGTGCAAGCATCTTCATCTGTGAATAACTGCTGCAACCTACATTCTTCTGAATCTGCTTACTATATTCATCTTTTGGTCTCCCTCTAAGATTTTTACCCCCCCCCCACACACTTCTCTGTACTACCAAACTAGTGATCGCTTGATGTCCCAGAATGTGTCCTATCAACCTATCTCTTGTTCTAGTCAGGTTGTGTCACCCCAGTACCTTCTAACCTTCAGCATTCTTCCGTAGCACAACATTTCAAAGGCTTCTATTCTCTTCTTGTCTAAATTGCTTATGACCATGTTTCACTTCCCTACATGGCTACACTTCATTCAAATACTCTCAGAAAAGAGTTCCTAACTCTCAAATCAATATTCGATCTTAACAAATTTCTCTTCTTCAGAAACGCTATTTTTACCATGGACAGTTTACATTTTATATCACCTCTACTTCAGCCATCGTTAATTTTTCTGCCCAAATATCAAAAGTCATCTACTACTTTAAGCGTCTCGTTTCCTAATCTAATTCCCTCTGCAGAAACTGATTTAATTCGACTACATTCCATTATCCTTGTTTTGCACAATGGTTCAAATGGCTCTGAGCACTATGGGACTCAACTGCTGTGGTCATTAGTCCCCTAGAACTTAGAACTAGTTAAACCTAACTAACCTAAGGACATCACACACATGCATGCCCGAGGCAGGATTCGAACCTTCGACCGTAGCGGTCGCGCGGTTCCAGACTGAAGCGCCTAGAAACGCTCGGCCACTCCGGCCGGCTTTGTATTTGTTGATGTTCATCTTACCTCCTCCTTTCAAGACACTAACGCATATGAATGCCTGAGAATTTCTCACCATCCAGTTTTACTTCACTTGTTTTATTTGAAAAGCGATATTTTTACTGCACCGTGACGAATGTACACTGTGAAAGGAAACAGAGAGCACTCTAGCATACATAAGCAGACCCACTCACGGCGCACACAACACCGCATGCCCGCTCACTACGGTTGCCACAGGCAGATTGATCGATGATTATTCTCGTCAGAATCGACAGTAGAGGAACGCCAACAACAATTTTTCGTGTTTATCTACCGACAAGCAGAAAACGAAGAGATAGAGTGTACGATGGCACTGAACGAGTAACTCATTATGCAATGGGCGATGAAAATATAATAATCATGGAGGAGCGGACTACTATAATAGTAGAGGGAATAAAAGTTAGTTCTGTGCAATAATACGGACTCGGTAATGGGAATGAGAGAGCAGGAGGACTCTTTGAGTACTGCAATAAATTTCCGCTAGCAATAGCAAATAGACTGTTCAAGAATCGCTGGAGAAAGAGGTATACCTGGAAAAGGCCTAGAAACACGAGAATAATTTTTTCAATCTTCCGACTTGTCTGGTACGTCACGTGACGAATTCCTGTCTTATGCCAACGCCTTCGTTTGAGAGTAGTACTTGCATCCTAGAGGAAGATGCCAGATGGATCAGGTGATCATAAAACAAAGATTCTGAAATGAGATACTGTAGTACGTGCCCAGGAGCAAATACAGACATAGTTCGCAGCTTAGTAATGTTGAAGATTAGATAATAGTCAGGAAGGTGTGTTAGGTAATGGGATACTGAACAACGGAGGAAAGATAATCTGCGTTTTAGGTTCTCTGAGGCTGTAGATACTACGATAATGAATATCACAGAAGGCATTTGAATTGAAGAGGACAATTACTAACCTCGACAGACATGATGAATAGAAGAAAAGTAACCGAAGAAACTGGGAGCGACAGAATAAATATTTGAATTGATCGATGAAAGAGTGAAATACAGAAATATTTATGAAAAGAAAGGGACAGAGCAATGAAAAGTGATGGAATTGATATGAAGTGCAGGAAGTTACTGCGAAATGACTGCAGGAGATACGTGAAGAAATCCAAAAGGAACTGGTAATCGGAAAGTCAAGACATCCTTCGGTAAAATTAAAACCAAGGGAGTCAGTATTAAGAGGGGAAAAGGAATTCCACTGTTAAACGCAAATGAGAGAGCGGGTTGGTAAAATTGTACGCCGAGGTCCCCTACGAATTGCAAAAACTGTTTTAAGTGTTAGAAGGAGAAATGTGTTCCAGTTGAACATAAGGGCTCCTGTATTGCAGGCAGTGTGTGAAAGATCTTTTGAAGGCTGAGATCAAATATAAAGCAGAAAGCGAAGATAACATTGCCTTAGAAATTCTAAAATCAGACTGGTTTGCAGAAACTATGACTCTGGAACATACAATCGGGCTATCGGAAGAGCGTCATCTACACAATCAAATGCGAGATAAATGCGCGAGTCGCACAGTTAGCTTAATAGTTCATGTATCCAAGTAGCAAGGAAGAAGAATATACAGAGAATTAAAAAGGAAAGGTGCGAATATCTAACATGGAGATTTGTTTGACTTTAAGAAATTACCGGAGAGGGAATTCCTAACTTGCAATTGATAACGTGGTCAAGACAAGAAAAGTCAAGACACTGTTGTAGGATGTGTCGACCTAGGAAAAGCGTTACACAACGTAAAATGGTGCAAGATATTTGGGAGACAGACAGGTAATAGAAAATAAGTATACCAATCAAGCGAGGAACAATAAGAGTGGAATAACAGTCTCGGGTCAAAAAGAGCATATGGTCTTGTTCATCATGTACATTGAAGAAGTAATGACGGGAATAGCTTTTTCAGCAGTCTTTAGTTGATGAACGAAGCGAAAGCGTTGTTGATACCAGAAGTCTACGGATAAGAGTTACTTATTGCTGACCCCCATTTAGACTGCACATGAGGTTGGATTCCTCCTACACGTTAGTTATGGCTCAAAAGACGGTGTACTGAAACAACAAAACTGGTCGCATAAATAAAATACATTCAAAATACACACGGCTGATGGCGTTTTTAATGTTACGTTTTTTTGACGAAAAAGAGTCATGACGTACACCTTTCAGAGAGTCTCTGTTATTGGGTTATTTATGTTACTTGGCTATACCAATACAAAACAAAAAACACTATTGAGAATAATAAGCACGCAAATACTGATTTACTATCCGTAAGAACAGTAACAAAGACAATATGTATGTTCTTGGAAAGGCAAACCTGCTAAACATTAAACTAAGAATAATTTTTGTAGTATAGAGTTTAATGAATACTTTAAACAATTTTTGACCTTTCTTCTGCAGGGTCCTAGACCTTTCGGCCGATGTGCTTCGTCGGTGGGTGATATAGATAGAGGTAAGTAGAAAACTGTAGATTGTGTGTTCGTTATTAATTTATATAACTAATTGGACAGTTCTTCTGTTTGGTATACAGAAACAGCTGATATTAGACTGAACTGGTTTAAATTACATGTAATACATTAGCAAAACAAAATTCGTAATTTAAACAAGAATTGTTATTTTAATTTAATGTTAATTTAAAGTTCATTAAAATGATTAGTTCCTTTTCATTGTGGGTGTTTCAGACTTTAAATACTGAAATACGTTATCATTAAAAGACAAAAGCTATCATAAGCAGACAAGTATGTAGTGCATAGCAAATTTTACGCTTTTATTTATTCTTATTTAGCCTGACCATATTAGAGCTTTAAGGTCCTCTCTTATGTCTGGCCAGGAACAACACAAACCATATTATTATATACCATTCAAAATGTAAATTATTATTATTATTGGCACAGCTACCAATATTAACAATAAATGGCATTAAGAATGATATAGATTAGTGTAGCGCATTTGAAGCATTATCAGAAGCGGAAGAGATGAAGAAAGAAGAGACGATTGAAATGACAGTGACAGTTGCTGTTAGGAAAGGACAGAATTTAAATAGAGAACTCTGTGCACAGGAGGGAGATCGAACTGTGAAGGAGAGCATATGGGAGAAATTTGCTATTGTTATAGAAGATGTTTTATGAAATTTGAAAGGAATTTAATTTTTCTGATATTCTAAGAAAGATTGTTCCAAAGATGAGTTCATGACACAATAAATGATCTAGAGAATTTCGCAGTGTTATGTAATGCTGTAGAGAGGATTTTATCTTTTTGAGAACAAGTATTTCTGCTATGCTATTCTGAAAGTATAGTAAGAGTTGAAAATAAATAAGAGGGAGTTAATTGCCTGAAAAACTATGGAGCTTAGAGTATGATAGTCCCTATGCTTATCAGCGTGTAGACATGAGTATTGTTAATAAGCAGGAGTGATATGGTCGAAATGGCTAAATGTGTTCTACACAAACATTTATCGGCAGTTCTAGCGGGCGTAAGTGGTCGGACAGAAGTCCTTTGAGAATAGGATCATCGTAATCAAGTATGGGGAGTATTAGAGACTCTACGACTTTCTTTTTCAGCTCGAAAGGGAATATTGTTATATTTTCGTAGCGAATGATGTGATGGTGATATCTTCTTACAGACTGGATTTTGTATTCAGTCGAGTCTAAGCGACGGTCCAAGAGGAAAAGTTATTTCTATACTGTTTACGATTAAGAATGGAAGAGTTTCTGTGTACTGATATTTAATAAGTTTTTTGAGTGACTACGACTGCTTGCGTTTCAAATGGGTTAAGTTTCAAATCTAAGTTATGCATTCACTCTGATAAGGCAAGTAAATCAGCATTTACCTGCAGGATGTGTGTACATAGGTTTGTTAGACTTTCACTTAGCGATAAAGGTCGTTGGCGTATGCCATAACAAAAGATCTTTAGCATATAAGTGATATTTGCTATGGAAAAGAGTAGTCGAGACATCATTAATATATAATGAGAAAAGTAATTGGCCCTGTATTGATCATTGAGAGACCTCTGATTTTGGCGGGATTTAACAAAATAAAAAAGTGGGTTAGAGAGAGCGTCTTTGGTTAGTACAAAAACGTCCTAGTTCCGGATTCAAAACCCATCATCGCTTAAATTTTGATTAATAATCAACACTGGCGGTCGAAGATTTCCAGCATAAGAAGTCACTGTCATTCTGCCAACGGTCTTTTCAAAGAGAGCAGAGGAGCGGACGGAGGTTCAGGGCACTCTGTTGTCCTCAGGGTGGGAAATTGTCCCTAAAGGTGGAAGAATCAGCAATGATCAACGGTATGAGGATGCAGAAGGCAATGTAAACCACTGCATTAAAGACACCTAATGTGTATCCATAGGACATATGACCTGTAATTGAAAAAGTGACATGTTGATATCTCCAGTGGGAAAAGATTCCAGCATGGTCCCCCATTCCAGAATTTGGGAAGGGACTGCCAAGGGGGAGGTGACGCTGAGAAAAAATTTCAATAATCAATGAAAGGATAACGTTCTACAAGCCGGGATGTGGAATGTCAGAAGCTTGAACGTGGTAGGGAAGCTAGAAAATCTGAAAATGGAAATGCAAAGACTCAATATAGACAAAGTAGAGGTCAGTGAAATGAAATAGAGAAAAGGATTACTGGTCAGATGAATATAGGGTAATATCAAAAGCAGCAGAAAATGACATAAAGGAAGTAGGATTCGTTAAGAATAGGAAGGTAGGGCAGACAGTGTGTTATTGTAAACAGTTCAATGATAGTGTTGTTCTTATTAAAGTCGACAGTAAACCAACACAGACAAGGATAGTTCAGGCATAAATGTCGACATCGCAAGCCGAAGATGAAGAGAAAGTGTATATAGGATATTGATTGAAAGGCTGATGAAAACCTAGTAGTCATGGGGGACTGGAATGCAGTTGTCGGGAAAGAAATAGAAGAAACGGTTACAGGAGAATACGGGCGTGAGACGAGGAATGAGAGAGGGTAAGACTAATTGCGTTCTGCAATAAATTTCAGACCGTAAAAGCCAATACTCTGATCAAGAATTAGAAGAGGAGGATGTATACTTGGAAAAAGCCAGGTCGTACAGGAAAATTTCAGTTAGATTATATCGTGGTCAGAGAGAGATTCCGAAATCAGGTAATGGACTGTAACGTGTACCCAGGAGCAGATACAGACTCAGATCACAATATGGTAGTGATGAGCAGTAGGCTGAAATTTAATAGATTAGTCTGGAAGAATCAATACACAAAGAAGTTGGATACGGAAATACTAAGGAATGACAATATACGTTTGAAGTTGTCTAACGCTATAGATACAGCAATGAGGAATAACTCAGTAGGCAGTACAGTTGAAGAGGAATGGATAGCTCTAGAAATGGTATTCACAGAATTTCGAAAGAAAAACATAGGTATAAACAAGGTAATAGGTAAGAAACCATGAATAACAGAAGAAACACTTCAGGTGATCGATGAAAGAAGAAAGTACAAAAATGTTAAGGGAAATTGAGGAATACAGAAATATGAGTCACTGAGGAATGAAATACATAGGAAATGC
This sequence comes from Schistocerca cancellata, assembly GCF_023864275.1. Taxonomy (NCBI): domain Eukaryota; kingdom Metazoa; phylum Arthropoda; class Insecta; order Orthoptera; family Acrididae; genus Schistocerca; species Schistocerca cancellata. Next base: position 212,350,078 of record NC_064631.1, read on the forward strand.
AGGGAAGCTAAGACGATATGCCTGCAGGAAACATGTGAAGACATCGAAAAAGAAATGATTATCGGAGGAACTGACTCAGCATACAGAATCACTAAAATTAAAAGCAAGGGTGGTAACTGAAGTGTTGGCAGAAGAGCCAACACTGTGTTGCTAGAGGAGGTCGAAATGCACGCGTTTAATTACACGCTGACTGGCGTGAGGTCTGGAACAGTTAAGGGAATTAATAGTAGCAAATAAAGTACGTAGTTGATATAATACTTAACTCTAATCCACAATTGGTGTACATCGCTCTTGATAGTACATGTTATAATCTCAATATCAAATGCTATGGCGCCTTGCTAGGTCGTAGCAAATGACGTAGCTGAAGGCTATGCTAACTATCGTCTCGGCAAATGAGAGCGTAGTTGTCAGTGATCCATCTCTGGCTAAGTCGGCTGTACAACTGGAGCGAGTGCTAGTACGTCTCACTAGACCTGCCGTGTGGCGGCGCTCGGTCTGCCATCACTGACAGTGGCGACACGCGGGTCCGACGTATACTAGCGGACCGCGGCCGATTTAAAAGCTACCACCTAGCAAGTGTGGTGTCTGGCGGTGACACCACAGTAACATTATGAATTCAGCAGCAATTTCACTGTTAAATGCAGAGGAGAGAGGAGTTAGGTGGAAAGCGTACGCCTCTATGCGGGAGAAGATTTGTCTGATATGATAGAAGAAGAAACAGGAGTCGATTTAGAAGGGATAAAGAATCCAGTATTATCCTTTAAAAGAACTTTGGGGGACTTCAGGTAAAATAAATCAGAAGGTATAGATGACACAAAGATATAATTTCTAAAATCATTGGGGGAAGTGGCAACAAGACGACTGTTCACGTTGGTGTGTAGAATGTATGAGTGTGGCGACATACTACTGACTTTCGGAAAAATATCATCCCGAAGACTGCAAGAGCTGACAAGTGCGAGACCTATCGCACCATCAGCTTAACAGCTCATGCATCCTAATTTCTGACAATGTTAATATACAGAAGAATGGAAAAGAAAGTTGAGTTTCTGTTAGATGACGATCAGTTTCGCTTTATGAAAGGTAAAGACACCAGACAGGCAATTCTGATGTTGCGGTTGATAATGGAAGCAAGACTAAAGAAAAATTAAGACAAGTTCATAGGATTTGTCGACCTGGAAGAAGCATTCGACAATGTAAAAGGTGCAAGATGTTCGAAATTCTGAGAAAAATAGGGGTAAAATAGAAAGAGACAGGTAATACACAATGTACAAGATCCAAGACGGAATAATAAGATTGGACGACCAAGAACGAAGCGTTCGGACTAAAAAGTGTGTAAGACAAGAATGTAGTCTTTCGCTCCTACTGTTCTATCTGTCTATCGAAGAAGCAATGACGGAAATAAAAGAAAGGTTCAGGAGTGGTATTAAATTTCAAGGATATTAATGATACGATTCCCTCATGACATTGCTGTCTTGAGTGATAGGGAAGAAGAATTACGTGATCTGCTGAATGGAACGGTCTAATACCTAGGAATTACAATTACGAACAATTTAAATTGGAAAATGTTGTGGGGAAGGCAAACCAAAGCCTGCGTTTTATTGTCAGAAATCTCGATTGATGCAAGAGTGCTCAAACGCATAACAAAATGAGACGTCCGTCTAATTGTTCATCGAAATCCTCGATTTGATAACCGTTTACGAAATAAAAGTGGTGTTAGGCCTTACGTGAGCCATCGGGTGTACCAGACGTGTTTTTAAAGTTAAATACAGTTTTTAAATGTCACAGCTTCAGACTGCTGTATGGGATCAACGCAAACACGGAGAGTACGTACGTTTATTGTCTGACCACAGATATTGCAGTGGAAGTACGCGTCGGTGCTTACGTTTTTTTGTGCTTGTTTAAAATATCCTAATTAATTGATAATCCCATTGAGTGTGAATACTGACACTGTTATAGTTGTTAAAAAAACACGTAAGTGATATATGCAGGTGTAGTTTGAAAAGGATGGCCAGATAATCGGCCGTGACCTTATAGTCGGAATCATCCGATAATTTGCCGGTACTAATTTAAGGAAGTCGTGGAAAATTTAAATCAAGTTTTCAAACAATCGACTTTCCAGTGCTTTGAATACCATTGAACGATACTGTAACAAAGATTAATAATTTTTAAGCAGAATCGTCAATGTTGACGAATCATGGATCGGTAAGTTACACGCGAAACGAAACAACAATCCAGGGTATGGAGGCATTCATAATCAAAAAAAAAAGTTAATCTGATGCAAACAAGCTCATGTTTACTGTGTTAATGGGATAGGTCGGATATGTTGCTTGTACCGAACGGGGCAGTGCAGTGGTTAACACACTGGACTTGCATTCGGGAGGACTGACCATCCTGATTTAGATTTCCTGTGACTTCCCTAAATCGCTTAAGAAAACTGCCGGGATGGTTACTTCGAAAGGTCAAGGCCGCTTTCCTTCAGATCCGCCTGTAATGACGTCGTTGAACACTAATCTCTTCCTCCTCATTCCAATGTTGCTCGTGATTTTTTTGCTTCAGAGTAACACAATCATTTTCGAGAGCTCATTAAAGGGATTATTTTAACTTCATGACAATGCCCATCCATCCACACACGGCCTAATGAATCGCAACGTTTGGCTGAGGACAACATGATTACCCTCGGTATAGCAGTGATGTAGTATCCAGCGCTTAGCACTTGAAAAACATTTGAGCGGACAGTGACGATGATTTCAAAACAGCCGTTCAGCAGTGGCACCCAAATTAGGTCTTAGGTTCTTATCAAACTGGAATTAGCAGTTGGCCGTTCGTTATGATGAGCACTACAGCGTTGGTGGAAACTGCGTTGAACTGCAGACAAATAAAGGTATATGCTTTTAAGTAATAACCTTTTTTAAAATGCTGTTTTACTTGTTTCAATAAAACCAGCACCTTGTATTCGACATACACTACCTACGACAAAAAATGACGAATATCAACACCAATGAATTATAAATGTAACATGAATGAATGAACTTCGCATAGCCATGATATATTATTTCATCCTCTGAAAAATATATTATACGATGTTGTAGCAAGGTGTGGACCGTTATGCTGGCACAGGCTAACTGTCTAAGTAGCTGCTGCTACTTTTGATGAGACAGGTAAGGGTACCGCAGGCAATTCACGATCTTTCACATATATCGTTCAGAAGAATTGCCTTAATTGCTTTCACCGTTTTCTTGAGGTCCCATTTAGTCCTCTGCTGTTTAGGACGGCCCGCATCTCGTGGTCGTGCGGTAGCGTTCTCGCTTCCCACGCTCGGGTTCCCGGGTTCGATTCCCGACGGGGTCAGGGACTTTCTCTGCCTCGTGATGGCTGGGTGTTGTGTGCTGTCCTTAGGTTAGTTAGATTTAAGTAGTTCTAAGTTCTAGGGGACTGATAACCGTAGCAGTTAACTCCCATAGTGCTCAGAGCCATTTTTTTTGTTTAGGACGCGCGGTAAGCTAACATACGTTTCGCTGAGATGTGGATTCCAAGGCAGACATGATAAGAAACAGTAACTGACAAAAGTCAACTGATTTCTCTTAGCACTTTTAATGAGTCATTTCGTCAATTACGGGTAGGGTAGGCAAATGGATGAAATACCTTGGCAACCATTCCTAGACTTGTTTGCGCTATCCGAACTTACTTTCCTTTTAACCTCTGAGCTGACAATATGACTAGCTCGTCTGTGTCAGAAAATCTTTGAAACTTCCTGAATTGTGAATAGTTACACTGTGTTGATAAAAAGAACATCCTTTCCGTCTTATGGCATCTTCCTTTCCTACTGCTATATGGATGAGATTTTTTAAAATTACAATAGAAAAAAATGGCAAGTTTATTCGCACGAAACTTCGTTTTGGTATTGAATTACTTGCACGAGTATAATAAAGTTTCTTCTGTTACAGATACTATGATGAAAATCGTCAGAAACTTTGAAGTTCCCGATGAAACCTCTGATGATCAAAAGGTAATTTTTTCATTTCTTAATATTACACACAGGAAAAAAGTATAATGTTTTCGTTCATGAAACAATGTTTCGGGTGTGCTATGTGTTGTTTCATATATTCTTTTCTCTCTTGCAGTGCATGCTCCGCTGCGCTTTAATGACAAATCGATTGGTAAGTACTTAACAACTTATGTCAAACACACATTTTTCGTCAAGACCACTTTTAGATATATGGTTCCATTTGGCATGTGATAAACGAGCGAGTGGGAGGGTCCATTACTGTTAATGTTAGCAACATATACGGACGGAATAGGATACAAACCTCCTTCCCCGTACACTGATTTAGGTTTTCGGTGAAAAAGCGTGGAACGTCTAAATTAACATAGTCTTATGGGAATTCGAATTTACGGCGACTGGCAGATGGCATTCCTGTTGATCTGATAGAAACTGTATAAGAACGTACTGAAGATGGGATACTAACGTGTTTACCTGCGTGATAATACAATGAAAAGATATTTTGATCAGTGGTAAATGAAACATGTCAGCCATTTCAAAAAATCTGAAGAAGACTATGACACTACATGTAAATCATTAATGGCAGCTTGCAGCGATATTTATTCGTGCATACATGTCCGATGAAACATTGCATCTTAATTCGGAATAAATCAGGCACTGCAATATCGTATTTATCCGCCGACACCGGAGAAGCGACTTTCAAATAAAATGTCTCCTCTGTACGGGAATATATACAGGGTGGTCCGTTGATAGTGAACGGGCCAAATATCTCACGAAATAATCATCAAACGAAAAAACTACAAAGAACGAAACTCGTCTAGCTTGAAGGGGGAAACCAGATGGCGCTATGGTTGGCCCGCTAGATGGCGCTGCCATAGGTCAAACGGATATCAACTGCCTTTTTTTTTTAAAAAAAAAGGAACCACCATTTTTATTACATATTCGTGTAGTACCTAAAGAAATATGAATGTTTCAGTTGGACCAATTTTTTCGATTTGTGATAGATGGCGCTGTAATAGTCACAAACGTATAAGTACGTCGTATCACGTAACATTCCGCCAGTGAGGACGGTGTTTGCATCGTGATACATTATCCGTGTTAAAATGTACCGTTTAGCAATTGCGGTAAAGGTCGATATCGTGTTGATGTATGGCTATTGTGATCAAAATGCCCAACGGGTTGTGCTATGTATGTTGTTCGGTATCCTGGACGACATCATCCGGACCGTTCGCCGGATAGTTAAGTTATTTAAGGAAACAGGAAGTGTTCATCCACGTGTGAAACGTCAACCACGACCTGCAACAAATGATGATGCCCAAATAGGTGTTTCAGCTGCTGTTGCGGCTAATCCGCACATCAGTAGCAGACAAATTGCGCGAGAATCGGGAATCTCAAAAACGTCGGTGTTGAGAAAGCTACATCGATTGCATCCGTACCATATTTCTATACACCAGGAATTGCATGGCGACGACTTTGAACGTCGTGTACAGTTCTGCCACTGGACAAAAGAGAAATTACGGGACGATGACAGATTTTTTGCACGCGTTCTATTTAGCGACGAAGCGTCATTCACCAACAGCGGTAACGTAAACCGGCATAATATGCACTATCGGCCAACGGAAAATACACGATGGCTGCGACAAGTGGAACATCAGCGACCTTGGCGGGTTAATGTAGGGTGCGGCATTATGGGAGGAAGATAGTTGGCCCCCATTTTATCGATTGCAATATAAATGGTGAAGTGTATGCTGATTTCCTACGTAATGTTCTACCGATGTTACTACAAGATGTTTCACTGCATGACAGAACGGCAATGTACTTCCAACATCATGGATGTCCGGCACATAGCTCGCGTGCGGTTGAAGCGGTATTGAATAGCATACCATGACCCTCACGTTCACCGGATCTGACGTCCCCGGATTTCTTTCTGTGGGGAAAGTTGAAGGATATTTGCTATCGCGATCCACCGACAGCGCCTGACAACATGCGTCAGCGCATTGTCAATGCATGTGCGAACATTACGGAAGGCCAACTACTCGCTGTTGAGAGGAATGTCGTTACACGAGTTGCCAAATGCATTGAGGTTGACGGATATAATTTTTAGCATTTATTGCATTAGTGTGGTATTTACAGGTAATCACGCTGTAACAGTATGCGTTCTCAGAAATGATAAGTTCACAAACAAAATAAAATGTTCAAACGTAACTAGGTTCTGTATTTTAATTTAAAAAACCTACTTGTTACCAATTGTTCGGCTAAAATTGCGAGCTATATGTTTGTGACTATTACAGCGCCATCTATCACAAAGCGAAAAAAGTGGTCCAACTAAAACATTCATATTTCTTTACGTGCTACACGAATATGTAATAAAAATGGGGGTTCCTATTTTAAAAAACGCAGGTGATATCCGTTTGACCTATGGCAGCGCCATCTAGCGGGCCAACCATAGCGCCATCTGGTTTCCCCCTTCGAGCTAGACAAATTTCGTTCTTTTTAGTTTTTTCGTTTGACGCCTATTTCGTAAGATATTTGGCCCGGTCATGATCAACGGACCACCCTGTATAATGGATGTACGAGTACAGGTTATAGAGATATGGTTTACAGCATATGGAAGTTTGACTCTGGCTGTGAGTCGCGCTCGGTTAGCCAAATGGTAAGGCGACCGGTCGCGATAAGCGGGAATTCCGGGTTCGAGTCCTGGTCTGGCATAAATTTTCAGTGTCGATATTCCGGTCTGCAGCTGATGGTCGTCCATACTCGTAACTGCGAATGCATTTCATGTATAAGCAACTATACGCTACGGGTCGCGTGTTGACGGGAATGACGGAAACGAAGAGATCTACACAGTCCACGGTGGTAGGCCTCTATGGTGGGTGGTGGAATGGGATAGTTGGAGATCAGGATACCAGTAATCCACCACGACGCGCTGGGTAGCAGTGGAACCGCGAGTTGTCTCCTGGCAGTGTAACGCCTTGTCTTACAAATATCATTGGTAAAACATTCGTTTATCGTACATCAACTACAATAGCCGTGACGACGCCGAGAGAGGCAAACGCCTGCAGTATATACACTGAGGTGACATACATGGTGTGAAGGGCAGTGGATTGGCAGAACTGTCATTTGTACTCACATGACTCATGTGAAAAGATTTCCGGCGTGATTACGGCCGCACGACGAGAATTAACGGACTTTGAACGCGGAATGGTTGTTGGAGCTAGACACATGGGACATTTCGTTTCGGAAATAGTTAGCGAATTCAATGTTCCGAAATCTATAGTGTCAATAGTGTGCCGAGAATTCCAAATTTCAGACAACGCAGTGGCCGACGGCCTTCACTTAACAACCGAGAGCAGTGGCATTTGCATAGATTTGTCAGTGCTAACAGAGAAGCAACATTGCGTGAAATAACCGCAGAAATCAGTGTCGGGCACACGGCGAACTTATCCCTTAGTATAGGGCAGTGAAGTTTGGCGTTAATGGGCTGCAGCAACAAAAAAAAAAAAAAATGGCTCTGAGCACTATGGGACTTAACAGCTATGGTCATCAGTCCCCTAGAACTTAGAACTACTTAAACCTAACTAACCTAAGGACATCACACAACACCCAGCTGCAGCAACAGACGACCGACGCAAGTGCCTTTGGTAGCAGCACGACATCGCCTGCAGCGCCTCTCCTCGGCCCTTGAGCATATCGGTTGGTCTCTAGACGACTGGAAAACCTTTGCCTGGTCAGATGGGTCTCGATTTCAGCTGCTAAGAGCTGATGGTAAGGTTCGAGTGTGGCACAAACCCCACGAAGCTATGGACCCAGCTTGTCAACAAGGCAGTGTGTAAGCTGGTGGTGGTTCCGTGGTGTGGGCTGTATTTACAAGGAATGGACCGGATCTTCTGATCAATCTGAACAGATCATTGACTGGAAGTGGCTGTGTTCGGCTACTTGGAGACCATTTCCAGCCATTCATGGACTTCATGTTCCGCAACAACGACGGCATTTTTATGGATGACCATCTGTCATGTCACTGGGCCACAGCAGTTTGCGATAGGTTTGAAGACCATTCTGAACAATTCGAGCGAATGATTTGGCCACGCAGCTCGCCCGACACGGATACCATCCAATATTTATGGGACATAATCGAGAGGTCAGCTCGTGCACAAAACCCTGCACCGGCCACACTCTCACAATTATGGATAGCTGTAGAGACAGCATGGCTCAGTGTTTCTGCAGAGGACTTCAACGACTTGTTGAGTCCATGGCAAGTCGAGTTGCCGTACTATGCCGGAGAAAAGAATGTCCAACACGTTATTAGAAGGTATCCAATGACTTATTCCAGCTCAGTGTAAACCGTACACAGCCGCTGAAGGACGCTGTGGTCAGCTTGCGACTCATGATCACAGGCAGCCAGCAGCGTCGTTCAGCCGAGAAAGACAAGACCGCCAACTCCAGCAGGAAGACGCCCCACAGCCGCGCCAAACAGCATTGGTCAAGGCATGCCGTGGCGTGGACCCAGGGCAGAAGGGGAGAGCACACGACAACAGTGCCTGCCCACACAAGTAGAGGCAACGAGCAAGGAGTTTACCTGCAGAGGCGATGGCAGCTGAATGGCTGCAAGGCCCTAGACTGCAGCTGTAGACCTTATAGTTTAAGAGGCCACTAAAGCACGAGATGTGTGAGAAAAGCCGGCTGTTGTGGCCGAGCGGTTCTAGGAGCTTCATTCCGAAAACATGCGGCTGCTACGGTCGCAGGTTCGAATCCTGCCTCGGTGTGATGTCCTTAGATTAGTTAGCTTTACTTAGTTCTAAGTCTAGGGGACTGATGACCTCAGATGTTAAGTCCCATAGTGCTTGGAGCCATTTGAACCATTTATGAGAGGAAAGTAATTAGAGTTTTTTTTGTCTACAAAAGTTTTTTTTTCAAACACTAATTTTGTCCCTTCAAAGTCGGAGTCGTTGTTCTTGGTAGCAGCGCTGAAACGCATCAACTAGTAGGGCCTTTCAGGTGTCGGTTACATTCCTTCGAATGTTCTCCCGAGTCCTAAAATGACGTCCTTTTGAGACATTTTTCAATGTCAGGAAAAAAAAAGTCAGTTCAAGTGAATAAGGGTGGGGGGGGGGGGGGCTATGGAACAACAGGAATGCCTCTTGAAGTCGAGAATTCCGGGATGAAAGTGGTCGTGTGACATTGGACTTCCTCATGATACAGCATCCACTTGGCTCAAGTGCGCATTCTCTCATGGTTCATCCTTTTCCTGGGCCTTCCTAGGGCATCTTTAATACTTGACAGCATGTGCTGGAGGAACAATCTCACAGGAGCACGCACATGTTCGACGTTTGCGTCGGTTATTGAAGTGGAAGGTCTCCCTGAACGAGGTTCATTTTCAGTGTGTTCTCAGCGATCCAAAAATGATTTTTGCTCTTGATAAGGATTGTTTCACGTAAGCCTCTTTCAACTTTTCAAATGTCACATTCGCTGATTCCCTGAGTTTAACACGAAACTTAATGGCATAATATTGCTCTAAATTCCGTTGTTTCGTTTTCGTAACACACAACAAAACCAGTATTCTAAAGCACAGCAACATTTTGGTTTCTTAAACATTTTCTTCCCCTGTTGTGGTGTCTCCCATTGATTCGAAATTGTGGCCTCGAAAAGTGCAACTGCACAGCAGTGGAAAGTAAAGCAACACATCCCACGATACACACGAAACGAGTGGACCCAATATGGCCCTATGTGTCACGTGACAATAACAAACAGCAGACGGTGGCAAGTGAAGGGATGGGGACGGCCACTTTTTCCCTGCCCAGAGCCTTAATTACTTGGGTGGACCACATGATCAACGAGCACGACACACAAAAAGTCGCGGGAGATGGATCTTCAGAAACGCAGATGACAGGGAAATCGTCATTTCGATGGGGCACTGTCTTGTACAGTCAGATATATCGATCAGTATATCTATCTCTTGGTAATGGTTGAACACATATAGAAAAGTTTCCTTACATAAGTTCTGCAATGTATCTCGCCGTTTCTCTGTTTTTATTTTTAAATCTTCTAGAATGTGTCACGTATATATTTTCATAATGAACCGACTGCCTTGTTTTAACCTCAAAGTGGTTCAAATTTGTGTGTTTCGTCACAGGTTCGAGATGGTGTGCTGGACACGAGGCAGATCCTGATGAACATTCGAGCGGACGCGCACTTTGCGGGCAGGATGGCCTCCGTCTACGGCCAGAACATCACCCTCGACATGGACCGGCTATCAAGCGACGTGGAAGCCTGTGTCACCTCTGGTTAGTGACACGTTTCAGCCTTCGTAGCACCTCTCTCTCACACGAAGTTCGCTTTTTTAAAAGTCATGGGTCTGTCATAGATGCTGCAGCTATTTTTCCTATCTTGCGCTAATCTTTTGACCCCCTAGGTAGCTACTGTATCCAACATCCTCCGTAATCAATTTTTTGCATATTCTAGTCTTTATCTGCCTCTCCTTTGTCTCCTGCTCATTCCAGTGTCGTTCCGCAGCAGATGCCCCATTAACATCCGCCTTCTTATAGTAAAAGTTCTCTATAGAGTCCTTTCCTCTCCCATTCTTTGTAGTATTTAGTCCTTTAAACTATTTTCTATATCACTGTGTGAAAATAGATCCTGCGCTACTGGCCGACGTGACTCAGGGACACTCGTACCACAGCTCACTCTGCTGAATGTTGCCGAAAGCGTCGAACTTTTCTCCTACTGCAGGCTTAATTCGTCTTGGCGCCACATTTGATCACACGTAGTTAAAAGTAGATGATAGAGAAACTCTAAATAAAGTGAGAATCGGCTACAGACACAACTGAACATACAGCTTGTTCCCAGAGGTCCTTGAGTTTCCACTTGGACTAATAGAATTAATTAATTAGAAGACACGGGAATGACAGGCAAACGTGCATTATTGTAGTTAACCATCAGTTAAGGGACTGGCAGACAATGTTCGGTCAGTAAGAACAACATACAAAATGACCGTAGGAAAATGTGAATATGGAAAGTGAACAGCAGGCCGTTGTGGCTTCAGTCTGGAACCACGCGTCCGCTACGGTCGCAGCTTCGAATCCTGCCTCGGGCATGAATGCGTGCAATGTCCTTAGGTTAGTTAGGTTTAAGTAGTTCCAAGTTCTAGGGGCTGATGACCGCAGATATTAAGTCCCACAGTGCTCAGAGCCATTTGAACCATTATGAAAGTGAAAAAAAAAAAAACATGAGGGCGAGTAAGACAGCTTCTGTTCACTGACTGTACATGGCTGTGGAAAGTCAAAGATTATCTTATCTGCTGCGTTCAGGCTTCGGTAATACGTATGCGGTAATTCCCAGATGTCAACGTAATTCCAGTGTGTCGATTCTCTTATCTTGAGAGCAATGAGATTGTGATGTTGTTACACTTGTCTTTCTTGGAAATTAATTCGTAATACATTTGGCACTTGACTTCATTTGAATCTGGAAGTCTTAATAACTTCGTACACAGTTACTTTGAAAATAAGGGTAATAATACAACGTAAATTACAGATAAACTGTAACATGCAGTTTCTGGCGTTTCAGTAAAATTTACATCTACATAAGGACTTAGAGATGTAAATGTAACAATGAGGCAAAGGTTTGGAAAAGTTAAAACATATAATTTCTGCGTTCCCTGTATAATATGCACATCTTAGTTTCCTTTCTTGCTTCTCCATCAAAACCTGAGCATGTTAGTGGATGATCAGAATCCCTAACACCGGTTTTATGAATCGACATTCATTCATTGGAAGTACTCCTTTCCTGTGTAGATGCTGGGATAGGCAGTCATCTCCGGTTGTTAGCTGAATGTTGCCCACTACTTCATCTTCCATTTATTCCCGAATAGCTCCCAATAGTCTTCTATGCTTTCCCCAATGCTTTCTTTTACACTACTGGCCATTAAAATTGCTACACCAAGAAGAAATGCAGATGATAAACGGGTATTCATTGGACAAATATATTATACTAGAACTGACATGTGATTACATTTTCAAGTAATTTGAGTGCATAGATCATAGAACATCCACCTCTGGCCGTAATAACGGCCTTGATACGCCTGGGCATTGAGTCAAACAGAGCTTGGATGGCGTGTACAGGTACAGCTGCCCATGCAGCTTCAACACGATACCACAGTTCATCAAGAGTAGTGACTGGCGTATTGTGACGAGCCAGTTGATCGGCCACCATTGACCAGACGTTTTCAATTGATAAGCGATCTGGAGAATGTGCTGGCCAGGGCAGCAGTCGAACATTTTCTGTATCCAGAAACGACCGTGCAGGACCTGCAACATGCGGTCGTGCATTATCCTGCTGAAATGTAGAGTTTCGCAGGGATCGAATGAAGGGTAGAGCCACGGGTCATGACACATCTGAAATGTGACGTCCACTGTTCAAAGTGCCGTCAGTCCGAACAAGAGGTGACCGAGACGTGTAACCAATGGCACCCCATACCATCACGCCGGGTAATATGCCAGTACGGCGATGACGAATACACGCTTCCAATGTGCGTTCACCGCGATGTCGCCAAACACGGATGTCGACCATCAAGATGCTGTAAACAGAACCTGGATTCGTCCGAAAAAATGACGTTTTGCCATTCGTGCACCGGGGTTCGTCGTTGAGTACACCATCGCAGGCGCTCCTGTCTGTGATGCAGCGTCAAGGGTAACCGCAGCCATGGTCCCTGAGCTGATAGTCCATGCTGCTGGAAACGTGGTCTAACTGTTCGTGCAGATGGTTGATGTCTTGCAAACGTCCCCATCTGTTAAGTCAGGGATCGAGGCGTGGCTGCACGGTCCGTTAGAGCCATGCGGATAAGATGCCTGTCATCTCGACTGCTAGTGATACGAGGCCGTTGGGATCCAGCACGGCGTTCCGTATTACCCTTCTGAACCCACCGATTCCATATTCTGCTAACAGTCATTGGATCTTGACCAACGCGAGTAGCAATGTCGCGATACGAAAAACCGCAATCGCGATAGGCTACAATCCGACCTTTATCAAAGTCGGAAACGTGATGGTACGCATTTCTCCTCCTTACACGAGGCAGCACAACAGCGTTTCACCAGGCAACGCCGGTCTACTGCTGTTTGTGTATGGGAAATCGGTTGGAAACTTTCTTCATGTCAGCACGTTGTAGGTGTCGCCACCGGCGCCAACCTTGTGTGAATGCTCTGAAAAGCTAATCATTTGCATATCACAGCATGTTCTTCCTGTCGGTTAAATTTCGCGTCTGTAGCACGTCATCTTCATGGTGTAGCAATTTTAATGCCCAGTAGTGTATTTATTGAGTTTTCTTGATTCAGAACTGTCTCGTGAATTAATTTCTTAAGTATGTCAGGCGGAATGGGATGTTTGTTAGCTTGTTGATGTGTTTCTTGTCTGGCCAAGAGGTCAGCCGGTGAGCAGTCTCGTTTCAGTCGATTGATAAATGTGAAGGTATCAACTAAAATACTACGTCTTTATTTCTGTCGATGATATACTTTAAGGCGTGTCTTATTTCAGTTGTCTCATTTCCGTCGATTTGTAAATGTGAAGGTATCAACTGAAAAACTATTTCTTTATTTCTGTCCGTGACATACTTTAAGGCGTGTCTTATTTCAGTTATGGGTGTTGTTTCTGTGGAGTGGTTTGTTGAGATAGCCTCAACGGCTGCTCTAGAATTAACCAGTTCCGCAGCTACTGTAAATAAGTTGATTGTGTTTATAAGTTAATTGCTAGATGGTGTGCACGAATTTCACCGTCAAAGCTCCTTATACGTTGCACGAGAGCGGAGTACTGGGAAAACAATTTGATGTACACCTCGCCTCCAGTGTATCATAAATCTTTGATCCATTCGCATACATTATAAGCCATTCTGATTATGCGTATTTTTGATGTAACACCGTTGTTTTCCGTTGCCTTTCATATCGTATCTGCACTTTTCTTCTTAGTAATGCTCTCCATTGCCTATAGAGTATCCATGCCCCTTTAATGTAAAGGATTGACAAGTTATTTGGCACTCTCTATAGTTATATCTGTGTCTAGGTTGTTCAGTAGCGTTTCACATGCTCCTGTTGTTGATGTTTGTGTTTTTCAAGAAGCTAGGAAAGCAGACTTCTGTCCAGTTTGCTTTGTGTGATGATTTCATTTTGATGAATGTACATACGACTTGCTTCTTTATTTTTGTTGGGTGTAGCTTTGACTGCTTCGTTATGAGGCTAAACGCTTGATCCTGGTTTCTCTCTAATGTAACTATCAGTTTTTGTGCCGTAGAAATGAAATTTTCACGTCCGGATTTAATAACAGATTTCATGTATATATATTGAATGTTTTGTTTATGCTGTTCTGAGTGCATCCTCAAGTTGGAACAGGTGGTCCCTTAAGGACTTTCATATTTTTTGAAATTTCTTTCCTTAATAAAGTCTGTGTGGTTGGTGGATTACCTAATACTGCACATCAGCAGCTTTCGATTTGCTGTTGAGTATTTTACTATCGAAAGATGATTATTGCAGGAATCAAATGCCTTATTAATCGTTTTTCTAGTTTGCGCTTTTTGACCAGTGGCCCATATTACGATGTCGTATGCAAACGTGCTCACATTTATATTTTCAGTCTTCATCAGCACTCCAATCAGGCCATTTAATTAGATGTTAAATGGTTACAACTTCTGACTTGTCCCTATGGTATTCCAGTTTTGTTTGGTTTTTACCTCGTTTGTACCTCATTCTATCGTGTCTTCGGCCAATTTTGAGTCAGGAATATTTTTACTCTACCTAGCATGTTTCCATATATTTTCAATTTATTCACATTCCCTGGCCAAATTAATATGACTACTTGAAAAAATTATGAAAATAATGTATAATTCTTTACATAAATTTTTATGGGTTTTTATTATGCCAAATACACTTGGTTAATGCAGGGACATATGCCAAAATAAAAATAATCCACCTTTATGGTTTTTATTAACATTTAGTCAAACCACCCTTTGCACAAATCTCAGAGTGCACTCTGCGAAGCACACCATCTATGCATCGCAAAGACGTATCTTTCAAATGTTTACTGTGGATCCAGTGAAATAGGGCTCTTTTGATAAAATTTATTTTAGTTGTGAAGTGGTCTTTGGCCACTTACCTTTTTAGCAAATCCCAAATTTTCTCCGTCAGGTTCAAGTCATGAGAATTCCTGGTCAGTCCAGTAGAGATGCATTTTTACTCTTCAGGAAACTCATCTTGCATGAATACTGATTTTACTTGTTTGTTGAACCAGTTTCGAAGTAACTGAAGCAGACGCGTTAGTAGAACTTCGTTGTATTGCTACAGTCTCAATGCTCCTTAAACTATGTAGCCCTTCCAGTCCCTTACTACAAATTACAGAACAAATTATGACTTATATTGGATGCTCGGTATTCTTTAGGACACAATTATCACTGTATTTTTCTGAAGGCTTTCTCCTAGTTGACTTTGTCTTGTCATTGTAGCACACCAGTATAACAAATTGTTATGATGTGAAATGAAAATGGAATATTTTTTTATAAGAGAAAGACAAAATATTTAAAAAAAACTTACTGAGCTCGAGACATCCACAATGAAGTTCCTGTACTTCTTTGCCCATCGAATCGTTGATTCCTCATCCTGGTGTTTTATCTAGGTTTACAAACTGTTCTGCAACTCTTGTAGGTCAAGTAAGACAGTAATCTGTGAACTGTACTGATAGAGATGGAAGCTTCTGCATCTTCAAGCTTCTTTCTGATGGCGCTATTTGTTGCCGTGCTATCTTCCAATACTATATTTTGCAAGTGGCATTTGCCATGCATGCTATGCAACTTATTATTATAATCAACAAATCAATTTTTAGAAATTCTGCATTTTTTTGTTATTTCTCGTTGAGAGACATTAGTTTCAGTCAAGAGCCATTTAGCAAGTCCCTATTTTGTTGTTGAAAGTGAAACGTCCCCTTAGAACAAATTATACACAACTGTGCTTAACCTGACACACAATATTATTTAGCGCAACGCAATCTGACTTTCAAAAATCCCTACAAAAGAATGGCCCTGACTAACATTAACCTATACCTTTCACAAATCACTTACTTCACAAAAATCTTCGTTACTGGAACTACTGCAATACAGCGAGCGCCACTACTGCCAGGTAAATAAAAGATTCAAACTACTGAAGGCACTAACTACTGATAGGGATAGTTAGCAAATGAAAGATTTTAATAGAGAACAGACACTGTATTTACCTTAATATCATCATATATATAGCAGTTCATGACAAATTACAAAACTCCGCCATCTCTCTCCCCACATCCACCACCGCTGGCGGCTCACCTCCAACTGTGCAACGCTACGCGCTGTTCACATCCAGCTGCCGCTGCCCAACACTACAATGGCAGACAACAATGCAAACTAGCCACAGGCTGCACACAGCACAGCCAGTGATTTTCATACAGAGCGCTACGTAACGTTGCCAATAAGAAAATATAAACAGCCTACTTACATAGCCCCCACGCTCCCCACAAAAAATTTTACAAATTTTTTTGGCCAGTGGCCAATAATGATTTGATAAAATTTTTCATAATTACAATAACAAAGATATCAAATGCACACACTTATTGATACAATGTTGGTCAAAAGCTAAAATTTTCTCACAGTTCATAAAGACAGTGCTGATCATTCATCATTATAGTAATTACAGTTTTTCTTTTTCACAAAGTCTCATTAGTAAAAGAAATTGCACACAGAAGTAGTGGATTTCCATGCAATCTTGACGAAGTAGTGTTGTCCTTCCAACGGAAAGACAGTGCTGACTCTTGACATGCAGACAGGTAATGGGCCACAACAGAGCAAACCCACAGCAGAGTCATTTGACGTTTTGAAGAATATTGGTAGGTAGGTCATCACAGAGCAGACCCACTGTAGTCCTGGTAGAGAGTGTGGTATTGGTGGGCTACCAGAGGTGCAGACCCACTGCAGTCCTTGTAGAGATAATGGTATTGGTGAGTCAGCAAAGGTGTAGACCCACTGTAGTCCTTGTAGAAATAATGGTATTGGTGGGTCATCAAAGGTGTAGACCCACTGTAGTCCTTGTAGAGACGGCCAGCAGCCATCTGCTGCGACTGTGCAGGTGCACAATCACCATCGAAGAGTCTTGCAGAGAAGATACAAGTCCATAAACCACCACTTGTGCACGCACAAAGTTTTGGAATTGTCCTTAGAAGTCTTGCAGACAATATAGCAAGTCCATAAACCACCACTTGTACACTCACGAAGTTTTTGGAATTGTCCTCAGAACCAGCAATGCTGTTATCCAGTCCCTTGCTGAATTATTAACACACGTGCAAACACTAACAGTCCCTACTTCTCATATATTGTCCATATAGTATGACCAACAGAAACGTGTGCAGTGAAATGGAACTTACAAGTTACTTAATTTGATGAACTGCTGTCAATTACAATTTTATAACATAAGAATACAATAACAAAGGTACAAAATACATCATTAAAGAACGTAACAATACAGATAACATTTGTAGTACAGGCTTTACAAAAGAATCGAAATAACATATACATCAGTGTTACAGGAATTATTACATGAGTACATACATAAAAGATCAGAGTAACTTGCGAAACATCAACTTCACACATGAGCATTAAAACAGAGCAGAATAAATAATGTCTAAATATCTTTACAACGTAAATAACATAGTATTTGAAATATTCTACAACATAAATCTTATTAGCGAAACACATAAAGACAGGAAAAAGACAAATATACAAGGATACATAAACATATAGCGGAATAATACAAAAGGAAAGGACAGGGTTTGTTTTACTGCAGTATTTTGCAAACAAAACTTTCTTTACTTCTTGGAGATCTCCCTTCATTCATCATTATTCCCAAAAAGTCCTATCTATACCTCCTTCCTGTATTCTATTCATATGTCTTTCAAAATAATTATTTCTGATTGTACAATACTCATTTTGGCCCAAATCTTTTTCATATAACGTCGCAATGCATTCTTTTCCTATTCTTCATAGTCAATTTGTTATATAGTCTACCCCTCTTAAGCTAACTTAAATCTACTGAGCTCAGATGCTAAACTAAGGGACGAGGCAATGCAGCAGCACAAAACAATTAACACAAACAGCAATGACAAAAAAATGCAAATTGGCAGCAGCAGTAAATCTAAATTAACAGAGAAAATGCAACATTACAACTAATATGAGCCCATGTGCAGCAACAATAAAAATAAATCAGTAGTAAAACTAGCTTAACAGAGTAATACAAAGTCAAATTCTGTAACATTATGCCTGGCAAACAGCAGCAGCAAATATAAAAAATATAAAAAATATAAAACTTATATCTATACATGACAAAGCTCAAGCAGAAAAAATATTACACTAAAATGGCCATGTCTAATACCTATGTCACATCTTAACACTAGAGTGATGCATCACGAGAACTTACACTAGCATATAAGTTACCAAATCGTAAAGAAATTATTTATGCAATTTCTGTGAAGGGAAATGTCTATTTATGTGCCCTCGTTTTCTTGGAAGTAAATCATAAATTTCTTATTGACTGGATCTGTAGGCATAAAATAACTATATTAGTACATATATTAAATTTTATTTTAACCAATGCTGCAGTGCAGCTAGAAACTAGATATTAAAGAAAATGAGCAAATATGTGCAAAGTAAAGCATAAGAACATCATTCAGTAGTCATGAGGCATTTCATAAGTTAGTAGAAAAATCTCTCAACTAGAGAGACAGTAGTCATAATCAGGTGTATAGACATAAAAATATATCTCGTCATTTCATTAGGCATTTCAGTAAATATCATAAATTAAGAGCTCCACAGTGTAATCATATGTTTTCAAGTTCGATCATGTCGTTTTTGCGATGCTTTCTACAAAGGAACGTCAATAGCGAGGATAATGGCCTCCCTTTTTTTTCTCCACCTGTACCTCTGGAAGGGGCACACACTAATGGCTTTTTTCCAGGTGATGTTGCCCAGCTGGGTGCCCGCGACGCATTACGTGCAGGTGGTCACTTAACTTTCTTACGGAAATATTTATGACAGCAGTTTCCGCTACAGTGACAGTCTCATATAAAAATTTCACAGGTCGAGAATTTACGTTGCAAATGTGTAGAAACAAAATCTTATGAATATAACAGTGTCCAAACAATTTTCGCCGGCATTGTGATACATTCACGCATTTACACACATTTCATAACTCTTAAAGTACGATTCTTGGTTTCCAACATCCTTTTTCACAAGTCAAGAGTCCCTAACTTCTATTCATTATTCATATACATATAAACACGTAATCACATTCCTCATATATGGTAGCATCATCTTATTGACATAAACATACCTCAACAGCATAATACACATCGTCATCGTAAAAATAACATCATAACACCTCAGTCAAATCTCAAAAAAGTCGTAGCTTTCTGCAATAATTTCAAACCATAAAAAATATTCTCTGCTCATTTCAATAGTGTCATCTGCCTGAAACGTACTTTAAAAATCATGATCTCATACCAAATACATCATTCAAAGCTCTCATAGTATCACAATGGTTCCGAAAAAATATGAAGAGTTCACACAGTACAGACAAAATACAATTTCGTAAGTGTGAAGTTATCCAACGGTGTCATTACGTAAACATGTGTCACTGATGTAGTAAAAAGATGTTTATCTCTCAGTTAAATGATCAGATAGCTGTGTAATTTATGTTTTAGAGAAATATGGTACCGATGTGTAAAGTTGTATAAGCAAATACCATATTAGCTAGGGTTCCTTGTGCTTGCCAAACACATGGTACACAAAGTAAGCATGTACCCCCCAGAGGATTAATGTAATTATACCCTCAGGTGTTACAGATTACAGCAATGGAATGAAATGTATCACGGAAAACTTTCTTTGTAATTCAAAAATCTTTAAAAATAAATGTTTTAAGTACAAAATTAATCACTGAAATGCGTGTCCTGTAGCGCTAAATGTGCATCTTGCTGTAAGATCATCTCTGTGGAAGTGTCGTAGTTATTGTCCTCCGAAAGCTAAGTTCTGCAGAAGTCAATGTACTTACCTCATGATAAACAAAAGTGAAATGCTTTGCGTATAGATATCTTACTTATTACGCTTATTGCCGTGATGAAGAAAGTACTGTGCTGTAACGTATTGTTGTGCTACGGAAAAGGCTGTCTCATTGTAGCTATAACTCAAAAGTTACTACTAAACATGTTTTACTTTCCAGAAGAATTCAGAAAAACTGTGCAGATATAAAACAGATGCACCACAAGAGCAATATTGTAAATTGTCACTCATTAGTAGCGTCGTGATAAAATCATGTAGCTGTCACATTAACTAAGCACTGTGTCATCTGGTATTTCACAGAAAGTACTTCAAATCCAGAATGTATTTTCAAGTGAACCAAAATGTTGCATTAAAATCTCATTAGCAGTACCAGATATAATGTTATTTTTCTTGGAGCCAGCCGGCGCACGTGTATGCCTGCGGTGCGAGTCATTGTCTGTCTCTTTGTTGCCGTGCGTCGTTACTGGGATTAGGAGGCCTAACTTCCACAAATTCGCCTTGCCGAGAGGGCCCAGCTCTGTTAGAAACCCGCCAGTTCTGATGAAATTCACGTCTGTCGTTTTGTCGGTAGTTTACATAGTTTCTTGTTTGTCGGTCATGTGGTGGAGAATTTCTCCCTGAATCGTAACTGTGCGCTGGACCATTGCGTCTGAAGTTATTCTGTCTCCCGTGATAATAATTGTTCTGGTTGCCAAATTGTCTGTTTCTATGAGTGTCTCTGTCATATTCATTACTACGGAAATGCGATCTTTCTCTGTAATTATTATTACTCTGCCAGTGGTTGTCATACGGATGGTGTCTGTTTTGGTCACGATTTGCATTGTGAGAATAGCCTTGTCGTGTCCAGTTATTATTTCTTTCATCGCGGAATTGCGACGGATGTGACCTGTAGTTGTTGTGTTCCTGTTTTCGCATTACGCGATTGTCAGTGTCAATTTCCAGTTCTTGTAACAGTCCCTGAAAAGCTTCAATGTCGTCTTTGCAACGCCCTGCCAAAATAATATGTCGTAAATGTTCAGGTAATTTGATTAAGCAAATGCTTATGAGTTCTGAGGGGCTGTATGGGTTTGACAGGTACTGATTCTTGTGCAACATGTCTTCAAAATATTTCACAAGACTGGAAAATTCAGATTGTTCGAAGCGTTTCATCATCATGATGCTATGTTTTACTCGGTCTTGTGTAGCTTGAGACCAATACGCTGAGAGGAAGGCATGATAAAATTCTCCTTCACTGTGACAATCGTGAATGACCGATCGCATTCTTACAGCTGGTTCATTCTCCAAGTAGCCACACGTAAATTCTAATCTGTGTTCTAATGACCAATTGGGAGGAAAACAATGAGAGAATTGATGGAGCCACACTTGTGGATGAATGTCGTTGGCAGAATTCTTAAATGTTTTGAATTTTCGTGTAGTAATGAACAGCTTATAGTCAAAGTCATTGTGTCGGCGAGTAGCATATCGGTCATTGTTATGTCGTGTCAGCGGTTCCATCTCAAAATTCGGTCCACCTTGCCAATTCCTTTCATAATTACCGAAATGCCCTGTGTTATTATTTTGTGGCTTTTCCGTATTTCTAAGTTCCTCTTCCCGTGTTGGAGCGCGAGTGTCCTCTGAAATATGTAATTCTTGTATCACCTGCGTCAACTGATCTTGTACTTCCCGGATTTCTGTTTTGTACTGTGTATTGATTTGATTTTGATTTTGTTTGAATTTTCTTATTTGTTCATACTCTTCTGTGTCAGTGAGGGCTACGGGTCTTGTGTCATTCAGATCATCATCTACCTTTGTAGATAAGTTAGTGACCTGATCCGCACAACTGTTTTACTGTGCAACAATGAAAAACCACAACTACCAAGGAAATTCTCTCTATAATTACGCGCTAGCAATAAACAAAAGCTACACTAAATACACAAACTACAAGAAAAAATCAGAAGATTCCAGTGAGGTATCCTAGGCTAAGGGTCGACATATGAAACGTCCCCTTAGAACAAATTATACACAACTGTGCGTAACCTGACACACAATATTATTTAGCGCAACGCAATCTGACTTTCAAAAATCCCTACAAAAGAATGGCCCTGACTAACATTAACCTATACCTTTCACAAATCACTTACCTCACAAAAATCTTTGTTACTGGAACTACTGCAATACAGCGAGCGCCACTACTGCCAGCTAAATAAAAGATTCAAACTACTGAAGGCACTAACTACTGATAGGGATAGTTAGCAAATGAAAGATTTTAATAGAGAACAAACACTGTATTTACTTTAATATCATCATATATATAGCAGTTCATGACAAATTACAAAACTCCGCCATCTCTCTCCCCACATCCACCACTGCTGGCGGCTCACCTCCAACTGTGCAACGCTACGCGCTGTTCACATCCAGCTGCCGCTGCCCAACACTACAATGGCAGACAACAATGCAAACTAGCCACAGGCTGCACACAGCACAGCCAGTGATTTTCATACAGAGCGCTACGTAACGTTGCCAATAAGAAAATATAAACAGCCTACTTACAAAAGGTCTGTAGCTAATCCCATGTCTGAAAATATATAATAATTGGATTAGGTTTCCTCAAATATTAATTTACAATGTAAAAACAACAATCGTGCTCAGAAAGGGTTCAAATAAACTAAAACTACTTTTTGTACATGCCACGAATAAAAATATTTATTTAGAGCCAATTTACTGTTTAATTTTTAATAATTGTAGGTAACAACAGAAAGCGTTAGGTGTATGTATTTTCTTCTAGAAAAACAAATGATATCAGCAATTCAACAACGACAAAATCAAACAACTGTTTCATGAAATATCCTTCTGAAAGCATGCAAATAGTCTTAAAAATACTTAAAGTCTTTCTAAAAATCTTTTTCCCTTTGAAATTACATAATATTACGTCATTTCATGAATTATCTTAAATGATCTCATTCATTTGACCAGGGACCGTAAGCTTACTGTTCCACATGACATAATGTGCTCCTTGAGGAACAACAAATCCTTGTAATGAGCTCTGATTTTTATTGAATCCTGATGTGACGTTTTGTATTAGTTTCAGAACTGAGTTTGATGTGGGAATATTATCTATGAAACTTGCTTGCTCCTCTTCTAGGGTTTCCTGAGTTTCAAGGTTCAAGGATGGAATTGAGTTCTGCAGTTATCATTTTTCAAAAGTTTTGGCCATTAATGATGTCAATGTGTTTCATTAATAGTATCCGAAGTCTTAAATTGGTTTGTCTTGTTGAGGATTTGTATGATTGTAGCAGGTTCGAATTCTGCCTTGGGCTTGGATGTGTGTGATGTCCTTAGGTTAGTTAGATTTAAGTAGTTCTAAGTTCTAGGGGACTGATGACCTCAGAAGTTAAGTCCTATAGTGCTCAGAGGCATTTGAACCATTTTTATGATTGTAGCAACTAACAATCCCCCCCCCCCCCCCACATACACACACACAGATTTAGTGGTAAGAGGGCTCAGTGGACAGCCTGTCCAAAACTGAACACTGGGTCATTTCACCACTATACCCTAAATGTTTTAAAAACTCATGGTAAAAGATTGTCTGGTTCCTTCTTTTCCCTGGCCACAAAGGCTTTTATGTTTTCATTGCACTATAATTCATTATTTAATCAGTTCTCTCAGGCTAGGGAATGTGGGATTAAAAGTGGTACAAAGCTTCAATGCATTTAAGAAATGACGTTATAGAACCACAAAAACTGCTGTAATCAATAGTTATTAACAGACAAACCATTTTCAAGTCACAGATTAACACTACATTGAGCTTGTGGCACGACTTTGACCAGGTAGGATGCTCTTCACTGGAATGGTACATCTATTCGAGGGCTGACTATGAATACTTAAGGCAACAGACATGTGTGTATGTGGCAGATGCTGCAGATTGTAGTCAACTACGTAACTGACTCAAGAAACCTTCTCTGAATTGATGTAATGTTAATCTGACATTAAAGTCTTCACTTGTCCGAAACTACTTGTCTGTGAATAAACATTTTTAAGCTGTGTCTAGTGTTAGACTTTGCGATTTTGAGTTCAAGGAAGTGTACTGTTTCTTCTGTTTCTACTTGTGTAGTGAACTGAAAGTTGTAGTGTAAGACATTTATCTGCCTGTATTAACTGATTATATATTCTTGAGGTTTCTCTTTGAGGCATATGATATTGTCTACATATTTGTTTGTATTATTTCTTAAAAAATTTCGGTGTCAAAGTGATTCATTAGGATATCTGCTAGTGTGTATGAGATTGAGCTGCTCATTGGGAGCTCTTCCATTTGTAAACATAATGAATTCTTAAATTGTCAGTCGATTTGCTCAGTGATTATTTTTACGATTTTTATCAGTTCTATTATGGAGATTTTTGAAATTTATGGGTTTCCTATCTTTTCTTTTATGATGTTAGTTGTTGTCACCAGGTAGGACTCAAGCGTTTGTGTCTTTCACACCGAAAGATATCAGTTTTGCAGTAGACAGGATGCATACATCTTTTACTTTTGCATTAATTCCAATAAATTTTTATACTTCTGTTGTACCCCAATTTGGAATGTTGAGTTAAGTGTTTGTGTGCAAACCTTGCAGTATGATATGTGATAGCACTCTTGAAGATGATAATTGGTCTCATCAAGGTATTGTCTTCACGTATTGTGTGCTGGATTCTGAACACACACACACACACACACACACACACACACAGCATAAGTGAGGTAGCAACAGAATAAATGTATGCAAATATTAACAAAATCTGTTTTTAGGTAGAATTGAAACAAATGAACCCTTGATCACAATTACTTAAATCTTATTGACCAGGTTTCAGCACTTCTAAGAGTGCCTTCATCAGAATTAGACAATTAGAATGGCCTATAACATAGCTTTTTTATCTATAAAAAGTGTAAGTGCTGACACACAATGAAAGACAGAGGCAGTACTTACATATCACTTATAGAATAATTAACAGATCAGAAGTCACAAAATATATAAAAAAAACCTGTGGATGTACAGGTACTAACAGCCCATAGTGGCTCGCATTCACGCTTTCCTTTTTTATATATTTTGTGACTAAAGCCCTTCTGATCTGTTAATTATTCTATATGTGACCTGTAAGTACTGTCTCTGCCTTTTATTGTTAGTCAGCGCTTACTCTTTTTGCATAAAAAACGTCTTTTCCTATAAATTTGTAACTATGTTATAGGCCATTTTAATTGTTTAATTCTGATGAAGGCACTCTTAGAAGTGTTGAAACCTGATCAATAAGACTTAAATAATTGTGACCGAGGGCTCATTTGTTTCAATTCTACTTTAGAAACGGTCACTGAACCAAGCAGCCATGTTTTAAATCTTTTTACGGACTGTAGTGGCAAACTATTGATTACAAACATCTATATTCATCAAATTATTGGTATAATAACTTAACCTGTTAATATGATCGGTTGCAGTTCCGATAGCCCTGCTTTCAAGTCATTCAAGACATAATTTTGTGAATCAAATTCAACTGTCGAAACTGCATCTCACTTATTCTGTGCCGGTCGTTTACAATGGAGTCCCCAGCACGACTGTTGCCTCCCTCCCACCCCCACCCCCCACAATACTGTCTACAAAGGTGTGGGCCATGTTACTTTGCGTGCACTCCGCGCACCAGTTGACAACACTGTGGGGCTTCTTCAAAGTATCCACAGATACCTCACATGTTTGTGAATTGTTGGCACCGGTATATTATTCTCTTAATTGAACAATATATATGCATTATACAGCAATCATTAAATATATCATGTCGTTGTTAGTTCCAATGAGTCGTTTCATAAATTCATACGCCTTTATATTGCTGCAATTTAATTCTTAAGTTTCAGACACGTTTCACCTATTCTGTTAAAGACATCTTCAGCGGACCATTTTACTTATACGTCTGTCCTGTCAAAATCACCGTTTCCTCTCATCTGGTCATTGGTTGGAGAGTGCACTCGATTCACGAAAATTTAGCACATATTCGTAGAGAGAGAGCTTCGGGTTTTCATATTTTCGCACTCCGCTTTTCTTTACCTGAATGGTGTGAAACATTACACTGCTTATCTGGCAAGAAGTTCAGATTCATACTACAAGAACTGTGACCATTTTTGTCGCAGCACTGTTTGTGTGGGGTGATTAGTTGGAAATGTTTGTGGGGGAGAGGGAGGAGAGCCCACATCTCGTGGTCGTGCGGTAGCGTTCTCGCTTCCCACGTCCGGGTTCCCGGGTTCGATTCCCGGCGGGGTCAGGGATTTTCTCTGCCTCGTGATGGCTGGTTGTTGTGTGCTGTCCTTAGGTTAGTTAGGTTTAAGTAGTTTTAAGTTCTAGGGGACTTATGACCACAGCAGTTGAGTCCCATAGTGCTCAGAGCCATTTGAACCATTTTTTTTTTTTTTTGGAGAGGGAGGAGATGGAACTATTTCCAGCATACGCCATACATCTAAGGGTGACCTTGTCGATATTTTTCGTTAGTTTCTGTGTCAGCATATCCTATACTAAAATACGAAGACGTAGTGTGCGTACCTGTATCTCTGGGTGTGAGTAAAAGACTGAAGTCCTTGACTTGGTTGACGTATGTTTCATATAAAATCCTCGTCTCAGTGATATAATAAGAACTTCCTCTTGTGTTCACGTTTCAACTTTGCGTGTGGAATCTTAGACATCTTACTGCAGATTTGATGTAGCTTACTATCCATGATGCTACAGACCTATGTAAAAGGCAGTATGATCCCTGCCCTCTTTCACTCTGTTTGCGTAAATCTCAGCACAAGTGACTCTTTCGGAAGATCACTGGCTTGCTTTGAAATATCCTGTTATGAATTCTTTAAATACTGTTGTCTCAAAGTCATAAATCAGCATTAGGGGAACACAACGACACTAAACCATTTTTTCAGATTTCGTACTCTTATACGAAGGCAGGATCATGAGCTATGCATCAAAGTGAACATCCTAACTCGTGTGCTCGACATAATATACAATATATGACGCAGCACGCATGTACAACAACAAAAAATTGACGATACATAAACTAAAATTTTTGGAAAGGCCGTCAGCAGTTATGATTTCAAATGTTCCTTAAAACTAATGTTTATTTCTGTTGCAGAAGAGAATCCTGACTGTGATACAGTCTACAACCAGTTCAAGTGCGTCTCTGATTTAATTTCCAACGTAAGTAACAAGCTTCTATTTAGCATTTTAATTTTGTTGTTTTTTATATAGCTGGTGTTTAATTACTCTCGTTGCATCTGTTCTACACATGAAATAGTGCAGAATACGAAGGGCGTTCAATATCTACGCGACAAATTTTTTTCTGAAAGCAGATTAGTTTTATTCAGGATTCCAACACACCATGTGATTCTCCACTCTTTTGGCTACAAATCCATATTTTTCAACATAATCTACGTTCAATGCACCCTTACTGGGAAGGTCAGTATACCCGCATGGTATCACCACTCTACTGGCCGACGTCAGAGCCAGCGTCTTGGTACATCAATAACTTCCCAATCATTTTCGTGTTGCTTCCCGAGAAGTGCGTTCTTCCTGGACCAAACAGATGGAAGTCGGATGGCGCAAAATCGGGGCTCTAGAGTGGATGAGGAAGAACCGTACAATGAAGTTTTGTGAGTTCCTCTCGGGTGTGAGATCTGTGTGAGGCCTTGCGCTGCCATGGAGAAGGTGGAATTTGTTGTGGCGTAGCAAGACAGCCACGCCACTCGGAAGTAGCCGAAATGCACGCGTTACACACGCCGGCTGGCGTGAGGTCTGAAACAGGGTACGTAATGAATGCTATAAAGAAAAGTACGTAGCTGCTGTAATACTTAACTTTAATCCATCATTGTGGTACATCGCTCTTGACGATACAAATGAGACTCTTTAAATACAAGCACTGTAAGGCTAATGGCGCCTTGCTAGGTTGTAGCCATGGACTTAGCTGAAGGCTATTCTAACTGTCTCTCGGCAAATGAGAGAAAGGCTTCGTCAGTGTAGTCGCTAGCAAAGTCGTACAACTGGGGCGAGTGCTAGTTCGTCTCTCTAGACCTGCCGTGTGGTGGCGCTCGGTCTGCGATCACTGACAGTGGCGACACGCGGGTCCGACATGTACTAATGGACCGCGGCCGATTTAAAGCTACCACCTAGCAAGTGTGGTGTCTGGCGGTGACACCACATTCCTCCCCCGCAAATCGGCGAACGGTCGTGTTATAAGGCTTCCGCCCGCCGTGGGGAGGGCCCCATGTTGACGTATGCGATGAGGTGGGGAGCCTAACAACAGGCGAGGCTGTGCCACCCGCACCCGGCCATTCGGTCAGAGGGGAGCTAGGAAACGCCTGGAAACCTAGTCCAGGGTGCACGCCAACATGCGGTGTATGCGCCCGTAAAGAGACAGGAGGGGCCGAAGGGTCGACCTCCATTGCGTCGGGGTATCCGACGCGCGATGACGCCATGTGGTCCGGAGCGGGCAAGAGTTCCATGGCGGAGGACAGCTGGTCACGGGAAGCGATCGGCGGCGCGTGACCCAGGGAGGCGCCCGGCGGTTGCAGCGACGCGTCCACTGCGGGCGGGGCCGACGGCGGCTGCGGCTGCGGCGCGACGCCATGGGGCAAAATGGAAGGCATCGTCGGTAACACCTGGGGATGAGGCGAGCCAGTAGATGGGTCCCCAGGGCGCTGACCGGACGGCACCGTCGCTGAAAGCAGACGGGGAGCGGCAGAACCCGTGCGACGACAGAGACGCAGCTGATTGAGATGCCGACGCACCTCACCAGAGGCCCCCAAAACCAAATACACCGCGCGGCCGAGGCAGCGAAGAATGCGCCCTGCGAGCCAACGCCGTGAACCGCGATAGTTGCGATAGAATACAACGTCGCCTGGAGCAAAAGCAGGAGTCTGCCGCTGCACAGGAACCTGATGCAGCGGATGCAGCAAAGACATCAAGGTTCGATGAGGACGATCATGGAGCAACTCAGCCGGCGAGCGACCATCCCGGGGCTGAGAGCGATAGGAGGACAAAAACAGCAATAACGCGTCCTCCCGAGAATGCGACTCTTTCAACTTCAACATCTGTGACTTGAAAGTCCGGACCAATCGTTCAGCGGCACCGTTTGACTGAGGCGAAAACGGCGCGGATGTCAGATGTTGAATACCATTGGCCTTGCAGAATGACTGAAATTCTGCGGCCATGAATTGTGGGCCATTGTCGGAAACAATAGTCTGTGGAAGACCTTCAATGCAAAAGATAGCGGACAACGCTTGGATTGTGGCAGATGACGTCGTGGAAGACATCCGGACAATAAAAGGAAAATTACTGAAGGAATCGACCACAACCAACCAGCAAGCATTCCAGAAGGGACCAGCAAAATCTATGTGTAAGCGTTGCCAAGGGGAAGTGGCTTTTGGACATGCAAAGAATTTCCGCGGTGGCGCGGATTGTTGTTCGGCACACGCCATGCAAGAAGAGCACATATTCGTAACCGCAGCATCGATTCCGAACCAAGTACAGTGCTGACGAGCAAGTTGTTTCGTTCGCACTATACCCCAATGGCCTTGGTGTAGAAGCTTTAAGACAGAGGACTGTAACGAACGTGGGACCACGACCCTAGACTGATCATTATCAGAACGCAACAACAAAACACCACGTCGTACAAAAAGTCTCTCCTTGTGAGCAAAAAATCGGCGAACCAACGGATCCTCGATCCGTTACTTGGACAAGGGCCATTGCGTAGCAACAAAACGCAAAACGGTAGCAAGGACAGGGTCAGCAGCTGTGGCTGTAGCTACACGACGAAAATCAATCAGAAACGATTCGACCACGTCATCAGTTTCCGAATCAATGAACATGCAAGCAAGTTCAGAAGAATCGAATGCCTTATCCTCAGCAACAGGCAAACGGGACAACGCATCGGCGTTTCCGTGCCTAGCAGTGGACCGATACAAGATATCGTAGCGGTACTGCGAGAGGAAAATAGACCAGCGAATGAATTTCTGCGCTGTACGTGGAGGTACAGGCTTGGTCGGATGAAAAAGCGATGTCAAAGGTTTGTGGTCTGTGATGATGGTAAAGGGACGACCATACAAGAAATCATGAAACTTTGTAACACCAAACACGAGAGTCAAAGCTTCTTTCTCTATCTGGGAATAATTTCTTTGCGCAGACGACAGCAATTTGGACGCAAAGGCAATAGGGCGATCATGCGAGCCATCTTTGTGCGCAAGCACAGCACCGATCCCGAAATCCGATGCATCTACCATCAACAAAAGGGGTTTCTGGGGATCGAATGGCGTAAGGCAAGTATTTGAAAGCAACGCCGATTTCAACTGGCGAAAGGCGCGTTCGCATTCCGTCGACCAGACGAACGGAACACCTTTACGGCGTAAGCGATGAAGCAGAGCTGAAATGGAAGAAGTGCGCGGCACAAATTTATGGTAATAGTTAATTTTTCCCAACACACTCTGTAGCTGCTTCAAATTCTGCGGCGAAGGCAAGTCCTGTATGGCACGAAGGTGCTCTGGACTCGGATGTATGCCTTGAGCATTGATTATATGTCCCAGATATGGTAAGTCACGAGCAAAAAACACACATTTGTCCTTCCTCAAGCGATGACCATTCTGTCGCAAGACCTGAAATAATGTTCGTAGATTGAGTAAATGGTCGTCTGCTGTCTTTCCGGAGATCGCAATATCGTCCAGATAGTTTGCTGCAGTAGGGACCGACGCACAAACAGTTTGTAAATATTGCTGAAACAATGCAGGGGCGGATGCACACCCGAATGGCAGTCGTTTGAATCTGTACAAACCAAGATGCGTGTTAACCACCAAGACGCGCTGGGATTCGTCGTCCACCGGTATTTGCAAGTACGCATCTGCTAGGTCCAACTTTGAAAAATATTTTCCCGGGCACAGTTTGTCAAAAAGATCTTCCGGGCGGGGCAAAGGAAAAGTGGCAGTCACTAGTTGTGGATTCACAGTTGCCTTGAAGTCCACGCAAAGTCTCAATTTTCCGGAAGGTTTTTGCAAAATTACTAAGGATGAGGCCCAGAGAGAAGGCTGCACACGTTCAATTACACCCTGTGATTCTAAATCATTTAATGTTCTTGTGACCTCATCACGCAATGCGTGGGGAACATTGCGTGCTCTGAAAAATTTCGGTTGCGCGTTTACTTTCAGTTCCAAATGTGCTTCATAGTTCTTAGCGCAACCAAGGCCCAGTGCAAAAATGTCTGAAAATACTTCACATAGACGAGAAACACTGGCGGAAGGCACAGTCTGGTTCACTGATAGGACCTGATTGACTATAGACAAGTTAAACAACTGAAATAAATCTAAACCAAACAAGTTCACTGCAGAAGAAGAACGAAGAACGTAAAATGACACAAGTTTTGTTTGTCCCTTGTATGTTGCAAGAAGGCTGCACTGTCCTAACACAGGGATATGCTGTCCAGAATAACTAGTGAGCTGAACATTTGCGGCACGCAACGGAGGTGCGCCCAGTTGTTTGTACGTGGCGTGATTGAGCAATGAAACTGCAGCTCCGGTATCGAGCTGGAACGGTATCACTTGTCCAGCAAAGTCCAAATCTACAAAAAGTTTATTGTCCTGCTGACGACAAGAGCGAATGTCTCATGCAATTGGAACTGTTTCTGGTACAGAAACACTGGCGACTTGATGGGTTTTCCGTCGACGTCGACGCACACTTTTTGTGGGACAAACACAGTTACTGTTAGAGAGAGTAGCACTGGACGGTGTGGAATGAACGACATGAATGTCCATGGGCGAAGGTTCACGAGCCTGAGTATTCTTGGTTCGATTCCGGCGCGAAGCAAAGGGCCTGGAATGGTTGTGAGAGTCCAGTCGGAGCTTTTTCTGGCAAACACTTTGAACATGTCCTTTTTTATTACAGAAAAAGCAAATAGCTTGGCGTGATGGGCAATTCTCACGCGAATGTCTAGTTGCACACTGCGGGCATGATTTCACTGCATTTGCGGGCTGGCGCAGCACACGTGGCTGTGCGGACGTGCGCGAGGGCTGTTTACAGTTCCGTGCAGCTCGCACGGCAGGCCGGTTAATGTGACACACAGCTGGCGAAGTTTCAAAGGATTCCTGAGCAAAGTCAAGTGTGTCTTGCCTATCCAATATGTCTATCACTTGTTGAAGGGAGGGATTGACTAGTTTCAAAATCTGTTCCCGTATACGAACATCAGAAACAATCTGTGCAATTGCATCACGCACCATAGTATCTGAATAAGGGAGTCCACATTCACATTCAAAAGCACAATCCCATCCTCATCGCCAACTGTTGTGGCGTAGCAAGACAGCCACGCCACTCGGAAGTAGCCGAAATGCACGTGTTACAAACGCCGGCTGGCGTGAGGTCTGAAACAGGATACGTAATGAATGCTATAAAGAAAAGTACGTAGCTGCTGTATTACTTAACTTTAATGCATCATTGTGGTACATCGCTCTTGACGATACAAATGAGACCCTTTAAATACAAGCACAGTAAGGCTAATGGCGCCTTGCTAGGTCATAGCCATGGACTTAGCTGAAGGCTATTCTAACTGTCTCTCGGCAAATGAGAGAAAGGCTTCGTCAGTGTAGTCGCTAGCAAAGTCGTCGTACAACTGGGGCGAGTGCTAGTACGTCTCTCTAGACCTGCCGTGTGGTGGCGCTCGGTCTGCGATCACTGACAGTGGCGACACGCGGGTCCGACATGTACTAATGGACCGCGGCCGATTTAAAGCTACCACCTAGCAAGTGTGGTGTCTGGCGGTGACCCCACAGAATTCGTATGCATTTTTGCGATGACGAACACACTGAAGCCGTTTATTCAATTTCCTGAGGGTACCACAATACACTTCAGAGTTGATCGATGCGACACGATGGACGACATCAAACAGAATAACCCATATAGAGTCCCAGAAGACCGGCACCGTGACTGTATCTGCCACTCCATGGATTGCCATTTGGTTTGCGGTCGAACTGATGAGCCCAAGTTTCACCGCCTGTGCTGATGTTAGACAAAAAGTTGTCACGATCAGCCTCTCAACACGCAAGCAGCCCCGTACAGATTGTCCCTCGTCGCTCTTTATGTCTTCTGTTAGGGTGCGAGGAACCCAGGCCTCACACACATTTGAGTAACTCAACTGGAGGACTTGTGTGTCAGCACTTTCAACAGAGATATTCAGTTGAGCAGCGAGGTTTTTGATTGTGACCCGTCGATCACCTCGAATGACAGTGGCTGCACTTTCGAACATTGCGGGAATCACAGCTACGTGTGGCCTGCCGGCATGCGGGAGATCCTCGTTACAATGATGACAGACGCCTCGCCCAATGACTCACCGTGCTTTTGTTCACTACCAGGTCTCCGTAGACATTCTGCAAGCGCCTGTGAATATCTGTGATGCTCTGATTTTTCCCCCAAAAGAAACTCAATGACAGCTCTCTGCTTGAAACACTCATCGGTTATCGATGCCATTTTGAAGGCTACGTATAGCGTCATCACCTATCGAAACTTCATGAAAGTATAGGGGCTGAAGCGGGAAAATTTCTCCATCCAATACAACAAATTCTGCATTTTTTTCAACCGAAACTGAACGAGAACAAAATGTGTTGCATTACTTACTAAGTGCTCTTTGTATGTTAACTCATAAAAATAGACTACAAAAATGTCATTTTTCACACTTGAATTGAAAACAATTTTTAAATATTTTAATGTCCGGATTCCATTGCTCACATAGTGCTGGTGGAATTATTAACGATTCGGTTTGCGTCAAGTCCAGCAGTAGTTGGGAAAACAGACAATGTTTGTGAGAAATGCGACATAAGGTCAGATTCGTGTAATATTATTATGCCACTGACAGCACTGTTTGATTTCCTGTGAGGTGTAATACCACTCCGTCCGAGGCATAATTGGACTACAGGCAATGAAACAAGTCTTAATGTCTACAGGTGACCACGAATTATGACGTCGATATGGGTTGACAGACGAGTCATCCCCAGAGCCATGATGGTCTACACAATTTGTTTTCGTGTGCTGGCCCACTACTGGACTAAGGCTACACGTAGAAGTGCCATTAAGCGCACCACCATTTCCATACCTCTGATGTACCACGAACTATGTGTGGAAGTCTGTTGCCAGAAGTACCCCTGATATCAGACTACAACCACTTCCACCTAAGATGCGTGACATATGCTCCACAATGAGCAACTGCTTCTCGCTATCCATGCATTCGAAAAACAGGAACATGTAACGGTCTCCAGCACTCCAACACCTGGATTGCCAAAGACTCCGAAGGCTGTGTGCGACGGTGAGGAGGAGAGTTCTCATCCTCGCACAGAGATGGCACTGATATCAATCAAATTTTGTTTGTGTTACATTGGTATATGTTACATAATTACGCCAGGCAAGTGTGACCCCATTGAGTGCGTTACGTCAGTTTGCGAATATTCTGTTCAAAAGGGTCAAGTGGAGCGCAGTGGCGTCATGAAGTTCTTTATTCGTGAAAGTTTATTACTAAAACATACACTGTTGAGACTAAGGATCGTCTCACATGTACATAAAAATGTCGAACGTTACTAAAGTTCGTTTTATTTAAGAAGCTTTAACAGCTACCACGTTAAAAATTCGGGGGCATTTCTTCCCAGCACGCTCTCATATTAAGACTTGTTTTCAAAAAGTATATGTCATATTTGAACCTCATTTTTCCACATATATTAAAGTAAGTTTTTCAGTTATGGAACATTTTATTCTTTTAGGACTCGTTTGTCCACTTCTTGTATTTCTTTTTCCTATGCTTTGCTACAGATCTCAGGGTGGTCAACGCTGACTGAGAGCGGTAGTGTAAGGACCAAAGAGTTTTTTGACCGTATACGGAAATAAAAGAAATTTATTCGACACTTCCTGGAGCACATGTTACGATTGCATCGCAGCTTCTGAGAGTACGCAATTCAATGCTCCAATCCTTCAAAGTTATCTATGAGTGTGCTTCACTTTTGAGTTGACACTGGACAGAAAAATCCAGAGGTCAAGGTACAGGACCTGTTCGACCTATCCATCTGGGGCCATGTTGACGCTTTACATGTCGTCTTACATCAGTAGCAAGACGTATCGTTGCCCCATCCTTCATATACTACATAAACTGTAAAGATGCAGCAATTGCAAGGGTGTCTCATAAACACATATTGTCACTTAACCATTCCGTTTTTAATAATTTTAAAATTTGAATTTGTTAGTGTTCTTAATTTCTTCTGTTTACTTATACACCCTACAAGCCCAGTACAGTTTTTACATATTGTACTCTTTCATTTCACTGCATTTGTAAAATTTTATAATTGACGAATACATGCAGGCCTACAGACACGACAGCTTACGAACTTATGACAAACGTGTTTTGTTATGAATAATATGACTTCTGGCAAAGTGGCTAACTTCACCTCATATTTTAAATATATGCTACTGTGCTAAGCTGATTTTGTGTGTATTTTTTTGATGATACTACTATGGCTCCATTATATTAGGACATGTTTTAAAACAGGTATATCTCGTCACATTTAAGCACATTTTTCCACATTTATCAAAGTAATACTTTTCATTGTGGCATATTTAATTGCTTTAAGAAATAGACTGCCCACTATTTGTATTTGGGTTTTACGTGTTTTGGTGCAGATATCAACAGGGACATTTCTGACCGAAACCGGTATTCTAAGGACCAAGTTCTGTGATCGTAGACTGAAAAAAAGAAAATTATACTGAATTGTAAGGTCTTGTCTAGGCTTACGAGATGATCTCACAGTGTATGAAAGAAGTGATACCTCAGTGGAGAGATAAATTACGGTATTGCATCCAAATGTTAGAATGACACCAGGAGCGCCCCCTACAGCGGATCCAAGTGTACAGTAATGTGCCATAGTAGTATTTTCTTTCTTGTAAAGGTAGACAGCCATGATTAAAACTTG
This sequence comes from Schistocerca cancellata, assembly GCF_023864275.1. Lineage (NCBI taxonomy): Eukaryota > Metazoa > Arthropoda > Insecta > Orthoptera > Acrididae > Schistocerca > Schistocerca cancellata. The sequence continues at coordinate 212,386,144 of NC_064631.1, forward strand.
AAGCCAATTAAATGGGGACCTGATCGAAATGTTTACTTTACATATACTCTGTACTAATGTAGATATAAAGTAGCGACAGTAAGTATTTTTACAATTACACTTTTCATAAGAAAACAACTTATTCAAAGAAAAATTTTTATGACTGTTATGTCACTTGATTTACAGCGCTAACTGCGCTGATGTAACAAAACGTAGAACATTGTTTTTCGTAACTGGCAATATCACAGGCAGACTCACAAAACTGCTGTAGTTTGACAAAATTCATGTTACAGCTTAATAGACTTGTGGAACTCAAATCAGTGTACATAGCCATTGCTATTAGGCTGCATAAACTTCCGCTATAATTACAGCCGCTCAGCGTAATGGTATGGAGACAATGAAAGCAGCCAAACAATGCAGGGGGATTTTCTGCCATACTTTAAGCTCAGATTACAATAATTAGTCTCGGCTGGAGAATTTTCGTTGCCTTAGCGTTCGACCGACTTCCTCCCACACATGTCGAACCAGACAGATCTGGGCTATGGTTTACTCTTATCCTTTTCAAAAAGTCTTTGACATTAGCAAAAGGTGCTTAGGATAATTGTTGTGCTGAAATTTCCGGCATGTCCTATTTTATCTTTGGCATGGGACAACATCAGTGTATTCAAGATTTCACAACAATTGAAACGATCCATAATGCCTTCAGTAGGCACCAGAAGGACGACACCTGAATGGGAGAAGTATACCTACACCACGGCGTTCCCATCACCATGCTTAACAGTGGTTACTTGGTACTGGACAGCGTTTCTTGCGTCGGATGGTCTTCGAACATATCGAGTCCCGTCGGAAGAATACGAATCAGACGTTCATCGGACGTGCGACCACTGTCGATGTGTACAGTGATGGAAATGCTGGAGGACGGTGTGCGTTATCTTGAATCAGAAACATTCCCAACAAACATTAAGAAAATGATTTTTGTTAAACATGAAGAAATACTCAGCTCAAATCTTCTTCCTGTGAAATGTACAGCACATATAGACCTTCCTAATTATTACAAGTCCTCTAAAATATTAAATTCCTATCGCTGTGCCTTTGAATGATGCTAACGCAGAGTCCAGAGCTGGCCTACGATACCTACAGAGCTTAAGTCTTGGAGACTACGGACGAAAATTGCAGGTTGCAGACTCGGCGGTAAATGGAGACCGTACACGACACGGCACACTAAGAGAATTGTGCTCCGTAGCTCAGTGCTCCTGTATTTATCGAGGCATCGACGAGTCGCTATCCACATATGTTATGCCCGTAGGTTGGCAGCTGCGGCCTCTAGCGGACCTCAGCATAGTTCATACTACCAACACATACAGTGGCTACGCTACGAGTGTTTCGAGCGCGGCTTATCGCTTCTGGTGCGGTGTTCTCTAGAGGCGTGAGTACCGTCACCATTATGCGCTCTGGAAAACTCAAGTCAAGCTTTCCTGTTATTTGCTAATATTAATGACTTTTTCCTTGGGTGGCAGCCACGAAGATTAGACTATGGGAGGATTTGTTTTACCGTACTGTTCGATATTTCCACGTTGCGGAATTCACGCAGTTCTCTGTTTATATCAACAGCAGTCTTATTTGAGTCGCTCTTTGACATCATCCTTATGAGATTCTTCGTCCGGAGTGTGACTGTGCTGGACCTACCCGGTATTCGTTTATGATTTGTGGTACCTGTTAACCGCTTCTCCTCATTCCAAACTATCACAATCTGCCTGAGACTTGCATCGCTGTAGGGGATCGATTACCGCAGTTTTGAGGTCTACTGAATTCTCTTTGACATTCGGCACATTGCGAACTGCGAAGACACAAAACAAAAACTAATGTAAACCAAAGGTATTCTACGTAATACTGGCGGAGGCATTCGTTTTCCGACAATAAACCAGTGTCAAAAATTCCTTTTGACCGACCACAACAACACTGTCACTGTTGTACCTACTGCCACTGCACTGACTCCTGTCGGACCTGTTTATATGGATGTGTGCAGCTGTACAGTGAGCCAAGACGGACCGGCTGGGCAGGGAAGCGGACGACGCAAGCGAAAATGTGTTTGTCAAAATACTTATTGTCGCTACTGTAGATGAAGATATGTGTTTGAATGCTGGGAGGCGGCAGCCACCCCAGTCACTGTGCAGACGTTGGGAGGTTTCTGCTCTTGGCCGCAGGGTAACATGGCGAACTACGCCAGCTTCGTGGAGGTGGACGGGTCAGAGCCCGGCGACTGGATGCGGCGGCGGCAGATGCTGACGAGCCGGCCCCACGGTCCCCCAGGCCCCATGGGGGGCCACTGGGGGCCACCGCCCCCACACCACCGCGGAGGACCCCGCGGGGGTGGCAGGCCGCCTCCACCACCTCCAGAGTCCGACGAGAACGACGTCGAAGAACTCGAGTAGTAGCAGCTACCTCTTCAAAGAAACAGCAGACAAGATTATTTTTACAGTTCTTGAAACCAATAGTAATTCACTAAAACTTGTACAGCTCCAGTATATAAGAAATATATTTGCCCAAAAACGATACCTAATGTTTCATTTGTAAGTCGATGTATTCCCTTTTATCTGTTTGTATGCAAATACACTGCGGTGACAAACGTCACGGGATACCTCCTAATATCGTGTCGGACCTGCTTTTGTCCGGCGTAGTGCGGCAACCCGACGTGGCATGGATTCAAGAAATCGTTGGAAGTCCCCTGCATATTGAGGCATGCTGCCTTTATAGCTGTCCGTAACTGAGAAAGCGTTGCCAGTCCAGGATTTCCTGCACGAACTAACCTCCCGATTATGTCCCTTAAATGTTTGTTCGGATCATGTCGGGAGACTGGCTGGCCAAATCATTTGATCGAATTGCCAGAATGTTCTTCAAATAAATCACGAATAATTGTGGCCCGTTGGCATTGCGAAATGTCATCCATAAAAATTCCAACGTTGTTTGGAAACATGAAGTACATGACTGGCAGCAGATGGTCTCCACCTAGCCGAACGTAACCATTTCCAGTCAGTTGCCCAGTCCATTCCATGCAAACACAGCCCACAGCATTACGCAGCCACCAACAACTTGCATGACCAGGGTCTGTGGTTTCGTGGTCCAGCCTATATGGTCACGAGCCCTGGAGAGGCACTACAGGCCGAGATCACCCGCATCGGTCGTCTGCTGCCATGGCCCATTAACGTCCAATTTAACCACACTGTCCTAACTGATACGTTATCGTACATCCCACGTTGATTTTTGCGGGTATTCCACTCATTGTTGCTTGTCTGTTAGCACTGACAACTCTATGCAAACACCATTGCTCTAGATCGTTAAGCAAAAGCCGTCGGCCAATGCGTTGTCCGTGGTGAGAGTTAATACCTGAGATCTGGTATTCTCAGCACTCTCTTCACACAATGTATCTCGGAATATTGAATTCTCTAACGAATTACGAAGTGAAATGCCCTGTGCGTCTAGCTCCAACTACCATTCCGCGTTCAGAATCTGCTAGTTCGCGTCGTGCGGCTGAGATCACGTCGGAAACTTTCTCACGTGAATCGCCTGAATATAAATGACAGTTCCACCAATTAAATGCCATTTTATACTTTGTGTACGCAATACTTCCACCATCGGTATATGCGCATATCGCTATCCCATGACTTTTGTCATCTCAGTGTAAGTTTTTGCTGGCAATGAGATTTAACCAAAACATTGGTGCAAGACATTGCCACTGACGTGATATACCTGGTTGCTGGAAAAGATTTTGTATCGTTCAGTGGGCTCCTCTCAGTTCTTCGTCATCGACATATACCTGTTGTGCAGCCTCGGACAAGTGTGCCACACCAACCATGCCGCCAATAGAGTGATTGCCAGTGTTTCACCATATAATGGTCTGCTCTGTCAGTTCCCTAGTCACCCATGTCACCCATTCATCCTCTAACCCTACCCTGTTAAGACGCAACGGAAGTCCACGCTTCCTCCTGTTGTTCAATGGAAAGCAGCATCCACCAAGATGAATTTACATTTCTTGAAACCAAAAATAGCTCAATCAAAAATTACACAATAGAGTTGATAAGTAATATGCTGGCGCAAAAAGGATACCTAGTGTTTCTTTTGTACATCCATGTCTTCCTTTTAAGAGCGTTTTAAAAAGAAATTTTTTTCCCTCACTGTTTCAAATTTAACCAAAGGGCAAGGAGAAAATTAGTCACTCTGACGCAGGGATGGTGTTCATATTGCTCATTGTGTTGGTGCATGTTGCAAAATAATATAAGTGAAGCATCAGTGCAGTAGATTACTTTCTACAGCTTTTCAATGATTCGAGTTGTGTCATGTTTGTTCAAATGACAAAACAGTCAGAGCCTTTGGAGGCAATGAGTACTGTAAGCCAAAGGCATTATGCAAGGCACCCAAATCACTTAAACTGAACAAAATTCCTAAAGTTCAGTAAGTTCATTAATGATTATATGCATTAACGATTCACCATAGCAAAATTCAGCCACTGATAGCTATACTAGCACTCACTGTTCAAATATGTTCCAAGTATTGATCTGATAAGCTGCAAAAGGAAAAAAACTCCCAACTATCAGTTAACTCACGTCACTAACTGCCCATGCAAACCTTACCAGCTGCCTCACCATCCAGACAAGAACATCACAAACGCCCAGAACCATACTCTGCTCGACTATTTAAAATTTCTCTCACATGACCTACCGCTACAGTCAAGTAAGAATCTTGGAACGAGGCCACCATTCCAATGAACTCATATTTTACAATATTTACATATATCAAACATATGAAATATACATTTTCAGATAACTTGAAGACAGGTATTATTTAATTATACGTTCAAAACTGCAGAATAATAAACTATGATTCATATTTTATACATCTCAAAGCGGATTGACAAGAGCTAGTCAAACTCATAACTTTCTTTGGACCGCCGCTTCCTTACTGCGCTACTCAAACAGCCGTTAACTTATTAAAACTTATTAAAATTATTATTAACTTATTAAAATTCTTATCAAACAAACAAATTACACTACCAGGGCAAATCATTCATGTTGGCGATAATCTATTTTGCATTTATGCACAACTCTGCTTTCGCGCTCTGTTAAAAATTATTAAATCCATTCCTTATAACAGCTAATGTGTGTGTTTAAAATAACTGCTGTCAATTGTTAGCTGACTTCAGTGCCTACACTGACTGAAAAATAGTAGCAGTACCAAAAAAAATTAAGGTAGAGTAATGGAATTTTGGGAATAAATTTGTCTAGATAAAATATTTAAGTGACTGACATTGCAGATTCACAGGTTAATGTAAGCGCGAGATAAACCATTGCAAATGTGAAATTCTGGTACATTGGTTACCGGTGTAATCGACAGAAAGTCGAATGCAACCATTCAGTCATGAATGCAGTTTGTTGTACAGTTGCCGACGTCAGTTTGTGGGATGGAGTTCCATACCTGTTGCACTTGGCCGGTCAATACAGGGACCTTGTGGATGACCCTGGAGTTGTCGTCCGATGATGTCCCGTATGTGTTCGACTGGAGACAGATCTGGTGATGAAGGCCAGTCAACATATCGACTCTCTATAGAGAATGTTGGATTATAACAGCGATATATGGGGGAGTGTTACCCTGATGAAAAGCATTCCACTGAATGCAAGCAAAGCAGGTCAAATGACCACAGTGAAGTACAGATTTGCAATCAGGGGCCATAGGATAGCCACGACAGTGCTCCTGCTGTCGCACGAAATCGTACCCCAGAGAATAGCTCCAGATGTAGGTCCATTGTTTCTAGCACACAGACTGGTTGGTTGCAGACCCTCAAATGGCCTCCTTCTACCCAACACTCGGCCGTCACTGGTACAGTGACAGACGCAGCTTTCATCAGAAAACACTATAAACCTCGAACCTGCCTGCCTATGAGCTCTCGCTTGACACTAATGAAGTCGCAAATGGCGGTGATTTGCTTTCAGTGGAATGCTCGCTACAGGGTGTCTAACCGACTTGTAACAATTCGTTGTTTCGCTATGGTGCCGGCAACTGCGCAGATTGCTGCTGCAGATGCAATACGATGGGCTAGAGCCATATGCTGAAGAAGATAGTTTCTTCTCTCAGTAGTGCCACGTGAACATCGGGACCGTGCATTATTGTACCCATGGTCTAGGTGTAACGTCTTTGACTAATAGTCAAAACGTCCTCTGTCTCTTGTCCGAACCTCGCCGCCGTTTAAATTCTGAATAAAAATCTGCAATGGCGGCCGAAGGTCCTGCCAACGGCCTTTTCAAAGGGGAGGGAGGAGCGGACAGAGGTTCAGGGCCTCTTTTGCCCTTGGGATGGGAAGCTGCCCCTAAAGGCTGGAGAATGCAGAAGGCAAAGAAACATCTGCATTAAAGACGCATAATGTGCATCCACAGGCACAAGCCCTACTGCTGAAAAAATGTCATGATGATCTCTCCATAGGCAAAATATTTCAGACTTGTCCCCCATGCACATATCCTTGAGGGAACTGTCAAGGGGGAAGTGACCATGAGAAAAAACCAGCGAATGGAAGGATACGAGACGGGGCGTAGAAAGTTATAAGTGTGAAAGTTGCAGGGAAGCTGGAAAATTTGAAAAGGGAAACGCTAAGGCTCAATCTAGATATAGTTGGAGGTCAGTAAAGTGAAATGGAAAGAAAGATTTCTGGTCAAATGAGTATAGGGTAATATCAGCAACAGCAGAAAACGGTACAACGGGAGTAGGATTTGTTACGAGTAGCAAGATAGGGCAGAGAGTGAGTTACTGTGAACAGTTCAATCACAGGGTTGTTCTAATCAGAATAGACAGCAAACCAACACTGAAAACGATAGTTCAGGTATACATGCCGACATCACAAGCAGAAAATGAAGAGATAGAGAAAGTATATGAATATACTGAACGGGTCATCCAGTATGTAAATGGAGATGAAAATTGAATAGTCACAGGTGATTGGAATGCGGTTATAAGGGAAGGAGTAGAAGAAAGTGTTAGAGGAGAATACGGGCTTGTTAGTAAGAATGAGTGAGAAGAAAGACTCATTGAGCTCTGAAATAAATTTCGGATAATAGTAGTGAGGATGAGGTATACTTGGAAAAGACCGGGAGATACAGGAAGATTTCAGTTAGATTACTTCATAGTCAGGCTGAGATTGCAAGACGTACCCAGGAGCTGATGTAGACTCAGATCACAATTCAGTAGTGATGATGAGTAGGCTGAAGTTTAAGAGAATAGTCAGCAAAAATCAATTATCAAACAAGTGGGACACAGAAGTTCAAATGAATGAGGAGAATGACTTGGGGTTCTCCGATAGTATAGATAGTATGGTAAGGAATAACTCAGTATGCAGTTCAGTTGAAGAGGAAAGGACACCTCTAGAAATGATAATCACAGAAGTTGGCAAGAGAAACAGAAAAGGTAAAAAGAGGGTAACAGGAAAGAAACCACGGATAACAGAAGAAATACTTCAGTTGATCGGCGAAAGAAGAAAGTACAAAAATTTTTAGGGAAATTGAGGAATACAAAAATACATGTCACTTAGGAATGATATAAATAGGAGGTGCAGGAAAGCTAAGGCGAAGTGTCTGGAGGAAAATGTGAAGAAATCGAAAAAGAAATGATTGTCTGAAGGACTCACTCAGCATACAGAAAAGTCAAAACAACCTTCGGTGAAATGAAAGAAAGGGTTGTAAGGGGTTGTAGCATTAACAGTATAATGGGAATTCCAATGTTGAATGGATAGTGGATAGATGGAAGGAGTACATTCAGAGCCTCTACGAGGGGGAAATTATCGCACAATCATAATATACAGAAGAATGGAAAAGAAAATTGGAGATGTGTTAGTTGAAGGTTAGTTTGGCTTTAGGAAATGTAAAGGCACTAGAGAAGCAATTATGACATAGCTGTTGATAATGGAAGCAAGACTGACGAAAAATTAAGACACGTTAGTAGGGTCCATCTACCTGGAAAAAGTGTACAGCGATTTAAAATGTTGGAGGAAGTTCGAAATTTTGAGACAAATAGGGATAATATACAAAATGTACAAGAGACAAGAGTGAGCAATAAGTGTGGATGTCCAAGAACGAAGTGCCCAGATTAAGATTAGATCAGATTAAATTAGATTCATTTTTAGTTCCATAGACCCAAAAAATGAGATGATTCTCGTGGATGTGGAACATGTCAGAAAGTATAACATAAAAACGTAAAACTTTAAGTATAATACTTAATATCCTGATCATTTGTCATTAGATTGTGGAAATAGGTGAATACAATGCAGTAAAATGGAACAGCTGTTATTTACAGAATTAACACGCTGTCAGAATGAAACATTGTTATGTACTATTAATAAATTTATCATACACAGAATACCCAATCTTGATTGTTCTGACCAAGTTCTGTCAAAACTGAAATTTTTTTACTTACATTGGCTTAACAGTCTCTGTTAAAATATTCATCTACAGAGTAGAAGGTGTTGCCTATCAAAAGTCTTTCAAAATCTGTTTAATCTGAGCTTTATCTGAAACCAAGTTATTAATGGTCTCTGGCGGTTTATTGAAAATTTATGTTCCTGATTATTGGACTCCTTTTTGGACTAAGGTAAGTGATTTTAGGTCTTTATGTAGAGCGTTCTTATTCCTGATATTGATACTAGGTATTGAGCTATTGAATGGAAATAGAAGTATATTACTTCCAACAAATTTCATAAAGGAATAAATACACTGAGAAGTAGTGGTTACAATACAAAGCACCTTGTACAAGTTTCTACACGATATTCTTGAATTTACACCACAAATGATTCTTATCACACACTTTTGCACCCTAAAAACTTTTGCTCAGCTTCATGAGTTACTCCAGAATATGATCCCATATGACATAATAGAATGAAAGTAAGCAAAGTACACAAGTTTTTTATATTTATATCTCTTACATCTGAAATCATTCTCACTGTGAATGCAGACTTGTTTAGGCGCTTAAGCAATTCTGCCCTTCCCAACTGAATTTATTATTGAGTTGTAACCACAGAAATTTAACACTGTCAATCTCTCTGATCTGCATGTCTTCATATTTTATACACATGCTGGAAGGAAATCTCTTACAGGTTCTGAACTGCATGTAGTGGGTCTTCTCAAAATTTATTGGCAGTGAATTATCCTTAAACCATTTATTAACATGGGTGAAAATTTGATTAGCAGCTATTTCTAAATCTTTACTTGACTTGCTACTTATTGTAATGTTTGTATCATTTGCAAGCAAAACAAACTTAGCATATGGCAATGTAACAGACAAGAGGTCATAAATGTACACAAGAACAGCAATGGACCCAAGATGGAACTTTGAGGAACACCTCATGTAGTTAATTCCCAATGACATGAATACTGACTGCTTACTGCACAGGTATTTTGCAACAACACCCTTTGTTTCCTGTTAGATAGATAAGACTAAAACCATTTCACAGCAATGCTGTGGTTCACATGGTCAAAGGCATTTGGCAGGTCACAGAAAATTCCAGTAGCCTCTAATTTATTATCTAATGAATTAAGTACATTCTCACTGTAAGTATAAATAGTTTTCTCTACATCAAAACCCTTAAGCAATCCAAACTGTGACTTGAACAATGTATTATTTGCAGTCAGATGCTTAGGGAGATGCTTGATAACAACATTTTCAAATATTTTTGAAAAAGCTGGCAAAAGTGAAATTGGTCGATAGTTTGATGGTATTTCTTCACCCTCTTTCTTGTAACGAGGCTTAACTTCAGCATCTTTTAGCCAGTCTGGAAATGTTCTGCTGATAAGAGATTGATTATATAAATAAGATAGAACTCAACTCACATGAGCACTCTTTGATTAACTTCATTGATATGTTATTATACCCACTCGAATACTTAGATTTTAAGGATGTAATGATGGTTGAAACTTCTTTGGAAGATGTGAGTGTCATTTCTATTCTACTGAAGTTATTTTTAAAGACTGGTCTCAGATACTCCATTGCACTGTTCACTGAACCTGATAACCCAAAGCTGTCAGTAACAGAAATGAAGTACTTGTTTAAGAGTTTGCAACATTACATGCACTTGGTACCAAAGTCACATTTAGTTTTAGAGCTATTTGTACCTCTTCCATCTTGGCTCCACCTGTCTCTGTCTTCACTATATCCCATACAGTTTTTATTTTGTTGCCTGATGTAATTATCATTTTCTCATAATAAAGCTGCCTCAATATCTGTATTACGTGCTTCAATACTTTGCAATATCCTTTGTAATGCATTACAATTCTAACAGAGCTGTTCCTAGATAGTAGATACAGTCTCCTTTTTGTCCCACATGATATCTTTATTCCTTCTGTAATCCATGGTTTATTTTCAAAAGTGGAGGTAACTTTATTAATGAGTGCTTTGTATTTTCCATTTGAGTCAGAAGTATTGTAAACATCTATCCAGTTCATGTCTTTGTGCAATTTCCTGAATTTCTCAATTTTTGACTTATTTGTTACAATCCTGTACTCAGATTTAATACATTTTTTATCCTGACAAGTTTCAAAATTTTCCACAAGATGCTGTATGTCATGATCAGATATCCCATTTACTATTAGTTTTGTGATATGACTTTTTTCCCTAGATTTGTTTACAAAGATATTATCAATAGCAGTCTCAGAGCATTTACATATCCTAGTTGCAAAGTTCACAGTAGGAACTAAATTGAATGATAGTGTTACTGACTGCAATAATTGTTCACTGACAAATCTTTTCAATAAATCCACATTAAAATCACCAGCAACGACTTTTTCCTTGTTTTTTACCATGAGACAGGACAACAGAGCTTCCAGATTTTCTATGAAGAGGTAAAAATTTCTGAAGGTGATCTATATATACCTACTTCTTAATCAGGTTATTATGAAATACTACTTCTGTTGCACAAACTGCTAAGTGCTACTCTGAGCAAAATTTATTAACATCAGTATTCATGAAATCAATACAGTTTCTGGCAATGTGGCAATGCCTTCTTTCTCTATATTTTCTCTGCAGAAGGAAGAAGCTAACTTCAATCCTGTAACATTTAACATATGTATACCAGTGGTCACATGATTTTCAGAGGGGTAGATTATATCAACTGATTTGCTCGACTCTAGTTCTTCAACACGAATAGGCAACTCATTACGATTACTCCTTAGTCCTCGGATATTCCGATGCAGTAAAGATAACTGATTTTGTGAACTGGCCGAATTACAACTGGATGAACCTAATTGTCCCGTCAATTTTTGAGTGTGACTAATTTCAATCAGAGGTTGTCTGCCTAAATTGTGTATATTAAAATTTGCTTTCTGGCTGCCTGTTTTATCAATGTGAATGTCATTTTCAGCCTGTCTCTGAACATCTTTTGTTTCTGCCTTCCCTACCCTAAAAAAAAACTGCTGATCTGTCACTTGTAACCATTGGTACTTTACCACTTGTGATGGTGCCCCCCTTAAGTTATTTGCTATTAGCCCAGACAGTTTTCCCTTCCCTTTCCTGCTGAGGTGAAGGCTATACCTAGTATAGTATAAGGAGTGCGTGGGACAGGGATGCAGTCTTTCACCTCTACTGTTCAATCGGTACATCAAAGAAGCAAGTATGGAAATAAAAGAAAAAATCAAGGATGGAATTAAAGTTCGAGGTGAAAGGACATCAATGACAAGAAGCACTAATGACGTTGATATCCTCAGTGAAAGTGGAGAACAGCCTAATGAGTACAGAAAATGTACTGAGAATAAATAGAAGTAAGCCAAAAGTAAAGAGAAGTAACAGGAATGAAAAGGCCAAGAAATTTAATATAAGGATTTGTGATCAGAGACGAAGTTCAGGAATTCTGCTATCTAGGCAGCAAAATAACCCATGACGGTCAAAACAAGAAAGACATAAAAACCCGGCTAACAATGGCAAAAAGTGCATTCCTGGTCAATAGAATGCTATTAGTATCAAGGAAAGACCTTAATTTGAGGAAGCAATTTCTGAAAACGTACGTTTGGAGCACAGCATATAGTATGGTAGTGAAACCAGAAGAGAAGAGAATGGAATCGCTTGAGATGAGTGCTGAAAATTAGATGGACTGATAAGATAAGGAATGAGGAGAGTCTCTGGAGAATCGGCGAGGAAAGGAATGTATGGAAAACGCTGACGACAAATAGGGACAGGATTGTAGGGCATCTGTTAAGAAATTTGGAAAGTTTGTTAAGTTCGTAGGGGACGAAACTGCTGAGGTCGTCGGTCCCTAGGCTTACACATTACTTAATCTAACGTCAACTAACTTATGCTAAGGACAACACAAACACACTCCTGCCTGAGGGAAGACTCGAACTTCCGACGGGGGAACATCTGTTAAGACGTCATGAAATAACGTCTAGGGTACTAGAGGAAGCTATAGACGGTAAAAACTCTAGGGAAAGACAAAGATTGGAATACATCCAGAAAGTAATTGGGTGTAGGTTGCAAGAGCTATGAAGACCATGGCACACATGTAGAATTCGTGGCGGGCTGCCGCTGCCAGCAACCATGTACAGTGCCTACATTCCTGCAATGTCTTTATGCAGTATCGCAGAGGGAACATCCAACTTTTCGTAGCCCAGTTATACGGCGTCGTTCAAACTCAGTGAGGTGTTGGTAACGGCGTGTTTGTCGGCTTAAAGGCATTCTTGTCTCACACCAACTCACCAAATCCAATCTCAAAAGTAACTAACGCTCATGACCGTTACAGCGTGTATTTAAAGCAAATCTCATTTGCATCCTCATCGTCCCGCTACCAGCGCCACTCTTGCACGACTGGTCCAAAATTTGAACAGACATCGTCTTTCAGATGTAGAAATACGCCTACCAACTTTCGTTTTGGTCGCACAAATTTTTCTTGGTGCTGCGTTTCTTTCGTCAATATATAAAGAAATAATATATTAATATAAGTGTAAATAACACTGTTAGTAGTTGTTTTATAAGTATGGCAATAACATTATATGATTCCTCTCTTTATTTCTATTTCAATGCTGACATCTAAGTTTCTGTAGCGTGTCTGTGAGTGATTATAATGTTTAGGTGAATATTCGAAGCTTTTGGTTTCAGCTTAGCTATAAATTGGCCATACTGTTCAGCATTCACAGGTATGCGGTGGTACAATTTTACCTAGGTGTCACGAGAATTCCAAGCTACGTCCGGCCCATTTGACAGTGGCGCGCCCCCTCTCTTGTGGCTCACAGCAGCGACCCGGAGCACTTTCCAGCCCGACTCACCTACCTTACGGCAACTTGTCCGTTAGGTGTTACTCAGTCTTACGTGCCGTTTTTTGAATACTTTGTACAACGAACATAATGCTCACAATTTTACACTATCCACGCTTTCGTTCTGTAAATGTTTATCAAACGATTTTTTACGAAATGATTTCATTAAAAAACTTAAAATTTTACGTTCTACAGTTGCATATCGCAACTTCATGGACTGAGTATTGTTTTATTATTCATTACTATAATTATGATATTTTGAAAGTAATTGACAAAGAGTATTTAGTTCTAAGATTTTGCTTCGTTTGACATGCTTGCTGTATGGACACTTTGTATTTTGTGCACATTAAGCCATAAATCTGTACATATGCAATGTGGCTAACACTTAGAAATTAGCCAGAATGATATTTTCACTCTGCACCGGAGTGTGCACTGATATGAAACTTCCTGACAGAATAAAACTGTGTGCCGGACCGAGACTCGAACTCGGGACCTTTCCCTTTCGCGTACAAGTGCTCGACCAACTGAGCTACCCAAGCACGACTCACGGCCCGGCCTCAAAGCTTCACTTCTGCCAGTACCTCGTCTCCTACCTTCCAAACTTTACAGAAGTTCTCTTGCGAACCTTGGACAACTAGCACTCCTTTCTTTCCGGAGTGCTAGTTTTGCAAGGTTCGCAGGAGAGCTTCTGTAAAGTTTGGAAGGTAGGAGACGAGGTACTGGCAGAAGTGAAGCTTTGAGGCCGGGCCGTGAGTCGTGCTTGGGTAGCTCAGTTGGCGCCGGCACAGTAGCTCAGCGTGTTCGGTCAGAGGGTTACGTGCCCTCTGTAATAAAAAAAAACTGAGTTAATCGATCAACAACGAACCTCAATGCAACGAACAAAAGCGAACAAAATGAGATTAAAAAAAAAAGTTGGTAGAGCACTTGCCCGCGAAAGGCAAAGGTCCCGAGTTCGAGTCTCGGTCCAGGACACAGTTTTAATCTTTAATCTGCCACGAAGTTTCACTTCGAAATTAATTTTTATCTTGTAAGGGTATGCGTATCTCCATATTTTGAAGGGTAATGGGGGGTGGGGGGGTTTATAACTTCTGGAACACTACAGCAACAAAATCGTTGAACGCCACGTTGAATTTAACTTAATGTACATTGTAAATCTATCAGTGGAAAAAATATACTAGGGGCAATTTACATCTACATCTACATCTACATGGATACTCTGCAAATCACATTTAAGTGCCTGGTAGAGGGTTAATCGAACCACCTTCGCAATTCTATCTCGTATAGCACGTGGAAAGAATGAACACCTATATCTTTCCGTACGAGCTCTGGTTTCCCTTATTTTATCGTGGCGATCGTTTCTCCCTCTGTAGGTCAGTGGCAACAAAATACTTTCGCATTCGGAGGAGGAGAAAGTTGGTGATAGGAATTTCGTGAGAAGATTCCGTCGCAACGAAAAACGCCTTTGTTTTAATGATGTCCAGCCCAAATCCTGCATCATTTCAGTGACCCTCTGTCCCATATTTCGCGATAATACAAAACGTGCTGCCCTTCTTTGAACTTTCGATGTACTCCGACAATTCTATCGGTGAGGATCTCACACCACGCAGCAGTATTCTAAAAGAGGACGGACAAGCGTAGTGTAGGCAGTCTCTTTAGTAGATCTGTTACAGTGTCTAAGTGTCCTGCCAATAAAACGAAGTCTTTGGTTAGGCTTCCGCACAACATCTTCTATGTGTTCCTTCCAATTTAAGTTGTTCGTAATTGTAATGCCTAGGTATTTAGTTGAATTCACGGCATTTAGATTTGACTGATTTATCGAGTAACCGAAGTTTAACTGATTCCTTTTAGCAATCATGTGGACGACTTCACACTTTTCGTTATTTAGGGTCAACTGCCAATTTTCGCACCATTCAGATATCTTTTCTAAATCGCTTTGGAATTTGTTTTGATCTTCCGATGACTTTATTAGTCAATAATCGACAGCTTCATCTGCAAACTACCTAAGACGGCTGCTCAGATTGTCTCCCAAATCGTTTATATAGATAAGAAACAGCAAAGGGCCTATAACACTACCTTGGGGAACGCCAGAAATCACTTCTGTTTTACCCGATGACTTTCCGTCAATTACTACGAACTGTGACCTCTCTGACAGGAAATCACAAATTAAGTCACATGATTGTGACGATATTCCATAAGCACGCAATTTCACCACAAGCTGCTTGTGTGGTACAGTGTCAAAAGCCTTCCGGAAATCCATAAATACGGAATCAGTCTGAAATCACTTGTCAATAGCACTCAACACTTCATGTGAATAAAGAGGTAGTTTCAAAAGAGCGATGTTTTCCAAACGCATATTGATTGTGTGTCAATAGACCGTTGTCTTCGAGGTCATTCATAATGTTCGAACACAATATATGTTTCAAAATCCTCCTACATGTCGACGTTAATGATATGGGCCTGTAATTTAGTGTGTGATTGTTAAGTATGGAGCTAATGTATCAACATGCTCTGATAGGAACTTAATTGGTACACAGTCTATACCAGAAGACTTGCTTTTATTAAGTGATTTAAGTTGCTTCACTACTCCGAGGATATTTACTTCTACATTACTCATGATCTCAGCTGTCCTTGGTTCGAATTCTGGAATATTTACATCGTCTTCTTTCGTGAAGGCAATTCCGAAGGCTGTGTTTAGTAACTCTACTTTGGCAGCACTGTCTTCGATTGTATCTCCATTGCTATCGCGCAGAGAAGGTATTGGTTGTGCCTTGCCGCTAACATACTTTACATACGATCATAATCTCTTTGAATTTTTTGCCAGGTTTCGAGACAAAGTTTCGTTGTGGAAACTGTTATAAGCATCTCGCACTGAAGTCCGCGCTAAATTTCGGGCTTCTGTATAAGTTCGCCAATCTTGGAAATTTTGTGTGTGTTTGAATTTGGCATGTTTGTTTCGTTGTGTCTGTAACTGTCTTCTGAGCCATTTTGTATACCAAGAAGGATTCTTTGAATTCAGGTCACATCTGGACTACACTTATATTATTAATTTGGAAGGAGTGGAGATTGTCTCTCTGGAAGGCGTCAACTGAATTTTTATCTGCTTTTTTGAATAGGTATATTTTTCGTTTATTTTTGGAGGATATCGGGGTTACAGTATTCAATCTCTCTACGAACTAATCTCTGCAACCGCTTTGATCCTCGTTATTAACTCAGGATTATTTGTTGCTACAAGGTCAAGTGTGTTTTCACAACCGTTTACTATTCGCGTGGGCTCATGAACTAACTGCTCGAAATAATTTTCAGAGAATGCGTTTAGCACAATTTCGGATGATGTTTTATGCGGACCTCCGGAATTAAACATGCATTTTCGCCAACATATCGAGGGTAAATTAAAGTCACCCCCAACTAAAATTGCATTAGTCGGGTACGTGCTTGAAATCAAACTCAAGTTTTCTTTGAATCTTTCAGCAACGGTATCATCTGAATTGGGAGGTCGGTAAAAGAATCCAATTATTATTTTATTCCAGTTGCCAACAATGACATTTGCCCATACTAACTCACAGGAAAAACGTACTTCAATTTTGCAACAAGTTAAACTACTTCTAACAGCAACAAACACGTCACCGCCAACCGTGTTTAGCCTATCCTTTCGGAACACCTTTAGGTTCTTCGCAAAAATTTCGGCTGAGTTTATCTCCGGTTTTAGCCAGCTCTCAGTGCCTATAACGATTTGAGCATCAGTGTTTGCTTTCTATTAGCTCTTGGAGCTCTGCTACTTTCCCAACACAGTTACGTTTAATGTTTTGCTAAGAGTTCTGTAGGTAACTCAAAGGACTTCAATCCAGTGTACAATTGTTTCGTAGAAAATCTAAATTTTTGGGGGAAATATTAAAATATTAACTGTCGGCATAACCGTCGGAAGAATTTTTTGTGGGTGAATGGGGGAGCGGGGGGCGGGGGATGTGTGAAGTGGGGAAGAATAAAAATAGCCAGTTTTAATATGAATGATTCGGTGAATTTTAAAACGTGTCATGCCCGAATAATTACATTTGACTTGAAGTATACAGAAATTATTGTATCTCAAAACATTGATAGTTATCTACTTTGTATTTTTAAGGAACATTACTTTGGTTCCTAAATGCGAAGCGCATTTTGATAGTATATCCAAAATAAATATTTTTATATTATTAGCGCGAATAAGGATTCCATGTTTTTGATTCTATAATCTGAAATTACATCATCGTACGACTAAATCCGGGGTATTGCATAGTTTATGAACTAATTAGAGGCAATATTCACATTAATACGTTATTCACATTCTTAAAATATTAGACTGAAACTAAAAGTTAAATATCTGAAATAGGAAAAAAGTCAGAATGGTTGAGAAAATCTTACTGGACACTAACAAAAATACGACGTCAATGACTCGAGGTGGAGAAACAGAGAATAAATTTTACAATAGGCTTATTCAAGTTTTATGCTAGTGTAACACCTTGTTTGCTTGTAAAATTCCGCATTTCTTCACGTTAATTATTGCATTACTTTAATGATATGTTGCTTTTAGTGGTCATTGGCATAACATAAGCTGAACAAAATATGTTTTGGAGGCTATACTTTTTTGGGTTGGTTAGATAAAGTGTAGATCATGCCCAATATACGACAAGATAAATGTGGGAAACCCCCCAAACTCATCCTCAAATGCGCCAATAAAATCATCTTAAAGCAGCCTGAGACCGTACCAAGGTAATTCTCGTCTACATCTACATTTACATAGATACTCCGCATGGCGGAGGGTACCCTGAACCACTGCTAATAATTTATTTTCCTGTTCCACTCGCAATTAGAGCGACGAGAAAACGACTGCATATATGCGTCCATATGAGGCATAATTTCTCTTATCTTTTCTTATTCGTCCTTAAGCGAAACGTAGGCGGCCGGCCAGAGTGGCCGAGCGGTTCTAGGCGCTACAGTCTGGAACCGCGCGACCCCTACGGTCGCCTTCCCTATCACAATCCTCACATGCTCGATCCATTTCAGATCGCTTTGAACGATACGCCAAGATATTTAAACGATGTGACTGTGTCAAGCAGGACACTACTAATGCTGTATCCGCAAATCAGAGGTTTATTTTTCTTACTCATACCAATTTTCTTAATTTAGAGCTAGCTGCCATTCATTACACCATCTAGACATTTTGTCTAAGTCATCTTGTATCCTCAAACACTCAAGTCGACACCTTCCTTTATGCCATTGCATCTTCAGCAAACAACGTTAGATTGCTGCCCACCCTGTCAACCGTACGTTTTATGTACATAGAAAATAATAGCAGTCCTATCACACTTCCCTGGGACACTCTTGACGATACGCTTGTCTCTGATGAACACTCGCCGTCGGAGACAATATACTGGGTTCTACTACTTACGACGTCTTCCAGCCGCTCACGTATCAATGAACCTATACCATATGCTCGTACCTTCAACAACAATCTGCAATGCGACGACATCAGTGCGTAAACACTTTATCAAATGCAACAATTTTCTCTATTTTGTAAACACTTCTTTGATGCTTGGGTACCACAGTGCGCTGCTTTTATTGATACACTATTAAACAAGCACAGAAAAAGTTACAATTCAGAAAATCTGAAATGCGTGAGGTAGCAAACTTGATGATTGAAGAATGATATGAAACGCCTGTAAGTCCTTGCGAAGCTGTTGTTAGCACAACAAGAAATAGTCTGTAGTGCAATCCAGTAGTAGGCAACCAGGTTCCAACAGCATCTCACGGGGTTGCTGCGGACAGTCTTCACTCTGTGAACGATATGACCTTAGAGCCCTCGTGCCTGCTGTTCAGACTGCTCTCCATACATATGAGTGGACGTCACATCTTATATTCAACTACGCATCAAACCATCACACTTAACAGTTCTCCACTACGTCACTCAAGACTGTAGACTACCACATTGTGATAAAGGGGATAACATTTACCAAGTACGAGAAGATTGCAGTAGGAGAAACTGATGTGGGACTCTTCTGAAGCCCTACCTATTCGTGATCCTAACACAGACCAAGGCGTTTGTGGGTTTTGAGCAACAGAAACCAGTTCAGTACGTGGGCACCTCCACACAGCCAGCTGCAGATGACATAAATCCTCCAACTTAGACACTTTCACACGAGATGCACTGCTCTGACATCGTACGAGATTGTATAAAAGTGTAAGGGGAAGCTTGAGCAGAAACTCCTGAGCGTTGGGCGAGCCCACTTAGTTATTCTGAAGGGGTGACCACCTCACTTGTCTGCCCACCTTGAGCATTCTCAAATGCGTGTGAAATCTTATGGGACTTAACTGCTGATGTCATCAGTCCCCAAGCTTACACACTAGTTAACCTAAATTATCCTAAGGACAAACACACACACCCATGCCCGATGGAGGACTCGAACCTCCGCCGGGACCAGCCGCACAGTCCATGACTGTAACGCCTCAGACCGCTCGGCTAATCCCGCGCGGCGAGCATTCTCATTGCTACTTCTTCACTACACGACATATCACAGCAATCCTCACACATGACGGATGCAGAGAAGGGTCTTCATAATCAAATACATGTCATTATATGCAGTGTCATCGAATTTAAGTCAGAAGAGGCAAATGAGGGAGCAAAACTCTCATTGGAAGTTGTGCCTGTGAGGGTTGCAGGAACATATAGATGTTCCATTCACACAATAAAAAGTGTTGAATCCTGCCTAGTCGTAATACGCTCCATCTATCACCCATATTCATCCAGGCAATCCAGACTAGCGTTGAGGTCATCATGCGGTGTTTCAACCTTTGCGAGATAATCCATACAAGAGTGCCTTTTGTTTGCCAGAGAACAACTGCAGTAGCATTTCTGGCACATGATGCCGACTTCCATCTTGTGCCACAAGATGGAAGTCAGCATCATGATCTTTTTCTGGTAGCAGGTAGTGGCTCGATCTCATCCGTAGTTGTGAAACAGCGCATGTATAACTTGTTTACAAGTCATAAACGGCGTAGAAAAACATTTTTCCATCTGTTTCTGGTAATTATTCATCAAACGTGCACTCATTTTCCACAAAGCTTTCTTTTAGTTAGTCTTTCCGTAAAACAAAACAAATCTTGGCTCTAAAATTACTATGGCGCCATCAATATCTCTTCAACCATCCATTGTCCAGTACAATCACTGAGCTTTTGCATAAAATATGAAAGCTTTTCCTCTTTTTTATGTGACAACTTATTTCTACAGGCTAAATCAGCAAGCACGTGGTTTCTGGCTGATATTACGCCAGCTGCAGTTACGAAAGACATAAAACAGCATGAACATTTTTGTCATATTGCGACACAGCTCCATCCAATATGTAGTTTCATCTCACTTGAGTCCTACTTCGTATAAGCGTGGTCACAATGTCCAACTGTAAGATCAGGTTCAATGTTTTTACTTCTCTGGCGATTCTCTAAATTTTTATTTACCTGTTCATCCAGACGATCTTCTAAAATTTTATTTACCTGTTCATCCAACCTTTCATCATTTCCGCTTAAATTTACTAGGCCAGCATAGCGAAGGCACAGATAGTGCATGGATCCCTATAAAAATTTTACTAACTGGTTAAGTAATTATAGTCCTCTCGATATTTTCATTTGTGATACTGAAACTGTGCAACTTTGTGACTGAGATATTTCTCTCAACGCGCAGTAGTTTTTCACTCTTAAATACTGTAACTTGACTCAACATTCAACACATAGCTCTGCAGCAATATGCTCTTGCGTTATGCTGTCATTAGTGATTGAAGCTACGAGTGCACGATTTACACACGAGCTGATGAGAGAGCCATTTGTTTGCAGGTGGAAAAAATTGTTTGCAGATTTTTTGGAAACATTTTCCGCTGCCGCTGAGGAACTGAAGGTAAGTTTACATGAATAAGTTCTATGTGCAGACATTTTGTATAAGAGTTAATTGATATAAAAATTTTCTTCACCCACTGGAAAGCGAAAACTGTCATTTCCGTAAGTTACAGGGTAACTTTGTGATAGCACACATACCTGAAGAAACATCCGTGGCAATTGTACGTGTATGAATCAAGGGATACCTCTGAATTTTATTTCGCATTACAATATTTTTTTCTAAGTATTCATACAGTTTCTCATAACATTGTTTTAAATGTGTGATGACTTTGTTGCATTGAATGTACCTGTTGTGACCTGTTTTTTCTCATACAGTTCAACAGAATAGATGCATAAATAATTCCTTTGCTTTAGTCTTTTTTTCATTCTTATTTTGTTTCTGTAAAGATAGGCCTATAATTATTTTGATTTTAATAAACTTGACAAACTTGATGACAAACGTTTTTCTGTGTGTTGATAAAACGAAACTCACAAAACTGTGCATATCATTAACAAAGTTACTACTGCGAGTCATAAAAAAAGACCAAGCGAGATGGCGCAATGGTCAGCACACTTGACTCTCATTCCGGATTACAACGATCAAACCCACATTTGGCCATCCAGATTTAGGTTTTCCGTAATTTCCCCAAATCGCACCAGGTAAACGTCGTTACGGTTCCTTTGGAAGGGCACGGCCGATTTCCTTCTCAATCCTTCACGAATCCGAAATAGCGTTCCTTATCTCTTAACCACAATGTCGACGGGACGTTAAACTCAGTCTTCCTCCTTTCCTACCTTTTCATTAGGAAACGCTAAGTCAGCCCATCTTTGTGACAGATTAATTTATTTCTACTTTCCCTGTCTTATGCTTCGTTTCACAGTGTCGTCCTGAGTCAGGGGAGGTTCCATTGTGACAATAATCCATATTCTGAATACATTGCACACAAAAACCTGATTTCTCTCAAAAAAGGACAAAGAATTCCATATATGTGGAAATCAAATGTCGCAGTACATATTTTTATAAAGTTATGCTACGAAAAGTGTTAAATGTGCCCATACTTACGGCACCGCAAACGTTTAATTCTGTTGCCCAGCACTGAACAGTTGGAAAGGAAGAATTCCTTACAAAAAAATCATCCACTTTGGACGATTCCGATAGTTAGGTACTGTCAAAAATTGAGAATGTTATGATGGGACGGAATCTATGTTACCCGTCTGAACGAATCAAGAACAAGAACACTTTCGAAGGCACAATAAACGAAACTACGTATTCCGAAGATCAACTGCACGCGTGGGTAGTTACTCAATGTAAACCTACATAATAAAAACAAAATTTCAAAAATATTAACGTCATTCTTGCCCCAGATTGATAAACTTGTTCTTGCGTAATACACTGACGGGCCAAAGAAATTGGTATAGGCATGCGTATTCAAATACATAGATATGTACGCAAGACACCCGTTTCAGCTCGTCTTTGATTCATTAACTCAGTTTTTTTAGAGTGAGCAGCTAACCCTCTGACCGAACACGCTGAGTTACCGTGCCGGCATGTTCGGTAACGCCTATATAAGACAAGTATCTGGCACAGTTGTTAGATCGGTTACTGCCGCTGCAGTGGCAAATGATCAAGATTTAAGTGAGTTTGAACGTGTTATTACAGTCGGCGCAACAGCGATGGGACACAGCATCTCTGAGGTAGCGATCAAGTGGGGATTGTCTCGTACGAGAATTTCACGAGTGTACTGTGAACATCAGGAGTCGGGTAAACATCAAATCTCGGACATTTCCGCGGCCGGAAAACGACCCTGCAAGAACGGGACCAACGACGACTGAAGAGAATCATTAAACGTGACAGAAGTGCAACCCTTCCACAAATTCCTGCAGATTTCAATGCTGGGCCATCAACAAGAGTCAGCGTGCGAACCATTCAACGAAACATCATCGATATGGGCTTTCGGAGCCGAAGGCCCACTCGTGTACCTTTGATGACTGCACGACACAAAACTTTACGCTTCAACTGGGACCGTCAACACCGTCATTGAATTGTTGACAACTGGAAACATGTTGCCTGGTCGGACGAGTCTCGTTTCGAATTGCATCGAGCGGATGGACGCGTAAGGGAATGGAGGCAACCTCATAAATCGATGGACCCTGCATGTCAGCAGGGGATTGTTAAGCTGGTGGAGGCTCTGTAATGGTGCGTATGCAGTTGGAGTGATATGGGACTCCTGATACGTCTAGATACGACTCTGGCAGGAGACACGTGTGTAAGCATCCTGTCTAATCACCCGCATCCATTTATGTCATTGTGCATTCCGACGGACTTGGACAATTCCAGCAGGACTATGCGACACCCCACACGTCCAGAATTGCTACAGAGGGGCTCCAGGACCACTCTTCTGTTTTTAAACACTGCCGCTGGCCACCAAACTCTTCAGACATGAACGTTATTGAGCATATCGAGGATGCCTTGCAACGTGCTGTTCAGAAGAGATTTCCACCCCCTGTTATGGATTTATGGACAGGCCTGCAGGATTCATGGCGTCAGTTCCCTGCAGCACTACTTCAGACATTAGTCGAGTCCATGCCACGTCGTGTTGCGGCACTTCTGCGTGCTCGCGGGAGCCCTACACGATATTAGGCAGGCGTACCAGTTTCTTTGCCTTCTCAGTGTACATATTCAAGCTGCTGTCTTCGTACCTGAGGAGATATGGTACTACTGGAGGCTACAAAATCTTATACTTTTACAAAACCGAACAACTCCAGAATGAAAACATTTAAAAATGTAATATAAATGTAACAAAAGAAGCATGCATTTTATTGCTTTTTCAATTCATTGTTAAATTGGTATAGGATTATATGAAGTAACGTTTCAAACACTGACATCAGTTTATAGGTGGATCTTGTGTATGTCACTCGGACTGAGGTACTGCGTTGTCTAATGAGACCCTATACCATGTACTCTACAGTTTGATGCAAGCAAATACAAGACAGGCAACCGAAACAGAGTGACCTCGTGCCGAAACTCAAAATGTGTGAATCTCCAGACCCGACTCATTGCGCTTGGGCAACAATCAAGATTTAGAAATTTCCTTTATATTTACTTTTTATCCCTTCTACTACCAGATTTTTTTGTTTCACTGAATATTACTGGTGTCACAAAGACCCCAAGTAATTTATCGAGATATGTTGGCAGTCAACGAACTATCACAAAAACGAACATTACAGCACTTCAACATTGTAGTCGTCATTCTATTTTCATAAATGTTACATTCAAGAAACAAAAAGTAATTTACATTTGGTTCTTATTGGTACAGTAGAATTCAGTGCAAAAAAATCATCATCAATATTTAATGTGTTGTAAATACACTCCTGGAAACGGAAAAAAGAACACATTGACACCGGTGTGTCAGACCCACCATACTTGCTCCGGACACTGCGACAGGGCTGTACAAGCAATGATCACACGCACGGCACAGCGGACACACCAGGAACCGCGGTGTTGGCCGTCGAATGGCGCTAGCTGCGCAGCATTTGTGCACCGCCGCCGTCAGTGTCAGCCAGTTTGCCGTGGCATACGGAGCTCCATCGCAGTCTTTAACACTGGTAGCAAGCCGCGACAGCGTGGACGTGAACCGTATGTGCAGTTGATGGACTTTGAGCGAGGGCATATAGTGGGCATGCGGGAGGCCGGGTGGACGTACCGCCGAATTGCTCAACATGTGGGGCGTGAGGTCTCCACAGTACATCGATGTTGTCGCCAGTGGTCGGCGGAAGGTGCACGTGCCCGTCGACCTGGGACCGGACCGCAGCGACGCACGGATCGCGCCAAGACCGTAGGATCCTACGCAGTGCCGTAGGGGACCGCACCGCCACTTCCCAGCAAATTAGGGACACTGTTGCTCCTGGGGTATCGGCGAGGACCATTCGCAACCGTCTCCATGAAGCTGGGCTACGGTCCCGCACCGTTAGGCCGTCTTCCGCTCACGCCCCAACATCGTGCAGCCCGCCTCCAGTGGTGTCGCGACAGGCGTGAATGGAGGGACGAATGGAGACGTGTCGTCTTCAGCGATGAGAGTCGCTTCTGCCTTGGTGCCAATGATGGTCGTATGCGTGTTTGGCGCCGTGCAGGTGAGCGCCACAATCAGGACTGCATACGATCGAGGCACACAGGGCCAACACCCGGCATCATGGTGTGGGGAGCGATCTCCTACACTGGCCGTACACCACTGGTGATCGTCGAGGGGACACTGAATAGTGCACGGTACATCCAAACCGTCATCGAACCCATCGTTCTACCATTCCTAGACCGGCAAGGGAACTTGCTGTTCCAACAGGACAATGTACGTCCGCATGTATCCCGTGCCACCCAACGTGCTCTAGAAGGTGTAGGTCAACTACCCTGGCCAGCAAGATCTCCGGATCTGTCCCCCATTGAGCATGTTTGGGACTGGATGAAGCGTCGTCTCACGCGGTCTGCACGTCCAGCACGAACGCTGGTCCAACTGAGGCGCCAGGTGGAAATGGCATGGCAAGCCGTTCCACAGGACTACATCCAGCATCTCTACGATCGTCTCCATGGGAGAATAGCAGCCTGCATTGCTGCGAAAGGTGGATATACACTGTACTAGTGCCGACATTGTGCATGCTCTGTTGCCTGTGTCTATGTGCCTGTGGTTCTGTCAGTGTGATCATGTGATGTATCTGACCCCAGGAATGTGTCAATAAAGTTTCCCCTTCCTGGGACAATGAATTCACGGTGTTCTTATTTCAATTTCCAGGAGTGTATGAAACTGAACAAAACGTCATTGAGAACAACTGACTCAGAGGTAGAAAGTCATATTTTCAGAGCAATAGCTTCAAGTCTTGAAAGGAGGATATAAGATGAACATCAACAAAAGCAAAACGAGGATAATTGAATGTAGTCGAATTAAGTCGGGTGATGCTGAGAGAATTAGATTAGGAAATGAGAAACTTAAAGTAGTAAAGTAGTTTTGTTGTTTGGGGAACA
Organism: Schistocerca cancellata; assembly: GCF_023864275.1. Taxonomy (NCBI): domain Eukaryota; kingdom Metazoa; phylum Arthropoda; class Insecta; order Orthoptera; family Acrididae; genus Schistocerca; species Schistocerca cancellata. Next base: position 212,412,292 of record NC_064631.1, read on the forward strand.
AAATAACTGATGAGGGTTGAAGTGGAGAGGATATAAAATGTAGACTGGCAATGGCAATGAAATTTGTTAACGTAGAGTACAGATTTAAGTGTCAGGAAGTCGTTTCTGAAAGTATTTGTATGGAGTGTGCCCTGTATGGAAGTGAAACATGGACGATATATGGTTTAGACAAGAAGAGAATAGAAGCTTTCGCAATGTGGTACTACAGAAGAATGCTGAAGATTAGATGGATACATCACATAACTAATGAGGAGGTACTGAATAGGATTGGGGAGAAGAGAAGTTTGTGGCACAACTTGACTAGAAGAAGGGATCGGTTGGTAGGACATGTTCTGAGGCATCAAGGGATCACCAATTTAGTATTTTAGGGCAGTGTGGAGGGTAAAAATCGTAGAGGGAGACCAAGAGATGAATACACTAAGCAGATTCAGAAGGATTTAGGTTGCAGTAGGTACTGGGAGATGAAGAAGCTTGCACAGGATAGAGTAGCATGGAGAGCTGCATCAACCCAGTCTCAGGACTGAAGACCACAACAACAACAACAACAGCTTCAAAAACAGGAGAGATACATACTTATCAGTGTTCGTATGGGATCATATAGACCCCGGTGGTACTAGGAGGGGTAATACGCACGGATGAATCGCTATGTATTAAACTGTTATAACCGTCTGTAATCGCTACATACATTTGGAGTTGAATTATGCCTGAGTAACATTAACAGTTTTTAAGCTGTAAAGAAGAACAAAACAGTAAGTATATGCTATTGCAAGCACGTTATCCTCACATCCCATTGTGAGGGACAGCGCAATTTTTACTAAATAGGTTTTAGCCGATCTAGCATTTTACTGATACATTACGATCACAGAAGAATGCGAATCAATCAAGAAGGCAGCACAAGAAGGCCAGCGAGCAAGACGGGGAGAACGCGTAACACAATGCCGCGCAATTCCAAGTCGGGAGCCTCGAAATTTTCGTGCTCTCCAGGAACATCGATCGCAATTACTGCCTTTTGCAAGTCGTCGTTTCTTTTTTCTGCGGCGCCTCTCCACGCGAGGTCCGCGCGCTGGCAGGGCGACCCCGCAAACCGGCCGCCGTCTGACCCGATATTCCGAGAACAAAAGGCGCTGCTGCAGAAAAGAATCCGCGCCCGCAACCAGCCGTAGCGCTGCAGGAAATGAAGGCATTGAGGACGCGCGCGCGCGCACCGCGCACAAAGCCTTGTAATTGTCCCGCCAAAGGCGCGCGCCCGCGCTGCCAAAGACCCCATTTTCCCGATTCCTTCCGGCGGCACGCCCACCCCGCGCGCCCGCGCAACCCCTTCTTCGCTCTCCTCCCCCTCCTTCGCCAACCCTCCGCCCCGTCAACCGCTCCCGCCCCCCGCCGTCCCTCTCCCGCCCCCGCAGCAGTAGCGACCGCTCGCCGCCGCTCACCACTGGCGTTCCGGGCAATTTGCCACGTCCAAAAAAGTGTTCCCTTTATAGCGACGTGCGCGCTATATATTGACAACACTTAGGCCAAATTGGTCGTATTGGGGGAGCATTAAGCTTGTCCATTGACACATAAAGGCAGCCGGCGGGCGGAGGAAAGAGACGGACGGCACAGAAAAAGGGTGTGGCGCCGGCGGAGCTGCGCGGAGGGTGGCCACCCCCGCGAGGATAATTGCAGCCGGCTTTCCTTCATTATTATATTGAGCCGAGACGGGGGGCGGTGGGGGCGGGCGGCCTCGATGCGACGCTCATTTGTGCGCCGTCTGGCAGAAAAGTGCCTCGTCCACCCCCAGTCCTCCGCCGTACACGTCCTTCCTGCCGCGCGACTTAAACGGCCTAATTTCCTTTGACGTGAGCCGGCGGTGGACGCGGTTTGAACCCCAATGGGCTCTGCCGCTGCATTCCGTCGGCGCCGTCTCCCTGCCGCGCTGGCTGTGCGCGAGTAGAATTGTCTGGATGGGAGGGAAAAAAAAGAATGAAAAGCATCCTCCCGCCAACTCTGTCCACATATTTTTCTCCCTTTTTTTATTTTCCTTGCCCTCTCTTCACCTGCATAACAAGTAGTCGCTCGTGGAGCTTTTTTTCCCCACACATTTCATGCATAGACTTAGGCGATCTCTATGAACGGTGCCCGTAGATCTTCAGCAACACAGAAGAATTTTCGGTGTTTTTGGTACCAGTCTGGTCAAGTTTGTTAGGCAGAAGACCATATTCTCTCATCTAACTCGGACCCACGATCTTCAACAACACAGAATAATTTTCGGTGTTTTTCGTACCAGTCTTATCAAGATGATCAATGGCAGAAGGCCATGATCTAACTCAGACTCACGAAGTCACAGCATATGAAGATGGGATTCCAATTCGGTTTTACAGAAAGTACTCTACTGCATTGGCTCCTTACTTAGCTTGCATTTATCGCGAATCTCTTGCCCAATTTAAAGCCCCGAGCGACTGGAAAAAAGCGCAGGTGACGCCTGTGTATAAGAAGGGTAGAAGGACGGATCCTCAAAATTACAGACCAATATCCTTAACATCGGTTTGTTGCATGATTCTCGAACATATTCTCAGTTCGAATATAATGAATTTCCTTGAGACAGAGAAGTTG